>NW_028261381.1:112176532-112812782 GCF_051295495.1 Thamnophis sirtalis | reverse complement strand
TCGAAGCACTTCATGACTACAGACGTCAGTGCAATTATTCAGGCTGTTTATTGCTGTCTTCTTCAGGACTGGAATGATAGTGGCTGCTTTCAGACATGATGATGGAACCCTGGCCGTTTGCAGGGAAACAATGGGAATAGGTTGCTCTGGAATCAAATGGTATTTATGCACATCTCATATGTGCACAAATACAATTTGATTGCAGAGCAACCCATTGCTTGCAAAATTAGTACAGTATCTTTATTAATTCCAGATGTAATCCAAGCCATGCTTAAATCTAAGCAGGATAACCACTTTTTAAATACCCTGATGGTATTCTATTCATCGAGAAAAGGATCTTTACCTTGGCTTTTCTCCCAAACATAGTGAAAGCTTGACTTGGTACTAGGTTTTTGTTTTTAATATGCTTGGTTTTTATAACTTCAATATGGCTTTTATGTTGTTTTGATTTTTGTTTGCGAGCTTCCCAGAGTTTGTTAAAGAAGGGCAGATACATACATATTTTAAGTAAATAAATAAATAACATATTCCTGATAAATCAGAAGGGGTATTTGTAATTTCTACCTAACTTCCTATATATAGAATTTCAAATTTTGATTATCAAAGGTAAAATGATAAAACAACATGCAGTTTTCATACAGAAGACAAATAGACTTAAATAATAACATGGATTCTGAACTAGAAATTATCAGTCAAGAAGCCTGAATGCGTAATAAAGCTGTTTCTTTTGTTATGGTTGATTCTGCATTTTGTTGAGTCTGCAAGCATCAGAAATATTGTATGAATAAATACACCACAAAGCTGATGTTTTGCATTCATAAATCTGAACTAGAGTAAAATGTATATAATTTTTTAAATTCTTGAAATGTGTAAGAATTAAAAGTAAAGAAATGAAATTGCTTTCATAGAATTTATGCCGTCCAGGAAAAACAGAATACCGTATATACTCGAGTATAGGCCGACCCGAATATAAGCCAAGGTACCTAATTTTACCACAAAAAACTGGAAAAGTTATTGACTCAAGTATAAGCCTAGGGTGGGAAATGCAGCAGCTACCGATAAATTTCAAAAATAAAAATAGATACCAATAATGCCATTGCCCATTGAATAACATATACAGCCTGCCTGTGCCCATTAAATATACAGTAGCCATTGTAAAAATTTGCTCTGCATAACAAATTATTATCACACAATACCGGTGTATTCAATGAAATACTTCACTCACCTCATGATGCTGATGTCCCGCTGTGATGATGATGTCCCGCCTCCTATGACACACGGCACAGTGATTCCTATCATTGGATCACTGTACCAGAGGAGGTGGGACATCGCTATGTGGCTGCTTGCCATAACAAGGAGGAGGTGGGACATCGTTGCAGAGCGGCAGGAGGGGGAGGAAGGGGAATCGTAAGATAGCCCTGCATTACATTAGAACGTGAGGAGTGGGGATGGTGCGGTGCACGCTGCGCGGCAAACTGACACAGAGGGAGGGGAAACTCAGGGGTGCTGGGCCATTCACGAGCGTCACCCAGCGGCATGGCCCTGCCCCTTTTTCTCTTCCATTTCGGGCAAATTTTTCACTGACTCGAGTATAAGCCGAGGCGGCTTTTTTCAGCTCAAAAAGTGGGCTGAAAAACTAGGCTTATACTTGAGTATATACAGTACATTGATATGGAAATCCTAACATGCCTTGTTATTCCCAGCTGTTTATGTATGAATACATACGCTTCATTATACAAAAATTCCAATTACAAAGGAGTTCCCACCCAGTTTACTGAAGATGGCTTAATTAAGAATGCAAATATGAAAAAAAATTGTTAAGGGATAAACAGCCCCATAGTTCTAACTTCTACATCTCTCTCCAACCTCTTGATCTGTTTTCCCATGCCTTGTAACATTTGCCCTATTTATGTTAATTATTGTGTCTACAGCTTCTTAATGCTCGTATCCTCTGGAGCCAACCTGATTTTAATAGCACTTCTGGGATTTTCTATTAAGAAGTGATTGCTAGCCATCAGAAACTGTCTGCAACTAGCTAAGCTATAATTTCCTTTGTCTGTTTTCTTCTTTGCCTTTTGACCATCTCCCCTCTGATACAACCAACAGCTGCCATACGTAAGAGGATCTGCATTTGTATCTCTACCTACATGCCAGTGTAGGCATGCTGATATTCTTGAAAATGCAATAAACCTTATTGTGAAAATTAAGAAAACGTGTTAAGATTTCATAGTTGATAAGGTCACATTTGAAATTTATCAACTCAATTTTACAACTCATATGTTTATGACAAGCAAAAAATCAAATAGCACAAATGTTTGCACGCAGAAGGAGCTTTATGAAATAATGCCAGAAGAAGTTTTGAAAATAATAGAAACTGTTTTACTAATTGATTCTCCTCTAGAAGGTTTATTACGGACACCTACCTTTCTGGGTTATTACTGTTCAAGAAATAGTCTCCTGTTTCCTTCAGCTTCTCAATTCGGGATTTGAATCCCTCCAGATCAAGCTTTGTAGCTTCCATTTTACGTAACAGTGCTTGAGTTGATTCTTCATTTCTCCCATAATCTGGAGTTTCTAGCAGAAGTCCTTTTTCTGCCATCCAGGATTCTACTTCCAAAAGCTAAAAGAAAAGCAGGGCTGATGGGATTTGCACATGAAACAGATTGTTGTAATCTGCTGAAACAGAACTATATTCAATAGAGACAAAACAAATTAGGCACGCTCTCAACTAAATATGTGGATCAGTGTAAATCCTATCCATGCCAGTATAGCATATATACATATATTAGTCCCTTCTGTCAAGTATTCAACACATTATTTTTATGCAAAAACTTATGCAATGTTGTTGTTACTTGCAAAGTCATCTCTGACTCATCACGATCCCATGGACAACATTCCTCCAGGCCTTCCTGTCGTCTACCATCCTCTGGAGTCCATTTATGCTCACGCTGACTGCTTCAGTGACTCCATCTAGCACCTCATTCTCTGTTGTCCCCTTCTTCTTTTGCCCTCAATCTTTCCCAGCAATAGGCTCTTCTCCAGTGAGTCCTTCCTTCTCATTAGGTGGCCAAAGTATTTGAGTTTCATCTTCAGGATCTGGCCTTCTAAAGAGCAGTCAGGGCTGATCTTCTCTAGGACTGACCGGTTTGATCACCTTGCAGTCCAAGGGACTCACAAGAGTCTTCTTCAGCACCAGAGTTCAAAGGTACACAGGAACATGTTGACTCAATGCTGACAGGATTCCTCATAAAATTCTAAGGAAGAGGAATGGTAACTGCAGGAAAGAAAGCCCTACAGCATTCTGCTTCAGATCAGGAAAAGGAACAAAATTGAAAAAACAACAACAGTACAATACTTTGATTTTTGTGGAGTCAGATTTTTCCAAAAAGAGGAAACATTATATTTCTTTTTATTCATTTAACACTTAATTTAATAAAAACTAGGCAGTGGTTCGGTGGCTAAGATGCTGAGATTGCCAGTCAGAAAGATTGGCAGTTGGTGGTTTGAATCCCTAGTGCCACATAACAGAGTGAGCTCCCGTTACTTGTCCCAGCTTCTGCCAATCTAGCAGTTCTAAAGCATGTACAAAATGTTAGTAGAAAAATAGGGACCACCTTTGTGGGAAAGTAACGGCATTCCGTGCACATTTGGCATCTAGTCATGCTGGCCACATGGCCACGGAGAAATCTTCAGACAGTGCTGGCTCTTCGGCTTTGAAAAGAGCACTGCCCCTAGAATCAGGAACAACTAGCACATATGTGCAAGGGGAACTTTTACCTTTACGTAGGCAGTAATATCCATTCAGACTCTAATAATGTATTTGCTAAATTAATGGAAAATATATCACTCTCCACATATCTGAAGACAGAGACAAGCAAATAACATGTCTAGTCACACCAAATGGCTTCCCTGATTTTGCTTGTCTATATCTCATCAACCCATGGAAAGATGCTCATGAATTGCAAAAACTCCTTGTAATAACATAGTTGAAACAGAAATGGGTTAGAAGAGAAGGATTGCATCAGGGTAAAGAAATTTGGTCAGTTCAGCTGAATTGGTTTGAAAAAGAAGTGATGCCCTCTTGGCAAAACAGTTATAATTTGATGGATCTAAATGGTAGAAATCGAAAATGGCTTTCCATCGCTAATTTACCTCACTGAAAAAATGCTGGGCTTTATGAGATTCTACAAGCCTCCATCTTCTTTCCTGAGCTTCATCTTTCAGATTTTCAAAGGAAATGATCAGTTCCTTTATTTGTTCCAAGATTGTCTGGGAAGCAACATCTTTTTCCTGCATCAGCTTTTGCCCAGAACTGATAACTCTTTTAATCAAGGCATCACGGCTGTTAATCTCATTCTCTAAATTCTGGAAAATACAAGATAAGAGATACATGTATTTTAAAAATGTAAGGATTTATTCCATATATTCATCAGTGTGTCTGTTTTTAGGTTGTCAAGCTGCGGCACACCTCTTTTAGATTATGTTAACAATTTTAAATATCCATGCAGAGTTTTGCATCTATAGGAAAATTGCCAACATTAGCAAGTCTCCACTTTGGTGGATTCTCTTTAACAGCTGAATTGTCCTATACCAATAGGTAAAGAAGGTCAGCACATCCTAATTTGTTTCTCTAGCTATCAACTTAAAAAGGTTAGGAGAAAGTCGCACCTTATTAATAAATAGAAGGACACCTTTTAAAAAATGCAAAACTGCTCTGGAGATTTTAGATGGAGATTTAGATACTTTTCTTGTCACCATCACAGAAACTACCCAATTAATATTATATGCTTCTTTTTTAGATTACAAACAAGCCTATTTTGCTAATTACAAGAAAACAGTAATAATTTAAGTATGAATGAAATATGGCCCTGATGTAGGTTTTGTAGTTACACTATTTTTGCTGTTAATCTGTACATCACAATGTTGACTGAGGTGGCTTAAAACTGATTAAACAAAAATAGATAAAACTATCATTGTTTTAAATTATGGATTCAAGAGGTTAGCATGATTTTTATTTCTGTACTACTGCTTTTAACTTTTTTCAATAAATAATAGCAGATGCGATGCAGAGAATGTAATATTTGTTTATATTCACATAAGAGGTGTAGACCTATTTCTTCATAGTTTGAATAATAGCAGAAATAAGGGGCAGTGGTGTTTCATGTTGCAGAGGATTACTCTTCCTCTAGAAAAGTGTTTCTCAGTCTGAGCAACTTTAAGACATCTGGACTTCAACTCCCAGAATTCCCCAGCAACACACCTTAAAATTACTGAACTTGGGAAAAACTGCTCTAGAAAAAGATATTATTCATTTAATTCACTTCCTTATGATATGGAAGTGTGAAAACATGCAACTTTCTGAAGAACAGAAAATGAGCTTGCAGGCCTTGTGGTAAGCTAGCTAAAATAAATAAAAATAAATTTTAAAAAGCAATAGAAGAGCTGACAAAGAATTTCTCTCTGCTCCAGTATTTCCTGCTTTGTCACTCCAACTGTTTTACCTGGTGCTTTTCCTGTAAGCTTTGAACAGCTGCCAATGACTGACCATAGTCTCTGGAAGATGCCAGAGGGTGTTTCTCGTGAATCCAGGTAAACTCTTCATTGACATCCTGGAGGAACTGGTACAGCAATCTGTTGGCTTCCAAATGCTGCTGTCTTTCCTGGAGTGGCTCCCTAAAACTGTTGTATCTGGAGATTCAAAATGGAACCGTGGGTTTGATTGTTTTTTTAAACCTAATCTTGCATAGCTTCTTCTCTGGTACTATTGAACTGCAAACTAGGGCATATAAAACCTTTGCTAGACCTATTCTTGAATGCAGCTCATCTGTCTGAAACCCGCACTGCATATCAGGCATTAATACAATTGAGCGAGTCCAGAGATATTTCATGAGAAGAGTCCTTCACTCTTCTGCTCACAACAGAATACCTTATACCACAGCTTGAAATTTTGGGCTTAGACTGCTTAGAACTACCCCGCCTTTGGTCTGACCTGAGCATACTACACAAAATCATCTGCTACAATGTCCTACTTCTCAATGACTACTTCAGCTTCAACCACAACAATACACGAGCACACCATAGATACAAACTTACGGTAAACTGCTCCAAACTTGATTGCAGAAAATATGAGTGGTCAATGCCTGGAATGCACTACTTGATTCTGTGGTTTCTTCCCCAAACCCCCATAACGTTAACCTTAAACTGTCTACTGTTGACCTCACCCCATTCCTAAGAGGTCTGTAAAGGGTGTGCATAAGCGCACCAACATGTCTACCATCCCTGGCCTACTGTCCCCACTTATTCATATCCATTTCCTGTTTTCATAACCATGTTTATACTTCTATCTGTTATCTTACACATGCTTGACAAAATAAATAAAATAAAAATAAAAAAGAAAGATTATGAACTAGCATGCATTGACTGTTAAAATTAAAGACTCCAGGCTGATAAACTGAAGAATGATAATATTAAATGTGAAAATTAGAATATTTAGAAGGAAGAGCAGAGCAGGGAGAAACTGCAGAACTGTTCAAGCACCTGTTTACCACCTGGTCCACTCTTATCTCTATCTCATCTGCCAGAAAATGTTTCTCCTCCTGGAATTCTTGCACTCTGTTGATCAGACTTTGGAAATGGTCCCTGTGGGCATTAAAGTTGGCTTCCAATTCTTCCTGTTTCTTTAGGAGAGCATTCAAAATCAGTAGATTATCACTGCTCTTTGGCACTTTCATCTCGCTGTCTAGATCTTCCAACCATTTATCAGTCTCATCCACAACATGTAGAAATTGCAGAGCCTGAAGACAGAGGGGGAAAAAAATCCATATAAATAATGACATTTAAACACTGTAGCTACTACTAGTATCATTTGTGGATTGATCATTTCTGTCTCTATAACAGCCTCTCAGAAGCGTACACATAAACACAATGCATTTATTTTAGTATTTTAGTTTGTTGCTAACTGAAAGTTAGTTAACCAGTTAGTTAGTTGGGGAATTTCCAGAATGACTAAGTTACCACTAAAGCCTTGAGTTCTTTCCTGTTGTGTTTTACCTTGTAAGCATCCAGAATTTTTCTTTTCTTTTCCTCACAGTTTTCCAGCAACTCATCCCAAAGCTCATCCATTTCTTGGAGTCTTGACTGGAGGATATCAAAAGCATAATGCCTTTCATGGAGCATTTTTTCTCCTTCCTGCAAAAAAGATACTCCAAGTCATCTCTTGTGGCTTAGCTATGATGTCTTTAAGCAGCTACACCTCCCACCAATCTTATCATTATAATAAAATTTAAGTTATTTTTTTTATTTTTGCCTAAGATAAGACTGTAAATTATTTAACTAAGATACCTCCAGAAACACCATTTCAGTAAGTCTCATTCTTTGAAATGTACTGAAACTGACCAGGCTTTAAAAATTATTCAAAATGTATAGGAACAAGGGCATAGCATCTCTTTAAAAAAGATGTATCTTTTGTCAGATTTCTGCATAAGCCTGAATGAGAAGATAGCTAGTTTTACAAAACAGTTAATTAAAGTAACTGTATGTCTAATGAAACTCCTTAAAGGAGCCGGTTTTTTTTTGTATACAGAAGACATAGCTGTTTTAAGAATTAGAATTAAAATAACATATTTGAAAGGGACATTGGAGGTCTTTTAGTCCAATCACCTGCTCAGGCAGGAAACCCTATACCAGTGATGGCAAACCTTTTTTGCCTTGGACGCCAAAGGCATGCACATGCTATTGCGTGTGCCTGCGTGCCCACCCCCATAATTTAATGCCCTCCACATGCCATGCCCCCTGCACATGCACATGTGACACACCCTCTGCTACTTTGCACATGGCTTTCTTGGAGCCTGGGGAAGGTGAAAATGGCCTCCCTCGCCCCCGAAGGCTCTCCAGAGGTCAGAAACGGCCCATTTTCTGACTTCCAGTAGGCCCAGAAGGTCCATTTTTCACCCACCCCAGGCTCCAGAGGTTTTCTAGGAAAATGGCTCAACATGCAAACCAGAAGTTTGGGAACGGACTTTAAGGTTGCCCGTTGGGCCATTTTTTATCCTCCAGAGGCTTCAGGAGGCTTCCCTGAAGCCTCCGGAGGGCAAAAAACAGCCAATAAATGGCTAAAAAATCAAGGCCAAAAACCAGCTGGCCAGCGTGCACATGTACTCTAGAGCTAACAGGGCAATACCTTGCATAAAACATAAACTAAAACAGAACATAACGTAACATAACATAATGTGGTATTTACTTACTGCTTTGATTCTGTTGAGATGATTTTTGTTAGCCACAATCTCTGCCTGGAAAGTCTGGTGTTTTTGTAGTTTAGCTTGAAGATTGCTGGGATCTCTCCAGCTCTCATCAAGGGCAATACTGTTTTTTTCACTCATCCAGGAAGCTATCTTTGGAGAGAAAAACACAGTTATTAATACAATACAATAGCAGAGTTGGAAGGGACCTTGGTGGTCTTCTAGTCCAACCGCCTGCTTAGACAGGACACCCTATACCGTTTCAGATAAATGGCTATCCAACATCTTCTGAAAGACTTCCAGTGTTGGGCATTTTTTTTTTCTTTTAAGTCTTGTCTTGCACCCCCTTCCCCTCATTGTTGTAAGCCGCCCTGAGTCCCCTCAGGGAAAAGGGCGGCATATAAATCCTTAATAAAATCCATAAAAAAAAAAAATCCATTCACAACTTCTGGAGGCAAGCTGTTCTACTGATTAATTGTTCTAACTGTCAGGAAATTTCTCCTCAGTTCTAAGTTACTTCTCTCCTTGATTAGTTTCCACCCATTGCTTCTTGTTCTACTCTCAGGTGCCTTGGAGAATAGTTTGACTCCCTCTTCTTTGTGGCAGTCCCTGAGATATTGGAACACTGCTATCACATCTCCCCTAGTCCTTCTTTCTATTAAACTAGACATACCCAATTCCTGCAATCGTTCTTCATATGTTTTAGTCTCCAGTCCCCTAATCATCTTTGTTGCTCTTCTCTGCACTCTTTCTAGAGTCCCAACATCTTTTCTACATCGTGGTGACCAAAATTGAATGCAATATTCCAAGCGTGGTCTTACCAAGGCAGATTCCACTGATTAGATTAAATTCCCAACAGTTTCCCAAAACCCTGAAAGTCTACCAAGAATCAGGATCAAGCAATTTGGCCTCTCCCTATATTCTTTGGATTATACTACTGTACCATATTTGGTTCTTATTGGTTATGTTGGCTAGGATTCATGACATTTGTTGTGCATTGGAAGTTTTCAAATATATTTTTTCTGGTACAGAAATACTCATACATGTATGTATGTATGTAATCACAGGAAATTAAATGAACACATTATACCTCAAAAGAATTGTGCAGAAATTTTTGTAATAGCCAGGACTCCTTCAGAAGACTCCTGCGCATTAAAGCAATTTCCAGAAGTTTTTCTTTTCTAGGAAGGATAAATAATACTGATGATGTAAGTTAAGGCAGCTTGTTAAACTGATTTTCATTTCGGAAGTGATTATAAATGCAAGATTAATTTTTGCCAGGGCAATGGAAGGAAAACTAAAAAAGAATAGCATGAGGAAATGAAACAGGAAATGCCACAGCAGAGTTGTTCCTCAAACGGGCACATTATAAAAATCTTATCTGATTTCCAGAAGGATGAGATGGATGGATAATCACTGTATTTTTCTAGGGTTTTATTTGAAGCACACAATAATGTAGTTAATGAGTGGCAAGTAATAAAAAAACCTATTAAGAGAGAGGATACCAATTTCATTGTACACATGATGTACAATTACAATAAAGGAGAGGGGTGGGGTGGTTAAACCATATAGGATATAGAGATGAAATGGGAGAAAAAACCTGAATGGTACCTTCTCAACACAGCCTGGCACTTAGTCATTATATTCTCTGAATCATAATGCTGACTGTCCTTCAGCTTTTGGGCAAAGACAGCTATATTATCAACCTCCATCAGATGGGTGTTCAAGTCTTTTTCAAATTGCATATGCTTTTGCTGCAGACTTTCCACACTGGATATTGAATCCTGTATCAATTAGAACAAGTTAATGTAATATGGAATGGCAATTGATAAGAATTCGGGGAGTTGGTTGGAAATTGAAAAACGCCCCGGTTGGGAAGAGGTGATCTAATGCCATTTGATTAATCCAACCTATGCTCCATTAGAAAAGTTATGTTTATAAAGAGTTGTGTTTATAAACTGACTAAATGTGTATAAATCATGCATGAACAGAACAAGAGAAGGGTTTGGGGATCCTAAACAGGATTCAAATTATTTCTATGAAACTTCCTTTTTACTATGAAATCAAAGGATATTGGGTTCTTCTCAAAGCAATCTTTGTTTACTTTCAGGTCTACAGAACTCAGATATAATAAGCTGTCCAGAGTCATTTTATCGGTAAGATGAGTGGAATATAAATTTAATAAATAAATTAACTTTAGAGCATTGCAGTTTTTTTCAAAAATTCTCATTCTGCATGTACTTCTGCTTCTATTGAGTACATGGCAGCAAAACTGGGTTGGAGAATGATGCCACAGACCAGAAAATCTAATAATCTTGCTAAGCATGACAAAAGGTACATGATAGAATGAGAAATTCAGTGGGACTGTGGTAGAAAAAACCCTGAAAGTAAGTATTCAAAAATGTTTTGTTCTGCACTTTTATTCTATGCCTACATTTTCTACTTTTGAGTGAGAATAGTGAGAATAGAGAGTATTTCACTTACCCCCAAGTCTTTGTTTGTTAGGAAAGCCTCTTTGCTGCTTAGCCAACTTTCACTCTCTTCCACATAACCAAAGAATATCTGTTTAGGAGAGAAAAAAAGCTCTGTCACTTCCCAATATAATTACCATACATTTAAAAGTTCAATGGAGCTTAGTTGGAAATAAGAGTGCTTAGAATTGAACACATTGATGAACACTATAGTATATAAAAACTGTCCATTGAGCCATTGCAGTATTAACAAAGGAGAAATTTGTAGGTTCAAAATAGTGGTAGATAAGTAATCCCTTTGGGCAGTTTTGCCTTTTTTGAATTTGCAAGATTGCATAAGTATTGTAAATAGATTTTATCCACCAAGACTGGCAGCTATCATTGTTCTATTAATTTGATCTACAGCCATCTACTAGTAATTATCCATATTTGTACAGGGCAGATATGATAGTCACCAAAAGTTGTGATTAAATCAGTTCTCTCTAGTCTAAAAGAATTAGCTCAGGGATATAACCCAGCATTTTAACTTTTAACTGGGAACATTAGGGACTGAATCACGAATTTCTGCATGTGTTATGTGGTCCTTCAGTATACCGCAGTTGTTCCCTGATTCATACACCCTTTCAAAGAAAATGGGGTCCTTAAACACACCCATTCTTTCAAGATTTTCCCATATAGGGAGAGTAGATCAAAAGTTCCAATACCTTTTACATTTAAAATTGAAACCATGCCATGATGCATTTAACGAGAAATATCCCACTAATTCAAAATTACAAAATTTTTCAAAAAAAAGGTTGAGGCTGAGCTCAAGATCTGTTTCAGGATGAAAAAAAAAAGAAAAGAAAAGAAAAAAAAAGAAATGTAAATATACTTCTTCTCTTTGGAGAAGTCTATGTTTAAAGAATATTCACCAGCAATCACTGCTTCTTTGCTTCCATTTGCCATGCCGTAACTATCAATCAAAACCTTCCTTACAGCATTTACTCTTCTTCTTATGGGCTACTCCAGAATTATTTTTTTATTTTTTAACTACCTGTAAGTCTCTGGCTTGATGTAATTTTAGACTTTGCTCTTCATAGGCCTGGATCATTTCATTTAATGCTTGTTGTAATTTGATGAGGGAATGATGGATCTCAGGAGCCGCATAATGGCCAGAATTGCCAAGTTTCTGACCGTAGTTGCTAAGAGCACCAAATCTTTCCCCTCGAGCTTCAATCTCTGCCTAAAAGATGTCAGACAGATTGATGGTAAATGTTTAAACAGAATCAACATACAGGTTTTTTGGAAAACAATAGTAAACTTTATTCAGCAATCTTCCACCATTTATATTTATGTGGAAAGTTAAGGGAACATGGTTTGGGAAAGAAGGAAGGTTTCAGAATTTGAAAAAAAATATATATAAAGAACCAGTTATCCTCTCTTTCACCTTAGCAAAGACTAATTTTTACCTTAGTTAAATCTGGAAACCTTTAGCTATAAATGAAACATGTTTTTAATTGCACATTATTAAGACAAACAGTGTCACCCACAAAAGAGGTAAACTATATCCCCAAAATTTCAATTATCTTCCAGCAGGTTTCAGCACGTTTTCAGCAGGTTTCAGTACATGAAGCACTTTGATGATTGTATTCTTGATGTTAATATTAATAACGTCAAATGTGTTTATTTAATGGATATCTTCTATCATTTCAAATTTGTGAAAGAAGTGAAATCAGTGATTCTTAAACTATTTGACCCATTATCCCTTTTCCTGGTCTTGAATGTCACTATCCCCACAAAACAAAAAAAACAAAACCAGCCTCTGTTATTTTACCGAAGCATCTTAGTGACAGCTGTACCAAATTGGATGCATAGTTCACAAATAAGCAATTATAAATTGCTCCATCATCTCCAGAATACACTCCATTTACCGCTAGTGTAAGAACCTCTAAGTTAAGCACTGGGTACTATGAAGCATTCCAGAAAACCTTTTTTTAGTCTGCCAGTAAATTATGTGACTCACTAGCCATTTTAAAGGTGTGGATGATCCTCCTGCCCCCACCTTTTCATCAAAAGATAAACTTTTCCCCTCATCTTTATTTCTCTGAACAAATGAACTTCTGCACCTTATATCATTTCCGAGCAGAAATAGAAGACTGTCAGAATATATAATTACTCTTTTCTCCCTCCTTTCCTCCTGAGAATTTGCATCTTGTTCGTGAAGCTTTCAGTGTCTCATGTGTTAATACTATCAACCAGGGGTGAAATTCAGCAGGCTCTGACAGGTTCTGGAGAACCGGTAGCGGAAATTTTGAGTAGTTCAGTGAATCGGCAAATACCAACTCTGGCTGGCCCCAGAGTGGGGTGGGAATGGAGACTTTGCAATATCCTCCTGTCAGGAGTGGGGAGGGAATGGGGATTTTGCAGTATCCTTCCCCTGTCACGCCCACCAAGCCACGCCCTCAGAACCGGTAGTTAAAAACTTTCAAATTTCACCACTTCTATCAACCCCTGATGTTTCTTCTTTTTTCCTTTCCTTTTCTGTGGTTCTCTGTAGTATAAATGCAAGCTTAGCACGATACCTCCAAATGTGTATATTCCAAGGGAGCCCCTCTATAACTTGTCTTGACCTCAATAGACTTAATAGCATCCACCCCGAGCAGGATATTTATTAGCTTCTTTCTTTTTTTTCAACAATTGCTTGAGCATTTGGACATTTGTAGGTTTCTTCAGTAGCAAAATTATTCAAACCAATAAATACTTACAATAAGTACTCCAAATTGCCAGTAGCTCAGCTGATATTCCAGGTAAGTTCTAGACTTGCAAAAATGTGCTCATGTTTACACTGCTATGAATTTTAGCAGAGTTCAAAGAAAACTCAGGTTTACAGAGAAAATAGACCTCATCTGAGCTTAGCAAAGAATGTTCCAGCTCAAAAAGTAAGCACAGAAATAAGTAATGGAAATGCAATTACCTGGTATTGCTACAATCAATGTTATTTCAGTTGTCAAGTATTGAAATTGCTCGTTAGGAACTTTTTAAAGTAATGGAAACTATTACAAAGTTGGCAATGTATGCTGATATAATTCATACTTGCCTTTATTTCTTCATGCTCCTCTATCAGGCTTTCTGCTTCAGCTAGACTTTTTGGAAGATCCCCAATTTCGATTTGAATTTTGATTTCCTGAATCCAATCTAGTAATTCCTTCAATTCAGAGTTAAACTTCTGTAACTGGTAAGAAGATCTCAGCTTCTCACCCCTATTGTATACAAAACAACATGAATGTAATTCTATAATATAATGGCTACTTCAGCTTCAATCTCAATAATACACGGGCAAACAATCAATACAAACTCAAAGTAAACTGCTCCTAACCTGATTGCAGAAAATACAATTTCAGCAACAGAGTGGTCAACACCTGGAATGCTCTACCTGACTCCGTTGTTACATCCCCTAACCCCCACATCTTCAACCTTAAATTGTTTACTGTGGACTTCACCCCATTCCTAAGAGGACCATAAAGGGGGCGTGCATAAGCGCACCAGCATGCCTACCGCCCTGTCCTACTATCCCCCTTTATTTGGACTAATTTCCTTTGTTCATGTCCATGTTTATGCTTATACCTGTTATCTTGTACATGTTCGACAAACTAAATAAATAAAAATAAATAAATAAATAAAATAATTGAAACTCTTACTAAATATAATCTGCTGGAATAAAATTGAGTTTAACGAAAACAGAAAGCTTCTTAATTGTTGTTTACTTATTTCAAGGGAGATGTAAGAATGCATACTTAGACATGGTGGACTTTTCACATTTCTAGTTTTCAAACCATATGTTTTCTTTTAACAACATTAAAGTCCCTAGAGAGAAGAACTCTATTATTGTACATGCCAATTGGAGTCTGCTGCCAGAGTTTGCCTAGATTAACTTTTTCCCCCTATCCCCCAATCTATTTACTCCCTTTTATCCCCCGAATTGGAACCAAACTAAATGATCCAAAATAAGTAAAACTCTGAAGGCTATCAGATCCCAAAGGAGAAGAAATGTACCTTTGTAGGATGGAATATCAATGCCAGGACTCCTAGCTGGGTACCTTTGCATAAACCTAACATTCAACTCTAACAGAAGATGGAGGAAGTTTGCTTCTTTACAAAGATTTCAGTCCTTTTCACAACCAGCAATAGCATTTAGTGATCATCTGATGGATAATGCATTCTAAGAGCATTTATTAATCACCTAATGGCTGTATGATTGCCACATGAAGTTCTCTGGCACCAGAGTTCTTAAAATAAAGAATGGATCACCTGTTAAGATGTCATCTGTATCCTGCACTTAGCAGGGACTTGGACTAGTGGACTTATAAGGTTCCTCTCAACTTTCTGATTAAACACACCTATTAATACATATTGTAGAATGTGTTTGTGGATTCTAAATGTTGGAAGTCTATTTTAAATTTCCACTAAATAATGGCACAAAACAGGACAAACTAAAGTACAGTATGTGAAATCTACAGATTGAAGATGTAATAAGACATACACTATATTGCCAAAAGTATTCGCTCACTTGCCTTTACTCGCATATGAACGTATTGTAAGTGACATTCCATTCCTAATCCATAGGGTTCAATATGACGTCGGTCCACCCTTTGCAGCTATAACAGCTTCAACTCTTCTGGGAAGGCTCTCCACAAGCTTCAGGAGTGTGTTGATGGGGATTTTTGACCATTCTTCCAGAAGCGCATTTGTGAGGTCACACACTGATGTTGGATGTGTTTACGGGGCCTACCACTTTGTGACTGAGTTGCTGTCGTTCCCAAACACTTCCACGTTCTTATAATACTGTTGACAGTTGACTGTGGAATATTTAGGAGCGAGGAAATTTGATGACTGGATTTGTGGCACAGGTGGCATCCTATCACAGTTCCACGCTGGAATTCACTGAGCTCCTGAGAGCGGCCCATTCTTTCACAAATGTTTGTAAAAACAGTCTGCATGCCTAAGTACTTGATTTTATGCAACTGTGGCCATGGAAGTGATTGGAACACCTGATTCTGATTATTTGGATGGGTGAGCGAATACTTTTGGCAATATAGTGTAGGTCTGATAAATAAAATCTGAGTCAATAGGGCAGGGGCTGCAGTGGAAAAGACCCTTTTCCATGGACCCATAAGATGGCAATGTTTAAAGGAAGGGACATGGAGCTTGCCTATCCTATCTGCCCTAATGGGGCATACAGATGTCCTCATACAGAGACGGTCCCCCAGGTCACCTGATCTTATGCCATGTAGCATTTTAAAGGTAATATCCAACACCTTGAATTGCACCTTGAATTTACCTTTGTTTAGTCTGATTCTGCAGTTGTAACCAATGGTTTCTCATTTCCTTTTGTTTTGTAGTCAGTGTGTTACTTATGGTAGATGCATTCCTTTTAATTTGATATAGTTCTGGTTCCAGTGACTAAAAGAAAAATAGGCACTCTGTCTAGTTAACATGCTTTTCTGAAGCTACTCTTAGTTTAAAAATCTATTCTGTGTCAGGCTTTTATTTTGATGACACTTCAAAAAGCTTATCAGAATGAAAAGAGAGAGAGAGTCATTTAGTTTGCCACACAATCTTTGTAACCAAATCAGAGCAAGTACATATACCATTCAATTCACCTGGCCAAACATGTAGCTTGATATTTATGTATTTATTAAACATCAGCCACTTATAAAAACAAATATTCAGGACAAAAAGCAGGCAAAGGTAGGGAGAAAGTAGAAGAAAGATATGATAGAAGATCAAAAGGGCAGAGGAACTTAATAGCAATAATCAACATATCTCAACCTATAGATTAAAAAATCACAGACATTTCCAGAATTAATGAAAAGTATATAGAGGATTATTAGCATGGACAATCTCATAGGGCAGGGGTATCAAACTCAAGGCCTGCGGACCACATCTGGCCCATGGGGTGCTTAGATCTGGCCCATGGAGTCACTCTGGAAACAGCAAAACACTCATCCGTGGTGCCTCTGCCAGTGAAAATGGAACTCAGGAGGGCCGAATGCAGCTCTCCTGAGCTCCATTTTCAGCTGCGACTAACTCCTGCAGCCTTGTGTCAGCATAAATGGAGATCAAGCAGGCCCTCCTGAGCTCCATTTTGGCTGGCAGAGCACTCAGGTCACCACAGGTGCCCCCGACATGAGTGATGCTGAACTGGCCATGCCCCCCCTGGCCACACCCACCCAGCCCCCCCCAAAGGTCAAACACAACCCTGATGCGGCCCTCAATGAAATTGAATTTGACACCCCTATTTTAGGGAATAGCTTTTCATTATTCTTGATTTAACTCTTATCTACATCACAGCAGCAGGACAGAGATGGGATAAAAAGGTTATCCCTTCCCTATTTTGTACCATTAAAAGATAAAAATCATTTTATGGACTGGGATGTATACAATACAGATAGATTTTGGTTGACTGGTTACAGGTGTGGAGCATCAGATTAGACAACTTGACAGGAAATTAAACTTGCTGTTCAAGATACCTGCCTACACTTGCCTAGCCCTGCCCCAGAACAAGTTAAAAAGAACAATTGGTGGTTTTTTTCCTACTGTTAGGTAGCACTTGATGGGATGGGAAAGGAAGCCATCAATAAGTTTCTTTAATTTATCCTTCATTAAAACTGTATGGGCAACATTGCTCACCAGCCTCATTACTGTGACAGAATAAGGCTTGGCTGACATGCTTTCTCAGCAAATCATTGGTAGATTGCCCGTTTCCCATGGCTGGCTGGCTTTGCCTTGGAGCTTTAAGCTTAGCTGAGGTATGGGTGGGATAACAGGGGTCTTCCTGCTTGAATGTGCTGTTCTTGCTGCTCTTAAGAAATCCATTATTAATTCTGCAACTGGTTTTGGTGCAGTAGGAAAGCATGGGTCACACAGTAACATTTAGAGTTCTCTGATGGGACCCAGTTTTGGAATAAGTATAAACATGAGGATAATTAAACATCTTTGAGACACTCCCCAAAGCGAAATGTAAATGTAAATGACCTGCTTCAGCTATCCCCCCAGGAAAGCATGACTCTTGAAATAAGTAGTTGTCAAAAGGAATTTTTACTGAGAGAAAGTGATTGCAGAGAAGTCAGGCAGAATCCGAAGTTCCCGCACAAAGCATTAAGCTATTCTTCCCCTTTGAAAACTCCATCTCTTCACTAGTCCATCAGTAGCCAATAGAAGTCTGAAAAGGTGTTTTGAGAACTCTGAAATGTTAGCTTGATAACAGTTCATCCCCAGAACACAGTGACCTTGGTATTAGGTAGAACTGGCTGGGAGGAAGTTCATCATGTCTTCAAGATAGTCTCCTTCCCTAAATCCCACACGGTTACAGAAAAAGAAAAAGCATGCAAGGAATGCAACTCCGATAGTCTCCTCTCCCGCTCCATTGGAATGGCAGTGTCTCAGAGAGGACCTGGTAGTAAAATTTGAATGATGGGGACACCTTGATTTACCAAGTTACCGAAACCTTTATGTTGAAAACACAGGCACAATAAAACTGGCATTCTTTGAACTCAGTGTAAAAATATTCTGGTCATTCAAAAAAGAAACTAATCACACTCGTCCCTGAAAGTGAACAACTGTATTAGGCTGCAATTTAATTTGTTATTTAAAGAAAATTTTCATTCCACTACTCTATTCTTAAGGTTTCAAATGTAGAATTGTCATGCCCCCATTGGAGCTTGAATGTGTGGAGGAAAATGAGTTGAAGCTGGAGTCGATGGAGATCAAGGGGTGGTTTCATTGGCTTTGGAGGAATGTGGAGAGGAGCAGGCCAAGTCAAGCCAGGGCCTTTCAGGATTGAGATGGCTTGTAGGCAGGGAGGAACGGGGGCAGGATGACTAAGAGAGGCTAAGCAGTGAACATGAGGAGCGACAGAGTTCAGGTGATGAGCAAGGACCACCCCCTCCTAATCCCCGAGCACTGAGAGTGGAGAGAAGGTGAGAACAGCACAGGCTGACCTGACGACTTAGGAGAAGAGCACCTCACCCCGCTTCACAAGGCACACCTGGGGACTAAGATTGAAGGAGATGCTTGGGGAGGGGCATTTGTTGGGAAAAAAGGCTGAATTCATGGAACGTTGTGTGCCATTGCTGATGATTGGAGTTGGTTTTTTTCTTGCTTCCTGAAACCATTGCCTGTTCCTTTGCTTCCTGGACTCATTGATTTATTCCCTTGCCACTCTGGATTTCTTGCTTTGCAGCTGTTGTGCTCACAGCATTGTGCTGGACTACATGCAGCCAGAGGATGCTGGAGGTTTGTGTGTGACTTTGCTCTGGGACTTGCCAGAAATGTGGGAACGTTTCGGGGTAAATTGGAGCAATAAACAGGCAGTTTGAACTATCAGCTGACTATGTTGCCTGTGTGCCTTGCCCCGAGTCATCCCAAGAATCTAGATGTGGTATGCTTGTATTCATATTCTTCTGATTCCCTACCGAAAACTTCAGAATAAATGAAATTTCTGAAAAGAACCACGTTTTGGGATTGAGATTACAGAAATGAGATTTCTACACAATTCTAGGTAGTATATATGCAGGGCAAATTTCCAGAATCTATGTTAGAATTATTTGCAATTATATTTCAAATATCAATTATATGTTTTACCTCCATCTTGGATTGAATGATGCCAATTTCTCTCTCCATTTCATCATGCTTTCGAAGTAGATTTTCTACACTTTCAACATCTTTTCCATAATCCAATGCTTGTATCAGTGAACTCTGAGGATACAAAAAATGAAGAAAAGATGATAACTTGATTCTTTGCAAAATTACATCTTTGAATATTTTCAACCTTTTGATATTTCTATCAAACTTTACATCTGTATATAATATGAGGATTTATGAGAGACCTATAGAAAAAACCTTTTAAGCACTGAGTATCATGTTGAAATAAAATATAATAGTACATCCACAGTATAGAGTATATCTCTAGATGGATTGGGCATCATTGGGATTTGGTGGCATATAACTTTGATGGATGGATGGATGGATGGATGGATGGATATATATATATATATATATATATATATATATATATATATAGATATAGATATAGATATAGATATAGATATAGATATAGATATAGATATAGATATAGATATAGATATAGATATAGATATAGATATAGATATAGATATAGATATAGATATATAGATATATAGATATATAGATATATATAGATAGATAGATAGATAGATAGATAGATAGATAGATAGATAGATAGATAGATAGATAGATAGATAGATAGATAGATTTAAGAAGAGACAGGGAGCAAGAACTGTTTGATATGATAATGTTTGGGAATATTTTTCTGAATCTCTCTTTTCTTTGTACCTCTGACTGTCAAAATTCCCTCTTGATATTTTATTACTATTTGGTTTTCTGAAATTGTATCCACTTTGGAGAACTTGTCAAGGTAAAAAAGCACCTTTACAAATAATAAAATAAATCACCTTTTCACCAATTCTCTCCGTGATGTCATTAATTTCTCTAATCAAGGCATGGATTTGCAGGGCTTCTTCCAACTTCCTCTTATACATTTTAAGATCACCATGGAAACTGTTCCACCTGTCAGCAAAACATTTAATTTTATTTGAGAAATTCGAATATGGATTAGATCAAATATGGGATTAGAGAAATAAAACAGTTATATGTTTGGGTTTATTATTCTCACCAGCCCAACTTTATTTATCTATGTAAATAAGCAAGCACAAACAAAATGACATCAAAAGTGATTAATGTATAAGACTGGATCTGATTGGGTAACAATAAAAGTGCTTGGGAGGATCACTGCCCCAACCCCCCAATAGTACTGACTTCCATTCTGCTGACCTGTGTTTTCTGTCACCAGAAGAATTTTAATCAGACAATACCCAGTTAATTGAAATCGTACTTATTTTACAATTATATTTTTTTTAATGGTTTGAGTGCTTGAGGTTATATTGACACTTATTCCTAACTAGAAGATTGCCATTGCCTTAGCAATTTATATTTCAGTGATGTTTATAATAAAACTTTTTAACTAGTGTTGGGAATGAAATTCAAACAGTCACTCCCTCTTTACTCTTACACACCCATTATGACAATTCATTTTTACTTGAAGATGATATATGAAAGAAGAAGATCAGCCTTCTCCATGTAAACATCAACATGGGAATGTCAGCGTTTCTCTCTGTCTCTAGTCACATTTGATTGAACATTTTCCTCTTTGTTTGGATCAGCAGAATTTATCCACACACCTTTCATTCAGCTGTTCTCGGCGTTGGTATATTATTTTCATCTCTTCCTTATTCTGCCTCTTCAATTGCAGAGCAAGAACATTGATGCCTTTGATGTAGGCATCATCCACTGTGATCCCCTATAAGATGAAAGTAAAAGAAAAAACAGATAGTAAAGCAAAGTCTTAATTCTCTCCTCCCTCTTCTCCTTCTTTCTAGGAGTCTAAGTCTTACAAGTCTATGTTAAACCTAACTGTGGGTTCCTATTGAGTATCTGCATTTCTTAACATTTACTATCTCTCTGGATTAATAGAAGGAACATCTTTCAAATTGGCAATTTAAACTGCTGTGTCACTGTGTGTGTGTGTGTGTGTGTCTGTTTATTTGCTATGAAAAAGGGTAGAAATGGAAACAAAAATGTGAAAGAGTTTCCTTCAATATATAAAATTCAGGTAATCCTCAAAACTTACAAAACTTTGCATCTTGACAGCGTGAGTCCTATAGTTCCATTTCATTCAGCTGTTTACTGTTAAGTACCAGTAGTCCTCGACTTACAACAGTTCATTTAGTGACTGTTCAAAGTTACAACAGCATCCAAAAAAGTGATTTACGACCATTTTTCATACTTTCGACTGTTGATGCATCTGCATGGTCACATGATCAAAATTCAAACACTTGGCAACTGACTCATATTTATGACGGTTGCAGTGTTCCCAGGTCATGTGATCACCTTTTGAGACCTCCTGACAAGGAAGGTCAAAGAGGGAGTCAAATTCAGTGAATAACCATGTTACTAACTTAACAACTGTTGTGATTCACATAACAACTGTAGCAAAAACGTTGTAACATGGGGCAAAACTCACTTAACAAATGTCTCACTTAGCCACAGAAATGTTGGGCTCCATTGTGATTGTAAATCGAGGATTACCTGTAATGGCGCTACAGCTTCTACAAACAAAATGAAACTTAGCTTTTTCAAATAGATCACATTTGCTCTAGAAATAAATCAATTCTAACCTTCCTGACATTATGGAACATAAAGATCCATGTCAGTTTTCTAAAGGTAAAGGTAAAGGTTCCCCTTGCACATATGTACTAGTCATTCCCGACTCATATCCGTTTCAAAGCCAAAGAGCCAGCGCTGTCCAAAGACTCTGGGGTCATGGGGCCGGCATGACTAAATGCTGAAGGTGCATGGAACGCTGTTACCTTCCCACTAAAGATGGTCCCTATTTTACTACTTGCATTTTTACATGCTTTCGAACTGTTAGGTTGGCAGAAGCTGGGACAAGTAATGGGAGCTCACTCTGTTACGTGGTGCTAGGGATTCGAACTGCCGACCTTTCTGATCAACAAGCTCAGCACCTTAGCCACTGAGCCGCCGTGTCCCATTAGGGTTTTCTAATCAGTCCCAAATCCTCTCAACCACATAACTCTACACCAACTACAGAATCCAAACCAAACCTATCTCAGAGGATTATTATAAGGATAAAATATGAGAAGAAATGCTGTGCATACCATTTTGAAGTATATTCTTGGCATAATGTAATTCAGGGAAATAATTAACTCTCGCATTCACATGGTAAATTAGAAGGCCAACAATTTACAGGATTTAAAAACCCAACAATTCTGATGTCACACTAACTTTCATCAATCAAATTATCCTAAAATGCCAATGTCCTGAAATGTTATTTATTTTAGCTAATGGAAACAATATCACTTACCTCTGACATTCCTCGGAATTCATTTAATTTTTTCAAAAGCTGAAGGCAGTGTTCATAGTCATTCCCCACATCACCAATATTAACCATGACGACCTGGTGAGCAACACCAATATCATTAGGAGTCGATTAAAACAAAATGCAATTTTCAATGTTTAGCTACTCTTCTTGCTCACTGGAATTCAAGTTTATTATGGCAATCTGCTTTCTTGAATGCAACATCAATAACATATTAAATAACACCCTCCTGCGTTATGAATTGTTTTGATAACAGTACTTGTTACTTGTTTGAAAACAAGTAAAACAGTACTTGTTACTTTAATGCAAATTGATTCATTGGATCTTTTAAAAAAAGTCTGTATTCATAGAAGTAAAAAAAAAATCAGAAATCAGTGCAGAAGCTTGAAGGAATAAATGCAACATTTTAGTGAATAGATTTAGTAGTTCTTTTCTGACACCAATTTATTAGGATTTAATCCTTAGCTTTGATTCAAATCACACATCTAATTCTTAAAATCTTAAAATCCTGCAACCAGTGGCAGACAAAATGAGTGCAAAATCTGCTTTATGAAGAAAAAATGGTTGTTGATAACATTAAGATTTCTCTTGAATTTTGGGGAATATTAAATATTTTCAGTTGGTCCTACAATAATGTAAGAGTCCAATAAATCCCCACTTGCAGTTCATAAAATTATGTAACAGTTTTCTTTGTGCAAATTAAAACTTTCTAAAATACCCAGAATAAAATGAATAAAAATACTTAACAAAAGTGTCTTAATACATTTTGGAATAAGAAATCCCCCTCCCCTTGATGATCACCAAGTTAATGGTCAGAAGAGGTACATTTTGTACTCTTTCGAATATTGCTCACTTTTTTTAGAATAAATTTCTAGTGCATAACAAGCTCATATCCTAGAAGATTAGTCATGCATATAGAACAAAGTAGCAGCCTCTGTGTAATACAGGCTTGATTTATATCCATGTATTTGGAAACAGGAAAATGCTTCGGGCATTTTTCAAAATGAAACAAAAGTGTACATTTCCTGCTACAATTACCATTTTACATTACAACGTTCCAGCTACAAATGTGTTTTCTAAACAGAAACAGTGGCCTGCAAATTCACTAACCTTGTCTCTGATCCAAGCCTCTGCATGGTCGACTTTTTGTAGAAATTCAAGAAAATCCCTACTCTCCTCAAGCATCTTTCCATGAGCAGCAACAGCCTGATTCAACATTTCCCACCTTTCTTGGAGCAAGTATATCTTTTGGCGGATGTCTTCCAATTGGGGAATATTGTGGTGTAATAGAGCTTCTCCTCTCTTTAAATAGTTAAGAGGGAATAATTAATAAGAAGAAGATTGCAATATTTCTGTGCTATTTCTAACACAACTCAGTTCTAAAAGATCGGAAGGCCAGTGACAAAGGTTAAACACATAGTGTACTTAAGTCTGGTTCCAGGGTATCTGATCCAGATTTGTATCCAGCAGAGGTAGAGGGATTGTCTGTGTCAGGCCTGGAAGCCATCTTTTACATTTGGGCCTTCAGGCCTGCCACATTTTCTACTGTGGGAAAATGGGAGGGGGGAATTATATGGAGTATGGGAGATATATAGTCAAAATAACATTCTTTCTCATAAAGTCAAGGCCATTTTGCTTGGCAGCTGCGATGACATGACTGGGAGGAATCTCCAGTTGGAATAGTGCCTGATTGGACATGTGGGTGCTGGGCAGGGACTTGAACTTTTACTTGGGTGGGGAAAACCTGGAAACTTTCAGATTCAGGTTTTCCCAGATGTGCCAGTATGACATCTCTAATAAAGTGGAACTTTGAGGAAACTCAAATCTCGGAGTCTTCTTTTGTTGGGGGTGTTACTTGGAACCCTGACAGACTGATTTGACATGTAAATTATTCAAGATATGAGAGAGAGGTAGAATGATTACATCTGTCTAATGTTGTCTACCTGGCAGAGGGCAGCCAAGATGATGTGAGACATCAATATAAGGCTATATACTCCTGGTTCTTACTGAGATTTTCTAACAATTGCAATACAGATTGATCTGACTGTTTAATGAAGCTAAGCTGGAAAACATTTGACCCATCATTTATCCTATTTTTGTATGTATTTTATCTATCCATGGCTTGACCTCATGCTACAGCAGAATCTCACAGGAACCAAATACCACAAAATGTAAGCTACCAATACTTGCCATTTTAACAGTGGCAATTATATCCTTATGAGCCAGAATCTCAGCTTCAAAGGCTTGATGCTTCTGAAGAAGCTTCATTTTGTCACATGACTTGCTGAAGTTTTGAAAAGAAGGAACCTTCATCTTCTGCATGCGTTCATCAATCCAACCCTCTGCCTGTCACCAAAAGAGCAACATGATTATCACTGCATGTAAGGCTAAGAGTAGTATATGCAAATCTAATAAGATCAGATTTGTTTTTCAGTTTAAAAGTGCTATTCAGCCCAATGTTTGACCTGAATTTCCAATTTGTAGCTTTGCTAAAGATGTGTGTCTCTTGCAAAAGTATTGAATCTGTAAGTCAGTTTGCCATTTGAAATATGTGATGTAATGTAACTCAAGGGTATCAAACTGGTGGCCTGTGGGCTGGATGTGTCACGCACAGATTACGCCCACCTCAGCTCCACGAAGGGGAAAAACATCGTGAAACATCCTGTGACAGTAACGTGATACTGCAAATTAGATACCCATGATATAACTGAACTAGCTTTGAAATAAAGCTGCACACAAAAGCTTTGCTCAGCCCCTTAACTCTCTACATGACAAGTGATCAGACTTAAATTAATGCAGTATAACTTAATGTTGTTAAGTTAATAGTTGCAACATTCCTTCAGGTTTTACTATAGTTGGCTCTCCTGAAGAACTGACTCAGGCCAAGAAATACTGATAAAATGAAGGCTATCAGCTAGTTGATAAAGAAATACCTTGGATTTCTTCCAACTGTAGAGGAATGAGATATAATAGTAACTCTCTAGTACTCATATGTCCTTTTCCAGCCCTTTGCTCTCCAGGTGAACTGGATTTTATTGCTGTAATTCATAGACCATATACCTAGCCACACTGGCTACAAATTTTGGTTTAGAGACTAATTTAAGTACAACTAGAAGGCACTAGGGAAAGCTGCTGTAGCATTTAAATGTTGCATTATATTGTTTATGTTTAAATATATATAAGAATACATGGAATGTGAAAACCATGTTCCAAAGCACAGAGCCTCAGAATTATAACAATAAAACAATGATAACAACCACGATTGCTCTTTTGAGCTTTCTTTTTTTAAAAGATGTGAGAAAAATAAAATAAAAAACTCAAAAAGTGGGAAAACACAAGAGGGTCAGAAGAGGGCCAGGGGACCACAGATGTCTTGGTGGGGTGGGCAAGGGCGGGGTAAGACTGAAAAAAGCAGTGTGGTAATGCTGCAGGCATGGTCCAAAAGGCTGGAGTTTGTGGCGTGATGTCACAATATCGCTTTTGTCGTTCTGATGCAAGCAGCAAGATCCTATGGATGTCACTGCAGATGACTGTGTCTCATCTTCAGAATGATCTCTTCTGGAAATGAGGTGTAGTGATTGCTTCCAGATGATACTTCAATTATTCTGCCTCAATTATTTCCTTAGCAGAAAATTTATTTTGATTACTATGTTGAAGCAGGCCCTCTTTTTATATCCACACACACACTACAACAATTAACCATTAAAGGCAGTCTTAATTTTCTCATTCAGCGACCATTCAAAGTCAGGACAACACTGAAAAAGAAGATTTATCATGGTTTCTCAAACTTGGGCTATCTCAGCATCCCATGGCCATCTGATTAACCATTTGCAACCTTCTCAGCCAGCTTCTAACAAGCAATGTCAATGGGTAAACAGCAGGAAATCACAGATTTAATCTTAATCACCAAGATCATTTTTTTTACTACCAGTTCTGTGGGAGTGGCTTGGTGGGCATGGCAGGGGAAGGATACTGCAAAATCTCAATTCCCACCCCAGTGTGGGGCCAGCCAGGGGTGGTATTTGCCGGTTCTCCGAACTACTCAAAATTTCTGCTACCAGTTCTCCAAAACCTGTCAGAACCTGCTGAATTTCACCCCTGGTCTGAAGGGAGAGTGAGACAGCAAGCTTCACTGTCTGCAAAGGGAATGAACGTTTCTATTTCCCAGACAATGCTTCATTAATACACAACTTATTCTCACCTCAGTTAGACTCTGGTAGAATAGAGCTAGCAGGAGTTCTACTTGCAATTTTTCTTGCCTACTTTGAGAAAGATCTCTGATACGTCTTCTTTTCTTTAACACCACACTCAGCCTCTGTTGAATCTTTGTTACTTCCAACTCACTACCTGGCTGCAATTTTTCCATTTGCTCCTGAAGAGAGTGTTCCTGAAAGACCAACACTTAAAATCACAACTACAGTTAACTGATAACAGGCTGTATACATAAAATATTTTTTTCTACTGGAAGTTCAAAACTGCCCATAACCCAACACCAGTAATAAAAAATACATAGATGTGCATTCGTGTGATATGAATGAGTAAAGCTTTCTGAGAACCTCTTCTTACCTTGTTGATATTATCTGAAATATTATTTGGGAAATTTTATTTAAGGGTAAATCGTTAAATTCACTGTATATTTTATTTTCTGTGATATTTAGTGCCAAATGAAGATATTCTTTCTCCCCAGGTAAAATTTCCCAGATACTTTCCCTGCAAAACTCCCATATTTCTTGAAAATCAGCACTTCAAAATGGTCTTATAAAGCAGCTTCTATAAAACAATGTTATAACTATTGTCTGAACTGCTTTTGCACAGTACTTTTTCCAGTCCTCCGACATGAGACATAAACATCAGGTTTTACCTGGCTATTTGCCCATGTCTTTCTTTATACATTATATATAAAGATTTTACCTTTTCTTCCTGAGAGGCTAGAATCTTCTCGAAAGCCTCCTGTTTCTTGATCTGCTGTATCACTTCATCCACACTGCTTCCAAAATCACAGCTTTTCAAATACATCTGTGAAAAATTGGAATCAGTTCTGGCAATATAGTTTTTTTAAAAAATACATGGAATTATCATGGGTCCAAATCTGTTGCTTTTTGGAATGAAACTCAAGAAACATCAGATGATCAAATGATTTTAAGAGATTTACAAGATGTGTTTCTTACACAGCTCTGGTTTCTTCTTAGTTCAGATATTTGGATTAATCAAGAGAAGAGGCATATAGTGTAGCCTGTTTGGAGGTTGGTGTTTTTTTTTTTTGTAAATATTATTTTCAAGAATTCCAAATAAAAACCCATGTTCAATGGATAACATAAAGACTTTTTAAAATTGATTAACTTTATATGCCACCCATCCTTGAAAGAATATAGCTTGAAAATTAGGCACAGGAATAAATTAGCTATATACATTCCAAACAGTATATACTCCCAACATGAGTCCTCTAAATTATCATTTATGTCCTAGTCACCTTGGGTGTAGATTTTTGCAATGAACACTTCACTGGGCTGCCCTGAAATTTATGTAGCTGGCCAAATGTAGAACAGAATAGAATAGAACAGAACAGAACAGAATAACAGAGCTGGAAGGAAGGTCTTCTAATCCAACCCCCTGCTTAGACAGGAAACCCTACACCACTTCAGACAAATGATTATCCAACATCTTCTTAAAAGCTTCCAGTGTTGGAGCATTCACAAATTCTGTAGGCAAGCTGTTCCACTGATTAATTGTTCTAACTGTCGGGAAATTTCTCCTCAGTTCTGAGTTGCTTCTCTACTTGATTAGTTTCCACCCATTGCTTCTTATCCTGCCCTCAGGTGCTTTGGCGAATAGCTTGACTCCCTCTTCTTATAAAGGGATATTAACGCTTCATGTGATCTTGATTCTATTCCTCTGTTAATGCAGCCTAGAACTCTGTTGGCTTTTTCGGCAGCTGCAGCACGCTGCTAGTGATGAGAGCACTAGGATATATCCATATAACATTGCTGCTTAGCAAGCTGCACTGTTGGCAATTAGCTTCTGATGATGTTCAAGATGCTGGTCACCACCTCTAAAGATCCTGGCTATTTGAGGACTGTTTATCTCCCATAGTTTCTGCCTGTCTTAACAGGTCCCTTTGATTAAACAATGTCATCCGATAGGATGCAGGAAGTAAGCCTCCTCTGTCATGCCCTCTGAACAGAATTCCACAAAGCCCCCAGTCTGACTATTTTTAAAAAGTATTTAAAAATCTGGCTTTTTTCCAGGCCTTGGGTTAGGATGAGTAGGAAGCCTCTTCTGGAACTGCGTATGTTACTTGAATGTTTTCTTCTAAGATGGACATTCTGTTTTTTATTATTTTGATTTCTATTTTTTTAAAATATTGTATGCTTGTGGACTCTGGCACCATTCCCAAACACCTATTGCTATACCCATTTTCCTCTTACACCCATAAATAAAATAGGTAAATAAACACATTTTGAAGTGGAACACAGATAAGAACAGAATGCCCCCTTGTACAAGTAAGTGTTTCACACTGCTACCTTCTCTTTAAAAATTACCATCTTTAATATATGAAAATTATAGTAACTGTTCCTTTATGTGAATCGTTTTATATTACATAGCAAGTGCTCATGAAGCAAATAGCTACAAAACATTTATAACAGGAAGTTGACTACTCTTAAGTAAAATGCACAATAAATATGAAGATGTGTGTCACAAGGGATTCCATCCAGAGGGCTATTTACATAACAGAACCTCCCCTGGTTTTCTCTCCACACCCATTCTAAACTGAATCTGCTCAGATTGTCATGGTCTCATCTGAGGATGATATCTGAGAAGACAAGTTCCAAAGAGATTTCTTCACATATTGAGTTACACCCTAATGCAGACTGGAGCCAGGACCTCTTGTCCAGAACTTTTTTCTAGATTCAACGGTGTGGCCATTCACCTACCCCTTTGAAGGGTATCAATGCAAGGGTGACTATTGGAAAGGGGAATTTTTTGTTTCAATCCCATCTCAAAATTTACATCTCAAACTGTAGCTGCCATTAATTATCCATGACAATTTGCAGATTCAGAGAGTACAATTGCACCACTATGTAAATACCGCAGCGCATTTGAGCAGCTCACTAATGAAAGCAATACTCAGAGTGGCGTTTCATATTTAACATTACGGCTCCTGAGGTCATTGCTTCAAGTGTGTGTCAGCTTATCACAGGCTGAAGAATGGTATGCCCGATGTCCTGTCGCAATAATACACAAGGTTTTATCATAATTTTAAAAAAAGGAATAGAATAGAATCTTTGTACTGATAGGAAATCAGGATTCTGCATTCTAACTAAACAATATTTATTTTTGAAATATTCTCCACAAAGTGTGACACATGAACCAATATCAGGATTTATCATATTATTTATATAACAATGAAATACAGATCATGATTAAGGTTACATTTTACTGTTTATCTTTTTCAATTAAATTGTATCAAGAAACAATAACATTTAAGAGAAATCAAGAGATCTTTTAAACGACAATCTTAAAGTGAGCAAAAATGCATATATAGAATAATAACAACTAGAAATGTATTTTTCAAATCAGACTGAATTCTCTGTTGAAACATTATTTAAGAAATGGCAACTTTTCTTCTTTCATAGAAATTGTTTAATCTTCCACCAACCTGCTGTCAAAATGTTTTTCTTATAGAAGACCTTCATTTTTGTATACTGCATAATATACAAGTGGATTTTTAAAATTTGTTCCTCATTTTCCTTCAGCTAAAACTAATGTTAAAAATTGGAGGGCTCTAATACCTTATCCCAAAACCAGATACATTTCCAAATCTATTTTTTCCTGGTGTAAACTAACAAACTAATAAGGCATTTCTAGAAAAAAAGATTTAATATATTTTTGATTTGAAAATATATATGTATGTGTATCTATGCACACAGTCTCTCTCTCTCAATATATTCATAGTTCTTACTACTAATGACTGTTTACTGAGAATATATTCATACCTACATACAAACACACACCACTGGGAAATTCAACAAATGTGAACAGCATTTGCTGTGTGTGTGTATATGCATGCGTGTGTATGTGCGTGCAAGTGCACGCACACGCACACACGCACACACACACACACACAGAGAGAGAGAGAGAGAGAGAGAGAGAGAGAGAGAGAGAGAGAGAGAGAGAGAGAAATCTATTTCACTAAAGCCTAATATTTAGAGCCACTGAAGGCATAACTTTTACTCCATGTGAAAGCTTGAAACAGCATAAATTAAGCAACAAATAGTAAACAGACTTCCAGGTCAACAAGAAACAAACCCACCTTTACAGTCTTACAGTTTCTAATCATCCTACTTTAAGAAAACAAAAGTACTCTTGGAGCTTTACCATTCCTAGAAATATTTGCAACAAATTAACCTAAAAATTGATAATACTGTCAGTTACAACTAATCCCAGAACAAATTACAGTTGAGGGTACATTTCTCTAAAATGGAATGGAAATCTTCACCACCTTTCTCCCAGTTCCAAAGGAAGCAATTTTTACCGAGATAGATGGACACCATGTATTCTCACCATGTCCATAAGATGATGCCTGCGTATTTGTTAAGAAGGCAGTTTGACTTGCATTCGTTGCAGCATTTGGATCCTGAAGATGCTTTTGTGAAGGTTGGTATTCAGGACAATAAACAGGATTTATGGACAATAAGATGCTGGAGCTTTTGCAATCTGACTGTATAGTAGAACCACCCATATCTGAACATGAAGCTTTGATCAAGACTGAAGGAGCTGGCTGTTTTCTGAACTCTCTTACTACTTTAATAGGAAAGGATGTCCAAGGGGTGGCAAGTATTAAAGATATCTTGAAAATCTTGTGATGAGCAGGAATTATTCCAATACTAGAAGTCTTCCGAAATTCTTTGCTAGCTGAGTGATGGTTCTGAAAGATGAGCATATCAGGATCTAATGTTGAATGTGTAACTTTTCTTTTGCCAAGAAGGGCATCTGCTTTAGCTAATGTAGATGGTGTTAACCATATTTCTTTGAAGACTGTCTGTGGAGGAAGAATGGGACACTTAGTGGGGTTGGTGACATGAAGTTGTTTCACCTGGTGATCTGCAGAGTTTCCAGAAGGGATAACTTGATGACTCTTCTGGGTTCCTCTTGTAAGTCCAGGAGATGTAGCTGAGATCTTTTTCAGATGAGGTAATAGAACACTGGAATAAGCAGTTCTAATTGGTTTGATAGCAACACTGCAAGTTGAAATATAGAGTTTTACTGAAGCATGGAGATTTGGAAACTGAGAATTGCACCGATGATAGTTCTGCTCTGTCGACTTGGAGCTGCGCGGTGCAAGAATTTGATTCAGATTTTTATTCTGAGATGATGAAGCGTCTGGAATGGCACACAGAGAAACATCTAGACGTGATGTCCAGCATGGTAGAGCTCTTGAAGCAGCCGAATGGAAAGCTGCTGCAGAAGATTGACAAGCATCCCAGTCATTTCCTTTCCAATCACTTGCACCACTGCAGGAGACAAGCAATGATTGAGCATCAATGCTGTTGTGTCCTTTGCATTGAGTATCTCTCAAAAGTGTGGGACAGGCAGACTTGACGGTGGAGGAATTAATACAGCTGTTATCTTTCTCTAAACCATTCCTCTTTTTCGAATGTGCCAACACTATATCTAGCCTTGAGCTGTGAACCTTTGAAGACAGGCAGGGAGAAGGCAAGATGTCACTTATTGATAAGGTCTCTGCAGTTGATGATTGAGCTGGAAAATACCAGGCTGATACACTTTCTGCTGGTGGCATCCTTTGGAAAGAAGCATCATAAACAGCAGCTCTGGAGATTGGTGATGGAACCACTATGGCAGAAGACAACATAACTTCCACTGTGGAAATATAGATGGGTGTGCCTGAAGTCTTGTTAGGAAGATATTTGCATGACATCCTGCAGTTTTTAATCCTAAAGTTTGAAAAGCTAAAGCAATCTCTGCTTCTGAGCTGTTGCTTAAAACAAACGTTTCATCCTTTTTAGCTTGGCAGTAGAGATTTCCATTCTTCCTCTGGTGTGAATAAGTGAACTGTAAAGAAGTATTTCTATAATGAAGGCATCTGTATTTGATTAAGAACGAGACGTAGTAGAATTGGCATGACTGCTCAATCAGTCTGCAAAATAATAGGAGCATGCAGCAAACTGAAAAAAACGATCAGAATGATGAGGCAAAAGCCAGAAATGTAATCCAAGACCTAATTAACAGTTCTTAGATTTTTAAAAAAAGTTATTAACTCACCAGTGCTTCTATAGCCTTGAAAGACAAGATTAAGTTCCACTGGTGCTAAAAGCTAAAGAACTGCACTCTATCCCTCTCTCAATCTGCACAAGGAATAGCAGCTTCTCTGTTTAACAAGTCTTAGAAAAATTTCCTACAACTCTTCCAAGTAACGGCATACCCAGAGTCAGTAATAAAAAGACAGATATATACTTGCTTAATTTCCTCCATATGTGCTGCTATTTACTTTAGGACAGAGAAATCCCAGACTAAACCTTGCTGAAATCTTCTGAAGCCTTAAGTAATTTGGATGTAACCTAAGCTGCTGGCATAAAATCAAGGCCAGACACACTGGCACAGGGAATGAATGGGAAAGCACTCTACTTCGGAACATGACCCCATGCTTTTTTCTTTCTTCCTACGCCACTGCTGGGATAGCCTTTATATAAATTTAGAGATACAGTTCAGTTAAATCAAGATCCATTGCGTTAAATGACAAATATTCACACACAGTTAACACCACCCATACACTCCCTTTTCCAAATGCAGATGAAAAGTTAATGGCGCATTGTCCTCTCAGTTCTAAATGCTTGCTTTCTGCTAGTATCATGCAACTTAAGAAGGGTTAACCTGGTTGCGATAAAGCCACTTGAAAGCTCCATCTGAAACTTTGGTATTATGGGACAGGAAAATGTAAGAATTTAGATGGAGGACTTTTGGTCTCCTTTCCAAACAAAATAACAAAAAAAACACCTATTAAATAAGAATTTGTCCTCTTCATATATAGAATGAGCTTCCACTATAAACCAGGTGGAAATGAGTTCAAGATTTTCTGACCTGTATCATGGATTCAAGAAAAACTTTCTACACCATAATCATACAAGCAGAAACTGCTATTTTAACCAGGGATTAATGGAGCTGACACTGTCAGCAGTTTACAGTTTCTTCACTTCTGGGACACATAGCAGCTACCAGGGCAGTAATTTTTAATTGAACCATGTTATGTAGAATAGGAATAATCTCTTCCTTCTCGTCTGCTACAATAGCTAACCCTTGATGCTTTCCTTTGCAGCTGCTAACTTAAGCAAATATTTAATGCCATTACATCAACCAAACTTAGTATCAGATTGTAATGCCTGAGGCTGTGCTATTTTCCAAAGCACCAGAAGGCAAGACAAGAAGCAATGGATGAAAACTAATCAAGGAAAAAAAACAACAACAACCTAGAACTAAAAAGAAATTTCCTGACAGTGAGTACAACAAACCAATGGAATGGCTTGCTTTGAAAAGTTGTGGGTGCTCCATCTCCAGTGAAAGAGACTGGACAACCATTTAACTGAAATGGTACAGGGTCTCCTGCTTGAGCAGGAGGTTGGACTAGAAGACCTCCGAGGTTCCTTCCTACTTTGTCATTCTATTGTTTTGTTATTCTGAGATAGTTTTTTTTCAGAATCAAAGGATTAATTTCACATCATATACTGTATCCTTGTACAGGTGTATTATTGATCACGCTACTAAGAAGTCAGAAACCAAATCTCCTTTTAGGATGATAAGGGTGATCGAAAGCAAATGTTTTCTTACTAATATGATACGTTTTCTATACATGTAAGATATGTGTAAAATAGAAGGAATAGGCGGAGCATAGGACAAAAAGAAGATGTTAAGAATTTAATAGATTAAAATGCACCTTATAATGCATCAAAACACCAATAAAGCATGTGCTAGCACTACCTCTTGGGAGTTTGAGATGTTGTCCAGGTATTCACAGTCTCGGTAAAATATCTGCAAAAGATGGGTATTCTCCAGCCATTCCTTCTTTTGTGCCCATACCAGGTACACTGTGTGTTTTGCTTCTATCAGAGTTTCTAATACACTTTGGATCTGAAAAGAAGAAGCCAACTGCTATAAAACGTCAGTAATAATCCCCGAAGGGGCAGTGGTTGATATGTAATTTATATTGCTGTAACAGAAATATGCTACGGCTCAATTTCCAATTATAATTACAGCAATTGTCTGTTTATACATAAGGGAGCAGGTGGGTGTGTTTTAATAAAACTCATTTTTCCTTTGAAAAGTACCATATCTTGCTTGGTTTTTATCTCATGAAATCTCTGGATTAAAAAACTTATTCATAACAGGCTAATTTTGTGGAAATATTGGTGGTCTGAGCTCTGTGCAAAGTTACAAAATTGTATCATGTGTATATATACTTCTCCTATTGCCGTTTTCTTTTCCAGTGCAAGTTCTTGTCCCAGCTGTGATGCCCGCTCATAAATCTCATCTCGAGACTCAATCTCTGACAATAGCTGCTGATGCTGATTAATCTTCAGACCACTGGTAGATACATCACGAATGGTCTCCTCAGCTGTCATTTCTCTTCCCATCTCAGATGCCCAGGAAGAATAGTCCCGTACCTTAAAATTGAGGACAGGAAATTTAAGATGTGGGGTAAGATTTATATCCTTAAATGATCATATACAGTAGGTAACAGATGACACTTCCTGTGGGTCAGTTCACACATAGCACTAAAATGTGGTTGGTTACACATTGTGTTTTGCCTCAAACAAACAAAAAATGGACAAGGTTATCTATTTATCAAGTATAGAATATATTGTATGTCCTTGGGCATCAAGGCTCAGCTATGTGGATTTATTGCAGCAAAACTGTAAAGCAATTACAAAGAAATCCACGTAACTGCTGTGCATACATCAAATGCAAGTTCTATTTATAACAATTCATGTTCAAATTTCAAATTTCCTGTGTCTCTTTCTTCTTCTTGCTTTGCATAAAGCTCTGGAGGTAAATCTCTCTTGGGCAGGAAGTATCATTTCTATTTGACTCTGGTTCTGTGATATTAAATGTAATATCAAGCTGTTTTCTTTTCATAATGACATAATGACTTTTTATGATAAGTGAATCCAGTCAATGTCAGCGTTCTCAATAATTGGTATTGGATCTACGTGCTGTGAGAGAGGGATTTTTCTCAGCTCCATTTTAATATGACAGATACATAATAATTAATAATAAAGTATGGATCTAATGCAGACACATAGCCCTTCTCCTAAAATGTAATAATGCAATATTATTCTAATTCAAATGGAGCAGAAGAACAATATTGTAGTAGAATATGAACAGAAGTACAAGAGTTTACAGGATTATAAAACCAGTATGAACCAAAATTATAACATAATACTATTACAAAATAATGTTAAACCCTAAATATTAAAAATGTATTATTTTCCATTTTGTAGAATACTATCTTACTGGTTTGGATGCTGATGGCACTTGCATAGTACTTTGAAATGGTTTTGTTTGGCCTCCAATCTTGACTTTTGACCTTGCTAGCTTCAAGCTACATACCTGCAGTATCTCAAATGCACACCGATAAGCATCTTCCAGTTTTTCACAGAGTAACTAAATTGCTTAAGCCAGTGTACTACAATAGAGTACTTGAATTGTTGAGCTAATGGCTGACTCAAAACTCTGCTGAGCTTTGAAATTCTTGGGGGAAATCCCTCTATTTTACATGATTGTACTGAAGGTAATGCATGACTCTGAACTCCAGAAGGAAAAGGTATGATCCTAATGTCACAAATAGGAAATAAAGGTAGTGTAATTGACTTGGGGAAAAACCCAGAAGGAACAGGATTAGGTGGAGCTATTTCCTTATTTAAATGTTCAGAAAAGTCCTTCTATATGCTGGGGATCTGTGTCTACCAAAGGACTAGAAAGATTCAGAGACAATAATTCCCCAGTTTGACCTTCTCTTTGATGGTTAATTGTGTGTCATTCATTATTATGCTTGCCTTACTAGATTGCAATTGTGGGAAGGGATTCAAATGAGAGAAGAAGAAAAAATCATGTGGTCAGTGTTGACAATAGATGTTTGGGGTCTACTGCTGAGCTCCAAGACAACAACAGGATCCATTGCTATGGAATTCCATGAAATAAAAATCCTGATGGATCCTCACTAACATTTTGAACCTTTCTGAGCATAGCTCAGCTTATTTTTCTCCAGTGAGCCCAGTGGAAAATACAAATGGTGCCAGATTTGCTTGCCTGGGTGTGTTTGTATAACTTCTAATCGAAGTGCCTTCTGGTTGGTTGAGAACCATAGCCAACAAAGGCCACTTTGATTATACTTTCCATCACAATGATACCTGGTGACGCAGTGCTTAGAATGCAATATTGTAGGCTAACTCTGACCAGATCCTGGAGTTTGATCCTGACAGGCTCAAGGTTGACTCAGACTTCCAGCCTTTCCATGGTAAAATGAGGACCCAGATTGTTGGGGGCAATATATTGATAATGTAAACTGCCCAGAGAGTGCTGTAAAGCACTATTAAGCAGTATATAAGTCTAAATGCTATTGCTATAATAAAAACACTCTTCTTATAGATTTCATGGCCTTTAGCAGAAAGAGTGGTGACGAAAATAGAAGCCCCCCCCCAGATTTAAGTTGGTTTAGGAAAATAGGGGAGGAGTGAAAAAACAAGTAATGTTATGAGAAGAAACCATATAGGAAGACTATATGAGTAAACAAAAGTGAGACAAATAAAGGAAAGAATTGAGAAAAGCCAAGTTGAATGCTACAAGTTCAGGAAAATCTCAGACAATACAATAAACAGAACAGCCTGGATTTCAAATATTTTGAATAACTACCCTAGAAATTTATTAGATAAAAGAACTTTACAAAGATTGCTTTTGACACAGATTCTTTTATGTTTTTCAGTGTACGTATGCTGGCAATATTATATTAATAGATCCATATAAAAGATGGATGTCAACCTTTAGCTTCATAGAAGATCCTGCCTGCAAAGGCCTTTTGTTTTCCATAAGACCTAACCAGGATCATGCACCTTTAGAATGTATACTATAAATGAACACGTTAATACAGGTACATGATATGACATTCTGCAGTTAAATGTGTGCAATTGTATGGATCAGTTGCAGAATATTGGTTGACCATTCTGGATAATACTGGCCAATACAACTGGAGAGCTGAATAACATAGGATTTTTTTAAAAAATAGAAAAGAACATTGAAATCCTCACGTAGGTTTGGAAGCGGTATAATCTGCAAGCTTGCTCCAGCTGCTCCCTGTTTTGTTCCACTTTGCACCGCAAGACTTCCCAATTCTCTACTAAGGCCTCTTGCTTTGCCTTGATCTCGGCTGCTTGCGTCTCAGAGCACAGGCAGAGCACGCCATCTGCAGTATCAATCAAAACATGCAGCTGCAAAACAGGAAGAAGCCCGAAGTGAATCATTTAACTTTTAAAATAAAAAATTAAGAACCCATCCATCAATGACATCTCTCCGAAACGATGGGTATCTCCACTCCACTCTATACAGAGCTTCATAAGCAGCCAGAGTCTTGAATTCCAGTTCGCAGAGATAAGCAGGCCTCAGAAAATTAAACTATTGAAATGGACTGTCTCTAGTCTATTTACACTAACTGGGGATTTGAAACTGGCACAATATCTGCAGCTGGCTGTACTAAGTAGCCCAGGAGGACAATCTGTCATGTCTATATGAGAAATAGTCTGATAGCACTGGCAGGAATATAGAGGAGCAGCTGCCGCCGAATCGTTTTTGTTTCTGCCTCTCATTCGTCCATCAGCAAATCTGTCAGGCCAAGTGCTGCTTTTGCTTCTTCTCACAACTCAATATGTTCATCGTCTTTCTCTCTCTTCCTCCATAAGGAGGTGGAGGAAGAATTGCTGAAGCTAGCAGCTCACAAGGTAGCAAAAACAATGCCGGAAAAATACTGGGAAGGTGAAAGTAAGGGCAAGGTTGGGTGGACTGGGATTGCAGCAATGGAGCTTCCTCTTCTTTCCCAAAAGTCTCAGCCTGGTAATCCATATAATTTCTCCTCCTGGGTGGTAAGGAGGTAAAAGAGTTATAGGTGGGGTACCCCCATTTCAAGGCAAGGAAGGGCTCTACCACCTCATCCATAGCATTTGAAAGAACCCTCTGAGAAAGTCCTAGTTCAAGGCTTTCTTCTTTGGTTCATTTACTAAACTTATGTATCATATTTCATTTGACTAGTGGGGTGGCCTAGAGGTGGAGTTCTCGCCTCACAATCAGGAGGCTGTGAGTTCAATCCTAGGTAGAGGCAGATACTTCTCTCTATGGGCACATGAGAATATATCTGTTGAACAAAACTCTGCATTGGCAACAGGAAGGGCATCTGGCCAGTAAACAACTCCATTCAGTTTCCTAGACACCACACCACAAGGAATTATGGGATCATTAAAAGATGATGATGTCTCATATTTCATTCATGAATTCAAAGTGCCACTTGCATCCCTAGTTTTCCCTGGAACAACACCTTATATTGAAGCAGGGTGGCTGGCTTAGTGTTACCCTATGAATTTCCATGTCTGAAAGTAGACTATAACCTAACCTTTCTTGCTCCTAGTCCAATGCATTAACTACTTGTTGATGGCACCTTGCTGATGATTAGTTTAAGTTCAAATTCATATTTAAAGCATATTCATATTTAGAAGACAAGGACCACAGGCAAATTCAAGACTATTATATCTGTAAGCTGCACAGAATTTCTGTGAGTTGGGCAGCCATTAAATTTTCTTAATACATTTTTTTAGGAATGCAGTATATCTTACCTGCTGCTTAGTCCCAAATAATTCATGCTCAAGAGTTGCTTGCTTACGTAGCTGTGACTGCACCCCATTCAGATCTTTAGCAATGGAATCTGGGATGGTCTTCAATTTGTCCTAAAGACCAAACACATTTTCTGTTAATCATTCTGGTTTGATTTTGTTCTAAGTTAGGCATAGGTGACGTATCTAAAACTCTTTTCATTTGCATATGCGAGAGTCTATTGGTAAATGAAAATAATCATACCCATAAAGTGATCTAAATCCCTCCCCTTCCACTGTATAAAATATTTGCTCTACAACCCAACTTTGATACTGGAAAGAAAGAGGCTGAAGAAAAAAGTATTTCATGCAGTGGGGTATAATTTAATCCCATTAGCAGTGGTATATTAACCATTAAGCAGACTAAGCATGTGCTTAGACACCAAGACCAAAGGGAGCACTACAAAGTTGAGAAAGAAAAAAACCTCCAATGAAGGTTTGTACAGTATATACAAAGGAGGGGCAGTGGTGGGATTCAAATAATTTAACAACTGGTTCTCTGCCTTAATGATTTCTTCCAACAACCAGTTCATCAAACTGCTCAGAAAATTAACAATTGGTTCTCCCGAAGTGGTGCAAACCAGCTGAATCCCACCACTGAGAGGGGGCACCAAGATTTGTCAATGCTTAGGGCACCAGTGAGCCTTAATCTGCCACTGCCCATTATTCATTTAAGCAAAATTTCCACATTTTGAATTGTACATATGAGAGAAATATGGGAATAAAACACTGGACAACTCCTTTTCTTTCTTTCTTTTTATATTTTCCTGATTTAAAAATATTATGGACAAATGTAAACTTTCACAATACTATAATTTTACATTTATTGTTAGCCATCAAGATTGCTTAATGCACTGCAGCAAGAACAGTGTTTGCACAACAATGGAAAAGTGAAGAGATCCCAACAAATGATGATGTAATTAGAAAAATATTAGAATGTGCAGAAATGAATAAGCTAACACTCACAATTAAGGAAAAGAAAAAAAAAACCTGAATACTTTTTGACCTGGTATTCATTTTATCAATGGCTAGATGATAAAAATGGGAGCCAGAAACAGGGAAATATAAGGAAGGACTAGTGATATAAGAAATATATGTTAACATGGTTAAATAAATATTAAGATTGTTGTTATTAGTATTAAGATTAATATAATTGTTATTAATGTAAGGAATATTGTTGTGAACATTATGATTATTACTTCCCAGAATGGATGTACCCAAACAATACACTGTTCAATTGAAATGGGATTTTTTGTATGTAATAAAATAAAATAAAAACTTATTTTTTTAAAAAAAATGCTTAGTGTGGAAAGGCTAGGTAAACAATAGAAATGAATGGTTGTTGTTTCCTATCTAATATGAACCTCAGAAAGACACATATTCGGGCAGAAAAACTGCTTTCTGACACAATTTTTACCTCAATGTGGTTCAGAGCTTCCATCAAGTCCTGCAGGCACTTGTAAATTGCTTCAGCATCTAGCAACTTTTTGCCTTTGTAATTTGTCATCTCCAGCAACTCCTGCCAGTTGTTGCTAAAGCGGGAAAAAAGTCAGACGTATGAAGCAGTATCCAGAAGCAAGTCAGAAGTGGACAGTCATGAAAGAATGTGTCAGTCAGCAATGAGCTACCTATCAATCAACTATGCAAATTTCTGATGGTGTTTTTCTGGAATGGAAGTTAAAAAATACACCATGGGGTCATACTATAAATCTATCAACCTTCCTCTTACAAGAAATCTATCAGGATTTCTTGAGTTAAGATTTAAAACAAATTAAGAAATGTGTGCATGTGTACAGCTTTATTCTCCTGAATTAATTAACAAAGTATGCATGTATGCATATAAGACTAGAGATGATGATGATGATGGTGATGATGATGATGATGATGATGATGATGATGATGATGATGGAAAAGATTCTGTAAATAGCCAACCATTTTATTATCTATCTATCTATCTATCTATCTATCTATCTATCTATCTATCTATCTATCTATCTATCTATCTATCTATCCATCCATCCATCCATCCATCCATCCATCCATCCATCCATCCATCCATCCATCTATCATCTATCAATCTATCAATCTATCTACCTATCTGAGAGGTTTTTATACAGATAAAATTATATAAACAAACCAATACCATACTTTAAACTAATAAAAATATACGATCATATAAAAATAATCAAAATGTGTGTGTGTATACATACACATACACACATTTTGATTATTTTTATATGATTATATATTATATGTATTATCTATATCTATCTATCTATCATCTATCATCTATCATCTATCATCTATCATCTATCATCTATCATCTATCATCTATCATCTATCATCTATCATCTATCATCTATCATCTATCATCTATCATCTATCATCTATCATCTATCATCTATCATCTATCATCTATCATCTATCATCTATCTATCTATCATCTATCATCTATCATCTATCTTATCTATCTTATATCTATCTATCTATCATCTATCTATCTATCTATCTATCTATCTATCTATCTATCTATCTATCTATCTATCTATCTATCATCTCTGAGAAATTTTTATACAGATAAAATTATATGAACAAACCAATACCATACTTTAAACTAATAAAAATATACGATCATATAAAAATAATCAAAATGTATGTGAGTGTATACACACACACACACACACACATACATACATTTTGATTATTTTTATATGATTATATATCTATATCTATCTATATCTATATCTATATCTATATCTATATCTATATCTATATCTATATCTATATCTATATCTATATCTATATCTATATCTATATCTATATCTATATCTATATCTATATCTATATCTATATCTATATATCTATATCTATATCTATATCTATATCTATATCTATATCTATATCTATCTATATCTATATCTATATCTATATCTATATCTATATCTATATCTATATCTATCCATCCATCCTTCCTTCCTTCCTTCCATCCATCCATCCATCCATCCATCCATCCATCCATCCATCCATCCATCCATCCATCCATCCATCCATCCATCCATCTATCTATCTATCTATCTATCTATCTATCTATCTATCTATCTATAATATTGCTTGATTGAAAGTCTTCTCCCTTTCCTCTTAGTTGAGAACAAGTAATGAATTTAAATATTGATGTAACAATCCATTGTTGCAAATCAAATCTACATTTCTCCGTCCACTTCTGCAAAATTCTGAATAGTTTAAGAACGATCTTAGATTTGCAGCAAAGTAGACATGCCACCCAAATGTTCTTCTTCATGGAATATATCTCCCCCCATATGGCTCTTTTACAGCTTCCTGATCCTTGTCTTCTGAAAGAAAAGGTCAGACTGAAAAAATAATGGAAAAATATAAGAATGCTTTCTTACCTCAACTGTTTCTGCTTCTTTCGAATCTCCCTGGATTCAACATGGCCATGATCCAACATTTTCTGCGCTAACTGATGACATGCAGCAACTCTCTGGGCAGCAATTTCCATCTGATGCTGGGATTTTTCATATTTGACATAAAGAAGCTTTTGAAGAAAATGAATAGAAGGAAAATTGAAGTGATGAATAGTTTTGAATAACTTTTCCAACTTAGCCCATCTGATTTTTCCTGTGTGATTCCAGTATGAAACTATTTCAAAGTATAGTGTCTACTAAAGTCTGAAATTCCAAACATCTTTGTTCCATATTTTGCTTTAGAAGGATAATTCTAGAGCAATTTGAAAAGCTTTACCATCTTTCCTGCAGTTTTATGTCTGCTCAAACAATTATAAATATTACACAAGGAGTCTATTCACGGCATTGACTTTATTTCACAAGAACTAAAATTTTGCTCAACTTTTATAGAGGATCTCTTATCTCCACATGAGTCTGTCGAAATGCCAAAGTCTCCAATGGAAACCAAATAAGGTGAGATGATTGGTGATGCATTTATTAGATTGATGTGCTTGATTTTTATGCCATTTTATGACATTAGAAGATCTTCTTTGCATTGGTTTTGAATTTTGTCAACTGACTTTTATAATCTATACATTACTATACAATAGCAGAGTTGGAAGGGACCTTGGAGGTCTTCCAGTCCAACCACCTGTCTAGGCAGGAAACCCTATACCGTTTCAGACAAATGGCTATCCAACAACTTCTTAAAGACTTCCAGTGTTGGGGCATTCACAACTTCTGGAGGCAAGCCACTGATTAATTGTTCTAACTGTCAGGAAATTCTTCCTCAGTTCTAAGTTGCTTCTCTCCTTGATTAGTTTCCACCCATTGCTTCTTGTTCTACCCTCAGGTGCCTTGGAGAATAGTTTGACTACCTCTTCTTTGTGACAACCCCTGAGAAATTGGAACACTGCTATCTTGTCTCCCCTAGCCCTTCTTTTCATTAAACTAGACATACCCAGTTCCTGCAACCATTCATCATATGTTTTAGTCTCCAGTCCCCTAATCATCTTTGTTGCTCTTCTCTGCATTCTTTCTAGAGTCTCCATATCTTTTCTACATCTTGGCGACCAAAACTGTAAGCAGTATTCCAAGTGTGGCTTTACCAAGGCATTATAAAATGGTATTAACACTTCACGTGATCTTGATTCTAACCCTCTGTTTATATAGCTTAGAACTGTGTTGGGTTTTTTGGCAGCTGCTGCACACTGCTGACTCATATTTAAATGGTTGTCCACTAGACTCCAAGATCCCTCTCACAATTACTACTATTGAGCAAGATACCACCTATAATATACCTGCGTATTTTCTTGCCTAAATGTAGAACCTTACTCTTTTCACCATTGAATTTCATTTTATTAGATGGTACCCAATGTTCAAGTTTGTCAAGATCCTTCTGTATCTTATGCCTATCTTCTGGAGTGTTGGCTATTCCTGCCAGCTTGGTGTCATCTGCAAATTTGATGAGTTCCCCATTTATTCCATCATCCAAATCATTGATGAAGATGTTGAAAAGTACTGGGCCTAAAACAGAGCCTTGGGGTACTCCACTGCATACTTCCCTCCATGTAGATGCAGTTCCATTGAGGACTACACATTGAGTGTGGTTGGTCAGCCAGTGATGAATCCATCTGGTGGTGATGCAGTATAACCCACATTCTTATACTTTATCTAGTAGTAGGTTATGGTCTACCTTATCAAATGCCTTACTGAAGTCGAAGTAAACTATATCGACAGCATTCCTCTGGTCCACTAATTTTGTCACTTTGTCAAAGAATGCAATAAGATTAGTCTGGCATCTAGTAGTACAATACTTTTAGTGGAGTAGTGTCTTGGCCTCAATTACTTGAAAATGTCTTCCAATTCTATGATGCTAATTATAAATGAAATCTAATCGTGCAAAATCTATTTTTTAAAATCATCTCAAGTGTAAAAACCAAAAAGGAAAGCAAAAAAAAAGTAGTGACCTCAGTGAGATCATGCACCATATGAACAGTGCTTTGGAGGGGGAGGATTATTTATTTGGACTTCAAAGTTTAGCCTGTAATCCAGGGGTGTCAAACTCAATTTCATTGAGGTCTGCATCAGGGTTATGCTTGACCTAGGGGGAGGGGGAGGTGGGTATGGCCAGGGCGGGCATGGCCAGCTCAATGTCACTTGTGTCAGGGGCACCTCTGGTGGTTAAATGCTAAGGCAGGATTTCCCTCAGACCCTCCCTCTATCTCATTATAATCTCCCTCCTTCCTTCCTTCCTTCCTTCCTTCCTTCCTTCCTTCCTTCCTTCCTTCTTTCCTTCCTTCCTTCCCCCCTGAGGTCTGTTTTCCCTGGCAGAGGGTTGTTGAAGGTGGTCATGGCTGAAAACAGGGCCTGGGGCAACCATGCGTGGCCCTCCCAAGCTCCGTTTTCACTGGCAGGAGTATTGCAGGCCAGTCTTTTGCTGTTTCCAGAGCGGCCTAGAGTGCCAGATCCAAGCACCCCATGGGCTGGATCTGACCTGCAGGCTTCAAATTTGACTTCCCTGCTTTAATCGAAGGGTGTTCAGTTATTACTCCAATTGATGATCATATCTATGTTTATTGCAAATAAGATTATTCTTTTGATTATTTTATGTGCAATCTCCTTGATCAGAAAAATAATATTTTCATCATTATCCTGTTGATATCCTACTAATTATTTGGAACAATAAGTAATCATGAATAGAATTACCCTTTATTCAAGCATCTAAATTTCATAAATATTTCTTGCCTGCAAAAGCTTTCTAAAATAATTATTAATCAATGCATTAACGTGGCTAAAAAGATTAGTCAAATTCTGATGACTTCATATATACATTCACATAGCATCCTTGACAGCAACAGTTTACCTTTGTCTTCTGAGATGCTATTTCAACTCCTCAGTCCAACCTATAGCTCTGATGTTTCCAAGTTTCCTATACAAATATTAGCTAGACTCAAACAGCTTACCTTATGAGCCCAGACAAGGTTTGCCAGAGGCTAGTCTCAGTTGAAAGTAATCAGCTTCACCAACACCTTAATCCGCAGCTCAGTAGATTATTCCATCCCCAAAGAACAGGTTCTTTTGCTCTGTTTATTTTACATGTATGAAGCCACTCTTGCAAAAATCATGTATGAGGCCCCTCTTCCTGAACAGTCATGTTATATATTTTATACTGTTGCAACATATTCTGGAAATCTTTTTAACCATTAGCATTATAACTTACAAGAACATGGTCATAATCAGCTCCATAGTCTTCAGAACTGGCCACCTGCTTTTGCTCATTGATCCACTCCTCAATATCTTCATATTCTCTCAGGAAGTCATGTAGTTCAAGTGTCTCCTCCAACTTTTTACCCCTAGTTTGAAAATAAAATAGACAGAACAAAGGCAACAGAAATCTAAGGAGTTTTGATACAACCACTATGTAAAAATGACACATTCAATATCATTTTGAAGCATAAGGCCAGGGGTCTTCAAACTTGGCAACTTTAAGACTTGTGGACTTCAACTCCCAGAATTCTCCAGCCAGCTCTGCCAGTTGAAGTCCGCAAGTCTTAAAGTTGCCAAGTTTGAAGACCTCTGCATAAGGCCAATGATTACAACTGATATGTATAGAAGACCCTTATGAATTCAGTGTTAGGCTAAGGAAGTCTAGTGTACTTTGCCTTCTTCAACTTTCCTCCTTAAAAATAGCCAGACTTCTTCCATTAAGGGGAAAAAAGATAGATAGAATTCTATAAAAATATGAGTGGATTCTACAAGGGTTACACTTTTATTTGTTTATTTAATCACTCTATAAGGCTGCCCTTTTTGCAAGTGTGACTCTGAATAGGTAACAACACCAATAAAAACAATATCAGCAAAAATGTGGCTTCATTATATACGAGTGAAGAGATAGCATCAGTTTAACAATAAATACTCCTCTGAAAACAGCCACAAAAGGAAGTTCATCTGGATATGGATGGATGGTGCATATGTGAAGTCAGCTGTGACATAATCCTGCATCTAAGCATACTTTCCTGCTTCCCTGTCTTCTTATGAACTGCCTATTTTTTTTAGCCAAGGTTATTTCTATTAAAAGGACAAATACTTGCACCATGCTGTCTATGAAGCATCACATATGATTATATAGAAACCAACACATGATGGAACTTTTCTTCATGACAGACCCATATGCTTTTTTTTTTGCCTCTGCAGACATGATATATGGTTATGTCCTACTGAATTATTAGGACTGAGCTCTCTGGCAAGGCAATATAAAACCATCAAACAAAAAAATCCAAATGATTCCCATAATTTTCACATTGTATGACTGAAATTCACTTCCTGATGAAAAGGGGAGGAAGGGAGGGAAAAGAAAGCTAACAAGAAAACATGTAATTGGACTACACAAGTCTTTTTTCCTCCCCTACCTTGCTTTGGCCAATGTTTGCAGTTCTTGAAGCTTTGTGTAAACTTGTCTTTGAGGCATATCAACTTCATCATAATGGATGGAGCCTGAAAGTGGTAGAGTTTTGGCAGTTTTCTCTAGTTCCATGACTAAATTCTGATAAATGCCAATTTCATGCTCTAGAGCCTGACCCAAAATAAATAACAGTTGAAGAGAAAATATAGAACATTCAATACTGACAAAAAGTAGTCCAGTTTTACTTAATGTGCAAAAGTGATTCAGGGACCTCAAATTAGCAGACAATATCAGCTTTAACTGAAGCCATATTCAACACATATAAAACAAGCTAGAAGACACTTACACGAGTCTTCCAAATGCAACGTTTGTTAGAAGCCATTGTAAAAACAGATTAAGTACATAAATAATGTACTGACAGGGAATTACTAATAAGAAGCATAAACTATATGGAAGTAGAAGCAAGTTGTTTACATAGGATTTCCTAAGAAAAGAGCAAGTTTATGATAACTCGGTACATGGTTAAAGGCAAAGAAGTTGTTTTTCAAAATCAACCAATTACTGTTTGAGAACTGTTATTTGATCCTATTAAGGTACATATGAAGGTGATGCCTCCAACCAACTTGATAAAAGTGCTTGTTTTCTTTCAAAATTTATCATCTGTGAGAAAACACTCTGATCATAGTCTCAATGAAGCAACTTTATTAAGCACTTTAGACGTTGGTTCACACTTGTTTGAAATACCATACTAGGTTTATTTCAGGACTGTACAGAACTATAAATATAGGCTGGGACATACTTAAGTGGGCAGAAACCTGGTTAGAGGCTTTTAGAGTGCATGTGGAAATTATTCATCAATAGATGACTGTAATTATTGCCTACTTCCGCTGTCCTTTGACATGTTGATACTGTTCATAGCAATTAAAAATAGATCACGTGATGATGTTTTTCACATAGATAATGTGAAAAGCTAGATAGACCCATGAAGTTGAATGGAACTTGAATATGATGAAAATAATTATTTATTTGAACTTTGAACAAGGCGCTGGGTAGTCCATGGTAGAAAAATATTTAAGGCTGAATTGTTGAGTTCTTGGTGTTCTCTAAGCTTGCTTCTTTTCTTGCAGAAGTTTCCTTAGCAAGTTAAATAACATCATTAGTGCATGGAGGAATATAATTTTCTCACTGTGTATATACAGTATGGTAACTTCTCCTACCGGCTTTGATTGGGGTATTATTTCTTCTCAAATAGTTTTGAGAGGAGCATTGTTTCTTCTTTGCTTGTTCTTGTTTATCTGGTGCTGGTTCTTAATTATCTAATATTGGTTAATAGGTATATGAGTGTTTGACCTTCAATTGCTCTTTTTCTTGAATGGTTTATAGACTGAGCTTATCTTAATATACGGTATCTGTTAATGGATGACTCATCAGGGTGCCATGTCCCCATGAATTTTCTTTCACTTTTGGATTTAGATTGTTCTCCTAGATCCTATGTATTCATAATATTTCTTAATTTGGAAATGAAACATCTGCAGGAACAGAAATAGCCTCAGAAACCACCAGGAACCCAATATATATTGATAATGTTGATTGGTTTATCTACAGGAATTTTAAAGGACTCTTACAGCAGGATTTCTCTTAGGCCAGAGGTCAGCAACCTGTGGTCCTGAAGCCGCCTGTGCCTCTTTCATCGCTCTGCTGTGGCTCCCTGTTGTTGGTCGGCGCACAATTGATAGGGCTTTCAGTTACAATAGGTAGAGGAAAAAGGATGCCGCGCTAGGAGGAGACTCTATGGTGGGAGAACTGGACTTCCAGTTGACTCTAGAATTGAACGGGAGGCTTCTGTTTAGGACCTTTATGGCTCGTTGAGTGTTTAAGGTTGCCAACCCCTATTTTAGGCCAAGAAAAATAAGGGGTGGTGGTAGACCAGATCTTATAGCTGTCTGAACACAACATAGTTCAAAGTTCAAGAGTCATGGTGGCACAGTGGTGGCACAGTGGTTAGAACTAGGCTCAGGGTTGACTCAGCCTTCCATCCTTCTGAGGTCAGTAAAATTAGGACCCAGATTGTTGGGGGCAATATGCTGATTCTATAAACCGCTTAGAGAGGGCCGCAAAGCACTGTGAAGAAGTATATAAGTCTAAGTGCTATTACTATAGACAATATGAATTCATCATACCAATTAAGAACCAATATTTTAAATTTAGCCTCTACATTGTATAGTATCCTTAAGGCTGGGAATGCAACTATTCAACATCGCAGTAATCCTACATAGTTTGTAGTCTGGATATATGTTACCTTATGTTTTGCTATATGGTTAAGAGTTCCAGCTTCATCATTACCGCAATCTTTGTTGGTGACCAGTGGAAGCTTCTCTGCCACCCAATTCTCGAGGTCCCAAGTATCCATTAAGAACTTTAAAAAAATAAAAAGTACACATGGTGATAGTAAGTAAACAAAAGAGGCAGTAACTTTCATAGATTAGTTCTATAAAATAGCATTTTTGCATTCTCAATATTAAATGAAAAGACGGCTGAAAGGACAACATATATTAATTACCTACAAGGTCAGAGATAAATCTTTCAGTGCAAAGCAAAGTACTTGGCTGCTGCTTCAGGAGACAATACCAAGGGACTTATAAATCTGAAACTACAGTGATAAGATATAGTTGAAAGAACTATATATATATGTGTGTGTTTGTGTGTGTGTGTGTGTGTGTGTGTGTGTGTTTTGTTGTTTTTTATTTGTGCTGATAAATAAATAAATGCATAATGGCTAAGACGTTTGCCTAAAATGCAATACAGCACAGGTTCGAATCCCAGTAAGGGTATGGCTAGCTGATGAGAGCTAAATAGCTTGAAATAGATCTATACTAGTCTCCCTTTATTTATTTATCAGCACAAATACAACACAAATGTAAAAAGGCAACAGTAAAAATATTGGGTTTCTGTCGTGATGGTCTCTTGTGACGAGCCGATAGACAGATAATGGAAGCAGTTAGCTTCCTCCCATAATTGGGGCATACCAGGGGTTGTGACACTATATATATATATAGTGTCACACTATATATATATATATATATATATATATATATATATATATATATATATATATATATATATATATACACTTACTTAAAGTCATAAAGTTTATCAGCACAAATAAAAACACACACACACATATATATATATATATATATATATATATATATATATATATATATATATATATATATATATATATATATATATATATATATATATATATATATATATATATATATATATATATATATAAAGAATTTCAGCTAGCCTTTGTAAGGGATGAAGCAGGGGAAAATATTAACTCAACCAAAATAGAATTGTCATATAAAGACAAGGCAGCTATCCCTTATTTTGAAGGATGGGGAAAGAATGGCCAAAAGTTGATTCAAAATAGAAGGAGGAAAAGGATTTAGGATTTAAATCAGGGGATTGATGTATATACAGGGTCTGATTTCCACATCCTGAAATAGGCAGGCCTTCTCTCTATGCCTTATCATTGATACCATCATCAATATCACAATTCTCAACTTCAGCCATTTAAAGATGTGTGGGCTTCTACTCCCATAATTTCTTGCTGCCTAGAGAATTCTGAAAGTGCACACATCTTTAAGTTGTCAAAGTTGAGAAACACTGGTTTAGATCTCTTCTTTGACATATACACTGCATATTCTTGAAAAATAAATGGGAAATTAAAAAAAATGGAATATGAAGTGCTAAACAGGAAATGCAGGCCAATTTACTTGCAGAGTAATGGTTGTATTGTAGCAGAGAACTGCAGGGTAAACAAGCAAAAGTCTGGGAATTCTTACCAAAAGGCTCCTTAAGCTTTGTAGAATTCCATATTGCAATCTGCAATATTGCAGATGGAATGTTTTCCATCTGTGTTGGGCGATGACAGAACTGGAGGTAAATTAGTTCAGCTGCCCAACCATAATAAGAAACAGGCGGCTCTAAGACCAACACCAAACTGTGTGGAACTCTTGTGTTAGTTGCATGATGTAAAAGGGAGTGTTGCCAAAATGCAGTCATATTTATTTATTTATGAAATTTATTTGCCACCCGTCTCATATCCAAAAGCCCTGGGTAGCTTACAATATTAAAAAGTATATACCTGATAGTAAACAACTGATTGCTGCAGTTGCTTAATTTTTTTATCACACGCTTCTTCCAGCTCTCTCCAGTTTTCGCTCAGTTCCTGGCACTTTTCTTTGATTCTCTGAGAAGACATGCACGTATCGTCTGCCATGGCATTCCCCTTTTCTAGAACCCTGGAGATTTGCTGCTTATGGGCTTTTACTTCGATTTGTAATTCCTAGAAGACAAACAGGCAGAAATGTGATGGAAAGGTGAGAGACAGGACAAATAGCCAAAAGAAGCAATCCAAGAGAAACGTGGAGTCTATGTGCTATTTTTCAAAGCCTAAAGTTTACTGAGTTATTTTTGTGACCCAAATCTTTTTCAAAAAATGACCTTCACCTTGTGCCATGATTGCGAACCTATGGCACACGTGCCACAGGTGGCACACGGAGCCCTCTCTGTGGGCACACAAGCCATTGCCCAGCTCATCTCCACCATGCATGCATGTATGCACGCAAGCACGCCACCCACCAGCAGCTGATTTTTGGGTCTCTGCTGTGCCTGTGGGAGAAACGCACACATGCACGGGGTGGTGGTGGGATTTGTACACATGTGTGTGGGGTGGAGGGGGCAGTAGAAGGTGCGCACCCCATTTTTGGTCTCAGGAGGCTTCAGGGAGGCCTGCTAGGACCAAAACGGGATGTAGGGGAAGCATGCGCAAGCACGGGGGAGCCGGGGGCAGTGTGCATGCGTGGGGTGTGGGTGGAGCGTGGGGGCATCATGCAAGCATGCACAGGGGGATGGGGCACATTATGTTATGAGTATAGGCATGCACGTGTGCACTGTCACACTCACATGCACGAAAGAAAAAGATTAGCCATCACTGTCCTAGTGTTCGTTCTTATATCCAGAGATATATCTGAACCAGATGAGAAAAACATGGATTCCTGAAATTCTTATTTTTATTCTGAAGGGAAAGTTTACTAAATGCAACTATTGCCTCTAATATTGTTTTGATGGCAGGTTGCAGGAACAATTGTGTTGATGACTTGGCCATCACTGTTCTGCCAACCAGGCCATATCTTCATTCTTAATTACAGTTATATTTTTCATGATTTAAACCTAATGCATGATAGTGATAATATTTTGAGACTGGTCCCCTGCAACATTAAAAAAAAAACAGTTTGTTATACTGGTTAAGGTGCTGGAAACCAGAAGACTGTGAGTTCTAGTTCTCTCCTAAGCATGAGAGACACAGCTGGGAGACCTTGGGCCAGTCACTTTTTCTTAGCTCACCTCATTGGGTTGTTGTGGTGAGAATAAGAGGAGGAAGGAAGGTATTGAACAACTCAAGGTTGCTTTGAGTTATTTATTAAGCAATAAAGGCAAGATACCAATCAATCACTCAAGCAAGCAAACAAATAAATATAATTAATCAATAATTCAACGCCAAGTTCTTGGCTCACTTGCATTAAGCTTTTCTATGGTTCTTGACTATCTTGCAGATTCCATTCAAAACAGGAAAGTAAGCAAAGCTGAGGCATTAGAGCCAAGGTGGCGCAGTGGTTAAATGCAGCACTGCAGGCTACTGCTAGATCAGCAGTTCAGCGGTTCAAATCTCACCGGCTCAGGGTTGACTCAGCCTTCCATCCTTCCGAGGTGGGTAAAATGAGGACCCATATTGTTGGGGGCAATATGCTGACTCTCTGTAAACCGCTTAGAGAGGGCTGAAAGCCCTATGAAGCGGTATATAAGTCTACTGCTATTGCTATTGCTATCTTGAGAGAATACATATTTCATTTTGGTTTTAGAATTATTTCTAACGTAGGACTGATATTTGGATAGGCTGAATCCTTGTTCCTGGCAAGTTTTCCATCTGACTGAAGAATGAGCGGCTAACGCTAACCCAAATGTAAAAAGTGAAATGCTTTTGAACGTCCCCAGTCTGACTTTTAAAGAACCATTATAAGTTATAAGAGTTACCTTCTGCTTCTGTAGCAAGCTTTGAGCCCCATTTAAAGATTTTCCTTGGATTGTGGAATTGGCAATGGACATTCGCTCATTAATCCATTTCATTTCCATGTCATGGTAATGGTAGAACTGAAACAGTTCCACATTTGCCTCCAACAGATGCCCCCTCTCGGCAAGAGGTTTTTGGAGGGAATCAAATCTGTAGATTAGATTTTTTTTAAAAAAAAATTTAATTAAACAAACAACACACATACAAAAATAATCATCTTACATTACATCTTGTAGAAAGTGTGTCAATTGATTATAATTAGCTTTCCTGCATCTCTTCCACAGTCATTACTTACATTCATATCGAATGTCAAAGTTCTTGATGAGTCTTACTTTCAACATATCATAGTTCTCATTTGACTGAAATTGTTTTAGTGTCCTTTTGCCTAGAGTAATCCGTAGTTAAAAACACAACCACCTAGTGGCATTTCATTAATTATTACTGAGTCATCTAATAGCCTTAAACCTTTATAATATATTCTAAACAAAAATTAGTTGACAAAATTTCTAGATTAGATTTTTTTTTAAGGCTGTTCACATTTGTATATTTAAAAAGAATCATAACTAACTAAACGTGTCTAATTGATTGGTCCTATTAGTACAAATGCCATTAGTAGTATTAGTAAAGTAATAATGCTAGACAAGAAGAGAAAGCAACATAGGGACATTTTCCACAACTATTTTACATTATACTTATCCAATCTATGGAATGTGTGGCAATTTTAATTTGAGTGCATTGCTTTTGTGTAATTTGCTGTATTTTCTTATGCAGTACTTTCCAGAAAAAATAAAAGAAAAAAAAATCTTTTGGAGTGATTGCAAACAGCATTGTTCTTTTTATTTATTGATCTGCAAGGACAGAAAAATTTCACATAATAAGATCACCTGATAGTATGTGATTGTGCAATGAGGATGTATATAGAAAGTTTAAAGGTATATACTAAGTATGCTAAACCAAACAAACTCAATGTACCTATTTCATACTTTTTTCTTGCTTTAAATGAGACAAATTTGAAGTTTTTTTTACTGAAATTCAGCTGGGTGAACTGGGAATTGTACACCACCCAGAGTCACTGTGTATAAATTGGGTGGCTATTAGATAATTAAATGTTCTAGGGACTACAAAAAAGGCTCTGGGGCTGCTTGAAGGGGGCACCAATTGTCTTATTTTTCATTAGCAAGTATTTAACTTTAACATTTAAATATTTAATTAATTAATTGAATACATAATATTTAAAATATTTTATTGCTTAAAAAAAATCTCCTGTGAGGCAGATTAAGGTGAAAATATGTCTTGTTATTCTTCTATAGAAGAAGAGAGGAATGATTGTCTCATTAACTTTTCCGAACGCCAACCTCAGTATTCAGTCACTGAAAGCATACTAGCAGTTTTTTCTGCTCCCTGCCTTGTACAATAATTTGCTCTAGTTTAGAAGTAGCTTTTGGATTTTGGATCCCTGAAATAATAATATCTCACCTGTCCAGATAATTCTGGGTCTCATCAAGAATCCTCTCTCTATTGAAGTGATGTGTAGCTACACTCTTGGCATGAGACACAATGGAATTCATTTTCTCAGCCAGTCCCTGCATTTCATTTTCTAGTTGTCTATGCTCCTTAAGTAAATTGCGACTGGAACGCAAATCATGACCCAATTCTGCATTTTGAAGCATCCTTTCTATCTTCTCTATCTTCTCGTCAGCATCCTAAGGAAAGAGAAGTAGAAATCAGATACAAATACAGGTGATGCTCAAATTTATTATGCCCGTTTTACAAAACTTTCCAGGTCTTCCCAATTCAATGCTTCTGTCTTTTTGCATTCAGATAGGATATCTGCTTCTATATTTGATCTTGCTAAATTTTGTGGGCAACATGCAGAATCTGACTGCAGGAAACCTAAGGAGAATTAAAAGGGGGGCTTTAATTTCTGTAATTTCCTATTGCCTTCATATAATGTCTTAGATATTTTAGTATTTATAAGGTATTTTGAATTTGACTGTAATAAATCATTCATTCATGCATTGCTCCTAACCTCAAGAAGCTCCATCAGTTGTTCCTGCTGACCAGCTTGCCTCAATTTATCTCCATGTTCTATCATCTTGCTGTAGAGTTTCTCCCATTTCTTCTTTATTTCTAACATTTTGTCCTGAATGGTATCTGCAGCATAGTGGCCATTTTGTATCAGTTGATTTCCAGCCTAGAGAAATGTAATACATTTAGTCAAAACCTCTTCTCTTGATAACTGCAAAAAGTATGGTGGTTGTTTCTACCGGCTGAACTGTATTCAGAGAAAGTGCATGTATAGTATAAACCTTCATAACTCATACCAATTGTATGAATTTGTATGAATCATCAGTTATCAATAACAATAATATTACAACTCTACATTCTTGAGTGAAGACACACTGTCATACTGACATGGATATAATTAATCTTGGTAATCTAGTCAATACATTTTCCAATTTACTAAAATAAGCTACTTTATGTGAAAGGCATAAAGAGTAGAAGAAGTCAATTTTCTATGGGATAATCTGGTAATGATTGATTTGAATGAAAGAGGTTTGATCCTATGAGTGGATTTGATGAATGTCTGCAGAAAAAGTGAAGGTGTAGATTTAATATCAGAAGTTATAAATTTATGTAATCTAGTTTGTTTTGGGTAGGTATAAAAGTATAAATTCATACAAGAACTAGACATGAACAATTAAAATACTGTTATTTTTTTGCTGCAGAGAAATTCTGCAATCATTCATTCACTTGCATTGCCAGGATGTGCACTCATATGTTGATACATCCAAAATGAAAGCACTTAAATTATGAAGCTTTTAAACTGACTGTACAGTTTTAAACTGAATATTTAAAATCTGTATTCTAATTTTAATTTTCTTTAAAAAAAATTAAACACAGGTTTTGTAGGAATTCTAGAGCAAATCATCACTAGTGATTTATAGCATCAACCTGCCATGGCTATAGTCTTATGCTATATCATTTATGTGATGGTTACATTATTATACAAATAGCTAGCGTAGAATCTCCCAAGATTTCAACCCTGTGTTTTGAATACATGGACATAAGCTTGTTTTCTTATTAGTTGTATCATAGCAATTTACACAGACTATCTGTATGTAATTTTGCAATTCTCTCAATAGCCAAAGATTATCAAATTACTAGCCCTTCTACTAATTATCTTTCTACCTGCATAAGACCATCTTACCATCATCACCCCCATAAAATGCTTCTTATTGGCCATCATTTCTTGTTCCGCAGCCTCATGCCTTTTCAGCTTCCGTAAGATATTTGTGGGATCACGATAAGACTCATCTGAGGCTATCTTGTATTTTTCTTCCATCCATACCAAGAGTTCAGCAGTGTCACGAATGAATTCCTACAATTGTATACATTAGATTTTGAGAACTTGAGTAGACAGTACAGTAAAATGTGTCATACATGTAGCATATTAAAGACTCTTATGACCAAAAATACTTTCATAAAAGACTGGAAGCCTTTTGCGGACTTTTTGTTGAAAATGGGGGGGAAGTGAAATGGTGATTTCTGGATTTGCTGATTAAAAATGTTGAATATGGGATAGAGAAAACTTACATGATGTAATCTTAGGGAGGGAGAAGGGATAATAAGTTGGTTTCTAACTGTTATAAGAAGATCAGAACTCAGTTCTTTAATTATCTGTTTCTTGTTTTGTTTGTACTGTTTTTCATGCTTTTTCTATTTTTTTCCCTAATTCATACACACACACACACACACACACACACACACACACACACACACACACACACAAATAAAATAAATATATAAAATATATCCTGTTCTGGCAATTTGATCCTGCTAAGTTGGTGTAATTGAGTTCCTTTGATTAACTAATGTCATCTGTTGGAACCTGGAGAATATACTTTTTCTGCAGATGCTCCTGCCTTCTGGCCTATACTCTTAATAAATTATTATTAGTTTTAATGCCATGTTTTAACCCAATTACTGTATTTGAAGTGTGAGCACTTAAAGTCACATGCAGGCAGGGGGACATATAAGTCTCATTAAACAACATTTAATTACATTACGTAAAAGAAGTATAACACATGCATTTTGTCTATAAGTGCAGACTGTATATTCCCATGTCAAGCTAGGCCAAGACCAAATGATATATTATATAACTTGGCTCACAGGAATGTACAACTTTTCTGGGCTCTCCAGAGGGTCACCTTTGGCTTTTCAGTGGCGTGCTATGAGTCATTTCCCATAAAATAGAGGGTGGGAAAGAGACAAAACTACTTCCACATTTCCTTTAAATTAAATATAGTTCTTGTATTTAATCACTTTCCATTCTGCCAAACATGCATATATTTTGTAATTTACTAAAACATTTCAGAACTTGAAGGGCACATATGGTCCTGGGGTCATTGGTTATATGCTTCTGATTTAATACATGTAACATAACAGTCAGATGAAATATGTTGAGTTGGAAAATGCATAGTTCAGAGTGATAAATTCAAGCTTTCTACAAATAGTCTGCAGCAGATCAACATCCTGACCTGTAGTAGAAGAGAATCCAAGAGCCTCCTTTTTCTCTGCTCATATTTATTTATGAGCAATTTCCATCTTTCACATAAGGTAACCATTGTCTTCTTAATCCTGCAGAGGAAGTAACAGATGCTTCAGTTTTTCAAACATTTAATACAGCAAATACACTTGATTTTTCTGGTTAGAAGGAAAAAAAGTTATTGTTATTTTCAAATTTCTTTTATGAACTTAAAGGTGCAAAGTTTTCTTTGTGTGGCTAAAGGAAACTGAGGCACAGTGAATCTAAGTGGCGTGTTTTAAGTTGTTCAGTGAGCTCATTTCAGGCAACAGGTCTCTTCATGGTTTGCACTAGCCATTAAAATTAACACAATGGCAAAATTTGTGTTCCCATAAGCTATTTTTCCCTTACTGTAAAAGTTTCTGTTTTTCTTCTTTCTGCTTAGGCTGCTTAGAAGTTTTCTTAATGTGTTGTTTTTGTGCTGGGTTGATTGGCATCTGGTGGCAGCAAGTTTTTTTCCTGATACCATAGTATCAGTGGTGGATTTCAAAAATTTTTAGAACCTCTTCTGTAGGTGTGGCCTGCTTTGTGGGAGTGGCTTGGCAGTCATGTGACTGGGTGGACGTGGCCAACTTGTAAAATGTGGTGAAACTCACTTAACAACGCTCTTGTTTAGCAACCAAAATGTTGGCTCAGAAACTCTGGCATTTGAAGCATGCAAGTCTTAAAGCTGTCAAGTTACAAGACCCTTGAACCCCTAACCCTTTAGAAAAAAAACCTCAGGGGTGTTCAAACTTGACAGCTTTAAGACTTGTGGACTTCAACTCCCAGAATTCCTCCTCTCGCTCTTCATCTTGATGATGTGTGGAGGGGCGGGGGGGAGGGAGCGGGAACCGGTTCTAAACGGCACTGTAGGTTTGTGGAACCTCTTCTATAGAAGAGGTTAGAACTGTCAAAAACTGACCCCTGCCTAGTATCTCTCACTTTTTAGGCTCTCTGGTGATCCTTGATACTTCCTGGTCTGAAGAAGCCCCATAGGGTGACTTTCCCTGGGGAGTCTTCCCTCAGAATTTAATTACAACATGGGAAAACCCCATTACTGAATGAATGAGTGCACATTCTCAGGCATGTCCTGGCTGATTTGATAAGTAAGAAACATTTAAAAAGCCTACAAATCCCCAATGAGAATGACACTGATCTTTAATTTCTGCAAGTCAATTTTTTTCCTCATCAAATTGAAAGAAAATGAGAAAAAGGGCAGGACACAACAAGCACAAGAGTAATTCTAACATCTTCCAATTGAAACATTCCAATTGAAAATTGAGAAATGAGCCAACCTGGCACAGTGGTTAAAGGGCAATACTGCAGGCTACTTCAGCTAAGTGCTAGCTGAAGTTCAACAGTTCAAATCCCATGGGCTCAAGGTTGAATTCTATCCTTTCGAGGTGGGTAAAATGAGGACCCAGATTATTGGGGACAATATGCTGACTTTGTAAACCACTTAGAGAAGTCTGTAAAGTACTATGAAGCAGTACAGAAGTCTAAGTTCTATTGCTATTGCTAAACAAAAAAAAACAAACACCCAACAAATTATTTTTGAGAACTGCTCCCCTGATTTTTCAACTTTTCAAGCATTGATAATTTGGAAGGTTTTAGTTATATAATGAGAGAAATGGTCATCTTCAGACATGAGCTATCCAGACTACTGCTCTCAATGCACTGTAAAGCCATCCTGAAAGCTTAAGAGAATATTGATGGTCCATTTTATTCAGCAGAAGAGTGGGTAAAATGCAGAAATTGCTTTATTCTATAGAGAAATAAATTAATTAAATTTTTAAGTTTTTAAAGTATATTTAAAAAATAATGAAATGGGTTGCAAAGATACAAATTGACTTGTCAACATTAATACTAAGCCAGCTTCTGAAAAGATAAATTATTTATTTTCCTGGGTTCACTTTACAGTATGCACACAAACACACATCAAGTCAAAGGGAGGAATTTATGAGCTTCTTGGTAATACTACTCTTTTATAGTTCTCAGATGACATACCTGTCAAAAGCAAAATGACCCATTTCTATCAGGTGCTCTCCTTGGCCATTGGTTGCATTTATTCGACGTTTCAATACCAACAGCACTTGTTCAAAATCCTCATGTTGCTTCAGGAGACTCTGAGTTGAATCCATGTGATCCTGAAAGAAAGACCATAAGAGTTACGACATCCCCATAATATTATTTCATGCTTATCTCCAGAACATGTTTTCCCAAACCACGAAGCAGACTCCTTGTCCTGACAAATGACCCTTTTTATTAAGTTACTGTGAATTCCTCTCATTCATATCCAGCAAAGTCTTTCAAAGGTGAATATACAGTCACAGACCCTATCTGGCTTGGAGAACTGCTGTTGAAGTTCGAAGGAACAGATGAGGCGTGAGGTGGCTGAGGTAAGCGAACAGCTATTTATTGTGTAACAGCAACAGTTAACTATGTGCAGCAGTGGTAGTCAACCTGGTCCCTACTGCCCACTTGTGGGCATTCCAGCTTTCATGGTGGGCGGTAGGGGTTTTGTCCAATAGTGAAGCACGTTCCTTTTTTAAATTTAATTGACTTCCTTACTTTATAAATCACCATTACTGTGGAACTGGTGGGCAGTTAGAATTTTTTACTACTAACAGAGATACAAAAGTGGGCGGTAGGTATAAAAAGGTTGACTACCCCTGATGTACAGATAGAATTCAGCACCTCGCCCTGCTTGACAGTTATTTATACGGGAGCTGTCAAGCAGGGCGACCAATAGGAATACCTTTGGCAGCTCATGCTCAGTCAGCTGCATCTTAGCCAATCAGGCATGGCTGGGCTGTTGCCAACTGTCAATCATAGGTCAAGGACTTGCGGCTGGTCATAAGTCAAGGACTTTAGGACTGGTCGCAAGTCGAGGACTTAGCAGCTGCCAGGCCGATATCTTCAAAACTTGGCAAGGAGCCTCTGACAGCCACAAGTCAATTAAGCGAACTAATTGTCTTCTGCAAACTCTATTCCCCTTTCACTCCTCTTTTATTCCCTATGGGGGGAGCCATTTATCACCCACCTGTGGCCTTCTCCCATGTTGGCCCTTGCTCCTTAGCTGTTCCCTTCATCTGGCAACTTTGCGCATGCACACACTGGGAACAGGCTCCAGCTGTTCATCTGCCTCACTGATGTCTGACCGTGAAGGCAGCTGACAACTGTCAGACGGCCCCATCTCTGCCTTCGATGCAGAGCCCTCATCAGAGCCTTCTCCAGACTACAGGACTGGCCCATGTTCCTCCCCAACCTCCTCACTGTCCAAATCTCTGCCAGCTCTGCTGGCCACTAGTGGGCAACAACAGTAATGTAACAATAATTTAAGAATATTCGTTCCCCCTGAATTTAATTAATTTAATTAGAATTTTTAACAATGATGCTAGATGGTGTGGACTGCTACTATTCTCCATTTGGTTCATTGGTTATGAAGTTCTGAGACCATCTGAGTGGAATTTGCCTTTCCTGGGTGTACAAATATGGAGGCAAAGCTTAGCAATAGCAGTTAGCAGTTAGACTTATATACCGCTTCATAGGGCTTTCAGCCCTCTCTAAGCGGTTTACAGAGTCAGCATATCGCCCCCACAGTCTGGGTCCTCATTTCACCCACCTCGGAAGGATGGAAGGCTGAGTCAACCTTGAGCCGGTGAGATTAGAACCGCTGAACTGCAGATAACAGTCAGCTGAAGTGGCCTGCAGTACTGCACCCTAACCACTGTGCCATCTCGGCCATCTTAGGTTCCTAACCTTCCATCAAAACAGGAGATATCAGTCTGAAAACACTTCTGCCTCCACCTTCCTACCTCGCTGAGGGTGTTTTTTAAAGCAAGAATGTATTTTCTAAAACAGGGTGTTTTGTGGCTCATTGTGTGCTTTTTCTTGACTTAAAATGAATGGAATACTTGTTATTATTTGTATTTATTTGAGTGATGGTTTGAAGTGATTAGTTCAGCATTTTTAATCTTGTAATTGTAAGCAGTCTGGAGTTGTGTGAAGTATATAAGCTTTGTAAATATAGGTAGTCCTGGACTTAAAACAGTTCATTTAGTGACTGTTCATCAGTGAAAAAAGTGGCATGACCATTTTTTCACACTGATGACCACTGTAGCATCCCCATGGTAATGTGATCAAAATTTGGATACTTGGCAACCGGTTCATATTTATAATGATTGCAGTATCCCGGGAGTATGGGATTACCTTTTGGGACGTTCAGGCAAGTAAAGTCAATGGAGAAGCAATTATCACCATGTTACTAACAAGCACCACAGTGACAAATATGGCAAGAAATGGGGCAAAATTAATTTAACAGCTATTCACATAGCAAAAGAAATTTTGGGGTCAATTGTGGTTCAGGACTACCTATAAATAAATTCCAGTCTAAATTTGAAGTAAAATCATTAATAGTTACCCCAAGATTGTCCGTCTGAAAAAAGGCCTCATGGCTGGAGATAGCAGCAAGGATTGAACCAACTTCTTTGATGAATTTGTGCAATGCTATATTTTCCTGTAGCTTCTTCTGTCGCTCCGTCCATAACTCATCCAGCTCATTTCTTCCTTGAGCAATTCTGTCTATATATTCACCAACATCAAGAGCTCCAATGTTGGATGAACTATCTGCAACCTTCTCGCCTAATTCTTGTAGCTGCTTAAATCTGCCAAAGGTTCCAAAACAATTGCATATATCATATCTTTCTCTTGTTTGAATAGTATCTACACTTATTCATGTTTTAAGGTTTTCAGAGTTACACATGCTTCCTTAGAGAGGCATAATTGATTAAATATATCTATTCAATATTTTATTCTCAAATGGATGATGATAGCATTAAATTGTTTTTGTGGAATATACAGTATTGTCCTGGTTCTTACATTGCATTGTTATATTGGTTTAGAGAGTTCTGTTAATTCATCCATTATAGATTGTAACCATCATATTTGACTTACTAGGACTTAATCTTTTACATAAAGTCAACAATGGTAGCCAATAACTATGATTTAGCACAGTATTTCCAACTTCCCTCCCCTGCTTTTGGTGAGTGAAGTAATATATGACTAGAATGAGTAGTCACCTCTGATTGTCCTTTTTATTACAGTAATTATGATTTTAAAATGTCCAAATCGGTATTGCAGATTGTATCATGATTATTAATTCAGCAATTCTTATATTTACTACATGGTCTTACAAGTACCTGTGATTCTGACTGTGTATCTCTTTCAGCAAATCCTGGTGCTCTTTCAGGAGCTGTTCTGCAGAGATCACATCTGTACACATCTCTTCACTTGTCAGTTTCTCCTTCATACCATCAATCCATAAGAGAAGTCTGTGGCTCTCTTGCAGAAAAGCTTGTTGATCCCTTGCTTTCTGCAAAACCACCTTCTTCTCCTCTGTTTTTAACTTTAACATTAATAATAGATTCTCCAAGTATTCTCCATGTTCTTTTATGGCATGACTCTCTGCAGGATTAGAATCTTGGATTCTGTGCAATGAAGCCGGAGACACATTATTGAATTAGAATGAATTACAATTATTAACCGAAGTCAAATTTCCCTGAAAAAAGGTATGCCTGATATATTGAATATTGTTAATTCATTGATTTTGTTCCACATCTAAATATTATCACATGATGAATGCAATGTGATAAATTCCCATGATTTGGAAATTTGTGTAAACATATTTCCAGGAAATTAATCAGAATCTATGTTAGCATGTATAGGGAAAATAGAATAAAAATGCATACCATGTTGAGCTAAGAGATATTAGCCGAAAGTTAATTCTAGTTATGAACACATCAGCTTGCTGAATGGAGGTCTGCCTTCCTAGATCACTTTATTAATTGAAAATATTAAATTGATGTGAGATGTCTTGTATATTCAGGGAAATGATAGGACCATGAATAGTAGTAGTCAATTTAAAGAGAGCCAAGGTTTGTGCAGCGGTTAAAGAACCATGGTAGAAACTAGGAAACCATGACCTCTAGTTCTGCCTTAGACACAAATCCAACTGGATGACTTTGGGCCAGAGACTCTCTCTCAGCCCTAGGAAAAAAGGAATGGCAAAACCACTTCCCAAAAAATGGTATCAAGAAAACTGCACGAATTAATCGGGGCAATTTCCAGGCTTGGAGGCACACACACAAAGTTAATTTGAAATTACTTAACCATGAATATCACTAAGCAATTTTGAGACAGTCATAGAAACTAGGAAGCTACTTATGCTAGCTGGAATGACTTCTTCTAGTCAGGTTCTGTCTGATGGTATAAGTGTGGTGTTAGAAGTGTTACTCAATGTCTCAGGGAGGATTGTATACAACATTTTATATCTGATGCTTTTAAGGTGTCAGGGTTGAAACTACCTAGTAAGACAAATTATCTACTATTGGGGCTCATAGCCAGGAGCCTTCTTCTAAGTATAGGCTCCTTTTCAACTAAACTAATTTTATGACTGATAAAATTTTATGATTGATATAATAAATTGAGCCAAAGAGGGGTAAGATAACTTTGAGGTTATTATGTGTCTCTTGAAGCAAAGCAGGAGTTACCATAATGAAGAAAAAGGACCTTGGAAAATATGGTTCTGAGTATAAAGACCATTCCTAATAATATTGATTCTTAAAGGAAATAAACCCCGGCTGTTCTTTAAAATGACAGATACTGAAGCTGAAGCTCAAATATTTTGGCCACATAATCATTGGAAAAGACCCTGATGTTGGGAAAAAAATAAAGGCAAAGGGAGAAGGGGATGACAGAGGATGAGATGGTTAGATATTGTCATTGATGCAACGAACATGAATTTGGGCAAACTCTGTGTGGGCTAATAAGGGGGTCCTATCATGCTATAGTCCATGGGGTCATAAAGACGGACATGACTTAGTGACTGAACCACCACAACAAATAATATTGATAGTATTTATGATACTACTATATTTGGGATGCAAATTGAACAGCCCTGAGAAGGTGCGAACTGGCTAAATCCCACCACTGCATCCATCCATTCATCCATCCATCCATTTCTCTCTATTCAAAGTCATTCCAAACTCTGATCTATTCAATCAGGCTAACAACCTTTCTAAAAAGAAAAGTGCATCTCCTTAGTATTACTGCTAATCAACTAAAGAAAAAGGTATGCATCATTGCTGTACCTAAGTCAAGTTAGATATGCAGGTGTCACTCTTTGCTTAAACTGGTATCCAGATTATAAGTGTAACAACTATAATACTATTACTATAACATAGTAAAGAATTGATTTCTTACAAATTGGCTATCCTCTTTTGGTATTCAATTTTTCTCTCCAGAACTAAGATGTCTCTTTCACAGGCTGAAAGCTTGCGTGACTGCACTTCCAGGACAGCAGGCTTGTTCCCTTGCCCTAAATCCTCAAGGCTGGTCATTTTGTCTTGTAACAGTTCCTGAGTGTCACGGCAATCCTGAAGGAGCATCTTCACATCAGTAACCCCAACCAGTTCTGAGCCTTTTTCTTCTTTTAATGCTTCCAGACATTCCCACCTTTAAAAAATACACAATAATAAAGCAGAGCTCATTAGGGTTAGTCAGGAATATGTCTGTACATAGAGAGATTTTGAATTTTAAGTTTTAAGAATAGTTTAAATATAGAAAGCAAAGAATAGCAATAGTCAATTCATTATGTAGTGACAAGTACATTGGAATACAAATATATACTTCAGTATCTAATGAATTTAGGCTCTTGGCAGCTGCCTAGAGAAGTCCTTGCAGTTTTCTTGGGACTTTGTAATTTGTCATTGCCACCTTCTTAGGAATGAATGACTGGCTCAAAGTCACCTAGCTGGCTTTGTGCCTAAAGCAGGACTAGAACTCCTGGTCTTCAGGTTTCCGGCCTGGTGCCTTAACCAGTATACCAAACTGCTTCTCATAATCATTATTATTAGGGTGAAATAAGAATAAACATACATGTTTTAGAAAAGCTAATTATCACATACATATTTAAAGCTGTGGGTCTTTTCAAACATTTGCACATTAGATTCTTATATGTCACTGCACCCAAGTGTTTTAAAGACCATATATCAAAGCTGATATGTTCAGTTGCTATCAGTTGTATCTTATTTTTACCTCTTGTTTAACTCTTGCTTACGAGTTTGGATCTCCTTCTGTTTTCCGGGACACCTCTTAGAAAACATATCTGCTGAGGAACTGATCTCATCCAGCTGTTTTTTCCCAGCAGCCAATTCTATTAGGAAATTCTAAGAAAAGAGACAGTAACCTAAATCATATACTTTCATCTCTGCCATTGTTATTTATGAAAATTATCTTGGCTGGCTTGGGGGTTCCGCCACAAAACCGCGGATGACAAAATCACGGTCGAAGAAAGCGCGCATTTGACGTCATCACAGCGCGACGAAAACATCGCGCTGTGATCGAAAAATGTAAAAATAAAGCGAAAACCTTACCCTAACCCCCCCAAACCTAACCCTAAACCTAAACCTAACCCTTAACCTAACCCTAAATCTAACCCTAAACCTAACTGTTAACCTAACGCTAAACCTAACGCTAACCCTTAACCTAACGCTAAACGTAACCCTAACGCTCTAAACCTAACCCTAACACTTAACCTAACCCTAACCCTAACCCTAAACCTAACCCTTACCTTTATGTGAATCGGCTTGCTTTAATTTAATTTTTATTTCAATTTTTAATTTTTTTCGTCGCGCTGTGATGACGTCAAATGCGCGCTTTCGTCGATCGCGCTTTTGTGGACCGCGGTTTTGACGGGTCATGGGCTTGGGAGGAGTAAAATGACAAACATATGCTTTTTAAATGCTAATTTGTTGCAGAAGCTGTTAATTGTTTGCAATTGTTTACAATCACGGTCATATGAAAAGTTTCTTTGTTATAATTAATGTTTTTGCATATCAAACTGGTTTCCAGATGGGGCAGACTCAGGCACTATCAGCTAAACCTAATGCGTAAGCTATTCTAATGTCATACCTTAACAGATTTCTGAAAGATTGAACGGAAGTCTGAAGAAATGGTGGGGAACATGGGAGTATTAAAAATGGAAAATGACAACATCAAAAATATCACTTTAATTGGGTACCCAGGCTTTCTCTAATTTAAAATGCTTAGGATAAACTCAGTCCTTGAATGGGCAGAAAACTATACCAGCATTTATTTATGCAATGTTTTAATCCAGATGGAATTGATAGATACTGATAGTATAATAAAAGCAATTAGTACGTGTTGTTAAAAGGCAATTTGATACATTAAAATTAATCTGTATTGGTGCCAGTGGGTCCATAATCACACTCTTTTGCGCTGGAGGGGCTTAGAGGGGAGGGGAATTTTGACAACACCAGTGGGTTTGCCTGTCAGTCAAAACTCATTCCTGGTTTGTTTGTTTCAAACAGGTGCTACTAGAAGGAGCAGTTCTGTGATAGAGTGTATAAGAAAGCTGACTTTATCTTTTCCTCCAGCATTCCAACTAGGGCTACTCTTGAACAAGCACACAACCATTTCTTAACCTGGTTTAAGAGATAAAGAACACGCTTTGCTGCTGACTGACATGTTTTGAAAGTTGGTTGAACAGGCTCTCTCTACCTTTCAGAATAGCAGCCAGTCCCCAACAGCTGTATATCCTTCATTCAAAGCCAGGACTCTAAGCTTGGGATCAAGATAGACAGTCCTGTTGGTAAGAACCAGGTGATCCCACTGCCCCACCGGAATGGCTTTGATGGATCATGCCAGAGCAATACCTGCAACAGCCTGAAATGCTTAAGAGATATCAGGCTCATGCCATTCCATAGGTTTTATTGAAATAACATGTGCAGGAAATATTTGCCCTGAGGTCAGATACAAAGCGGGAAAGGATTTAAACTTTATAAAGGCATAACTTGTCTGAAATGAATCTGTCTGCCTTTTTTTATGCTTTCATTTGTTGAAGTGAAGCTCAGAATTAATAGCAATAGCACCTAGATTTATATAGCGCTTCATAGTGCTTTTACAACCCTCTCTAAGCTTTTTACAGAGACAGCATATTGCCCTCAACAATCTCATTTTACCCACCTCAGAAGGATGGAAGGCTGAGTCAACCTTGAGTCGGTGAGATTTGAACTGCCGAACTGCAGCTAGCAGTCAGCTGAAGTAGCCTGCAGTACTGCACTCTAACCACTGTGCCACCTCGGCTCTGAGGTGTTAAAAAGTAGGCTAGTCCTACTTTTGAATATGGACTAGAGGTGGTATTCAGCAGGTTCTGACCAGTTCTGGAGAACTGGTAGTGGAAATTTTGAATAATTCGGAGAACCGGTAAATAGCACCTCTGACTAGCCCTGCCCCCATCTATTCTCTGTCTCCTGAGTCACAGCTGATCGGGAGGAAATGGGGATTTTGCAGTAACCTTCCCCTACCATGCCCACCAAACCACGCCCACCAATCCATGCCATGCCCACAGAACTGGTGGTAAGAAAAAAATTGAATCCCACCACTGATATGGACATACAATAATCTGCCCGCAAATACAGGTAATACAGGTAGGTAATTAGGACTGGACTTGTTAAATCAGAAATAATTTATCACCAATTGTTGATCTTTTGAATAATCCATTTGCTTAATCTTTGCATTGGGTTTCAAATTGCAATATTACTTTCTATAACTTGTAGATCGTCTGCTTGTCCAATAGTTAGCCTGCAAAGGTATTTCAATTTCAATTAAGCCTCTGTTGTTTTGGATGCTATAAACAATGAATATTTCATAATCTGAACAAGCACGAGTGGTTTTCTTTGCAGATTTACCAGTCAACTAAGATCTCTAATAATTGGCTAAAACTCTTGCCATATTTTTACTGAGATGTAATATTTTATGTCAGTGTTAATCTTTTGTAAATGAAGACAAATCAGGAACTCAAAGTACAGTCTGTTAATAAAGACCTGGAATTTTTGCTGCATAGCTTCCACATTGTTGGCTTTCGGTTGAATGGTCTGGAAAATTTTCTCCTTGTCATCTATCCAAGACTGAAACTCTTCACAGGAGTTGTAATATTGATAGATTTGGATTCTTTCTTGTAACTCTTTTTTCCTATGCTGTTTGGAAAAAATTAGAAATGCTAGAATAAGCACTAAAGCATTGCTGATAATGTAGGTATTCTATCAATAAAAATAGTCAGAAATTTTCACTGAACTTAAGAAAATCCATGTATCTAACCCCTTCATTCTACACATCCACCTAAAGATTATTAGGAAAAAATAATACCTCAGCCATGGCTTGCAGTTTTTCATACAGCAAAACAATGTTCTTCTGCATTTTCCATATGCTTTCTACAATAACGTGTGAATCAGAGCCAAGGTGTCCAGTGAATGTAGGTTTGACAAGTATCTGTGAAAGATAATGATTTGATGGCATTTTAGCTACTCTCTGGTTGTTGATTTCTGAATTTGATGCTGGCACAGATGCCATCTGCTCAGAGAACTAGGCACAAAATTCTATGCTCAATATTGAGTTATATCATTCACAAATGCTAAATATGCATAGTGGCATCTTAATTTATATATACGTATCTATGAAGATTCTCAGTCATCCAGGTCTCAGTCATCCATGGTTGTCCCAAAGGTGCTTTTTCAAGAGGCAACTGGACTTACTTGTTTTTCTTTGGAAACATTTCACATCTCATCCAAGAAGGTCTGACTGGATGGTGGGGAATGGAAAGATTTATACTTCCTGCAGACAGCTGGTCATTTGCATTCTTTTAGAGCAGGGGTGCAAATTCGCATCGTCACGTAGGTATCAAGTGATGTGTTGGGACTCCCCCCTTCATTAAACCAGCCATGGGTGTGACACATTCAGCCCACAGGCCACGAGTTTGACAGCCCTATCTTAGAGAGTCATTGAGATCACTTGGAGGTTTATCTTTGTTTTCAACTGTGCTTTCAGCAGTTCCAAGAAAGCTCCACACCATTTGCACTATTCAGGTGACCCTGAGGACACAGATAAACCTCCAAGTGGCCTCAATACCTTTCTAAAAGAATGCAAATGACCAGCTGTCTGAAAGGCATATACATCCTTCCATTCCCCACTATCCAGTCGGAGCTGTCTTCTAAGAAAAACAAGAAAATCAAGTTGCCTCTTGAAAAATCACCTTTGGGACTTCATTTATATCCTTAAAGATTGATTAGTATTATAAAATACTATATAGTATTTAATATAATATTTAATATAATTGGAGGGAAAAGGCCTGGTTTTCTCAAACATTCAATAAAGCATACTAACAATCAATTTCAGCTAAATCATGGAAATAACTTGAGGTTGTATGTTGATGTTATATGTTTATAATGCTTCACCATACTTTAGATACAGGAAGTAAAAAGTGATGGCATACAAAACAAACTTTGTACATTTTTGGTATCTATTTTAAGCTATCTATTTTGGGGAAATATATTAACCAATTTCATTGTATTTATTTTGTACAATGACAATAAAGGCGCTGTGCATACAAAATAAGGTGCATCTAAAAGATAAGGGTTTATTAACCAGAGATATTAATTATACTAAAAAAGATAAAATGAGACTGCCTTAAAACATTAAGGTTTGAATAAGCAAGCAATAGGGGGGGGGGAATTGATTTGATCATTAGAGAGGAATGAATGAGAATTTAATCACAAAACAAAAGCACAAGTGGATGTGTTTACATCATCATATATTCCAAATAAGTTTGCCTTCATAGTTTCAGAACAGCAATTTCTCATTCAGTATTCAGTATTAAGCATTCAGTATTGTGGAGTAAAAAGAAATCTCATGTGGAAATATGACACCATGATGGCTAAAATCTCAGGCCTTATATAGATCAATGGAAAACAGAAAACGTGCCATTTGTAGAGAAATATTTAATCAAAGATCACAGGAACGGAATTTATTTTAAATAAGTATGAATTAGAAGAGCAATCTGTGATGTGTCGGTTTCATTTAGTGTTTTTCCAGCTTGTCAACTTTAAGTATGTCAGTGGGGAATTTTGAGAGCTGAAGCCCACACATCTTAAAATGTCCAGGTTTAAAAAAAACATTGGTTTAAGTGCATCAGTAAATTTGTGTATATTTTGGGCAGACAGTTATGTAACTTAAAATATTGCCTGGGTGTTACATACCACTTGCTGTGCCACAGAATGGGCCTGTTCCTCCAAGTGGCTTATTTCTGTAAAATAAGCAGCAAGCTCCTTTTCCAAACGAAGATGACGATGCAACAAAGCTTCTGCACTAGATTCATCTTTCCCAAAATCTTTGCTGGCTAGAAGAGTGTGTTTTTCCTGGAGCCAGGAGTCAGCCTCATTAATATCTGCAAAATACTGAAGGGAGAAACAAGATCGAGGTATTGTGGTTATACCTACAGATAACATTCCACTGCAGAATAATTTATGCAAAGGAAAAGAATCATTTGCTTAAATCCCAACGCAGGCCCAGAGCTCCATTTTGCTCGCATTGAAAAAAAAAATGATCAGACTTGGTCAAAACTGATAGTATATTAGAAGTGGGGGAAAAATTCATTCAGTATTTTTTTTAAATGATATTAAAACACAGAAACACCCACTCATGTCTATACAAGTAAAAAGCCCAGAAAATTTAGAATTGAATTGAATTGAATTTATTATATTTCTATGCCACCCTTTTCTCCGAAGGGGACTCAGGGCGGCTCACAACTCAAGTCAAGGGGGGGGGGGTACAAATAAGGAAAAAAAAGAACATGAACAAAACAATGCCACAATTTAAAAACACACAACAACCATACCATTCGAGAGGGGACAAAAGCTCATTAGCCCCAGGCCTGTTGGAATAGCCAGGTTTTAAGGGCTTTGCAGAAGGTCAAAACAGTGGCCTCACTTACTACAGCCCCATAAATGAAAAACCATTCACTTATGATATGGTGATAGAGTATCTTACAGAATTTAAGGTAGAAGTTAACAATATTTTTTCAACTTTTTTGCCTTGTTTGGACAAAGGAGGAGATTGACTTACCTGTTGAATGAGAGCAGCTGTATCCAAGCGGACCTTACAATTAGTCATCTCATCTTGGAGCTGTTGCCACAATTGCTGGATATCTTTCAGCTTCTTTTGAATCGCTTGGTTTGAAGGATTATTCTGGTTTAACTCTCGACCTTTGCAAATTATTTTAGAAGAAATTGCTTGATGGGAGTCACACTCAACTTGGAGAGACTGCCAGACAGAAATTGGGAAGTTATCGTTGGATGCTGCTATAGAAAGTCAATAAGGTACAGTGGTTAAGGAATGGGAGTGGGGAGTTTTTAATCCACTTTAAGGGTGATTTAGGACTAGCTTAAATTAGGACTTTTCTCTCAGATCAACCTATGTACAGGGGGGGCTTTTGAAGAAGGAATGATGAAATGAAACAAAGACCAAGGAATTTATGAGTAGATTGATTCCTTGGAATCTCTCTAGACAAGGAGAAGATGGGAGATTACCCACATGTGCTTTGGACAGCTGTTCCTCACAAGGACATAGGATTGGATTTTTCCAAGGGTTAATGCTATGTGAAATGACCTTGGAACATAGGAGTAAGAGACATTGCCTAGGAAATGAACAAATAAAAAGTGGAGGAGCAGTTGAGCAATGGAGAGAGAAAAGTTTAGAAAGGATCCACCCTAATTTATCAGACAGTAAAAAAAGATGGCAGGAAATTGGTACTTTCAGAGTTGCAAAATTCTTACAATGTATGAAGCCTTACAATAAAGTAGAATTAGTTTATCTTATGTTTCCTGTCTGGTCTACTTGTGATGCTGGCAGCAGCTACAATATTAATGTCAGTAATGATTTTCTGCTTCTTGGGCATAGATAAATTATGCCCAAAATATTGATGAAATGATATAGAAATGGTTTCAAAAGTGGTTCTGAAATTGACAAGAGAATGGCTTAGAAAAGGATGTATATTTATTTTCCTTTATTATAATCTTACTTTCCTCTTTCTTCTCTTTCTTTTTTCTTGGCTTTTTACTTTTCCTTTCTAATCTTCTTTCTTTAAGTTTCAAAGAAAGAAAATAGATTTTACTATGGCAACCAAAATTTTTAATAAAATTATGTAGAAAAAGCAGGAAGAAGGCGGGCAATATGTGCTTCTTACAGTTTTTAGAGAAATCTAAGTATTTAGGAATGCTAGTGAGAGTTTTGTTTTCTTCCTCTCTGTAACACCACCTTATGGCTTCATCAGAGATAACAATGAGAAATATCGTCTCACCATTCCATTCACAGCTTTTCTGTGGATTTCTATTAAAGTTGCACAAATGATAAAGAAAATATATTTTACTAACCTTATGGCTTTGGAGAGAGGCTGAAATATGAGTGAGATCATCCTCTAAGGTTCCCATCTTCACTAATTTCCATTTGTCAGACAACCATTTCTCTTCTTCTGTGCACTCATGAAAAAATTCAAAAAACTTCAATGCCCCTTCCAACTGATGTTGCCTGAATTAAAGAAATAAATGATGTACTTTAAAAGGGTCACAACTAGAGACTATTTCAGGTTTTTTAGTAGTCCCAGCTTATTAAAATATAAAATATAGTATAATCCCAACCTTACTTTTACTCCAGAATCATACAACAGAAGAAACCATGGAACAATCTTTTAAATATTTGCTGCTATAAATTGATTTGGAAAAATTATAGCTCTATACTTCTGCTTTTTCCTTCTCATGGAAAAACCTCCTGTGTATCACTTAATTTACTATTACACTTCTCAGAAAAATTAAAATGCATTAATTAAAGGGTGGCTATGTAAAAAAATATCTTGATTTCCCCCCCATAATAACTTTTATTCAGGGACAAGAAAATGGTAAATAAAGTTCTTTCCAAACTTTAAGAAAACATGGCGAAGCCAAATTAAAATACATGTTCCCAAAAATCCCCCAATCATACAAAAAAAAAAAAAAAAAAAAAAAAAAAAACCAACCCCAAACCCCCAATCCAATCCCCTACCTTTACTCTACACAACCTTTGATGCTAAGGTTTCCTACAGATTGCTTTCATGCTCACTCTAAAGATGTCCCTAGTATTTAATAGTATATAGTATATAGTATATAGTATATAGCATATAGCGTATAGCGTATAGCGTATGGCATATGGCATATGGCATATGGCATATGGCATATGGCATATGGCATATGGCATATAGCATATAGCATATAGCATATAGTATATAGTATATAGTATATAGTATATAGTATAGATGAAATAGTATAGATGAAATAGATCTATACTAGTCTCCCTTTATTTATTTATCAGCACAAATACAACACAAAATGTAACAAAGGCAACAGTAAAAATATTGGGTTTCTGTCTGGATGGTCTCTTGTGACGAGCCGATGGACAGAGAATGGAAGTAGTGATCTTCCTCCCATATTTGGGCATACCGGGGGTTGTAACTCTAAATAGATATATAGTATATAGCATATAGTATATAGTTAAAAATCCTTTCTCATCCCAATAGGTCTTTTTCAGTCTTGAGCCCTATACCAGAGGCCTGGGAGTTTGAGGTTCCTGAACATATATTAGCTATTCCTAGCACTGCATTCGTCTGCCTAGAGAGCTCTAATGTTGTTGCTGGCATTTGTTGGAGCCAGTTCCCAGCTTAGGCGTCATAGCCCTGTGTGCTCCTACTACCATTTTCATTTTTTTTACTTTCCGCATTCCCTCTAATTCCTCAGATCTTGGAGAGGCAGGGTCTGACGTCACTACAACATGACATGCAATCTTGGGGCTCCAGGATTGCTGTCGAATCTCTGTTGCTGAATGGTTCTTTTTGGACCTAAACCATCCCGAAGAGATGGTGATAGAGAAGGGCATGTCCTGCTGATCTCAGGGACATTGCAAAGTCCCTGATTGATCCAGGAAGAAGCTCTTTTTGCCAGTTACAAGAGAAGCAACCATTTTAAGCTGCATAAGGTTGGGACAGATCCCTGAACGGAAGATGTGCAGGGGAGAGTGTGTCGGAATTGGTGAGATAAACTTTACTATTTACTATGAGAGAAGAGAATACCCAAAAGACTTAAAGTAAATTAAAATTGAAGGCAGAAAAGAGCAAGCGGCAGATTAAGCCTGTATTAAAAATAGAGTGCTATCTTTCTTTTTTTAGCTGTTTTTTTTGGGGGGGGGGATGGAATTCTTACAAATGCTTCTTACTTTTTAAATTGGACTGATTTCTTTTTTCCTTCTTCCTCTATTTTTCCTCACTTTTTGTATCTGTGGAGCAAGAATCTCTTCCTTTTTATAACGTTCAGGTGGATTATACATTTTAAGCATTTTTTTTCTTAAACCTTGTAACAAAGAGAAGGGTAAAAGCAGAAACAAATGAAGTAACACTGCCATCTAGAGGCTGGAGGCTTGGAAACACTAATTCCTTTGATCATTTGACTTATATGTTAAAATCCTTGATTTTGTTTATTGAAAGGAACAGTGGGAAGAGCACGATTTGTATACAGGTGTTCTTCTGGAGTATTACCAGTAGCTGGACTGGAGTAAAGAGAAAGCTTGGATTTGAAAGACTATAGTGAATTCATTTGACATCTAGCAATAAGCCTTGGATGTTTTAGTGACAGTGTTTACAACCTGGAAAAATGGTGCAACAGGAAGAAGAAAAAGAATTAATTTTGCAAAAAATTATGCTAGGAATCCAAAAAATGCTAATAAGTACAGAGAACATTGAAAAGAATCTTGGGATTATAGAGCAAAGAGTAGAAAGAATGGGAGGAAGAACTGAGAATATCCACAAAACGATGATGAAATTTGAGGATAGATTTAAAAAAATTGCAGAAAAACATGAACAAAGTGATAAGAAAACTGTTGACATTGCAGAGGTTGATGAACTGGAACTCTATCTTAAACCTCAAAACATGGAAGAAGAAAGGGGAGAAAATTTGGCAGAAATAAGGAGAATACCTTTGGCAGAAGCACCGGTGATAACCAAAGACAAGCTGATGGAAAAAACAGATGGAGGGTTTTGAGTCTTTAAAAGATATGCAAGGAACAACAAGTTGTTAAGAGAAGTCCACATAAGATTTACTAAGAAAACAACTAGAATACAGATTTTACAAATGGCAAGAGATATTGGATGGCACTATTTCTGGAAGAATACAGGATGATGAAATGAAATGTTACAACGAAAATTAAGTTAAACTTAGTTAAATTTTGAGTATTATGGATAAGACAAATTAATAATAGTTATAGTTGAATAAATGATTAACAATGATAATAATGTATCTATATATACTAGAGGGATAATATGGAATTTTATATAAACTGTAAGTGAGAATATAAAGATGTAATACCATTGGAGGATTCCAGGATGATGTAATGAAATGCCATAATATATAATTTACTTTAAATTTAGTATGCTTCACATAAAAAAGAGGTAATAATAGTTATACTCAATGAATGTTTTATAATCATAATAACTGTACATCTATATATTTGATTGATGATATGAACAATGGAATGTGCTGAAATGAGTAAGCTGACACATGAAATTAGAGAACAAGAAGATAAATAATTTTATAGGATATGGGATTTATCTTATCTGTGGTTAGATTAAAAAAAATACACATGGAATTGAAAATTATTAGAGAATGTTACCAAAAATGAATCAGAATAGGGTATAAAAATATTTTATTATTGGATATATTTAAGATGATGTAATGAACTACAACAATATAAATGAACCCATATTTAGAATATTTCATTTAAAATGAGGAAATAATAGTGAAAGTCAAATAAATGAAGTACTATAATAACAATGTATATGAATATGTGACTTTATATAAAGTTTAAGTGATGATTATGGAAAGGATGCACAAAAACCTTGTAACCAACCGACACACTGTACATAATGGAAGATGTTTTTATGTTATATGTTTTTGTCTGGCTATGTTTGTTTAAAAATAAAAAATAAACTTTTTTATAAAAAAACTTCTTCAGGTCTGGTAGTTTTTCTAGCTTCTTGATGTAGCTGTCATTTGGCATCACTACATCTGTCACCACTCTGTCTTCTGATCCTTGTCTACCACCATGATATCTGGTTGTACCACCCTGACTGTCTGGATATGGAAGTCCCACAGCCCTCTTATTCTCCACAACCTTTTATGAAATCTCCCAAATTGTTTTAGGAGTGCCTACCTTATATTCTGGGCAGATGTTCCTGCATACAATGATGGGTGTGTGTATGAGAGAGTACAAATCTCTCTCTCTCCCTCCCTCCCTCCCTCCCCCCTCCATGTGTGTGTGTGTGTGTGTGTGTGTGTGTGTGTGTGTGTGATGTAGCAAAAAATAATGATTCTTCCCAGATTCATTTTAAGAGCTTGGTATATTTGCAAATGTCATTCTTAAAGAATCAGAATTATTCTGCTCTTTTCCTGAATATCAAAAATTTAAAAAGCTTTGGGACTATTTATAGCATGCCTGCATACACACATGCCTTTTTAAATCATTGACAAAAGGGTTTATCTGAGGGGACTGAGACCCCATGGCCTCTCGTTTCTCTCTGATGAATGCGTGGAACAGAGAAACACAATATATGCATAGAGAATCCCAATCTAAGATCAGGAGCTTTCTCTTTTTGTAGATTAAATCAAATTATTCATCAACATTTACAAGAATTTTACCTTGTTTGACAGGAATCCTGAAGTTTCTGATATAGCTGATGAAGCATCTGATATTTGGCTTGAAGCATTTCTGATTTGAGTGGTTTTCTTTTTATTATATCTTCTGTTTTTGCAGCAATGTGCATGATGCTTTCCTCAAGAGAAGAAATTTGGGTGACAACTAATCTGTGCTTTTGTAATAACTCCACTGCTTCTAACAGCTCCTTGCCACAATCCTTAGAGCTTACTAATATCTAGAAATAGGATGAAAGAAAAATATTTTGTATGTTTTTCAGCTACTCAATTTCAGGCAGTCCCCAAATTCATACATAGCTTGTAATATAATGTATTAAATAATTTACTACAATTGGTTGGGTTCATACATTATACAAAACCACAAATCTTGATTTACAAAAGACAGTGAGTAATGTTATTCTTATTACACATCAAACTACAAACAAGCAAATATTGTTGGTATAATCCAAGTCAATGAAGTAATGTCACCGTAGATGCTTAGTATGATAATGTCAATTTGCTAAATCATGACATCTAGTTATAGTTATAGTTTATTATACTTGTATGCCGCCCTATTCCTGAGGGACTCAGGGCGGCTAACAAACAAGATGGGGGAGGGGGAAATACAACAACGGACAAAGACAAGAACAGATACGAAAAAACAACATTAAAAACAATGCAACAGTCGCAACAATTCAAGTGGGGCTGGGAACTCATCAGCCCCAGGCCTGCCGGAACAGCCAGGTCTTGGTAGCCTTGCGGAAAGCCTGAAGGGTGGTGAGGGTCCAAATCTCCACGGGGAGATCGTTCCAGAGGGCCAGAGCAGCCACAGAGAAGGCCCTCCCCCGAGGGGTCAACAGTTGACATTGGCTAGTAGATGGTATTCGGAGGAGGCCCAATCTGTGGGATCTAATTGGTCGTAGGGAGGTAATTGGCAGGAGGCGGTCTCTCAAGTAAATTGCATATTCACATATGAAAAGAAATATAAGAAATCATGGGATGGTGACATGCTCTACCACACCCTTTCTTAATTTGGTGCCCTCTAATAATTGGGGGAGCAGAAGAAGAATTGTGAAACAACCAGAGTAGGAAAGTTTGACTTATGCTACTTGACATATATTCTGTGATGATTTCTTTAATAATATTAAACAAGGTCTTTGGGAAGACTAAATAAATGAACGAAAATGCTAAATACAGTTTAAACATCTGGCTGACCATAATAATGATAGATAATATGTTGCCATCTGCTGAGATAGAGAGAAATGTTCTAATAAATGGTTGTATAAGATCTTGTATTGTGATGGAACAGGGAAAGTGGAGGAAGAAACAAGATTGTTGCAAAACAATTTCCTGAAGCTAACAAGGTGGTACTCAGCTGCTTTGAAACGCAAGTTTGGTACTCAACACATTTTGATGTGAACATTTTGTTCTGGTACTCATCATTTGTTTGGTACCCAATGCACACGCTAGAATTTCCCTATGTCAACAGTACCTTGTGATTAACTCCATTATTCCTTATGGGAAAAAATGTTTTGTACTCATTGTTTTGGGTACTCATTGCATCTCCCACAACCAATTAGTGTTGGTTCTAGATGAATACTGTATGTGAAAGAGACTTGGAGTAACTGTCTTGATTTTGCTAGGTATAAATACTAAGCTGGAGACGTCTTTTAACAGGCTTTCAAGTTTTTGTTATCAATATAGATCTTTTCATAAATCCAAATGGTTCCTATTTGTTTGTCTGCCTCAAAAGGCTTTATATATACCAGGCTTTGTAATAGAAAAAAGCAAACTACTTAATAATCCTTTCTGGATTTGCACAATCTTCCTTCCTACATATCATTGGTTTTCAACATATAATCTAATGTAATGGAGACAATCCCTCCAAAGACACATGAATAGATTTTTAAGAGTAGTTACGATTAGATTAGATTTAGATTTATTTTATTTGTGTGCCGCCCTTCTCCAGGAGGGGCTCAGGGCGGCGAACAACTCAAAGGGGAAAAGGGGAACATAGAACACAATACAAGTAGTTAAAATAGCCAAGAATCACACAACCACACAGGTCGAGAGGGGAGGGGAACTCATCAACCCCAGGCCTGCCGGCAAAGCCAGGTTTTGACGGCTTTTCGGAAGGCCTGGAGAGAGGTGAGGGTCCGAATCTCTGCGGGGAGTTCGTTCCAGAGGGCCGGAGCTGGCACAGAGAAGGCCCTCCCCTGGGTAGTAGCCAGGTGGCATTGGCTAGTAGACAGAACCCGGAGGAGGCCAACCCTGTGTGATCTAATGGGTCTTTGGGAGGTAATTGGCAGCAAGCGGTCTCTCAAGTATGATCTATGGTTTAAGTTCAAATTCTCATTCCAGATAGCCCCTCTGCATAACACATCCTTCTTGCTCTTTTTCCATAGGCTATGAATTGGAAGCATTCATTAAAGACCATAGCCACCAATTTCTGTCTTTAGAATGAATAACTCAATATACCTGCACGCCTTTAAGTTCTTCCATAATAGTGTCAATGTCCCTCAAAAGGACTAGCAGTTCCCGCATCTTTTCCATAGCATGTTTTTGTCTTTTGAGATGGTCCCAGAGATCTTGCCATTGATGAATGATGTCCATTTGCCTGTAAAGAGAGAAAAAAAGAAGAAAAAATATGATATCACAAGACTTCACTAATGGTCAATTCAAATTACCCCATATTTGGATGTCATTATGTGATATATTTCTATATATCTTATTTATAACACTAGCTGCTGTGGAGAAACACGAGGTTTAATCCAATGGGGAAATGCAACTTCAAAGTGTAATATTCATTAGCAATTCAGAATTATTTTCAACTGCTAGCTTGATCATCTGATGATATATGAAAAAAGTGAATTGTAGAACAATGTGGAAGGAGAGCCTCATAACAGTCCGTGTGGAATTTCATTTTCCTTTTTTTCATGCCCTCCGGGACTTAGTGCAGCTAAATTAGTTGAACTGTGCCCATGGCCCAGCTCAAAAAAGTCATGACTTCCGGGCAGGTGGCATCAGTGTATCAGGAAGAAATGCTATGTGCTGGAGTGGAGTGGAAAATCCAAGGTTTTTTTTGCAGGTGAGATCTGCAGAACTGGCCAAGCAAACAAAAGATTCCCAGGACAAAATTGGCTTAGGGAGTGCATAGGAATTTTAAATTGGCAGCAGCTCAGGTGAGAAGCAATCAAAGCTAAGAGTGTAGAAAACAGCCAGCAATCAAAGCATCCAAACCTAGTTTGACTAAAGGGTTTTTAGGATTCAGGCGGAGAAGAAAAGAAAACAAGGAGAAGAAATGTGTGCAACAAAAGAAAGGGGAAAAAAGAAAGGGCAGGGGCAGCAAAAGAAATGTACAAAAATGTACACAAATACATATAGCGTAGAAACAGGGAAATCCACAACAAAGCATAGGCTGCATTAAGGCAAGAGAAAGAAATCTACATAATTCAAAACCCATCGAATAAGATATGCAGCATGTGCAAATAAGATTAGAAAGAGTTGTGTAAATAGACACACACTCAAAGATTCTCATTCATTTGTAGACATATTAGACTTTAATTGTGTAATTTGAAATTGTAAATGCTTGCATTATATTAGCATATTTTGTTCTTTCTTATTTTACTTACCAAGATGTTTTACTATTGTGATTGCCCTTTATTTCTTTATCATCTGTCCTAACATTTTTGCTATTGGAAGAATACAACATATAATACGATCGGTTGAATTTACTCTTTCCAAAGATGGAGGTTGCATTAATTCATGCTAAACAAACATCTGTGATGCATTATTCATTCTCTCCAACACCATCTCTGACTACTGCCCCAATCGAAGGCATCCTACTCACTTTTTGGCAATCAAGGCCTTGTCCTGATAGTTCTCCCGCATGATTTCAGCAGCCATTGTAGACAAAGCTGTGAAGCGTTGGTCTTGGGGAAGCATGTCTGCTTCAATCGCCTCTAGTTTCCTAGTGCCTGTCTGAAGCTGTTCTACATTGTCAGGTTGCCAATCATCCTGCTTTTTGATTATCTCTCTCATGTTTCTCAAATAGGCCTCACGAATGGCTGCTTTCTTCAGAAACATCTGGACCTGTTGCTCAACTTTCTCAAGTCTTAACAGCTCCTGTAGTATTGCTTTTCCTCGACTGGCCTCTGCTTTCTCCAAAGCAATCCATTCTTTTTCCAGATCTCTTAAAGTTCTTCCTTCAGGGGGCAGATAAGGGCGCTGATTGTTGACTTGCAGTTTGGTCCTTATGTGGAAAAAATTGGCTTCAATTATTCCCTTCTCACGGTATTTGGGTGGTTTCTCCATAGTGCGGAAGACCTTTAAGTTATTCATGAGGCAGTGCATTTCCTCCAGAGAATTGGGGAAGGAACGGTCATCCAGTTCTGTCACTTTGAGCTTTATCCATTTCAAGAGTTCAAAGATCATGTGTTCATACTGGAATTTCAATTCATCTGTCTCCTTCAGGCAAAACACGAACTGCAGAAAGATTAAACATAACACGTATTTTTCTCCCTTGATCTTAGTCAGTAGAATTCTACTCTCATTTTCAGCAAAGATAAGTTTCATTCAAGAAAGTTACATGTTCCATGAGCAATTCATCATGGGGTCTTAGTCTTCTGCTAAAATCAGCAATTGTTAATTGGACCAGGACTGTCTCTACATTAATATACATTCAACACACTCCTGATCGAAATTTTCTTCCAACATTTCTCTTGTATATAAAGGAAAAAAAACACCAAAGTGCAATATGCATGATTATATATATTTGTAAGCGGAGTTTAATCACACAGTGCTAGAAACAAATGGATTGTGTTCAGACAAAATTATTGCTGTAATGCTGCTGAGTTACCCAGAAGAAAATGCAAATAGCAATAGCAATAGTAACTGTTTATACCACTTCTAGATGAATGAAAAGCTTGACTGCAACTGGCTACTTTAGGCCAGTGCATTGGACATGTGTTCCATCCTCAAGGTGCTGAGAAGCCATAATCTATCAGTTCCAAGTTGCAGATGTTACCATGTTATAGGAGTTCAGCTAAGTTTCATCTTAACAGCATCTGTACTTCCTTAGACATTTTTGACTATGGAAATCTATGTGTTCCATAGATAAAGATGGAGTCTACATTCTATTTGGGTCGCAGAAAGTATTTACTTAAGACATACCAGGCAATAGGAATGCTAATTACCAAAAGAGCAATACACTGACTTTAGCAAGCCTTTTCTGGACTGTCTGACCCTGCTTCTGCCTGGAAAAGTAATGGTAGTAGAATGACACATAGGTCATGATGGATCTCTCATCTGGAAATGGCACTGCCACATCTTCAGCATCCAACAACTTTAAGATCCCCAAGTGCTTCTCCGCCACAGTGAAGGCATTATTTAGATTAATTATGGGCTGGTCATGCCGCAGGGAGCTGTATTGTATCAGATCAGGCCTGAAAAGATGAAAAATAAAAACAAGTAAATGAAGGAGATTATGTTTAGAAAATGCAAGGAAGTGGACATAGTGGACATTTCCCCCTTAGGATTTTTAGAAATATGCTAGAGTTTTAATAGGCTATTGATAGGAGTGTCAGAGGCAATGTAATACAATATTTATGAAGGAGAAGCTTAATGTATCTTTCTTCTCTGACTGGGCTAGGTACTTTAAAATAAGAATCCATAGCATCAGCATACAATTACAATTTATAGAATCAAAAGAATATGAATTTGGGGATGGCATGTCGATTAAATGTTATAATAGATTTATGACCTAAAATAACTTTTACAATAACTGATAAAGAGTTTCCGACCTTACTGGAATGCCATCCCCTTCAGGTTAATCTTATTAAATTCTGCTCAGAAGTATATATATCTGCTTTACAAAACACAGAAATGCATGTTATTTTCTACATCTGATTTTAAAGAGATAGGATGCAAGAATCTGAAATAATGTGAACAAACTGTATATTTGTATTCATCTTTAAATAAATTATAGTTCAACATTTATGCAAGCCTCTACATGTGCAGGAGTAAAATATGTTTCAGCATAAGGGTGAACAAACAATAGAACAATAAGATTTAACTTGTCTTCTAGAAGACATGGAAATGCTGTGATTTGTATCTTCTAAAGCAGCATTTTTAAATTTCCATTCTAGTATTTTTTTCTGAGCATAGTAAGGAAACATCTCTCATGTTTAAAATGGACATTCAGCATATATTCATGATTCTTTCTCCCCATAACGGCCAGCCAGGTGCAATTGCAAAAACCATAAGTAGGACTTTGACCCTTACTCTTGCGGCTCTCCAATGACTCATCTCAAAGGCATGCTTCCTTGGATCTTAAAGGTAGCAACTGATAACTTATTCTTTGTGACATTATTCAATTTCTTATCTTGTTATAACTTGCTCTAACAGGTATCATGATTCAGTAATAAATAAGAAATGTTTTATACATCTGTCCTGAACTTTGGGCTGTTCATGTTTGTAGGGTGATTATGGATTCTAATATTACAGAATATATATAGTATAGTGCTGTGATGGCAAACCTATGGCATGTGTGCCCAAAGTGGCACACGGAGACAAGAGCCGAGGTGGCGCAGTGGTTAAATGCAGCACTGCAGGCTACTGCTAGATCAGCAGTTCAGCGGTTCAAATCTCACCGGCTCAGGGTTGACTCAGCCTTCCATCCTTCCGAGGTGGGTAAAATGAGGACCCAGATTGTTGGGGGCAATATGCTGACTCTCTGTAAACCGCTTAGAGAGGCCTGAAAGGCCTATGAAGCGGTATATAAGTCTAACTGCTATTGCTATTGCTATGTCGCCTGGCACAGGCAGCATTGCCTATTCCTCTTCCGGGTTTCTGGTGCGGCATTGCCCATTCGTCCTCCAGATTACTGGTGTGCATATGCATGTGACAATCAGCTGGGCTTTTGCATGCAGCAGTGCCAGGAACTGGAAGAAGTGATATTCTGTTTTCTGGCATGAGCATGTGTGCCAGCCAGCTGATCATTATGCACACAATTAACTGGAAGATTAGCTGGCCGATGCGCATACACATGCCAGAAACCAGAATTTCATTTTCTGGTGTGTGCATGCCTATTGGGCAGCTCCTCTTCCAGGTCATGTCCCAGACTAGTGTGCACTTGATGCCGAAAAGGTTTGCCATCACTGGTAGAGTATATAATGGAATACAATTCATTAGCATAATGGATTCTAATAGTATACCAGAGAGATAGAGACAACCAAAAATAAAGTTCCACATTCACCCTACCATTCATAATTTGCTAAAGTTTTATTATGTTCCTTCCAGATGAAAATCTTTTTCTGTTATCCTTCAGTACCTTTCTCAATTACACAGAAATAATATATCAGAACACTTAGGAAAGAACGAATGGATACTTTTCCTTACCTGTGAGCATGAATGAGGGCATTGAAAGCTAGCCCATCATTCCAGCTTTTGGAAAAGTCTTTTATGTTGACATTAGAATAGCTGGCTGTCTTACGTTGACACCAAACCAGTAGAGCTTCATTGGAAGAAAGAGCATCAACTCTGTATCCAAATTCATCCTAGAATGTCAACAAGGCAAGAGCATTCATAGGATAATCTAAATCTAAATCAGCAAAACTAAGACTCCACAAAAACCAAAACAAAGCAAAAAGTTTAGTAGCCAGCAACAGAAGTACATGCAGATTTAAATTATAGTTAATTATATGGTTAATAAAGGAAAGGTTCTCCTGTCCAGTCATTTCTGACTCTAGCAGGTGGTGTTCATCTCCCTTTCTTAGTTGAGGGAGCCAACATTGTCCATGATAATGTGGCCAGCATGACTATACACCAAGGCACACGGAATGCTGTTATCTTCCCACTGAAGTGGTACCTATTTATCTACTTGCATTTGCATGTTTTCAAATTGCTAGGTAGGCAGGAGCCAGAGCAAGAATGGGAACACATTCTGTCATGTGGTGATTGGGTTTTGAACCTGGGCTGTTGACTTTCCAGCCCAGCATCTTTAATCATTGAATCATCACACTGTCAGGACACATCTACTGTCAATTCCTATCCCCTTGCCTCCTGAGTTCCCTGCAACTCAGAAGCAGGTCAGGAAAAGTTCGTGAGTTGACACAGACTTCTCTCCTAATATTAATAGTTAGCTGTAAATACAAAATTTAGTTGGGTTTTTTAATGCATTTGCTCCATCTCTCCAAGGGTTCAAAAGTCTCAAGAGTGACAAATTTTATCTCATTCTTAGATCACTGTATACTGATTTCAGTTATTATATTATATAGATATGTAGAATATTAACTTAAACATTTCACAAATTTTGTATGAAGGCTCTGATCTTGGACATATGGGAGAACAATATCATACAATTTCATGAATACAGTACAATCACCTCTATGCTTCTTTTCAGTCTTAAATGTTATATTAAATTTTAGATGGTTGAAGAATTATTAAGGCAACAGATCAAATCTGAAAGAAAAAAGTTAGGAATTTTTAAATCACAACTTTACCTTGTCAAGACTGATCAATGAAATTTGAAATCTGAGTATAATTATCCACATTAATCCAAGAATGAGGGTCTGGTCTCCATCTACTATGTTTTCTGGTCCAATTAGCTTCACATGTACCTGCTGAATGCAGAAGAGGCTCTTATCATTAGTGTGTTTACAGAAGTCTCTGAAAATCAGAAGAAGGGGAAGGGAAAGGGGAAGAGGAAGAGGAGGAGGAGGAAGAAGAAGAAGGAGAAGAAGGAGAAGGAGAAGGAGAAGGAGAAGGAGGAGAAGAAGAAGAAGAAGAAGAAGATGAAGAAGAAGAAGAAGAAGAAGAAGAAGAAGAAGAAGAAGAAGAAGAAGAAGAAGAAGAAGAAGAAGAAGAAGAAGAAGAAGAATCAACCAGTACATTTAGGATAGGTCCTGGAAAACGTGCGAAACATAGAGATAAACTTTTCTCCATCTTTGCTATCTTTCTTACATTCTTACATTCTTACATTCTGACTAATTTGCATTCTGACTATGTTTTTCATAGTCCTAGTAGGTATTTTCCCTCCCCATCATGAAAGCTGAGGTAGGAAATATTGAAAATCATCAGTAGATAGAACCATATCAGTTGGCAATATGACTTTCCACCTTCCCATCCAAACCAAACTTGATTAATGCCTACTACAACCCCAAACCATATATCTCACCTTAGATTTGAGGAACTGAATGGCTTTGCTATTGTTCTCCAAAAAGTGTACTCTCATCTTGCCTTTGTTTGGCCTGGGTAGTTGTTCAGAAGACAGTAGTTCCAAAAGATGCAGGAGATAAATGCCATCTTTCAGCTCAGTGTAGATATCTAGAATCTTAATGTTTGCCTACAAAATTAAAGGATCACAAATAAATCCAACAACAATAGCATGATGTTATGTTCTTAATGCTATCTTGCTTATGGAAATTGTGACATGAAACAGATACTGGACTAGTAGTTATTCAACCGCTCAGTAATGAGAGAGGCAATGCTCTTTTATCTTGACCTAACGGGTGAAAGCTGTAGTGAAAATGGCAGGCTCAAATACCTTATTATGAAGTTCTATTTAAAAGACTTTTCTGCAGAGTACTGTTCTTGCTGTTATAATTTTAAAAATAATGAACAAATCAGAGATTAAGTTAATTGGTGAAATTAGGCAGAATAATTTGTTAGCATCAGCAAAAAGTGTTTTAAGGGATGTGAAGAACATTACAAGAAAGCTACCTACACTGTGTTCGTAGAAAACATTATTCAGCCAGGTGGTAAATGTTTTTTTCTGCATGATCATATGTTGCGCTTGCAACTTCTTGAATTGTCCTTGTACATATTCTTCCTCCATGGAGACCTAAAAGCAAGAATACTCCAACATGACTCCCACAGAATCAGAATGTCCCAATTTACTGCCAATTCCCCTGAATTTTTAGTCTGATTCCTCTTCTTTACATCAAATTTATTGGACATAGCATTTTTTTGGATAAAAAGTATTGTTTGTTGGATAAATATTGAATAGGAAAGATAGACCTATCAACTAATACATGTCTACCAAAAGATCCTTTGCAGACACCTAGATTGGATAAAGATCTTTAGATTTTGTCACTTACTAAAAGTGATTTTTTTAGTATAGATGTATTGTTTTTTTGGGGGGAGGGGAGTTATTATCATAAACACCCAATGCTCTTGGGATTACATTAGGTAGTAAATTAAATACATACATGTCATCATGATAAACATGTACGTTGGAAACAATTTAAATGGTACTATATAAGACAAGATCTAACCTGTGACAAACATTAAACTTAACATTTTAAACTTCTAATTTGAAAACAAAATAAATTGTAATAGAGAACATGTCTTCTTTTGATTCTCTTTATTTGTTTTACTTCATTACAATGAACTCTGTGATCCATAGGCAGACACCATCTCTGAACTGTTGTATTAACAATAAAAAATTCAGGAACAGATATGGTCTTGTAGAGAAGTCCATATGGGCTGGGAATTATAGCATCTGGAATGCATAAGTCAATTCTAAGCAATTTTGTGAGTAAGTAAAATACTGATATAGTTAACGTTTAATTTATTACTTTTTTAAAAAAAATAACTGGTTGTTAGCAAAAGTTGATTGATTGATTGTGTGGTATCAAGAGTTTGTCAACACTTTGTGACTACACTGATACATGAATGAAGGCAAATATACATATCCCAGGATAATATTGTAGGATCCAATCTCTGTTGGTCACATGGACCAGTCTTCTAAGCTTTGAGACTCATGCTGGAGCCCATCCTCAGGGAACTTCTCTCTCACCAGAATCCTGCTACATTGATATATTTTCTCCATGATGACCTGTCCCTAACCTGGTCTTTTGGAACTTCCAATGGTGCACTCATCGCCACTGCAACTGAGTTCATCTGTTTTGCTGCTGGTTGTCCTCTTCTGATCTTGGTAAATACAGAACAGACATAAATAAGCTATTTTGCAGTTTACGGACAGCAAAACCAATGGAACAATCTCTGATTTAATTCCTGTTTTTAATTCTAACTAATTGCTGATAGTATGCCATTTAGCTTTGTACATCCTTTATGATTGCAAGATGTTTTCTCCCAGATTTCATTCAATTTGTATTCCCTGGAAATTTTATATGTTATATTATTTATTTATTAAATCTCTATGCCACCCATCTCCTCTACAAGGTAACTCTGGGCAGCTATAAGGTTTATAAGGTTCTCATATCTGTGCTTCTGAAAATAATCCAGTTTCCAATTCTTTTCCTCTAACACTACTCCCAACTTCAGCAAATGACTGGTTTATTTTAATAAGATTGAAACACTCCAAATTAAACAGACTCTTCATTCATCTCTCATATAATTTTTGCTTCTATTGAAGAAAAGCCCCATTTTCTACTATAAAAGTTTTCTTCTCTTATAAAAAGCAAGAAATGACCTTTGATTTAAAATATAAGCATACCTTTAACATTGTCAGGAAGAGCTACAACACATATTTGTTTCTTATTTATGTAGAAATAGAAAAATTCTGTAAAATCTTCACTTACTTAGATCTTGCCAAGATGTTTTTGTTAAATTCAGAAAGCAGTCATTCAAAGGAGAGCTTCTTCATTCCAAACCAGTGGCCTATTTGTGCACACACAATGAACTTTGAATGCTATGATAATAAGAAAGTATTTATAATCTCCATGAACATCTGACCAGGAAAGAAAGGTTTATCAGAACATTGGGGGTAAAGGTTCTTGGCAAAAGGATTGTGCTAATGGCATATTCAGAATCACTACTTCACATTCCTCAAAATCTGATATAAAACAAGATGCAAGGTTGCCACAGGGGAAAAAAGGGTACTTACATTGCACATTGGTGCATGAGTCTGTACAAGTCTACATGTCTATGAATATTCTCAGTTGTCCAGGTCATGGTTGTCCCAAATATGCTTTTTCAAGAGGTAGCTAGACGTTCCCGTTTTTCTTTGAAGATGTTTTGCTTCTTATCCAAAAAGCTTCTTCAGCTCTGTTTGTTCCCTCACCATTCATCCCAAAGTACATCGCTAAATGTCTATGGAGATTTTCAGTTGTCCAGGTCATGGGTTGCCCCAAAGGTGCTTTTTCAAGAGGCAAATGGACTTTCTGATTTTTCTTTGAAAATATTTTGCTTCTCATTTTGGATAAGAAGCGAAACATCTTCAAAGAAAAACAAGAAAGTCCATTTACCTCTTGAACAAGCACCTTTGGTACAAGGCTAACGTTGGCAATAATCATTTAACTTATGTAGGAACAGAATAACAGAGTTGGAAGGGACTTTGGAGGCCTTCTAGTCCTACTCTCTGCTCAGACAGGTAATCCTATATCATTTCAGACAAATGAAAGAGGTTTGTCCAATCTCTTCTTAAAAACTTCCAGTGTTGGAGCATTCACAACTTCTGGAAGCTATATATAAATAAATATCAATTCGAAAGATATAGTTTATTAAGCTTTTTAAAGTAACAAAGTGTTTCTGTGTATATACATTTTATATATGTCTATAAATATGAAAAAAATGTATGTATATAGGTAGGTAAAATTTTCATTAATGCATGACATTTCATTATAACTGTTCATGTGCAATTTATACCTATTAAGCAACATGTTTTTCCACTTTTTATTTTTTTCCCTGTTTAATGAAACCCAAACAAAACAACAACAGTATCTGATTTCCTAAGAGTATTGTAGGAATTGCGTTAGGCTGTATGCTGAATGCTCTTCCTCCTCAGACCAACAAGAATACAATGTAACACCAGTAGGTTGTATAGTCTAGATCAGTGTTTTTCAACCTTTTTTGTGCAAAGGCACACTTTTTTCATGAAAAAAAATCACGAGGCACACCACCATTAGAAAATGTTAAAAAAATTTAACTCTGTGCCTATATTGACTATATATAAAGTAATTTTCCCACGGCACACCTTACACTATGTCACGGCACACTAGTGTGCCGCGGCACAGTAGTTGAAAAACACTGGTCTAGATGTGTCCTTAAAAAGCTATAATGATGTCAAAATGATGACATGAGTCATGATATCACTGAGCAAATGAAATATTTTTGTAATCACATCATTCTATCTAGTACATGAGTTTCATCCTTTTCATGATGATATCATGATGCATGGGACATCATTTGCACTTCCTTACCCCAGTGTGGGTGCCCCATGGAGTGACATCTACTGTACCTGGAGGTAGATATCCTCCCATTTTGAAGTTGATAGCAATTAAATATGCTTCACTATATTGTATGTATACTGTTTGTTCTTGTAATGGCCCAGAGGAATTCATGAACGAGGTCCAGCCCCACCTAGGTTGAGTATATGGTATGTTATTTTTAAATCTGTTTTCCTCTTTCCCTATATTTTAACTTTTTATTTTTACTCTTGTATTTTGTAAGCCGCCCGGAGTCCTATGGGATTGGGTGGCGTATAAATTTATTAAATTACAATTACAATTACAAGATGAAGAGGGAGAGGAGGAATTCTGGGAGTTGAAGTCCACAAGTCTTAAAGCTGTCAAGTTTGAACACCTCTGGGTTTTTTTTCTAAAGGGTTAGTGGTGCAAGGGTCTTGTAACTCGACAGCTTTAAGACTTGTGTGCTTCAAATGCCAGAGTTTCTGAGCCAACATCTTGGTTGCTAAGCAAGAGTGTTGTTAAGTGAGTTTCACCACATTTTACAAGTTGGCCACACCCACCCAGTCACATGGCTGGCAAGCCATTCCCACCCAGTCACATGGCCAGCAAGCCGCTCCCACAAAGCAGGCCACACCTACAGAAGAGGTTCTAAAAAAATTTGAAACCCACCACTGGCCTAGTTTGACTTTCATAGACATTGGGACATATAGGCAATATATATGCATATGTATACAACTTGGTCAAATACCTAGAAAAAAGTGCAATACACAAAGAAATAACATGTTATTTCATTACACAGAAGAAAATACCCATATTTCCCCAAAAATAAGACTGGGCAAGGGAGGTGGAGCTGCCCATGCCCCACACTGGCTTAACTCAGAGTCCCCGCAGCCAAGTCATCTATGCCCTGGCACCTGCCTCACCACTTGGCCACGGCACCAGTGCGCTGCTCGGCTTCCTGGTCTGCTGTGGCCACAAGCAAGCAGAAGAAGTAGGCCCACAGCCACACTGGCTCTTGCTGCACATGGCTGTTGGTGCTGCCGCCGTGAGGCAGGTGTCATGACGGGGATGGCCCGGGTGTGGGGCCCTGAGTTAAGCTGGTGCAAGGTGCATGGGATACCACATCTAGCCTTGTGGCTGAGACACCATGAGCAACCTGATAAAATGGGTGGGCAGCCACCTGTGCAGGCTCTTAAATAGGGCTTATTTTTTGGGGGTAAGGGCTTATATTATTTGTGCATATAAAACATACTAGGTCTTATTTGTGGGATAGGTCTTGTTTTCAGGGAAACAGGGTATAGACATGGCCTTTGGGCAATATGAAATAATTCCCAAAATTACGCTCTCTGTGCTTTTCCCATGTTGTTTCTTCCTTTAATCCCAACAGACTGTTGGAAATACTATTTTTTAAACTTAGGTCTGGGGAATGGCATGACCAAAAAAAAAACCAAAATCAAATTTGAAAATGATATGTGAAGAAAAGTATTACTAGTAAAATCTAACAATATATTCTTATCAGAGGGATAATTAGACAGTGTCTCAGAATGTCATCTATCTGCCTTCATTCGGGTTTATCTGATGTTCTGTTTCTATGCACCTATTTATCTTTGTTTTGTGATCTTCAGAAAGCTTTTTGTAAAGCTACATTGGCTTCTTCTGCTATCTGCCATCATTTTTTCTTATTGGATCCCCCCCCCCCCGGAACTCTTTGCAGCTGTACTTTTAATACCCAACCCTCTTTTTAAAAGAACTTCATTATCTTAAACTTTTTTCCTCTTAACATGTTCTACTGGCTCCCTATTGGTCTCCGGATGCGCTACAAGGTGCTGGTGATTACCTTTAAAGCCCTACATGGCCTTGGACCTGGATATCTGAGAGATCTCCTCCTGCTACATACCTCCCAACGGCCGATAAGAACTCACAGGCTAGGCCTCCTCCGAGTGCCGTCGACCGGACAATGCCGGCTGGTGACCCCTCGGGGGAGAGCCTTTTCTGTACCTGCTCTGGCTCTGTGGAACGATCTTCCCGCAGAGATCCGGACCTTTCCCACTCTCGCGGCCTTCCAAAAAGCCACCAAAACCTGGGGCTGTTGATCTATGAATTAGGTCCAGCCCCTAGCTAAGCCCAATGTATGTTGTGTTTTTTAAACTGTTTTCATTTCTCCCCATTTGTTATTTTATTTTATCTCGTATTTGTAAGCCGCCCGGAGTCCTATGGGATTGGGCGGCATATAAGCTTATTAAATTACGAATTACGAATTATTACTATGTTATGCTATTTGTTTTTGCTCTGGGGTAGCTAAAATCTACTTTTTAAGAAAAGGGCTCAAGATATAAAATATTTCTTCCACTGCCTAATGTAGTTGCCTTTCAAGAACCAACGAAGAAGAAAAAAGAACTATCACCTGTTCAGAGCAATAACTATGAGGACAAGGTGTGACTTCAAATAATAATGAGTTAAAGTGGAATGGGAAAATCATGACATTCAAGATGTGTTTTGCTGGATTAAGAACTTCAAGTAACTCCAACCATTTTGGCCAGTGGTGATGTGATGATGATGTTCGCCCATCGTGTTCGAAGAGGACCTTGACATCTATCAGGTTGTGGGCTGTCCACGATGTGTCCACAGGTGGCTGGTAAGGCCTATACGGGCATGAAATATTCTGCCACATGTCAGGCAGACATGTGTGGGCACCATTGCTGCAGCATTTGCAGCTCTGACTTTGTGGAGTGCTCGCTTCTCTGGTGCTATGGTTGTTCTTCTGTCCTCAGATATATGGCAGACTTGGTGGATCGGTGTGCACCATGTTGATTGACCTTGTGCCAGGATTTCCCAGGAGATGGTGTCAATTTCCAGGGACATGAAGGAGGCTTTCAACTATCCAACTCCAACCATTTTGGCCAGTGGTGATGTAATATGGCAAGGTATATCCCATCCTAGCTATGAAGCAAAATTTGTTATTTTTACATGGTAAAATGTGTTTTACCAATAAAACATTAAAACTCAAGGTTCTCTAGAAAATGGCACAACTTCAGAGTGACACCCAAGGAAACCAGATGACTGTATTCCTGAACTAATAAATGCCTTTTTTTTCAAGTAAATGAGTCATGTTGTTGCATTAGTGAATTTTTGAACCCTGGGTGCCAGTACGAAATACAATTTGGTAATAAAACTATTATAGTGACTAACCACTATAAATAAATATAGACGCCTAGCACATTTATTGCCAGTTGTGAAGTATCAGTTGATTTATATTGTCTATCCATTCTTATGCTTCTTAAGTAACCTATTTTTACGACCAACAGATACAATTGCAAAAGAAAGTATCTGTATTGGTTGTGAATGAATATGATAACAATGAAAAAAACAATGAGAAAAAATTTTGTGGTGCTTCTTTGATTATGAAATAGTTTAGTTAACAATTAAAACTCCAAAGCCAACTAAACCATTGCATATGGATTCTCCCAATTTTCTTGGAAAAAACAAGTTTTTGTCTTTTTTGTTTACCAAATACAATATTTTCTTCCGCCTTTGAGTCTCTGTTTATTCCAATGTTGACAAGTCCCTGCAGTTTTGGCAATGTTTTTGGAGGTGGTTTCCTAGAGTTGAGAGAGTATGACTGGCCCAAGGATACTTAGCTGGATTTTTGCTTCATGGTTTCTGATTTCTAGCCAAATGCCTTAACCACTACACCAAACTGTTTTTTTAGGCACATATTTAAAACCTTTAAAAAAGTTTTAGGGTACAATATGCTTTCATTTCAAAGCTGAATTGAAGTAAATGTCCTGAATTTTGAAATTTCCAGTTATTCATCTAAAATCATTGAAATATTTCAAGCACTGAAAAACATCAGAACAATCATGTCACTTTTTCAAATCTATGACCGAATTTATATCAATTCTAGGACATATAAATATTGCAGTAGTCTAATATCAATGCTATTTGTAACCACCAGATGGCAGACCATTGCAGAAAAAAATAACTTTTTGCATTGTTTTTAATAAATAGCAATTATTTTAAGTCCATTAACAATGGGGGGGGGCTTAAAAAACCCTGCAGTATTTGAAAACTATGCAAAAGAGAGAAATAGAATTGTTGAAACAATGCAGCATGTGCCCCTAAACAATAACAAAATTAAATGTCGAAGAATAGATTACATCCAAGATTTTTAGCAATAGTACAAAAACGAAATACTGTAATCATAATTGAAAAAAGGAATTTCATATGGCCTCAACTCTAAAGCTATACAGTAGAGAAACAGATATTGTGCTCAAACTCTGTAATTGTACTATTGATGACCTGGGGATTTCTAATTCAGCATCAAATCCTATGTGAACAAAATGCTATTGCATGCCTTCTGTCTTCCAAATAAGTGCATACAACCAGAAATACTGAATTACTATTTAACCAAAGGGGTTTTCATGCATATTTTAGAATCCTAAGGATTGGGAAATCTTCTGTGGAGCTATAGTTGGATGGGACGTCTTAGGAATTGGCCAAAAATAACCCATGTATGAACTATTTATACTTTATTTAGCAATCCTTTGGGGTTTCAACATGATTCAGGGGGGAAATATGTTTGGTAACTTTGTTGGGCTGTTAGCAATGTTGTAATGGAAGTGGTGTATCATCCTGGAAAATCCTTTATGTTGTAGATAGCACTTGGGAGCCTCTTGTGGAGAGATGCACAGAGAAACAATTATTAAAGAGTCAGAAGTACAGAGATAATCCTTCTTTCTAATAAATCTTTTCCTTCCTTATACCACAGGTGGTATTCAACAGGTTCTGACCAGTTTTGGAGAACTGGTAGGGGAAATTTTGAGTAATTCAGAGAGCTGGTAAATATCATCTCTTACTTGCCCTGCCCCCATCTCTTCTCTGCCTCCCAAATCCCAGCTGATTGAGAGGAAAGGTTTTTTTTGCAGTAACCTTCCCCTGGAGTGGGGACGGAATGGAGATTTTAGAGAATCCTTCGCCTGCCATGCCCACTAAGCCACACCCACCAAACTGATTGTAAATTTTTTTGAATCCCATCACTGCCTTATACTATGCCTGAAACCCCCACCCCCCGAGAAGCCAGTTGATTACTAAAGGCTATAATAGAAAATGAGGCTGGATTAATTCTTTGTCTCACTTTGTTTGATGCCATGGTCTTGCTGTTTTAAAGATAGTCCTCAGTGTACATCCATCAGCGATGTTTCTTTCAGCAAAAAGGAAGAAACCAGAGCAAATTTCACTCACCAAACTCAAAAATGACAGAATAATTAAGAAAATGAGGACCTTTCAGAAATACAAGGTGTTTTTTTTTTTTTTAACAAAAAGGGATAAGCAACAATTTTCACGGGATATCTACATTTGCTGTTTCTGCTACAACCCAGTAAGACATCCATGGCGCCATCAAAGTCACACAAAAGAACTGAGCAGGTTGGACCTGGCTAGTGTTTAGATAAGAGGGAAATACCAGAGCTGTGGACATAACTGGGAACTTGAAAACACATCCTGGAAGGAGGAAGTAGAAAACTATGCCTGTAAAGAAAACTATATGGACACGGCCCCAAAGTTGCTGGTTGCTATGCTTGACTTGAAGACACTTCTCAATAGGCCACACAGACTTTTAAGTGGGAAAACATGCAAACATTTGTACATGCACACATGTATGACTCTAAAAAGAAAGACAAACTAAAATGACTTAAGCTGTATATTTTTTTTATTTTCTTTTTGGCAATAAATAAAATTATATATTCTGTCTATTTGTGATTTACAGATAGAATTTTATCTCTTGATTTCCACCACCCCCAGTGTTACAATAATTTCAGTTTCCCTTTAACGATTTCCCCCCCTTGAAATCTGTATCTGTTATGACTCAATAATACAAGAGCGAAAGATGATAAATTCCTTCCAGGCACCAGGCTCTTTAGTCTAATGTGGTCCTCCTGGCCATTTGTCTCTTACTACCCTTTCTAAATAAATTAGCTCCTTCAAAAACCTTGAAAGCCCCACCATTCCAAAACCAGCACTGACCTATACTATGGGTTTGACCTTGAATATTAATCTTGGTAACAGAACAGATTGACAGTTTGGTGGAGTTTTCAGTAAGCAATCTACTAAAAAAAAAAGTTGAGATGATTACAGCACCTTAATGACAATGCTCACAAAGCGGTTATAATGAAGATCTAAAAGTGATACCCGGTTCTAATCATACTTAGCCGTAAAGTTAAACCCAGAAAAATTGGTTTTCCTCCGTAAGCCATAGTTAAGTATACTATGGCTTAAGGTAATGCCTAAATATAACATGGTTTCCTGACAAAGTATATGTTTTAGAAACAGATGTCATGCTAGCACCCCCACTTAAAGGGATTTGGGGCAACAAGTGTGGAAAGGCCACTCATCAGTACAGAAGAGACTGAAGTGGCTGGAACAATCTGACTTCATATTTGTCACATTCATATCCTGCCTTTCATTCAGAAGCTCAAGGCATCAACTCAACTCAACTTGATCAATGTGTACAACACGTTGACACCTGACAATACAAAGGAAGAAGCAAGAGAATAACAAGCAAGATCCCTATGATCATTACCCACCCAAAACTGGGAATACCAAGGAATGATCAATTTTGCCTTTCACATTTACAATGAATAATATCACTGAGAAGAATTATCAAACCAGTTTATCTGCCCTGTGTGTAATTCACTTTCAGTAAGTATACCTTTAATTTGGTAGCATTGCAAAGAATATTGTTAGTTGGTGAGCAAGTTTTGTGTTTATGGAATTGAATTATCAGAATGGGTATTTTTTAAAACTATATTTGTACAAAAAGTACTCTACAGATTTATAGCTAATAGAAATGTAACAATTACCTCTAACCTATTAGGATCTGACCACAATATTTTGGTGATAGCTTCCTCTTCAATGACTTTATAAAGTAAAAATAAAATATACAGACACTAATTTTATCATAACTTTTCAGCTATGATGTTAAATGGAACCTCCAGGGTCCAAGACAGCATATCTCCAATCACCAAATGCTGAGAACAACAGGGAAAGGTACTGTAATGCATTCATGTCCTGTTTATAGAATTTCTGGAGAATCTGGCTTTGAACCTAATCCTGCAAAACTGATATTTTATATCTTACTTGCGAAAAGGTCATATGGACAAGTTCAACAATTACTCTGATCACAATTAAAATATCAACCGAAATAATTATTTCTTAATTATATTTCCCCAATTTTCTCAAATGAAGTTAATATTAAAACACTTATTTTTCCATACCATATTTTTCTTTTTCCCATTGAACTATTTGTTCATAAATTTTAAAACTAAATATGCTTTTAAATATTTGATTAAAACAACAAAGGTGCACTGAAATGCATTCTTTTAGCCTAAAAATGTAATCTAATCTAAGAAACATAGTGTTTGGTATATCATAATAATATTTCAAACATATCTCAAATAGAAAAAAATAAATGGCCCTTGGAAGAGAACTGTTTTAAAGTTTTGCATTTTATTATTTAAATGTATTAATTTATTTTACACCTACCTAATCCTATTTTATCAATGTGACTGTAAATTTAATGGAAACATTTCTCTTATCCACTGAATATTTGCAAAAAGAGATTTAAAAGGCACTTCTGACAAAATATTTTTGTGCAAGAGGGTTTCTATATCTACTCATAAAAATAATTGGTACCTCTACATTGCTGGTTCCTGTAGCTTACAAAGTGTATCACATCTAATTCATGTATATTTTAAAAATCAGAAATAATTTCTATAAGGACACAAATGTGCATACATAGATATTCTGACTAATTATAGTTTCTTGTTGCCAATTATGCTCTGTGTGCTTTTTTAAAAAAATGCAAAAACGATTTTGCTATAGCACAAATTTAACATTTGATATGGTTCTGAAAATATTGGCAGATTAATATACTTTCAAGTAAGTTTTTCTATGCAACAGTTTCCACCATTTTGTGTGTTTAATTTTGTAACAATTCATTTACCGCTCTATTCCACGCACATTTTTTCTATGGGATGGGGGTACCAAATGGATGGGCAAGTTACTAGGCAGTTCATATCCCTCCAATTTTATCTTGATGAGATGTTTCGCTAATGCAAATTCCTCTTCGTCCAACATGCCGTCGTTATCACAGTCAGCAAGTTTCCAGATTTTCCCCAAGACGCTGTTTGGCAGTTTGGAGGTCATCATATCTTTCTTTGCATTGGCCCCAGAGATTCTACCATTGACTGGCGAGAGAGTGTAAAAGATTTCATCATATGTGGGTTTATCTTTGGCAACAACCCATTCTTCCTCATCAGCTCCTTCCTTGGCACCTTCCCCATAGCCATGGTCAAATGGTCCTGCTGTGGTACCATCAAATGCCCCGCCTTGAACCTTCTGTGTTGGCTTGTTACGTTCTTCCTGTGTAACCAGAGTCATTAAATAAGCCACTTTAGTGGATAGCATGTTATCGACGGATTCTATCAGTTTTGGTTTCAGTGAATGGAATTTAGTGAAGTCATAGTTCTCCAATTTTTCCTATGAAATGACAAAAACACATAACAATGACAAGTCAGAAAATTTTCAATACCTCCTTGAAGAAATTATCGATGCTTACCAAGATTGAAAAGGAGGAATACAGAATGTTGCGAACAACATTACAAAGTAAACAATATGTTTGAGGAAACAATATTTATCCAGTCTGCACAAACAGGATGCAGGATGAAAATTTAAGTTTATTTCAGAAAAGCACCTTATCTCTAGGTACAGAATTTCCATCAGCAGCTGTCAACCTAATCAATTGAGCTTCAACTCAACAATTCCTATAGAATTATTAGGAAGCCAATTATACTTTCAACGTTAGTAACTTCTCATCCCACTGATGCTATTCACAAGTAAGAATCTGCACTTCAAAAGTATAAAATGCATGTAGTGTATATCTTCTGGATTTTTCCCCCTAACCCTTTAACAGCAGTGGAAATAAGCAGCATCTGAATTTTCTTTGGGGTAAAAAAGCAACTTATTGCATCCAATCTGTATGCACTTTCAGGTACATGTGAACAGGAGGCGAAAAGAGATGTTTTCTTGTTTGGTTCATGTGAATGGTTGGGGGGGGGGGGAGGAAAGGGGCTTACAGTTAAAAGTCAGGAGCATTCCAAGCCACTACCCCACTGCCTCTCCAACGCAGGAATGCATTGTCATCAAAAAAATTTTTTTGAAAAGTTTTTCTTTGCAGCCCTCAGCAAGATCTGGGCCCTTTTGAACTCAATTTTATTTATGGTCTTTTTCTCCCTGATATAAATTTCTTCAATATTCAACTAGACCAGTGTTTTTCAAGCTTGGTAACTTTAAGAGATACTGACTTTCGCTCTCAGAATTTCCAGTTAGGGTATACATATGTACTAGAATAAGAAGATTGGGGGGAAAATTCAGGGCATTGGCATCTAGATTTCTCTTTTATCAGCAGGGCCATAAGAAACATCTGCTATTTTCTTCTGGGAAAAAGGTAATGTGTTGCATTTCAGTGTGTTTCTGCTCTGTATATGCTTAAGTAGGAGTGCATAGGGAAGACCGGTAGTAGCTTCATACATTCCACTCAAGGACACAAGACTAGGAATATTCCAAACAACTACCTAACTGCTATTCCCAAGGGGATGCAATGGGAAAAAAAAAACCTTGAATCTTTTTCTCTTGCTCTTCAAAACTTGAGTTTTTCCACTTCCCCAATGAAATAAAAATAATTCAAATGTTCTTCCCCTAAAGTGAATGCAGGAAACTGTTGTTTACAGTTGCTACTTTATTTAGCTTAGTGTTGTTTGATGATTTGTAAGACTTTTCTGAAGTTTCAGACTTCTCCTCAGTCTTTTCTGGAAATGCCAGGACAGAATCTAAAAAGCCCCTCTGTTTTACAGTCCATCTTTTCCTCCTTCCCAAGAGGGGCACAACACTTCCAACGAAGTTTCCAAGTCTGCTTTTTGACTGACTAAAAAGACATTATCACTTATTTATCATAGTTCTCAGCAAGGCCTATAAACCTTGAAACTGATGCTATTTGTCGGTCCATCCAACAAATCTAAGACTTTAACTCTCTCTTAAATTAGAGCTGGAAATTTTAAACAATCAGATACATTAAAAAAATAATATTAATTTTAAATTAGGCATGTTAGCCATTCTGAGTTGAAAGACAGGACACAAACATCATGATCATCCTCTTCCTGTTTGCTTAAGAATCATAACAGGTATGTATCATTACATTTTTAATGTGACTTATGTTTTACTCTCTCATAAGAGCTCATTTGCTTTAGCGCTTCTATTTCCCTTTGTCTGCAAAACAATATGAAGGTCAATTTTTTTTCCTAAAAGAAGTATGGGTAGTTGAGGCAGTAAGGGGCAGCTGACAAGACCATGAAGGTTTTTCAGTGTAAATATCCCAACCAGAAACACAACCTAACTAGATAAGATTGTTGAAAGCAAATTGTAAAGCTAGGTGGGAATAGTTTTGTGAGAGGACAGAACTTTTTTTTTTAATAAAGTGCATCATCATTATCATCATCACCATCATCTTCCCAAGTCCATAGGAAAAAGCGATAGGTGGATAAAAATGCCAAATCCAGTATAAACATCTGGCTGACTGTGTGACTAACCTTACTTATTTATTTATGGCCTTGCAGGGGGAGGTCAAAGGATCTGGCAGCCATGGAGCAGGGTTGGTGCGCCAAGAACCCCTCCTTTGCCTTTTTAATTATTTTTGCCAGCCTCTAAAAACATTTGAGTTTTGAAATTTTAATTCTAAGGTTTTAATTTTTACATATTGTTATATATTGTGACATTTTACTGTACACTACCCAGAACCCCTCTTTGGGGGAGATGGGCAGTTCATAAATGTGAAAAATAAATAAATATTCTTTTTAATCATAATATATATCCCAAAACAGTTGTTTAAACTGAGGTTAGGTGGAGATATGGAATGATTATCATGCATTGCAATTTTGAACATATAAATTGCTGTTTGGTAGCCTATTTACCTATAATACAGTTTGGTCTACTGAGATACAATACCTGCATTTTCTTGACTTCAGGAAAATCTCCTGGTGAAATCTGATACTCCTGCTGTAGCTGACGATAAATTTCAGGTAATTTGTTGATCAATTCCTTCTTTTTATTTTCTTTTCCAAATACTGAAGGCATTTCCTTTTTCAAGTAGCTGATTATGTAAGCATGCACCTAAAAAGAGTAATTTGTTTTAAAAATTATGTTTCCATTAAAAATTATTTATCAATCAATAAATGAAAATACATTTATCTACATGCATCTATGTATATTTCATGTAAATAAATTAAGCATACACAAATCCAGAAAAGCACAGGAGAACGGAGCTGGAAAGCAGGTTAATGGGGTAAGGAGGGAATGGGGATTTTGCAGTAACCTTCCCCCAAGAGTGGGGAGGAAATGCGGATTTTGCAGTCTCTTTCTTCTGCCACACCCACAAAGCCACACCATGCCCACAGAACCAGTATTAAAAAAATTTGAATCCCACCACTTACATGCATATAACCTATTATCTCTTTTAGCTAATAATTATATATTACTTGACAACTACTTGTATGCTTCCATGTTTAGACAATGTTTTCAACTTTACAAACATTACCAGGCAAGGGTAGAACTAGTAGTACTATTAAAAGAAGGCAATAAAGCTGAGGAATATCAATCTGAAAAGTATACTGCCAAGTTTCAGTAAAACGTATCTTGTGCCTTTGCCAAACTGGAATGGACTTTCCACTACATGCTATTTTAAAAGTTTCTTACCCCATTGTGGATGCCCATGGATTGATACCTGTTGTACTTGGATGTAGATAAACTCGCATATTGCTATTGACAGCAATTGCTTTCTATTAGATGGAACATGTATGCATATATACATACGACAATGCTATCAAAGAAAATTAATAAAATCATGTTCTAATTTTGAAACAAACAAGATGAAAGAGCTTCCCCCTATTCTTATTTTAAAGAAAGAAAATAATAACGCCTCCCAAAATTTCTACCATGGGAGACAATGGATTCCCTTTCCACTGACAATCAACACTCTGGTCTACTAGGTGTCAATCACTCCCACATGGAACAATAATCATAATGACATTTCTGTGACTTTATATAGATAGCCAATTATTGCACTGCCGATGAAAATGGCAAGTGAGCAAATCAGCCACATCAGTCAGTGGCTATATATTACATCCTATCTTACCTTTGCAAGCCGTGACCTCTTGATCAGATCATTCAGTTTTCTCACTGTTGCTTTTTGTGGAAGATTCTGAATGTCCTGGAACAGATCTTGTGCCTCTACTTCAAATAATTTTCTGTTCTCTGTGTTTTGCAGGGGCTGGGCCCAAAAAGAACCAATATAAACCCGCAATACCTCAGGAGTATTAATTACTTTGCCCAAGGACCACATGAGTGCACCATATACTCTCATTAACTGCTGGGTGTCCACTTGGTCAGCCTTATTCAACACCACCCTTATCTTGTCATCCTGACCCCGGAATGCCTTGATTGCTTCTGAGAATTCATCGGAAATATCAAGTTTATGGGCATCAAATAAAAGGATGATACGATCAACCCGCTCAGCAAACCACTGCAGGACTTGACAGAAGTCGTAACCTGAACAAAAAAAGACAATAAATAGGAAATATTTATTGATATTGGTGAAATATGATTTTGTTCACAGTTTTTCAACATAACTCTTGTGGGATGAAGACATAATTTTGTAATGCTTGATACTACATTGGCGGCCAGTTCAGCTTCCTCTACACTGCAAATAACTTTCATGAATGACTGTTCACAGCTTTATGTTTCTGAACATGAACCTAAAGCAAATGTTACTAGAATTATAAATGTTGAATTACACAGGTTGTCAAGAATATGGAGAATGTTCACATATTCAGTGACTCCCACAAGCAAGTATCTTACTCCAAAGAATTAACTCCATAGTTACAGATAGGATTTTCCTAGCTAAGTTAGATGATTTTCCTCTATGTGACAGAAATCAGAGCAAGCTCTGAACTTTATTAAACTTGGCAACACATCACAGCCCAGCATGGCAAAAATCTATTGCAATGGAGATTATTATTCAACCACATTCTTCCATGCCAATATTTTGGGGTTTAAACATAGCTAAATTTGCTGAGGTTGGTTCTATCCTTGAATAGGGAAAAGGGAAACAAAAAAGGAACAGATTGTAAAACTGAGAAAGGAAAGAGAAAGAAAGGTGAAGAGATACGTAGACTGAGGGAGGTAACAAATTAAAATGCCTTGGATGGGAGAAAAGATGGATCCTTTTGAGGCATGGTATTTTTGGCATACATATTACAAGCAGTCCCCAAGTGAAGAAGAACATCTGACAAATATTTTAACACTGAGTAAGAGCCATATGTACCTGTTCTGACTTACCTACAAAATCGATTTAAAAAAGACTTAGGAACTGATCTCATTCATAACCTGGGGGACTTTATATATGCTAATTTCTGAAATTCTTAGGTACTGATCCTAAATCTTCAGCACACAAGACATATGATTTCAATGTAATGTTAGCAGAATATAATATCAAACCAATAACAATTTGTAAGTTTTGCAATTTAGTTTTTATATGACCGTATAATATTCACCTACTTAGGACACATTGCACTGATTCAATACTGTGGTCAATACTTAACCGAGTAAGGTTGACTACTTTATTTGATTACTTTTTAAATTTATGACAATACTGTAATATTCTCTAAATTTCTGATAAAATGGTGTTTAAGGTGTCTTAATTATATCTGAATTCATTATATTTGAATTATTAAACTATAGTAATAACAGTGAGCACCCATGAAACCATATCTGATTTCTCTACTATTCTACAGCGATTTCAGATTTTTAAAGTGGTTTTGTATGATTGGTTTTGAAGTGTAACCTCCTGCAAAATAAATGAATAATATTTAACTTATATCTCCCCGAGCATATGCTTCTAGCATGTGCTGCTTTTTGGTGTTTTCTTTTTTGTAATGCTGCTAATTGAAAAGAAACAGAACATTCTCAAAGTTGTATACAACAACTACCAATTCCTTCAATTCTGCCCTATCTATAATCTTATTAATAAATCAATGCCATTAATAATCAGTAATCTGTGTCTTCCATGTGTTGGAATTATAATTTCCTAAATCTTTGGTCAGCGTGCTGAGAACTGTAGATCTGATATATGTGGAAGGCTTCAGTTTTGAGTTAGATATAATAGCTTAATATATTATTAATAAAATAATTTGACACATTATTTTTAATGACTTGGATTAATAAAAGTAGTAGTAGAGAGTCAATATGATAAAATTATGTCTATTTCATTTTACATAGTAGTCTACACACACACACACACGGACACATATTTGGGTCTAACCTTTATAGTAACTTTGTGCAGTCAGTTGAAGTTTTTTCCTTAGATATTTCAAAGTCAATTACTTTTTAATATAATGAAAATTATAATCAAAGGAAAATGTGATCTTTCAATTCAGAGATAGAAATACAAGAGAGCATAAAACGCGGAGTTAATTATATGTTTAGCAGACTGTGGCTGAACATCTGCTAGGAACATATCTGGACAAATTGGGCTTGGTATATTCAATGTCTCTTCTATTATTTGAATTATTATTATTATTATTATTTTTAAAATCCTAAATCTTTTTTTATTCCATCTTTGGCAAAGCTTTCTGCCAAAGTTTTCATATAAAAAAGAGAAAACTCACCTCTACTGATGCGTTGTTTCTCTCCTGAAAGAATGCCAGGGCTATCTATGATGCTGATGCTCTTCAGAACCTGATTGGGCAATTGAGCACACATGAACCTTCATGGAAAAGGGAAAACTTTGGTTACAGAAGACCCGGGAAAAGCCTTTCCCTGTGTTTAAACTATCAGTGATAGAACCCTCAACCAAAGCATGAAAGGTGGTGGTTCATTTTGTCCAGTTTCTGTATATAAAATGATCCCAACTTTAAGACTCCTGCCCATTTGGAGAGCATGAATATTTCTCCCCATAAGAGAGGAAATTCTACTTAGACCAGGATCCTGCTTTTCATGGAGAAACTGTATGTTAATATGGTGATTCACGTCTAGGGCTCTTATCACATCCATGTATCCACACATACATGTATGTATATATGTGTATATGTATGTTTGTATGTATGTACACACACACACAAACACACACACATACATTTTAAAACACAATAAACAATAACAAGTTTATTGTGTACCTTTTGCCTGTCAATTACAATATTTTTTCAGGAATTCTCTCCAATAGAAGAGCCAGATATCTATTGGATACAATTCCCCAAAGGAGATCAAAGTTTTTTCAAACTCTCATCAAATCCATTTGCAGATGCACCTACCATCTTACCACTGGGTAGTTTATTGCTATTAACCTGAGATGGATAAATACTGACAGACGGATAAAAATCTCTGAAATTTTATTTTTCATATCCAAAATTAGACTTCTCTAATGATTTGCACTGGATTATAACTCCAATATTATAGAGTTATTAGCTAGCTTATCTGGGAATGATAGATAGGTTGCTTAATACAACTGGGAAACATTACATTGTAGAATAATGTATGATAAGGAAAAGAGAAGAAACTAAGGGACTTTTCCCATTCTTTAAAGAAAAGAAATGTAATTGAAAAATTTCAGGATACACATGACTATGGACAGATATTAAACCAAATATTATGCAAGATGTTTTGATATACAGATGTAAACTTAAGTGACCCAATTAATAAAAACATTAAAATGAATAGTGATTGACATATTATGTCTTCCTTCCTAATTATTTTATTTATTTAACAATACTGTTCAGTTATGCCAATTCGTAACAATATTGTAAACTATGCCATGAAATCTAGGTGATGTACAATATGTTAAAATACAGTAAAAAGCAAAACAGAATATACTGAATTTTGCATATGACCGCTTTTTTCCATTTGGAATTACTTAATATTTTAAAAATATTTTCTGCAGTCTTTTTTACTAGGCTACAAAAAAGAGCTTTAGAAAATCAAGTAAGGAACAATGCAATGAAATTTTATTTTAAAAATAATTCATATTGTTCTCCTTGTGTGTTTATTGGGTGGCTAAAAAAAAGACAAGTTTGTAGGAAGACTGTGTCCTTTATACCAACCAAACAATCACACTGTGTTTTACATTTTCTGGATGCCAAGAATGTAGTAGTAACTGGTTTTACATGAAAAACAAGAACTGCAGTTATGTATAGAGACAGCACTGTAATACACTTAAGCTGTTGTGAGCATTTATGGGCAATAAGAAAAGAGGTAATAGATTTTTCAGTAGTGTATTAAATAAGCTCTTTGGATTGTAAACTAGAATTATTTGTAGCAGTTTGCCTTTTTAAGAAAGCTGCACAAACATAGTTCACTGCACTATCCCACAATTGTTGTTGGGCTACCAATGAAATTAGAATTAGCTTCTTAAAAAAAAGCTGTGCTGATAAATACACCACCAGGGAACAATATTTTGATTGTGTTACATTAGGACAAAAGCCAATTAAAGTTCTTTTCAGAGAAAAAAAGTTTCAAGAATGAAAAAACTCACAAACTGACCTGGCTTCGCTATCTGGCCTGGTGTGTGTGTGTGTGTGTGTGTGTCAGAGAATTGTGTACAGCCCATAAAATGGTTGTACTGTTCTTGAATGGATAAGCTCTCCCAGTGATTGCTCTGCACGGCTTTTAATTGATTTTAACATTTGCATTATAATAATATAATATACATACCAAAAAATAAAAACATGAAAACAACCACACAAATATTATCATTCAAATGTTAAAATCAATTAAAAGCCATGCAAAGTTTGGTGTGTGTGTATATGCTAGCGTGCCAGACACACACATACACACAACCCAAAAACTCATGAATTTTAAAAAATTAAATTAAAACAACAACTGGAAAGGGAATCTTTACATATATTTACAGAACCAAATATATTTCTGTCCCTTCTTCCTTTCCATTTTATCCAAGCCACAGAGGCAGAACAGGGGTTTAGGCTCTTTAGTTCAAGGCAAGAAAAACTGGAAGAAGCAAACCTGAAATACTGATGAAGTAAGGCAAGGAAGAATTTACCAGTTTTTTATTCTTTTTATGAGAGCAGAATTAGAGCTTGTGGACTCTGGAAACCGTGAGGGTGAAGAGTGGCTCTAATTTTAGTAATGAGAATTATATGAAAAACAACCTCATAAATCTGTAGCTCACACAGTGCCTTATTCCTTCAGTAGCTGTTTTTGTTTTTACAAAAAAAGTTTGTTAAAGTTATCAAACTATTTCCACGAGTGAAAATATGGACTTGAACTTGGATTTCTCCAATCCTAGTCCAACAGCTTTTTGTCCCTTTAAAAAGCTTAAAAACTCTTTCAAAATGTGCAGATTATATCCTACAACCCAGAGGTGGGTTGCTGCCAGTTCAGCCCGGTTCAGTGGAACCGGTAGTAGCGGTGGCAGGAGGCTCTGCCCACCTGCCCAGACCCTTCTGTGCATGCACAGACGTTTCTGCGCATGCGCAGAAGCGTTGCGTGAGTGCCCAAACAAAATTGGCAACTCACCATTGCTACAACCTGAAAAACACCACTACATCTAAGTCTCCCTTGCTTTTTTTATACTTCAGTTTCCCTTACATGAATTTTGAAGATGGTAAAAAAGGCATAAAATTCCATGATTCTAAGTTATCACTAATTTTATTAGCTTTTGCTTAAAATGTTACTGATCTACATTTGTTACACAATTATATAGACTTATTTATATGAGCCCATAAAACAAAGGAATTTATGACTCTTTTGGAAATGTCTGTATCTGTATATATCATGCTGGTTGATAGACAGAGACTAGAAATGGCCCACAGAAGTTTGGTTGCTCAGCAGCACAAAATGTTATTAGATATATGCATAAATTAGCACACAGCCTTTCCTTACCGATTCAAGAACGCATTTCCAAAACGGCTGAGTTTGCGGAATGGCTTTTTGGGATCCACCACAAGAGCGTTTCCTGGAGTACTCCCTTCAGTATCTCCATACATGACAGCAATGAAAGAATCTGTAGTTGGTTCAGGGCCAATTCGCATTCCTGGAAAATCTTGCTCCAAGAGGTACCTAATGGTGATGCAAAATATAATAAAACAATATAAAAAATTGAGAACAAAGCATTCATTCTTTGAATTAATTATTCTTCTAAGGAAAAGCTAGGATATAAATAAATGAAGCCACCCCAAATATAGATTTCCACAATTATGATGCCACCAAGACACCTTTTATTTTTATATTCTGTAGTTCGTAGACTTATCAATGACTGCAAAATGTATGAATAATTTAAATCTGCATTCAGTGGGATATAGAAATAAACATGGATACTGCAACCATTCCATAGAGATTTGGCCAATTGGCTTAATATAAAATTAATGGAATAAAAACACAGCATTAATATTTATGATAATTAAAATGCTAGTTGTTTTAAATTAAAATAAATACTGCAGAATTTTTAAATATAAGTTTAAAGGCTTTTAGGCTAAATTACTAATCAGATTCATGACTTTGTTTCTGACTTTTTTCATTTTTATCTGCATCACCAAATTCATCATCAGTGTCTTCCCTTCCTGTTCACCTAAATAATAAGCCAACTCTTGATGTCTTACATCCTTTTCCACTTTTTATTTGAAATAAATAGACAGGGGAGGAAATGTTTTCAACCATACCATTCAATTTGTTTCTGAATGCTGCAGACCAGGGAACAAATGAGTTTTATCCTTACTAATGAATGAAATATGTTCAGGTTTATGAATTATGTTTGCTACCTGTAGAGCTGCTTTCTTGGCTTCATAAAATAAGACCAAGTGACCACGTTTGGCAAATTGTGTCAGTGCAACAAAATAAAGAATATAAAATAATTGCTTGTCAGATCTTTCCTCAAATGCTTATTACCTTAAGAAATTACACAAATACCAGTCTTTTAACATCTGTAATAAAAACTAAAATAATCTAATTCTGATAAGTCAAGCAGCATTATTTCCATTTCCCCTTAATCTTGTGTAATTCACATGACAGCAATTTCCTCCCTATCCAAATCCCAGACACAATTACATAGAAGTATGCTATTATCTTTTTTTCCTGCTGTAGCCACAGAGGAGACGAAGCCAGAGTAAGAGATACTGAACAGATAATTCTGCATGACATTCTATTGCAGTACTGAGGTCATGCATTCCTATAGTTCTCAAACAGCATTTGAAGAAGTCCAGGCTGGGGAAAATCTATTCTTTTTTAAAACATTAAATATATTTAATTTCTTATTTTTTCTATAAATTAAAATAAATTACACATGTTTAGTAAGTATTCAATAAGCATATGACATACAAGTTTTTGTAATTTTTATTTTTTTTTGCAATCTCCTATACAAAAGAATAAAGATCAATGAACGTTTGCCACAATAATGAAGTTTGAGAATTCTCCCAATCAGAGTTACATCGGAAATAGATTTGGGCATTATGTTCATTTGTACGATTCACCATTATAACGGAAGAAAAAAAATCCAGTGGCAACACAAAATGTTGCTTTATCACAGCAACTTGGAATGGTAGAAAAAGGAAACAGAATTCATGACCGCACACACAGGTAGTTCTCAACTTATAATGGTAACTGGGACTGGAAATCTGGTTGTAAGCTGTTACAGTTGTAAATCAAGGCATCCACATATCTGTAAGTAATTTTCTGGCTTCTTTTAGGATTCAGCAAACCCATTCATTTGAAAATCTATTCTATTACATATTTCCAAGAAAATGAATAGTTACAGACCCTATACATAGGTACATTATACAGATAATTCAGGTTTTTTTTTTTAAAAAAAAATCATGCCAAACCCATTCTATGCCGACACCTTGGGACTTAAATCTTCATCTACTTCAACACATGGAAACTATAGCTGGGATGCCTTTATGCATCTCTGACTGGTATACTAATTCCATTCTAAGCAGAAGGATGTGACTCATGTCCTCATTATCTCTATACTACATTATTGCAATATGCCATAGCTGGGATTGCTCTTGAAAACTACTGCAGATGTAGACTGCAAGTTGATGTGTGCTAGATGATTTGGCAATCTAACACCTATTTTGCAGTGTTGCATTGGTTTCCAACAGACTTCTAAGTTTTATTTATTTATTTACTTTATTTGTATGCTGGTTCATTCCTAAGAACTTTAGATATTTAACCATCAAGATCAATGTAGAATAAAAAGCAACTCCTTGAAAAACAAATAAATCCACTCATAAAGCAAAAGAAATTGACATGAAAACAAACAGAAAATATACAAAATCATTGAATCATTTTGCTCACAAAATCAAAGCCACTCTCTCTTGGATTGATTATTGTAAAGGATAATTTAAGATCCTGTACTTTCTTTTCAAGAAGTATAAGCAGGTTTTCTTACTTCAGGAATTGGCTCTTGTTCATCTTGTGATTTATTAAGATACTGAGAGCCCTATTTCACATATTATATCTAGTATGGTCCAGCACATCCTATACTTTTGCCCTTGATTTTATTACTCAAATGCAGAGAACCTGGGGGGGGGGGGGGCGTCCATTCCCGTATCCAAATCTCTCTTAAATGAAATTGTAACTACAGTACTGCAAAGTACATAAATCGATGCACATGAAATAAGAATATAGTAATGCAACTACACTAATGATATAAGCTGACATAAATGACATAAATATTTAAATTGTCTGGGACATTTGCAAACAACAGAGTTTCGTTCTTGTGCATTACATTCAAATCTGTTGAAGGACCAGAGAATCAAGATTTTATTGTAATCCCAAACATCATCACAAGTAAATTGACTAAGCTATGTTTTCACAGCCATGAACCAAAATAAATGATGAATGAAAAACCAAGTTGATGACATGAATATGATGAAGAAAACTGAGAAGAGACTAAAGGAAAAGGGAAGAGGAGAAAGAAGGCTAGCACAACAGGCATTAGAAGCAATGAAAATGTGAACATAATTTTACACAAAGAACTTCTTTAGCACCAGCTGTGTTTGTGGTTCAGACTGACTTAATTTGTATTTTTTATTGCTTGTTTTGCTAGTTACTTAGCAGACTCAATCCTTTTAAAGTATAACCAACATAAATCATGTTTTCATTTGACTGTTGTGAAACCACAGACCTGTCTACAACACACCCATATTAGAGAGCAATATAGCACAGAAGCTTCATAATAAAAATAAAATAAATATTGTTTCAGTACGGAGATGTTTCACTGGCTTAAACAGATTGTCTTATGGGATTACCATTCCACTCCAACAATTTTCCAGACCTGTAGACCCAAAGCAAACAGAGAGGATAAGGGACAAACAAACTGCTCCATGCATAAAGTGTTTCAGGCATGGAACCATTGATTTAGTAGCCTTTAAATATACTTGTTTCAAATATTTTGGTCTGTATATCGAACAACACTGGGAGCTTCTGAGTCAGACTGAACTGCTGTTCTTGCAGAACAAATGACGAAAGAGCTTAACAGTGGAATAAAGTCAACCCTGAGGAGTTTTGAAATGCCATTCTTGCAGACAGTAGTGGTTATGAAGGAGATTAACAGTGGAAGAAAGTGAACCCTGGGGGTTTTTGTCGATGGTATGCGTACATACTGGTGGTACCAACTTTGCTCTACTCAACCCCTAAAATCATTCCCAGATCTTTCTGGATTTTTTCCCTGCCCAAACACAGAACAACAAAAGTATCCCTAGTTTTGTTTCTGTTGAACTTCAGCTAATCTCGAATAGTCAGCCAGAAGTTCTGGATTTTGAATGTGAAATAAAGTATACTGTCTCTTCCATGCGCCACCTTTCATTAGAACTCCGCTTGGTTACATGCCTGACTGTTTTTGTTGCAAAAGCATAAAAGGAGAGCGGATGTTTGCTGAAGAGTAAGAATCCTGTTTGAAGTAAAATTTGTGACATGAGGCTTAGAAGGAAGTCTCATCTTAATAAAAACAGGAAGATAAGCAATATAGCAGAAATACAATAAATGGGAGTCATTACGGGTGTGTGTGTGTGTGCGCGCACACGCGCACACACACACACACATATATATATATAGTGTCACACACACAGACACACATATATATGTATGTATATATGTATGTATATATGTATGTATGTATGTATGTATGTATGTATAATACAGCCCAGGTTCGATTCCCAGTAAGGGTATGGTTAGCTGATGAGAGCTAAATAGCTTGAAATATATCTATACTAGTCTCCCTTTATTTATTTATCAGCACAAATGCAACACAAATGTAACAAAGGCAACAGTAAAAAATAATGGCTGTCATGATGGTCTCTTGTGATGAGCCGATAGACAGAGAAAGGAAGCAGTATGCTTCCTCCCATATTTGGGCATACCAATATATATATATATATATATATATATATATATATATATATATATATATATATATATATATATATATATATATATATATATATATATATATATATATATATATATATATATATATATATATATATATATATATATATATATATATATATATATATATATATATATATATTTCTCAATTATATATATATATATTTCTCAATTGCCTTCTTTGCCAAGAAGGCTAATACATATATCGATATACAAATATAAAAAAGACTGATAATGTGGGCAACAGATGAAATTGTGTATACTAATGGTCCGACCCAATAATCTTTCTCTATTTCATGAAATTATTTGTGACATGGAGAAATTCACTGCTATTAACCTTTCTAAAGAAAACAGTCTATACAATTCTGTTAGGATCAACCAATCCGCAGATACAGCTGGAAAAAATGTATTTATAGACAACTATTATGAAAAGACAAAGTCTTAGCTCAACAACTCAAACAAGATGAAATACACATTTGGCTGAACTATTAAGGAACATTTAATAGTTTATATTGTATAAAATATACAATAAAGCACTGCACCTCACATTCCATACCTCCTTTTTCATCTTTCTTTCATAGTTTTGTCTATGGATACATATTCTAATGCAGTGGTAAGCTCTTTATGAAAAGTTAAACTATCTCCCTATTCTTCATTTGAGGCACATTGGAAACGATTAATGAATGAACTTTTTGATCAATTGACTGTTATAGACCTCCCTGGTTGTTTATCAGCCCCTATTTCAACCTGTTTCTGACATATTTTTCAAGTTCAGGATTTAAAACTGGACAATCTACTCACTATGTATAATTGGATAATCCATTCTATGTGATATTAAACATTACATTTTATTGATGAGGCTTGCTTAGGACATGAACTTGAGTCACTGAATTTTGGTGTTCTAGTAAAGTGACAAGGTCCAAGAACTGATGGCAAAATCCAGGTGCTCAAACCATTCTTCCTATTCATTTCTGTAATATTTAACTTCATGTTCTATACACAAAAGAATCAAAAAGATTATTTGATGTTTGGAACAAAACATTACATTTAAATCCACAAGAAAAGATAACAATTTTTAAAATTATTCTCAACAATTAATGATTTGAATACAGACTAACAAGCATGCAAAATCCACAATTGCCTGGTCAAGAAACAGGCTTTGTTCTATTACGGCTAATATTTTACTATATGTAGTCTAATGGATTATTTGTGCTTGGCATAAATCTTTTCCATAACATAACAAATCTTTACCATATGTGAAGATTTAAATATGAGGACATATATGGGGTCCCCCTAAGCATATATGGGGTCCCCCTAAGCAACTTGTTCAGAGTGAGGATGTTACTTGGATAAACAGCAAAACATTTCAAGCTAAAAAAAAAAAAAAGTCTAGATATCATGACTCAGACAACTCTACCTGGATGACTGAGTCTTCATTGACAAATCTTCACCAAGTTTTGCTGGTTTGCCAGCTCTTATTTTTTTTGGAACATGCCATTCTACTTGGTAACAATTATCCAAATTTTGATTACCCTCTCCCCCAGCTATCACATTTCTATCTAAATTCAAGAAACGTACCTAGACAATATTGCAGGTTCAATGAGGTTCTTTTCAAAATGTTAACTAGTATAATATAGCTGCAAATCTGCTTGCAAATATATTTAGAAAAGATGTATCCTCATTATTTAAAATGAATAATTGGCTGCCAATTTATTTATAGGCATATCAAAAGTGTTATTTTTTCCATTTCAAAGTAAGCATTTACAGCTATAATAGGGAAAGTTTAATATTTTTGTGGTAAGCTATATGCATAGTTTTGAACTCATCCTTTCCTTAAAATGGTAACACACCTAAAATAAATCAAGCAGAAATGATGTGGCACAATATATTTAATTTGTGCATCACAAATAGATGAGTAGGAAATGGCTGAAGAAGACTGGGAAAATCATACTGGGCATAAAAAACAAGATACTTGTGACTAGGAGAATAAGGAGACAACTAGCACTATTGGATAGAGAATTTTAATAGAATGAAGAAACTGATAAGCTGAAATAGAAAATTGTCTCAGGCTGTTGTAAGACACGTATGGAGCTTTCTCGGGCAACCAAATAACTTTTGTCTTACCCCAAATATATTCTCGAGTTGGAAAGTACTCATAAGAAAGAGGCTGATAAGCAATAGTGATTTGGAAGGTGATTGAGGTCATACACAGAGAGAATCGCAAAAGGAAACCTTGAGGGCAAATTGTACTGCAAATAATCTAAATAGCAGGGATACTGTAAAAAAGTAAAAGTTTGAGACAAAGTCAACAACTAGAAAAATCAATGATTGGATGTGCTCAACCAAGAAGGTACATTAAGCACAAGCACTCTAAACATCAGCCTCTCCTTTGAAACAGCTACATTTGGGAGACCTCTTAGTAATATGTTTGAGTACATGAGTCCTTGGTTAACAACAATTCGTTCAGCAACCATTTAAAGTTATGACAATGAAGAACAAGAAGACTTATGGCCAGTCCTCAAAAGTTGCAGCCTTATCAACATCTCAAATAAAATTCCTTCTCTCTCAGTTCCAGCAGTGCCAAATTATATAATTCTCTTTCCAGTTTATAACTTCTATTTTACTCTCCATAATATCTACTTAATATGTTTTACATCTCTAGATACTTGACTTATAGATTTCCACCTTCTCAACTTTTTCATTTCCTCTTTTATCTCCTCTTATAAAAAAAACTTCATAAGTTTTTCATCCATTCTTTTTCAAAAAGCTGTCAATTTAGTATCAAATGATTTAGTCAATGTAATATCAATTGATTCACAACTTATTGCTGAATTTCTGAAACATTTTCTGAAGCAAATCTGTCCTTTCTACAGGTTACTCTATTGATCTTCTCCTCTCTTTTTTTGCCATTTTTATCACTTTTTGGGTGGTCACCATAGTACTATTGCAATTCACAAGTGAAAGTGTTTCAATTGCAAACAAAAGAATCAAGGTAAGATACACCCCTTTTTCATGTTTTGTCTTCTTGTGCCCTTAATACATGTCTCAAATGACATTTGGTATTCTAATATTCATATTAAAAAGTAATCATTAGATTTTAGAGCACTTCTTAAATAAAATTTATACTTCATTTTGAAAATGACTAGGTGGAATAATAAAATATATTTAGCAAAAAATCCCAAACACACACACACTGACAATCAATTTTGCAATCTGAAATTAGGAAAATTAGTATGTATCACAATTTAAATACATTTAAAATTAATTCTGATTTAGCCTGTTGAGCGTTTTTTTTCTTTTTAAAGCAGACAATTCTGTGAAAAACTATAATAAGAAACTTAAACCACGGGCTCTTTAAAACTGCATGAGATGATTTCTATGACACACATTGCAAAAGAAACCAGAGCCTTCAGTTCAGTCAATATCAGTCTCACTGCTCTTAAGCCACTTCAACTTCCAACAGTATCTGTAAATCCAAATATAAATAAGTGGCAGTATATATTTCCAAGGAAAAAACAATAACTCTTTAGGCAATTTAAATTCTACCAGACTAGCTGTGCTAAATATTTACTTCACTAACTGCTGATGAAATGAATGAGTCAGCTTGGAGTTAGCAAACTCTTCTTATCTTGAAGTTAAGTATAGAACTTGCTAGGCTTTCTACTGGGTATAAAACCAAACTTGTAAAAGAAAAAGGAAGGAAAGGATTTAAAAGCGGAAGCATTCTAACAGGTCTTCTATTCCCATAAAACCCATACTATCTGGGACATGAAGTTCAAAGGTCATGGGAGACCACTGTTGGAAGTTAAAACCCACCCCTCTCCTAGAAAAATGAAATATTTTAGGACATACTAAAAAGGCAGAATATTTCCCCTAAAAGAGAAGTAGAAACCAGAGAAACATGTTTTTAGGCAGAAAATAGAACTCACTCTTAATAGCCCTCCACCTTTATCAATGAGCCATTAAGGCCTGAGCCAATCTACTCTACATAACAAAGGTAGGACTAACCCTCTACCGATTTCACCACATGGCACCTGGGAAGAAGCAATGCTCAAGCAAACCTGGACTCAAAACACAGCATACAGAGTTGCCCTTGCATGGCCCCATGGGAGTCTGACAACCAATCAGAATACAAGCTCGAGTTCAAAGACCAGAGGGGGCATAAAACCAGGGACTTTCAGCATCTCTGCTCTTTTTCTGTTCAGGAGCTCAAGCCATGTAATCCTGTCCACCATTAAACCATCTTTCCAAGCATGTTTCCAGTGTCTTTTTCCCCACTTGGGACTGAACCTAGAAGGATTTCTTCTAACTCACCATGCTGAAAATTACTATATTTAGTATCGGTCCTTTAAATCAGGAAACACAATGAGAGGAGGACTGTAATGAGTATTAATCACAGGAAAAGGAAGCACTAGAGTCATACAGATAACGTAGAAAAGGTAAAAACTGCTCCCCTGAGGTGTTGGTATTACAGTTACTAGAAATCCCAAAGGTGCTTTTCCAAAAGGCAACTGGACTTTCTCCTCCAGCTCTCTTTTGGAAAAGTTCCTTTGGGACAACCATGACCTGGATGACTGAGAATCTTCATAGACAATTACTAGACATCTGGAATGAAAGCCCAAGTGTCTGAAGAGGCCATTCATGAAATATTTGATTGTATATATAAAGACATAATGACACAAAGAATTGTGATGCTAAATTATTTTCCTAAACTTTAATTTAATTTGTAATTTAATATTGAGCTTTTTGTTCTATAAAGCCTGGAATTTAGCAAAGAGATTTTATATAAAAAAATTCTTGATACTAAGAAATTGATTCAGAATATGAGTCTTAGTTGTTTTTGAAGTTTGTATATTTAAAAAAATGAAATGAAAAGATGAAGCAATGTTCCCACAGTCTAAATTTAATGACACCTAAAGGACTGTACTAATTCCATATTGATACAAATAGATATTTTGTGGATATTTCGTCTTTATACTGTCATATTTATAGCTAAATTTTAATCATTATTATATATGTAATGTATTTTCAATTGCATACCTACAGTTGTTTTTGCGTAGTTATGAATTTTTAAAAGGCTGTGGATTGTGAAACATGGCCTTCTTTATAATTATTTATATTTCATTATGTGGATGAGATAATTGAACCATTTTCTGTGGAAGTTAATAATAGCAAATTAAATACCAAAAGGGCAAATTAAAGGTGGCCTGTACTAAATACTATCTGTAATAGATACATTGGAAGGTTTATATATATGTACATGCAATATTGCCCGAATGAGAGATAATAAAACTCTAGATTCCTTTAAGGCCTAGCTTTAAGTCTTTAAAAGGGGAACATTAAAAGATTTTAACTTAAGGCTATTTGAAAAGATAATTAAGAGTAAAAAGCAATTAAAATATTACTCAGCTACCTTGAGACACTAATCCAGTTGGAAATGTACACTAGAAATAAATTCATGTTGATGTTTAGATAATACTAAAAAACGTTATATCTAACTAGCTATTTTCTTCAATATGTTCTCAATAAGGCTATAAATGGACAATCATACCCCTCTCTATATGTACCATGTTACTGATATCTGTGCCACTAAACATTCTTACCCTGAAACTTGTCTTAAATTTATATAGCCAAATATTTACCAGATTCAGTCTACATAGCAGGCTGCAAAGCCTGATCTTCAGACAGCATATAATATTCAATGTTATAGAGTTTTGGGGGTTTTGGTTTCCTTATTTTCAACTTTTATTATGCATGAAGTAATATAGTAACCATGTCTTTAAAATGTATACTTTTCTGTGTACAAAGTCATAAGCCACATATCTTTTTCTTCATTCAGTTGTGGGAAAGATGCACATTCAATTTATAAAAAATTACAAATACTAGATCATCTAGATAGAAGGCCCTAGACAGAAACACTACCATACAATCTAATCCTATTAAAGTTAAATGCCTCCAAAGGGCATTTCCATTCACTAAGGGTGGTCTCGGGTTTCACAAAGCCATAATAGGATTTGCAAATCACATTTTACAGTTGAGAATGTCATATAAAGGCATCCAAAGCTAGCTAGTTAAGGAAGGTAGTCAAACAAGCCCTGGCTTACTGCAATGCATGATGTCATAGGGGAAACACTTTATTGTTTATTCCCTTGATCATGTTCATACCCGACCACGCATAAGCTATTACTGATGAATTTTGATATTTGAATCCATCATCTTCTTGGCCTAGTCATCGTGTTTAATATCCCGGTTGGGATCGGACAAGTGGAAGTCAAATAGAAAACTGGGTAGGTGTTGGACCATACGTCACATACATTAGCAAGGAAAGATAAACGTGCCGGTAGACCCCACCACCTCCTCCCGAGCCAAACCCCACCAGGTGAGCAAGGAACAGAGACGCGGCAGAGAGCTTACTCTGGGGCTGTTTTCGAGAGTTACGAATGGCTATTTACGCCTGAAACAGCAGGAAGGCAAGCAACTCCCTGGCCGGGGCTAACGCGCCATAATCGTTCAGGTAGGAAGCCCCGAGCGCGGTTTTTTTTACCTAATAAAAGTGGTCTTCCCGGTGCTGTACTGACCCACAAGGAGCACCATGGGTTTGTTGTCGAAGTCTGCATCCTCCAGGGCGGGCGAGTGGAACTCATGAAAGCGGTAATGCTCCTCCAGCGGAAACAGCTTCTTCGCGTAAAGCTCTTTCAAACCGCCGGTCACCGTCTCCACCACGTTCTCGTTTTCGCCGGGCTTTTGGTGCCCGCTGTGCTTCAGCCAACTGAACATGCCGATGGTCGCTGCTGGCGGCCGGTCCTCAGCCGCTCGTTAGCTCGCTCGTTCTCCCGCCTAGGCTGGCAACTAGACTGAAAGGCCGACCCGGCAAGCGATGAACCCCGCCCTTCCTGGTTCGCTCAGCGGTGGCCTAGCTGAAGGGGAGGGACGTCCCGGGGCGGAGGCTGGAAACGCCGTGGCGCTTTGCTCCATGTTTCTCTCTCTCTCCTCCTCCTTTTCTTCCTCCCTCCTCGAAAGCAGATCCGACGGCGACTTAATAAACTACGAATTTTTATAGCATATCAAGTGATAGGAGCCATCCCGGGCATTTAGGTTATGCTTCGGTGGGATTTGAAACCAGGAAATTAGGTCAATTGAATTAAACCGTAAGTTTAATTTATTAGGCATCCAAGTGGAAGGAGGGCGCGGTCTCCTTCCCCAAAACAGGATCGGCTACACCAGCTTTCCCCAGACTGTCCGGATATACCGGGAGGGGCAAGGTCAATCGGTAGCTTTGCTGCTTCTGCTCAATGACCAGAGTGCCAGCCCATTCTGTCACCTTTAGTACAATCGGAGGAAATGAATCTCGGGTACTTTTTTGGGGACACAGCTGTCTGAAAGTGCTCCGGAGACTTGGGTCTGAGAAAGGGCGGAGCAAACCAACCTCTTGAAGGGTATCAAGATTGCCATCTATCCAACTGAGAATTAGTTGGTGTCACCTTTCAAAGTCTCCCCTGAGTCTTGCGAAGTTATCAAGGTTTTTTTAAAAAATAATAATTATGAGGCTCAGTAAAGGAATTTCCTGCCAAGCTCCATTGTGGTGTAAGGATAGATAATTTAGAAGAGTCCACTTTGGTTAATAGCTAATAGCAATAGCAATAGCAGTAGACTTATATACCGCTTCATAGGGCTTTCAGCCCTCTCTAAGCGGTTTACAGAGAGTCAGCATATTGCCCCCAACAATCTGGGTCCTCATTTTACCCACCTCGGAAGGATGGAAGGCTGAGTCAACCCTGAGCCGGTGAGATTTGAACCGCTGAACTGCTGATCTAGCAGTAGCCTGCAGTGCTGCATTTAACCACTGTGCCACCTCGGCTCTGTCCTTACCTACTGGCAATTATGGCATGTAAAGAGGACCTGATTTTGAATTTTGCTGTGGCTTCAATAATTATTAAACTATTATTCATGTCTCTTGTCAATTCTGTGTGCATGCCTATGTTTCTGTAATTCACAAGACTTATTTGTAATTTTTGTTAATTTTAATGTATATTTTTCTGTAACGTTTGTTTGACACTGGTAGTTAGTTTATGGGTGAATATATCACATGGTTAATCTATACCATGGATGTCAAACTCATGACATCATGTTGTTATGTGATGTATTGCGAATTTCCCCCCATTTGCCAAACTGGCATGGTCAACGCTTGATGCATGTGGACCACAGGCTGTGAGTTTGACACCCCTGATCTGTACTCATGGGTAAAATAGATACTGTAAGCATAGCTTAATTGGATCCATGTAGCTTGGCGGTTTAGGTCCTAATATTAGGTAATTTGCTACATATATTTAACATCACTTTTGAAGAGTTTAAAATAATTACATTAAGAGCATTTGGAACATTATAATTATATAGTATGCATACAATATGGAGTTTTTATGCCCCTTTTGTCTTAGATATGAACCTATTAGTTTAGAACATCTAGAGACTGTTTCACAAGGAAATATAATAGCAAATACTATTATAAGGAAATGAAATGCTTCTTTATTTCCCTGCATTTTTATAAAGGAAATGTGAGCTATGAATGAGTGTTAGCACTCATTATATTACTACTATATTACTACTAAATTATACTATTATATTACTACTAAAAGCAACACACCTTTTGAAAATCACAGAAAACAAAACCTTTCCAATGTAAAGCCTATGGGCTGTGCAGTGGTGTTTTCTACCTATTCCTTTCATTAGGAATGTGTAACCTTTAGGTTCTAATACTTCAGGTTGGGCCTCCACCTATTATTCTACATACTTCCATTCATTATTCTCCTTTCCTTGTTAACATACAATCATCTTTGCTGAGATGAAAGGGAAGAGAGACAACCACCTACTTTTTTAAAAAACCAGTGAAATTATATTTCCTAAAGCATTTAATAAATGGATCTATGCTGATCCCTCAATGAAGGGATCACATACTTATTTACTAGACTTAATTTTGTGGCTGCATCAATCATTGGAAATATATGTTAATTGATTCAGCAAAAGGCTCCCAAAAGAGGCTGGGCTTCACTTACTTTCTCTTCTATATATATCTGTGAGGACAGAGTTCAGAACAAAAGAATGAAGCAAAGAGAGTGTAGGAAGTTAATACCCACCCCTCTACTGGAAAGATGAAATATTTTGGGAAATATTAAAAGGGCAGAATATTTCCCCCTAAAAGGGAGGAAGAAATTCATCGCCCTCCCCTTTGTCAATGGGCCATTAAGGCCTGAGTCAGTCTATTCTACATAACAAAAGATCTACAGGCAGACCCGTAATAGGAATCCCAAAGCCCTTTCATTGCATCACTGCCCAGCAAGGCTCAAACAAACTTGTAATCAAAGCACAGCCTACAGAGTTGTCCCTGCATGGCCCCATGGGAGTCTGACAGCCAATCAGAGTCCATTTCTTGCACAGGAGTGGGAGTCCCCGGGGTGGGGCCCAACAGAGGGCATAAAACCCAGGGACTCTCAGCCCTTTTTTCTTCACCCAACATCTTGAAGAATGTGATCCCCCTTTTCACCCAGGAGCTCCAAGGCATGTGATCCTGTCCACCATTAAACCATCTTCCCAAGCAGCCTCCATGTCTTTTTCTCCACTTGGAACTGAACCCTGGAGGACATTTCTTCCAACAAGAGCCTGCCTAAAAATGTCCAAACCGAAGGTGGATAGTCTCTTGCAATCCATGTTCTACAATAAATCTTGAGTGCATTCTGAAATCCAGTATTTTATTAAAGCATGTAATATATAAGTGGTTTATTTAGACTGATTCATAGAGGATATTTTTCCTGTTTTTCCTTCTCAGAAAAAAGAGTATGGTTGATGCCAGTCTACATTTCCATCTCTACATTTTTTTTTAAAAAAAGGCTTGGTTGAAAGTGTCTGACCAGAACAGCTGCTATCAACCCAAATGGTCCTCCTTGCTCCAAAAAGTCAGTGTTACAGTGGCCTGATAAACCCTACCTAATTTCCCATCACCCACTCAATAAACATTAGAACCAAACAGCCACAAGCCCTTTCCCACAAATAGGCCTTGCATGGCAAAACCATTCTGGCCCTTCCAGGAATGATGTTGGCTCTCATGGAGCAGATTTGGTAGGTCAATCTTACCACACAGGCATCCATATTAATGTTTCCAGTTGACCATTTGGCTATGCCCAAACTTTGGAGGGATGCAATTGCATTTGGAACAATCTGGTTTAATTATACTTTGGCCTTTTCAAGGATGTGCCTAGGATAAGGTACTGTAAAATGAGCTGGCTAAGAGTTTTTGTTTGTGAGGAATTACTATTACTATAGTTACTACTGCTACTACAAGAGAGCAAGGCTTACTAGGTCCTAAACAAGTGACATACTAAGCAATATGGCTGCTTGAAACGTTACCAAGAACTCAACTTGACACAGCCATCTTCCTTAGAGGTATTTGAAATGTGGTAGCAACCATACTTTATAGCTTGAAGGTAGACTCTGAGATTCCAAAGTGGATAAAAAATCCTGACGGAGATAAAAGTTGGATCTCATATTAACATTGAAGAACCTAATGGGTCAGAAAGGGCTAAGTAAATATTCAATTCAACTAATATTTAAACATATTTCAAGGGCTAAGTAAACCAAAGCCCAAGTACCTATCTGGTCAAATGAGTAACATAAATCCTACTTCAGATATACTAGACAACCCATAGTCTGTTGGGTCATCATATCAGAGAAATTCCCTTTCTAAATTGAGAACAGAATCAGCATGGGTAGGCAAAAATGCTATAGGAGCAGGAGCAACTTCCGTTTTCCTGCCAGGCTCCAAATTGAATTTACTTTTGCAAAGCTGTCAGGAAGCAACAAAAAACCTTCCCTTTCTCCCTGGAAGGCCGTTCCGAAGAAGCTTTTGCTCAATGTACTTTGTTTCCAGTATCTCAGAACAATCCACTCACAATTACTTTTTGCAACAACCCTTTTCTCTTTAGAAGTTTGGCTTACTGGTAATTGTTTTTAAAAGGAAAATTATCATTACAACCTTCCCCATGTGTGCTGCATTAGGTGAGTGGAGAGCTCGGCTAAAGAGAACAACCTTCGGTTGAAAGACTAAACTAAACAGAAATTAGGGACTATTAATGGGTTCAGCCTGAATGGTAACAACCTATCATAACTATCTTCACCATGGAAATTTTGGAAAGAGAAGAGCTGCTTGCAAGATTTACACAACCATCCTTCCAAAGTCATAAAAGGAAGTGAGATGACTTCTATTTTCCTCCAGTGAAGGAAGGACAAATCACTGTGCAATCATCAGAAGCAAAGCACTTTTCAGTTCCTTCTCTGATCAGAACAAGGAAGTTCCAGTGAAGAGAAGGGAAAGGTTTTACATTCCACCAGCCTTTGGCAGAAGAAACACACCAAAATTGCTTTTAGTTTCATAAAGTGTTTCCCTCTTATGTGGCTACAATTCATTTCCATTAGCTAAGCAACAGAGAAAAAGAAGAAAGCATTCTGAAACCAGAATAGAAAAAAGAAAGACATATGTTACAGGGTAAATTAATTTTATAATGAAAGATATTACAAGCTAGTGGAAATTAGAGATAATACAAGCCATTGGAAGTGAAAATCTGTCTTGTGTATAGCTTTTTAAAATTTGTCAACAGAGATTAGAACAGATATTTCTTGTAGAACTTTGTTTTTCTTGCTTTGATTTTTTTCCCCTACTTGCAAGGTCTACTCTTAGATTTGTTAATGCAATGAGGGAATGTTTTTGTATGTTTTGATAGAACCTTCTGAAAATGTTAACATTCTGGCTATGGATTTTGCATAAATGTAACTGCTTTACACTTATTTTTTTAATTTTATTTTTTTATTAATATTAGGAAAAGTGACTTCTATGTGGATATTTGGCTTATCTCTCTTTAGTGAAGAAATATACATTCCTAGGCCCTGAATATAGATCACCCTGGCTTAGCTGATTAGGAGTCGAACTCTGTGGCTTAATGGTTAACACATCTGCCTAAGATGCAATACAGCACAGGTTTGAATCCCAGTAAGGGTATGGCTAGCTGATGAGAGCTAAATAGCTTGAATAGATCTATACTAGTCTCCCTTTATTTATTTATCAGCACAAATACAACATATATATATATGTTTTATTTGTGCTGATAAATAATACATACATACATACATACACATACACACACACACATACACACACATATATACATACATATACATACATATACATACATCTGAGTTTATTCATATTCATCTGACGATTAAACAAATCCTGATTTAATGCATGTAGTATGCATGTAGTATGACTAGTCATTGATAATATGCAAATATCTCTCCCTCTTTATGATTGGCTGCTGGCAGGGAGGGACAGAACCCAAATTATAACATTGCAACATAAAAATAATTCCAACCAATAAAACCAACCGAATTTAAGTAACATGTTTGCAGTTGCTTCCTGCATATACATGTTTTTAGACTGACATCATTATCTGTCTGTCTGTCTGTCTGTCTATCATCTTCTATCAGAAATTGGTTTTAGATTCTTAAAAATTGTTTCTCACCATTCATATGGCACCAGACCAAAATAACTTTTAGGAAAGACATTTTCATATATTCTTCATTCCATTCTTTGTTACAGAAACAAAGAAAAAATACATATCACATTAGAAATGGAAGTGTTTCAAAGAGAAAATCGCATTTTGAATAAAACCTATAAACCTCAACATTACAAGGCAAAAACAACATTTTTCACAGGGCATTTTTGGTGCTTGTTCAAAGGATCTTCCAAATTTATCAGTGTACAAAGTTCTAAACCCATGTTTTACTCTGTCAGTGTGCCTCTGTTGCCAAAAGACAACTAGAATTCATTAAAAGAGCATTTCAGGTTTTACAATTTATTTATTTTCATAAAAGCAGCATTTTTTTTCTTTTATGGCCAGGATGTTAAATAGTCTTGATTATTTTATTTTCCTTTCCTTCTGGAATGAAATGTTTTGTTTTGTGGTGCAGGAAAAACTGAGATGCCCTCCCCCTCAAAACTTTTAGATCTCAGTATATGAAGTCTCTTCTTATACTGTTTTTTCCGCTCCACAGCTAACCGTAAAGCATCAATCAAAGTATTTTTGTTATTTTGGATGTTGTACTGGCTCAGTTTTACCAGTTTCTCAAAATCCTCTCCTGAATATTGCAGAGAATTAATATTATAAGGACCACAGGTACTGGTAACATCAATATCACCATCATTCATCTCTTCAGGACTACGCTTCACACCTATGATTTTTCAAAAGAAAAAGAAAAAAAACCAGATTGGTCAGATGCAGAAAATATATGGTGATTAGTCAATTTATTTTAGCATATGTTTCTCTCTGAGTTAAACTGCATTAGATGCATGAATTGCTGCACTTTGACTGTAGATATATTAGGAGCATGTCAAACTAACCTAGCAGGAAAAAAAGATTTTCTTAGCGAGGGAAAAAGAAAGATTTATAGCAGAAAATAGCAGAAAAAATATATTGCATCCAATTTAATTATTTAAAACAGTGGTAATAATGAGTTGCCCTGGTTTTTTATTCTATCACATTAAATCTTAAAGTTAAAAAAGAAAATAAAACTTTTGAGGGTCTCCCTTAGCTGCAAAACATTTTATTGGAGAGAAAGGGAAAGCACAATTTTTATATCCCCACTTTTCACAATTTGCAAATCAACTGTTCCCTTTAATCCTGAGACCAATTTTTTTCCTCTTCTGTATTTCATGAGTCTCTGGATCTCGCATTTGTTTAAAACACAACACCAGACATAATTAAAGGGAGTGGGGGAAAGTAAAACATACATTCACACACACACACTTACCAGGTTCTTTAAAATTTTGGAAGGTATTACAAACCAGGGGATAAAGGAGAACTAATGGAATATTTGGACCTTCTTGATCTCCTAGCAAATAGCATTCCTTTACATCTTTTTCATCTTGTTCCTGTGGGATAATTCTGGGAAAAGGAATTCCTTGTTCTGAGAAATAATCTGAGGCCATTTGCAGAGGCTGTATATATTGGGGAAGGGGGGGGGGGACAGTAAAAAAAATCTTATAAGTATTTTTAAATAAAAAGTATTAAAACCTTATCATAGCTATCTCACAAGGATTCTTATGAGCTACAGTTGGTTTAGTAGCTCAGTTCTGCAATCTCTAAAGGCTTATAAACAAACAAACAAGGTATGAAATAACACAAAAGATGCTGATTGTTATTTTTTTTGAAGAAGAAGAAGAAAAATGGGTGCCTAAACCTCCACAAAACCCATTTCACTCCTTAATCCTGTTCCCCCAAATGTGAAAAAGACCCACCAGATTGAATATTTTGCTTTGCGCACTCCAATAATGTCTCTATGAATTAGGGGGTTTCCATTCAAATGAAGACAAGACAAGACAAGACAAGACCCTACTGATTTTAGGTCCTGATCCTGGTCATTTAGAGGGCAGCTGTCAACACAGTGTGTACAATGTGATGTGGCCTTAGAACTGAGGTGTATTGTGTACCTCTGCATACTGGGTAGGTTGAAATGTGATTGAATTCTATACCCATTACAGTCTTTATTCAAAGCTCTCTAAAATACCAGGAGATTGGGAATAAACCTGATCTCAGGGAGAAGCTCATTTCAGAGGGCAGGCCTTGCAATAGAGGTGTGCTCTTGGAATCCTGATAGATGGCACTGTTTAGTCAAAGGAATGCATAGCACATCATCCCCATCAAATCAAATGAGCTGGGCAGTTAATATGGGAAGTAGATGGTTCCTCATGTAACACAGAGAACACAATATTTGGAGGAAAAGATGCTCTGATTTAACATTCAATCATTTTCTGAGCCAGTTATCATCTTTTAAATTACAACTTCGTTGGGCCTTTCTTCAATCCCAGAATCTTATTTGTGTGTTGTATAAACCAGAGGACAAAAGAGGGCACTAGAAGTCAAGAAACTAACATAGCTTAAACTGTGATTCCATAAGATCAGCAACAAAGGCAAAATTTCTTATTTATTGGCAGCAAATAAAGGTTTCAGTAAGTTAATTGGCCCAATTGATAGTGCATCTGTCAACAGTGCTGAAAGTTTATTTTAATTAGTTTCTCACTTTCATGTGAGAAATGTCATGTGGCAGAACAGGAAGCAGCTGCAAGAATAAGATTCCTGCTAAAGAGAAAACTGAGTTTTGACAGTCAACTTCCTCTTCGCATCAGAAAACAACAGGACTTATTAGCACAATTGCTGAGAATGGAGTGTCATGTTTCTCACCCGCAATTGTGAACCTGAGCTATAATTTAAATGTATGAAGACGTCCACTTTTCTCTCCGGCCTCATAAGTGGGGGATAGCTGGTATCGAGGGCAAATGCATTATCCACTAGATACAGATGCTCTTCAGCTCCAGTTAGCTGGTTAGGAAAAGTGTCAAGATCACAATCTAAAGGGAATATATTAAAGGTTAAAAGCAGGCCTAAGAAAAGTTTAAAAAAAATAGACACAATCATGTAACTACAGCTCAGGAGGGACGATACTGTTATTTTTCTTCTATGCAGCGGACAATTAGGTATCTCTGTTCCAAATATCTGCCTTTCAGTAATTTGATAAAAGAATCGGTTTCATCTATCAATCTAGCTTTTGTAAACAAACAGCAAAGTCTCCAGTATCATTGTAAGAGTATCATTGGAGTACAAGCTCTTCAAAAAGATCTTTAATTAAAAGAAAACTATACCTTTCCAGTTTGCAAATCCACTCTCTAAATAGTCGTTGTGCATTAGGCAACCTCTCAGAAAATTGGGGACCAAAGACACAGCAGGTCGCCACATTATAACATCTTGCAAAGCACTGGCAAGGCTTCCTGGAGGATACTGAATCCGAACAGGGAATTTATTTGCTTTTGGACAGCACATAAGCTCTTCTGCAGACAAAACAATATACATTAAGTGCATGCAGGGTTTTTTAAAAGGCCATACCTATAATAACCTATTGGTATGGGACACTTGAAATGTGAATAGAATGGAATGGAATAGAATAGAATCTTTATTGTCACTTTAAATGTACACTAATCAGCTTACGTTAAAATGAAATGTTATTGCATTCAGCACTCAAAAGATAACCATTATGTGCATATGGACACACACACACACACACACACACACACACACACATGACACAGAGAAACATCACAGTCTAGTGATGATTGACTGACTTTTTCTCATTTTGTCTGGACTTTGTGCTAGTTCACTTTTCTCTCTTGTCTGGGCAAATTTTAAATAATCAAAAATAATCTACACAAGAGTTTCATTGCCCCAAAGGAGCTGCGACACTCCTGTTTTACTTTTTTAAGAAGCAGAATACTGCACAGTATAATTTAGTGTTTTGCTTTCAGCAATGCGATCTTGATGAACTATGATATTTGTGTGCATGGAAAAAAGTTTTTTCCTATACCACCTGCATCACCAAAGTTTTTTGTTTCTTTGGAACAAAAAAACCCTGTCTGATCTGTAGGTGTGAAATTCGTTTATCCAATGTATTGGCCACCCATTGTACCACAGGGTAACTCTGAGGGGCTTACAATATTAACAATAAAACTATATAAATAAAATGCTACAAACATATATAAAATACAATAGCTAAAAGATGGGGAGATAGGGAGTAGGATGAACAGTGGGGAGGCGGGTTCTGATATTAAACTAACAGCCATCCCCAACATGAAACCCAAAAAAACCAGCTGCATTTATTTATTAAATTTGTACATTGCCCATTTTATGTAAATGACACTAAGTGACACATACTGAAAGTGCTGGCCCACTTAATGTTATTTTTGGCAGCTACTGATAACTATTCTCTTACATTTTTTCAATTGCACTGAAGGCCTCAGGGACTGAAGTGGGGACCTTCTGCAAATAAATATAGACCTTGTAATGTATTTTATACAAAGGGAGTGTAGAGAACACTATTACTACTTGAGAATAGGAACACAGCATGACAGGAAAGGGACTTTCCAGTTCCATTTCAAACAGATAACCTGATGGGTGGTTTTGAAAGCCAAACAAAAGGCCAGCAGGAGTGGGTTAAATCTTGCCTTTTCTGTTTCCCCACCAGAAGTCAAGGCAGTTTCAGTCCTGATACCAGAATGATAATGGATTTCTTACAATTATTATTAATTCTGGGTATTTGTACCAGTATCTTAAACTATAAAATATTTACCGGATAAAAATACAGGAGGGATATAAATAGCCTCAGTCCATATTATCGAACAAAGTAGGAGAAGATCTAAAAGCATCTTACCAATTTCAGTTATTCTCTCTCGTGTCCAGATCTGCCAAAAATCTTCTGAATTGGTAGCCAGGAACCAGCCATCCATAATGTTCACAGAAAACACACTACTCCAGATTCCTGCAAGAGCAAAGACAAGATTACTTTTGTGAGACCTTAAAAACAATTATGATTAAATGATTACTTTCCTTTTCTACTTAATTGTTTCATAATATAATTGTTATATTTTATAGTAGTGAATAATTTGGCCACGGTTATGTACACTGCCATGTTATTTTAAGGATTAACCCAGAATGTTTTGGTTTGTTTGTTTGTTTGTTTATTAGTTTGTCAAAAATGTACAGGATAGAAGGTATAAGTATGAATATGGACATGAACAATGGAAATGAATATAAGTAAATGGGGACAGTAGCTCACACTTCAGCTGTGAACTGATCTGTGCTTCAGGCAGGGTTTTTACTCATCATTTTTGGTACTCGTCATGCCTTTCAGTATCAAAAGTACCACTACATTTGGTAAATTTCAGTGTGAGCCGAGGTGGTATTCAGCAGGTTCAATTCAACAATTCAGTTACCTTCTAAAAAGCAGATACGTGATTCTGGGATCTTCTTCATCAAACGACCCATGAAGAATTCACTACCAAAGTCTTCAGCACGAATGTAGGCACCGTATTTTTGGAATCCAACTTCATATGGTGTGAATTCCAACCATTCTAAAAACAGAGACATAAAAGCATACTATCCCAAAAATGTTACTCATAATAACAATTTATATTATGTTTTTAATTATTTATTTAATAGGTTTAAGTATCTGCCCATCATGATATAAGCCTATGACCGTATTCAATGTATACATTTAATAGGAGTTATCTTTAACACATGCCATACATCAGAACTGGAGAGAAGCAACCCTAAGTATTGGTAAGGAGTAAACAGTTGGTGGACAATTCTACATTTTCTAACTTTGCTAGAACATGCTGATCAGGGCTGGAGAAGTTTGCATGGGCTGGGAGATGGGAATCCTGGGGGGAGGGGGGGAGGAAAGAGCTTTGTGGTTTAATTCTATGCTTTCTGTTGAAATAAACTGAAGAGAATCAAGTATTCTATATCCTTAGTATCCAAATACATGATAGCCTTTCCTGGAATATTTGATTTAGAGAAGCAATACAATCACTGGGTTGACCAATGCCTAATGAACTTTTTAAAGCACCTTATATAGGGGATGTCTTCCTTTATAAGTGGAACTTTTTCCCCACCTTGCAATGGGGGACTTTGGCATCATCCAAACTTCTTCAACCATCTAGGCTTCTATTTAAAATCTGTAAACCTGCTTTTAAATTTATTGACTCTTATATAGCTATTTACTTATTTATTCATCTTTGGTGCCTTTGAGCCAGTCTTGACAAGGCTCTGAAGTTTTCCTGGTAAGGTTTCTTCAGAAGTCGTTTGCCGTTGCTTCTTCCTAGGGCTAATTATTTCAGAGTCAGATATTTGCAGCTTTTGGTTATGTATGTATATCTCCAAATGTAAGTGCCAGTTACACTTACCTCTGAACCCCCGATTACTTAGTTTCTCTTTCACATTGAGGCAAAGATATATAGGTAGAGGATTCTGTCCATCAGTTAGGGCCTGCTGCTGATCTGAAAGTTTGTGAGGGGTTTCCTTGTTTGTGAGAGAAACAAGAACATAGTTATTGTAGCTGCTAAATACATAAAAAGCTCACTTAGCATTTAAAACATCATTGAGGTGCTTCTTTGAACTGAAGCCCACCAAACATTTCATAATATGCTAGGATATTTAAAGCAATTTTCTATTAATTTGTTCATGGAAAAATTGGATTAAATATACTGAAATGCAGAAACATAATTCAAAGTGAATAAGATTTAGGGATATAGTAAGTTTTCTGAACTGGAACTGTGCTTATATTATTAACATTCAATTTTTTAGAAGCTTGAAATCTATAGTTTGGCAGAAGTAATCGCAGCAGATTTGTAGCCCTGTTAATGATTATTCCACATAAAGAGGTACTACATAATAGAGCCCTGGTGGCCCAGTGGTTACAATGCAGTATTTCAGGCTAACTCTGCCCACAGTCTGGAGTTTGATCCTGACCCATTCAAGGTTGACTCATCCTTCCATCCTTCTGAGGTCAGTAAAATGAGGACCCAGATTGTTGGGGGCAATATGCTGACACTGTAAACTGCTTAGAGACGGCTGTAAAGCACTATGAAGCGGTATATAAGTCTAAGTGCTATTGCTATAATCAACAGTATAAATATAACAAATCTGTTGGTCAAACTACTGGTTAATCAAATTTAACATGAACCTAGCATTCATTTAAAAAAAAAAGTTTAAAAAAGTATAATACCTCACTGCGTAGCAGCGCTTCAATGATCAATCCCCATAGATCTGTGAAAGATACATAGTACCCTTCTTGATAACGTTGCCACAGTTCCTTTGCGTAGTACTTCAGCTTTTCTGGGGCAAAACTGGCCACAAACTTGTTTTTTGTCACGTGATTTTTCACATCCCTGAGTGGCTTTTCTAAATCATTTTGGGACCAGTTGGGATCCTGATACAAGCGTGACATGGTCCTGGAAAGGAACACAGGCACATTTAGGAACTGAAAAGAAGCGAAACATAAACCTACGAATCACATTCAGAGGACTGGAAGGGATCTCAGAGATCATCTGATCCACCCTCCTGCTCAGTTTTGGTCAGACATTTTGGTCTCAGGAACCCTTTGCACGCTTAAAAGGAGCTTTGATTTGCAGTATATGTGTGATATCTACTGAAATTTATGGTATTAGAAATTAAAGCTGAGAAATGTGTAAATATTTATTTGACTTTGCACACACAGTGAAAGCGTCTGCAGATCGCACTTTGAGAACCACTGTTCTACAGCCGCTTTGACAACAGGCACTTTGCTCAATTTAACCTACTTTGAATATTTGTCAGTTTAAAGTCGTCCAATGAAGGAGAAACAATCATTTCACATGCCTACTTGTTTCCACATGTGTACCTGGCATTTCTCCTGGTATGTGTTCTGTCCCAAGCTTCTACAATATATACGGATGCAGACTTGGCTGTCTGCCACAACTAAGGAGGGAGATAAGCAACCCCTTGGCTGGGAGACCAGAAAACTATCTCTATGAAACAAGGCTTGAACTCACAAAATTCTCCCAATCTTTCTCTACGGCTGGATCAGTAAAATGTTGTTTCTTGCAAAAAAATTTCCAAAGCTGCTCCCTCCTCCTCGTAGCCCTACGCATACGTATGTCAGGGACAGCCTCCCTCTGTTCTTCCTCACTGCTCCCTGACTCGGATGCCACCTGGTGGCCAACAGGCCTCTCTCTGCTCTGACTCCAAACACCTTCCAGAGTCTTCCTCAGCCTCCAGGGCAGTCCCATAGTGTTCATCGCTGTCGGATTCCACCAACAGCTCAGCCAGCCGCTGTAGCCTGACCTTACCTCCTTGTGACCTTCCTTGCAAATGAAACCGATTCTACAGTAATATGCAGTGGATTTGTGCCTCCTGATTTTAATTACGCTGTAGACTGTTTTGTATCCATTGCATCAATGAATGCTACCGCAATGTCTCTTATACAAAATCTGCCTTAAAAACATCTCATTATAACTTGCAGAATTACAGAATAACAGAGTTGGAAGGGACCTTGGAGGTTTCAACTTTCTCCTCACGCAGGAGACCCATTCTGAACAAATGGTTGTCCAATCTCTTCTTAAAAACCTCCAGTGAAGAACGTTAATAAAATTTCATCTTATTATTTCAGGAACATCTTACTGTATTACATGAGGCTTACCATGTTGTGCCAGACAATCCGGTGAGATAGGACACACAGTCCAAAGCACCTAATTCCTGAAATGTCAGTAGGTGAGCATACATCGCCGTAAGTGCTCTGATCCCACCACCTGTCGTCATGATTGCCACCACTGGCACCTGAACACAGGGAAAACACAATTGTTTATCAAAATAATAAATATATAATCACCGTGAGACACCTAAACTTTTCAATCACAACATTTTAAATAGATAGTCCTATGAAACATGCTCAGAGACCTGACATACTTGGAGAACCTGGCAGAATCCTTATTCAAAAGAAGGCTGTCTAGGGGCTCAGAGATGAAAAAAATCTATTACAGGTAGTCCTCGAACCACGACCACAATTGAAAATTTATGTTTTTAAATGAAACATTTGTTAAGTGAGTTTTGCCCCATTTTACGACCTTTCTTGCCACACTTGTTAAGTGAATCATTGCAGTTGTTAAGTTAGTAACACGCTTATTATGTGAATCTGACTTTCCTATTGACTTTATTAATCAAAAGATCACAAAAGGGGATCACCTGACCCCAGAACACTGCAACCGTCATGAATATAAGTCAGTTACTAAGCCTCTGAATTTTGATCACGTGACCATGGGATGCTGCAATGGTTGTATGTGTGAAAAACAGTCATAAGTCACTTTTTTTCAGTGCTGTTGTAAGTCGAGGACAACTATGTTTCCCCCAAAATAAGATGGGGTCTCATTTTCTTTTGACTCCTGAAATAAGTGATTAGGCTTATTTTGGGGAGGTTTTATTATTTTTGAGGTGCAGGAGGTGGTGAGCGTGGTCACCACATGGCTGCTGCTGTGTTGCAATATTTTCAGAGGAGGGCTTATTTTAGTGCATGCGCTCAAAATTGGGCTTATTATCCAGGGAGGTCTTATTTTCAGGGAAACAGGGAACCTGTAATGAGCGAAGCTAACAGATCATCTTATATATGCTAATAACTCTATGAAGTCAAGATGTAGAGCAGGAATGCCGAATGTATGATGCTTTTGGGCATCATACAGCTTGCCAGGATTCCTGCTGTGACCTCGGCTTCACCAAATGGGCTCAAACATTTCGCTTAAAAAAAAAATGAGGAAGGGATGTAGGCTGAACTAATATAGGCTGTACATTCTTGTTAAAGAATGTCTCATGCTATGGAATGTTATGGTTCATCCAAGAACCTGAAGAAAAGTAAAGGGGCTGTGTGTCTCCTACTGTTACAAGACTAATAAAGTTAGCCTGATTGTGAAGTTGTGTAGAACGAAAGTAAGAATATTAACACAGAAATATTCTCTGGACCTTTAATTCATCTAATCCTATTTTCTGATCTTCTGGTTTGAACATGGAGTTGCAAATCAGGCCTGAGTCTGACATCACCTCTCTGTGTTGGCAATAAGTGAAGGGTCTGTTATAAATAGCCCAGACATGAAGGGAAAAAAACTCAGAATGAGTTAAGCAAGGACATGAAACTGCAGGTGACAGCTTCGGTGCATTTAAAGAAAAGACGCTTGAAAGTTACAAGCATTAAACACTGTAACCTGTTTGTTTCCCAATGAGTAAACTGCTCACAGAAGAATTTCCATCGATATAAAAACTGAATTCTTAACCTCATCTTCCTCCAGATCATCCTCAAGCTGGAGAATATTTTTGAAAGCGGCAGCAGTCACTTTCTTCCGTTTTTTCAGGAAAGCCTCTTCTTCTGGACAAAGATCAAACCCTAAGCGTACATCCAGGTCTGATGTGCTGGAACACAAATATTTGTCAATAAAGAATAATATTTGTAGCTCAGGACTAAAATGAGCGGTCCATGGGGCGCTGTGAGCTTGCTTGTTTTCTTGCAGACATTTCATTACCCAAGCTAGGTAACACCATTAGTGCATTTGGACAATGAAACATCTGCAAGAAAACAAGCAAGCTCGAGTACGTGGGGGGGGGGACTCAACCCCAGGCTTGCTGGTACAGCCAGGTCTTTACGGCCGTCCGGAAGGCCTGAAGGGTGGAGAGCTTCAAGGACCCCACAAATATTTATCCTGGATCATAACTTGTGTTAGAAGGATGTATACTCCATAAATAGATCCCAGTTACACAGGAATATATTCCACACTGCTCTGCAAAAAGCTACAGCCCTGCCCAGATCCCTTCTTGTGCAAACTTTTCTACTGCAGCATTGTGACCATGAATCATGCTGAGATTTCATATGGAAATAGGCAGATATACTCTTAATGCAATAGCATTCCTCCTAAAAAATGTACACTCCCTCGCCTGATGTAATGGCGTGATATTGGATTTTGGTCACAACAATTGAAACCAAGATATTTATCTCGCTACATCATACCCACATCCTCAGAGGATGAAAACTCCAAAGCCATTCTATCCTAAGTTTAGAAAGTTAAGTTCATTAGCAAGAAGACGTCCTTCCACCTACACCCCGAAAGTAGAGTGCAATTTTGACAGAGATTTATAATTCTCAACCTTAAAAACAAATTCAATAAAACTAAACCCTTTTTATTAGCAAACTGCAGTGAAAAGGTGTTAATTGGGGATCACACGCTCGATAGCAAACATATTTTTGGAAATACTTTTTTAAACTGTCCAGCAGATGAGAACACCTTGCCATCTCGGGCAGATCTCAAAAAACTAAGCAAGGCTAGACCTGATTATTACTTGGATAGGAAACCACCCAGAAGGTATCAGCACTGGAAAGTCAAATAAATAGAGTAAGACAGAAACAGATCAGAGGTGGGTTGCTCCCGGTTCGGCCTGGATCAGGCGAACCAGTAGTTGCATAGGTGGAAGGCTCTGCCCACCCACCTGTACACTTCTGTGCATTCGGACAGGAGCGGACCCAAACTGGTAGTAAAAAATTGCCAACCCACCACTGAAACAGATGGCAAATTAATTCTGTAATGATGATAAGAAAACAACATGGATATGTTCATGTAGTCACCAGGTTGATTCCCGGGAGAGTTTATTTTAAAAGCATCCAGAGCATCAGTAGATAAATTTATAGAAGGCAGGAAAAGCATCTTACCAGTTCTGTGCTGTGAAGTGTAAATTAAATTCTTTATCCTGAAAATCAAGAATGCACAGAACTAATTACTATTAATTCTATCTTTACTGAAATCTCCCTACATTTTTTACAAAGATGAGAAAAAGGAATATGTATTGTAGACGAGGCTTGTAACATTTTACCAATATTTAAAATTAAAGACAGGGTATTAAAACTATGCAGATGTTTGGGTATCTGTCTGCCCTTCCTAATAATTGAATTCACAACATCATGGAGATACTAGTTGCATCTAGGATCTTTAAAATCTCACAAATTTTTGTGAAATGCCATGGAGGATTGTCAGTGATGATAAATGAGGGCAGCTCTTTCTCCCTGTTTTAGAAATTTTTCTATAGAAGTTTCAGAACTCTTCACTAATGAACTGTTGCTGAGTTCACATATAATTCTGGCAAAGCCACTTTTTTTCATCCATGGTTTCTTGAATAAATCATACTGTAGTAGCCTGATTCATAGGTAACCTGAGGTCTTAATGGTTTTAATAGCTGGCAAAGCCAAAACCCAACCAACTAAATTTGTGGTTACTATTAAGTTAATATTAACTTATCCTTGTAGTGTTGCCCTTAGGATTGACATACCACAGCTGTTTCGTGATATTATCATATACGTTTTTTCCCAAAAGAGAAAATAATATAATCAGAGGATGGGTGTGATATTTCAACCCCTAGGAAACATGCCTAAATGTTGCCTACACAAGAGAGGATGTCAGGTGCACTTCCTACTTTTACTGAAAAGCTATTACAAATAATTAATGTACTCAGTTTTTAGAACCACATGCCATTAAAAAAGTGACTCATGTAATGACAGTATTAGTTTTATGGAACTGAACTTTCAACTGGAATACAATGGCTTTTCTTAAATGTGAAAAATTAAAGCACTGAAAACTGCATACACAGAAGTCTTCTAGACTGAGCTCCTGTTCAAGCAGGAGATATATATATATATCTTGAACAGGAGCTCAGTTCCATAGGAGGAAGCTAACTGCCTCCATCATCTGCCAATCGGCTCGTCACAAGAGTCCATCACGACAGAAACCCAATATTTTTACTGTTGCCTTTGTTATATTTGTGTTGATGAGAGCTAAATAGCTTGAAATAGATCTATACTAGTCTCCCTTTATTTATTTATCAGCACAAATAAAACACACACACACACACACACACACACACACACACACACACACACACACACACACACACACACACACATATATATATATATATATATATATATATATATATATATATATATATATATATATATATATATATATATGTTTTTATTTGTGCTGATAAATAAATAAATAAATATATATATACCATATTTGTGGCACAAATTTTGTTTGGGGGGTATAGTTGCTGTTGGTATCAATTAATAACATACTGCATTCAAACTGTTTTTTCCATTTTAGTGGCTAAAACTAGGGACTGATTAATGTCAATAAAGCCCCAAGCACAGCCCAACAATTGCGCCCCTCTTCTATTGCTTAACTAAAAAGATACCAGTATTATGACTCAGTATGCGCTGAACACTAAAATCGAGCAATACATAGTATTATGTAAGATCCACTGTTTCATTTTCCAAGCAGCCTGTATGTATGTATGTATGTATGTATGTATGTATGTATGTATGTATGTATGTATGTATATATGTGTATATATATATATATATATATATATATATATGTATGTATGTATGTATGTATGTATGTATGTATGTATGTGTGTGTGTGTGTGTATATATATATATATATATATATATAGGCTACAGAGAGAGTAACTGGTATGTAGATGGGAGGGTTATCCTTGTACTGCACAGTAGTCAAAAGATTTCATGTTTGAAATGAAACAGAGCAAGTGAACCAGACAGCACCATTTATGCTGGCACGTCAGAAAATACTACTTCGAACATGTTGTAGGGAGAGATAGGTGGGGATTGTTATAGTCAAACAATATATTAGGCCTTGATTTCTCAGCATGGCATCTAGAAAGATAATGTGTCTGCTGATATGTTATTTGGCATTTGTCAAGTTTTCTGTCCTATTTACTTTTAATTTTGAGGGTTTTTTGCATACATAGTAATTATGTTATTCCCTTTCAGAGAAAGCAAGAAGTAAGGAGTAGGAAATACAAAGCCAAAAGAATTAAAGTCATGAAATATGAAAATGTTAAGGAAATGTAGTTAATTGTAACCCTTAAAATGTTGGTTTTTCAAATGTGTTGAATGCAATGCATCAGCACGTTTTATGAAGTAGGAAAAATGCTTGGTGAAATGATGAAGTAAAAGACTGGGGATAAGTAAAATTCATCTAAGAGGATGATTATTTGGGATGAAAATAAAGTTTTGTATGGTGTGTATAAAGAGAGAACAAGTACTGTAATTGCAGGGAATATAGTTGAAGAGATCAAGGAATGCTTAAGATAAAAGGAGGGAGAGAAAATGCAGAGTGAGTTTGATGGAAATAAAATAATTGTTTTGGAAGTGAGTGAAAAAGGCTAAATGAGGAGCCTCTGGCAGAGGGAGCAGAATTAAAAATATCATCCATGGAATCTTTAAATGGCATACAAATACTATTGTGAATCTACTTGATTATTGTAGGATATAATAGCAGAATCATGTAACTCTGATAGTTTCCCTCTGCCCTCTCTGATTCCAAACAGAATCAAAGGAGGTTAACTTGCATTTCTATCTCAAACTCTTTCTTATTTACATAACACTGAAAAGGAATTCAATGCACAGTGCTGGGGAGATAGCTGGATAAGAATGGAAGGTTTATAGATGGTGCTATTGACTCTTTTGAGATTGATTTATTCTAATTTGCAAGCTGCCTGACTCCATGGGAGGAGGCATCCAAATTAAAGTGACAATACATATAAAAGAGAATGCAGGCAACCAAAGGATCAACACTAAGTATGAAAGGCTCCACAAACAACCTATCCGCAGTCCTGAGAAAATAACCAGATTTTAAATAGGTTTTGGAATGTTTTAAGAGTGGAGTCCATATGAATCTCTGCAGGGAGGTCTCTTTCCATTAGGAGAGGGCAAGAAATCATCCCCTGCTCCTAAGGGGCATGTGGACCATGAGTTTGCAGACATTTAATGTCTGCCTGTAGGGATGCTGTGACTCAGTGGTTAAGACGCTGAACTTGTTGATCAGAAAAGTCGACAGTTCGGTGGTTTGAATTCCTAGCATCACATAACGGAGTGAGCTCCTGTTAACTTGTCCCAGTTTTTGCCAATCTAGCAGCTCGAAAGCATATAAAAATGCAAGTAGAAAAATAGGGACCACCTTTAGTGGGAAGGTAACAGTGTTCCATGTGCCTTCGATGTTTAGTCATGCCAGCCACATGACCATGGAGACGTCTTCAGACAGCGCTGGCTCTTTGGCTTTGAAATGGAGATTAGCACCGCCCGCTAGAGTCAGGAATGGCTAGCACATATGTGTGAGGGGAACTGTTACACAATGTGGACACACAAGAAAGCTCTGACACAAAGTGGCAATAATGCTGCATGATCATTTATTGTCAATTGCAATGTTATATACAATTTTGCCACTTTGAAACACTTCCTTGTCAACTGCTTCCACCAGCATAGTTTTTTCTAATGGCTGTATGCGCCCATTGAAACTATTGCACCAAAGTCTCACCTATGAGATCAATACTTCAACTTCTATCACCCATCAATTAACACAACATTGGAACAGTTTGTTTTCTGGTAGGCCTTGCCTCATCAATTCATCTGTTAGCTCATCAGGAAGTACTGAAAAGTCCTCCTCAATTAGAGCCAGATTGTTTCACCTCACATCTCTGGCATAGTATTGAAAATCCAATATGTACTTATATGTTCAGTAGTTGCTCCATTTCATCTTCTGAGTTTCTTGATTTGGGGCTTTCTCCTAACTAAATTGTCAAATTTAGAGCTAAATTGTCAGCTCTAAATTTTTGGTAGTACCGTATATACTCAAGTATAGGCCGGCCCGAATATAAGCCGAGGCACCTAATTTTACTACAAAAAACTGGAAAAGTTATTGACTCGAGTATAAGCCTAGGGTGGGAAATGCAGCAGCTACTGGTAAATTTCAAAAATAAAAATAGATACCAATAATGTTTTTGAATATTTATTTCAAAGAAAAACAGTAAACTAGCTCTGGGACATCGTTATGTGGCTGCTTGCCATAACAAGGAGGAGGTGGGACATCGTTGCAGAGCGGCAGGAGGGGGAGGAAGGGGAATCGTAAGACAGCCCTGCATTACATTAGAACGTGAGGAGGGGGGATGGTGCGGTGCGCGCTGCGCGGCAAACTGACACAGAGGGAGGGGAAACTCACAGGGGCGCCGGGCCATTCACGAGCGTCACCCAGCAGCATGGCCCCGCCCCTTTTTCTCCTCCATTTCGGGCAAATTTTTCACTGACTCGAGTATAAGCCGAGGCGGCTTTTTTCAGCCCAAAAAGTGGGCTGAAAAACTCGGCTTATACTTGAGTATATACGGTAATTATCTTGTAATAGTGATTGTGAAAAGTATGGGTCACTTGGTTACTCTTTCTCTTAGCAGTTTCAGAACAAAAATCACTCTGGAACAATCTGTAGGAAATTCTACCTGTTGACTCAACATAAAAAACAACCTGGAGTCCTTCAAATTTCTCCATCAAACTCCATCACCGCAAATAAATATTAGTTGGCCAATAGGTTGTTGAATCACTTCTGGCCTAGACAAACTTTGTCCCAAATATGTTAGCTATATCATGGCATTGGGCAAGTTTGTTATTTGTATATCCGCTCACTGTTGATGTTGCAACAATACTTCAGCAAGGTGTTTCTTTGCTGGGTTATGGACCTGATACCATCTTCACAATCAAAAGGTTGGATGCCTCTCTTATTAGAGATAATGGTGAAGCATTTAAGAATGTGTCAGCCCTTTGAACTAGGTCAGGTAAGGAAACATACCACAACTAGTCTCTAGAAGACTATTTTAAAAATAAGTTTCGACAGAGTTTTCCATTTGTCTGTTTTATTAACATATGCATATTTTGTGATTGGCCACATCCACTCTAGCATTATGTGAATGTTCCATAATCTGCTCTCAAAATTCCAAATATGTCCCCCTCAAAGTTGACGACTCCTGTATTAATTCCCTTTTACTCCTTACTGTGCTACATCAGCCAGACTAGTAACTTATTTCTGCATTTTAGTTGTTCCTTACTGGTTTTTATTGGGGAGGAGAGGCGTTAGGGTAGGAATGTTTGACTTATTTTTTTCCCACTTAAGAGTATCTTGAATCTCTGATGAAACCTGATTTACATTCATTATGATATCATATGGAAAGAGCTGTGTCATGCTATTTTCATTCAAGGGGAAAATAACTGCAGGGGTAAACATAAGTTGGGTATAATGGTACCAAATTAGGAAGGGCATGGAAATTACCGGAGGTTAATTTAAAGAAACTTGAGGTTTGCTAACTTTAATATGCCAGGAAGTGATTCAGTTGCATACTATTTTATTTGCTCCCTGGGAAATTTATTGAAGGACCCTTAAAATAAGGGAAAAAAATCTGAAATTTAGGCATGTACTCACCTCTTTGATTATTTCCTGATTTAAGGGAAATGAATGTACGGGCAAGGTCAACTTTCTGGTTTTGGCAGCACCACTTCCATATGACAAACAAGAGCACTGGAAATAAAGATGTTTTTTTTAAAAAAACAAATCAAAAGTTGCTTACTTTTTAAATACCCCTCCCGACAAAATGACTACACAAAATTATCCAGATTACTACCATGCTCAGCTATGACATACAAAAGAGAGAAACGATCTCTTTCCTGGAAGAAGAATATCTAGTTCTGCTGGATTGTACTTGGCATAGTGGAAAAAGGAAGGTTCGGTGCATTGCAGCTGGTTGGCAGAAGTTAATGAAATGTTTTGAGTTTCTTCAAAGGATCCTTTCAATGTACATTTGACATCTTGTTCTAAAAAGAGAGTGTAAAGTTAAAAAAAATAGTAGTATGCAAATTAATATCAATGCCACCTATAGACATGAATTGTAATTAATTACAATCTTTCTTTTTTTTAAAAAAACAACCCTATTGATTGCTTTCAACATTGGTGGAAAATATGGTCTGGATATGTATAAATAAAGGATATAAATATTGTGATATAAATATATATGTGCAGCAGCTTGCGATCAGTGTGGCTTACTCCCAGAGAGAGGTCCATAGAAATCAACCTTATTTCTCAACCAAATAAAGCTAGAATGCTTTGAAATTCCCTTATGGCCATGCTTCTTTCCAAAATATGATTGGCTTTATGCTGATCTTGAGCAATGTACATTTTAGTCATGCAAATTTCTATTCCTGGCTATTTTATTATTTTGACTCAGTTCCATTTTAGAAATATTAACAGAGTGGGAAACCCTATACCATTTCAGACAAATGGATGTCCAATCTCTTCTTAAAAACCTCCAGTGTTGGAGCACCCACAACTTCTGGAGGCAAGTCATCCCACTGTTTAATTGTTCTAATTGTCAGGAAATTTCTCCTTAGTTCTAGGTTGGTTCTCTCCTTGATTAGTTTCCACGCATTGCTTCTTGTCCTGACTTCAGGTGCTTTGGAGAATAGGTTGAGAGCAGCGGTGGGTTGCTGCTGGCATTATTGCTGGTTCGCACCCCGTGTGCAACATGTGTGTGCATGCGTGCACTCTTCAATGTAAATTGTTCTGCATGCATGCACAGAACAATTTACAGTGAACTGCGCATGTGCAGTTACTAAAATTCAAAATGGCAGTGCCCAAGCGGCAGAGAGGGAAACAGTTCGGGGTGCGTCAGGCCTGGATCGCTGCCGGTTCTGCAACCCACCTCTGGTTGAGCGCCTCTCCTTTGTGGCAGCCTTTTAGATATTGGAACATTGTTATCATGTGACCCCTAGTCCTTTTTTTCATTAAACTAGACACACTCAATTTTGAGATACTACAATAAACATAAAATTATCAATATTTCAAAAAAATGAACTTGAAAAGAAAAAAAAATTCTTGCTTGGGTACAAATTCTCGAGGTTGAACTTGACCTGATCTGGCCCACCTTTTCAATCTGAGCATTTCAGATATTCAGAGTCCAGTGCTCCGAATACAGCAATAGTGTAATCGGGGTCAACAAATGCCTGAATAGAAATTCCAGCAATTTTACGCAAAGTCTTTCGAATGAAATACCTGAACCAGGTGTAGTAATTTGTTTATAAACACTGTAATGCAATATAGCCTCACGTTTTGTATGCTTTTTCTTTTTCTTCCGCTTCTTCCTGTCTACCTGAAACTCCAAGCAGCAGAATTCACGACACTGAAACAAAAGGAATTTCCTCACATTTTCCATTTCTGAGAAAGTTGTATAAGCAGTGAACTTTATTTCCTAAACCAAATGCTGTAAATTTTGTTCTGATGTAATGCTTTAACCAACTAAATGATATTATGTAGTCATATGAAGTTTATAAATTAATTAGCAAGCAATTATGACATATATAAACTGAAGAGGAAATGGTTTGAAATTAGATGTTGCTGGTAGAGGGCCTGCTTTGTAAAGGTCTGCTTTTCCATTTCCATTTCCATTTATTGAATTTATAGGCCGCCCAATCCCGGAGGACTCCGGGCGGCTTACAGAATTAATGTAATAAATTCATTAATGTATTAATGAATTTATAGGCCGCCCAATCCCGGAGGACTCTGGGCGGCTTACCTATTAAGTGCCCAACATTATACTCAAAACCTCCTTTTTAAAATATTATCTGCTCTCATAAACACAGCTGTAGATTCCTATTTTCATATTTACATAGATGAGCAGTTTGATTAATTGGAACCATTAATTTGTTAGTAAAGGTAAAGGTTCCCCTTGCACATATGTGCTAGTCATTCCTGACTCTAGGGGGTGGTGCTCATCTCCATTTCAAAGCCAAAGAGCCAGCAATGTCGGAAGACGTATCCATGGTCATGTGGCCAGCATGACTAAATATCGAAGGCGCACGGAATGCTGTTACCTTCCCACCAAGGTGGTTCCTATTTTTCTACTTGCATTTTTACATGCTTTCGAACTGTTAGGTTGGCAGAAGCTGGGACAAGTAACGGGAACTCACTCTGTTAGGTGGCACTAGGGATTCAAACTGTGGAATCACTGACCTTTTTGATTGACAAATTCAGTTTCTTAGCTACTGAGCCACCACATCCCATTGAATTTGTTAGTAGACTATACTAAATAACACAGATGACACATACAAGTACCCATGAACAAGTTCTGAAATTAGCATCCCTAGGAATTGGCTAACCAACAATTGGTTAGCCATAGGAATTCTTGTTGAATATCATGCTTGGACAACCATTAACTATAATAGGCAAAACTCTGGAGTGACTTGTGCCAGCAGAGGCTGGGTTAAACCACAGGTGGCTACCAGAAAGCTATGGTTCTACTCCCACTTAATGTTTATTCAGCAAATACAACTACAGGCCTAGTCTTGATGAAATGACGATTATCTATGTAAAAGTGATAGCTAACCAACATCTCATGGCTGTAGAAGAGGAGGCAGAAGGTCCAAAGGATGAATAAAAACAGTTAGTTTAAGGAAGCAGCTTTGAAGAAGTGTTTTGCTCCATCCTTCATTAAAACTAAGCATTGCTTCAGATATCTCCATAAGCCCAATATTTAACAGAGTGTGACTCTTCTGTTTTAATCTGTATCCATGTGCACAGGAAATTTCAACCATTTGTTTATTAATGTATAAGGAGATGTGGGCATTTTAACAAAGGATTGTATCAATTCATGTGGCAAACCAATTCAAATTCTCATGTAGACATTATGAATTTAACTAAGTCACTGAAGTGCCCTCCACAATTTATAATTTTAATGCATCAGAAAAAGTAAATTGCAAAGTATATGGATCAAACAATGCCTGATTAGAAATTCCATAATCATGTCAATTGCTGTAATTTGTTTTCTTGTAATTAAATTTAATCAAGTTTCATTTTTATCTTGATGTCACTCATTTCCTTTCTGGACTCTGCCTACTTTTAGGAAAGTGGAGAAGGCGTGTTTTTCAATAACAAAGGAGACTCTTGGCCAACCAAAGTTTGCACAATCCTTGGTAGAGCAGGTTCATATTTTTCTAATTGGAAAATAAAGGATTAAAGAAACAAATATATAAATAAAAATTACCACCACTGCTCCATTTGTAGTTATTGTTTCAAGTGGCCCCTCTCTATAAAACAGAAATATGGATATAACATTACAATTTAAGAAGACACAATGATTCGACATGAGATATAGCTTAGGAGTTACAGCTACATAGGCCTATATATTTCAAGGAAAATTGTATTTCTTAATGTCAATGCTTTCACGATTCACAGTAATACACATTCCAGTATGCCAAGCAGCTATAAGCCAGGCACCAGTTAAATTAGTTCCCATGAATTTCCTAGGAAATTCTGACTCCTACTAATTAAAATCTTCCAGAAGAGTCAACTCAAAGGGAAAAGGAAGCATCATTCAAAGCCATTCCTGTAAAGACCTGGTACTGAAATCCCGCCTTGGTATTTGAAGGCTGTTAGAGTCGGGGTAGGGAAAACCATCAAAGCTTTCTCCCAGAAAGATGAATGAATGAATGTGGGTTTTGAAGCCAACTGACTCTTGACTCCGTCTTTAATTTTAAATAGGTTGCACACCTCTGGATGGATATCATTCATAGTTTGAGAATCCTCTTTGACAAGAACAACAGGTGGAGGTGTAGTCAAGAGGTTTAATATAATTATATTAGGTGCACCAGCTGCCATAGAACAAAATGCTGACAGTTATTGCTTTTATCATTTTCCATCTGAATTATTGTAATCCTCCATATCCGAGGCTGTCACTGAAAGCTATTCTGAGACTGCAGCTGGTCTAGGGTGTGACAGCCTGGGTGGTTATGGGTGTGCTGAAGTTTGTCCATGTGCATATTTTTAGCAGGAACTTCAATGGCTGCCAGTTAACTTCCAGATGCTATTCAAGGTGCTGGTTGTCTCCTTTAAAATTCTGCATAGAGTTAGGTCTTGGATGACTCTGACATCACTTGCTCTGTGTGGAATATATGTACCTATCCAATGAGTTCAGGGCAAGAAGGCTTGCTAAGTATTCTTCTGTCAAGAAAATATCTTCAGGGATCCTGTACTCAAGGCTTCCTGGTGATGGCCCTTTTATTGACCCAAGATACAAGGATTTCTCCCCCCTTACTAAATTTTAGAATACACTTGAATCTTCCAGAGGCATAAGTGAGATGAGACATTAAATATTGTAGGAATTGGGACAACTTGTCATCCAACGAGAGTTCATGCTGTTGCATGGTTGCTGCTCTTTAAGGTCTGTACAAGAGCTGAAAGCAAGCAAGCAAATTTTAACAAGGTTGTTTTCTGATTTCCTCCTCAATTTGCAGGAACCATAATAGAGAAAGCTAATGTCTAAAACTTGGATTTGAATTGAGATTCATACAGTTGTTATGCAAGAAACAATCACTTTATTCCGTGACAATTGTTTTCATTTCTTCACTTACTGGGCCAAAGAAGAGTTATTATTTGAATGACATGATTTTGATTTTTTTATGGACAGCAAGTGAAAAAAAATGAGTGGTTCTGTTATTTATACAATATTGCATTTGTATTGTTATGGACTTTTCCAACAACTTATTTCAATGTTATTTGGATTACTCACATATTCTCCAAAGTAAATTCAACTTCCATTTCTTCATTTTCCTGAAAATTAAAATGTAACACATATGACAGACCTTTGGCAAATAACCAGTAACCTCCCTTCACCTATCACATGAAAATGTTTCTCAAGTCCCTTCTTTCAGCAAAAAGATATGCTTGCTTAAAAAGACACATGAATGTACACAAGTACATTCTGTACTCTTCTGTAGAACAGCATTGTTGTTTCCCTTTATCTGGATAGTTAATGGTTTAGTAATAATTAGATTAACTGTTTTGCAAAATTCAATATTCAAACTAAACATTTGCTGTCATCTAATAGCCTGAAGTAATTAAACCCAGTTCTTAAAACAACAGATTCTGGTCTTGATTAAATTTTAGTCAAAAACTTTAATTGATGTTGTGGTTTTCATAGAAAAAAAAAACTCCTTTAAAACTTAAGGTCAAAGTAGACATTGTGCTTTTGGCAGACTGAGTCAGAGTGGAAGAATCATTCCAAACCAGTCCAAAAACCTATATAATATAGCATTCAATTACATAGGTGCTTTTTTCAAGAAGCAGCTGGACTTTCTGTTTTTCTTTGAAGATGTTCCGCTTCTCATCCAAGAAGCTTCTTCAGTTTCAAAGAAAAAACAGGAAGTCCAGTTGCCTCGTCAAAAAGCACCTTTGGGACAACCATGATCTGGATGACTGAGAATCTCCATAGATATATTTAGACATTTGGAATTATGACAGACCAGGGGTCGGCAACCTTAAACACCCAAAGAGCCACAAAGGTCCTAACTGGAAGCCTCCCATTCAATTCTGGAAGTCCAGTTCCCCCATCATAGAGTCCCCTCCTAGCATAGTGTTCTTTTTCCTGTGCTGACTAGAAATCCAGTTCCCCCACCATAGAGTCTCCTCCTAGCACAATGTCCTTTTTCAGCAGAGAGTTGAAAGAACCACATGCTGCTCCAGAGCTGCAGATTACTGACCCCTGTGCCAGACAATCCAGATGTTTTAAATTGTCTCATGTCTTCTCATAAGATCCAGTTTTTGAGGGACTTTTTTGTCCACTCTACTGGCCTACAAAGCCCAAAAAATCATTAGAGAGGAATTGAGAGACACAGTCTCTCCGCATCTTTTTGTTGAGATGGTTGTCCAGATATTTTCCATTCAAATACAATAATTTTTTATGTATTTAGCACATGGCATCTACAGAGGTCATGCACTCACTGATATATACATTTAGTTTAAATAAAGCATCAGAAATCTTTCTCTATCTTGCTCTCTCTCCAATGATATGTGGACCATGCTCTACAGAAGCAAAGTATATTAATATAAAGCTATAATAAAATCACCATATTGTGGAGCCATAGAATTGCAATGGAATAGGTGTGATAATTTGATATATGAGGAAGCTAACCATCTAATTGCTTTGGGTGAGGATGTGGACAGGTGCCTTGAAATTTCCTGAGGAGATATTCTTGAACTTATTATATGTCTTATAGTTTGTTATAGTTTGTTCCAATTCATCACAGTGGCATTACAGGCTCTTAGCCATCCCCCACATGGCCTGTCCTGATTTGAGAGACCGCCTCCTGCCAATCACCTCCCTGCGTCCCATCAGATCGCACAGAGTAGGCCTCCTCCGAATTCCATCCGCCAGTCAGTGCCGACTGGCGACTACGCGGAGGAGAGCCTTCTCTGTTGCAGCTCCGACATTATGGAACAACCTCCCCGTGGAGATCCGTACCCTCACCACAGTCCAGGCCTTCCGCACAGCCCTCAAGATCTGGCTATCCCGTCAGGCCTGGGGATAGGATTATTTCTCACCCCGCCCGAATGTTGAGTGAATGTTGTATTTTTATGGTTTAATTTCTTTTAATCACGATTCTTTTTTTCAAGTCTTGTCTTGCACTCCCTTCCCTTCATTGTTGTAAGCCGCCCTGAGTCCCCTCAGGGAAAAGGGCGGCATATAAATCCTTAATAAAATAATAAAATACTAAAAAAAAATACTAAAAATTCTATTGAGATGGCTCCATATTTTCAGGGTAATTACATTCCTGGAAGTGGTTTTGTTGCATCCATGTAATCTGTTGGGTTGTGGTTATTAAAAGTTGCCCATGTTATGATGGGCTATGACAGTGATAGCTCGCATGCCAAAAGCGGGGGACGGCAGAGGGGTTGTGCGTGGGCGTGCTGCACCCATAATGCTTTGCGCATGACCCCAGTGCCCATGCACACACGACCAGTGCTTCCCCCAATTTTTGGTGTGCTTTTTTCACGTGCTTTTTCCTCAGGCTTGAGAGGCTTTATAGGAGCCTGGGAAGGATGAAAACAGCTCCTCCCTCCCACCTGGAGGCCCTCCAGAGGCTTCAGGAACTTCTCTGAAGCCTCTGGAGTGCAGAAAACCGGCCCCAAGGGCAAACTGGAAGTGACTTCCAGTTTGTTTGTAGAGTTGTTTTTTGCCCTCCGGAACCTTCAGGGAAGCCTGAACACTCCGGAGGGTTAAAACCGACCCTATGAGCAACCCGGAAGTGACTTCGGGTTTGCTCATAGGGTTGTTTTTTGCCCTACGGAGCCTTCAGGGAAGCTTCCTGAAGGCTCCGGAGGGCTAACACTGGACCTACAAGCAAACTGGAAGTACGTTCCCAAACTTCCGGTTTGCCCATAGGGCCGTTTTTTTGCGCTCTGGAGGCTTCAAGGAAGCCTCTGGAGGGTGAAAAATGGCCTCAAAAGGCCAAAGTCAGCTGGCCAGCGTGCGCATGCATGCTGACCAGCTGACAGGGCAACACCTCATGTGCCCTGACAAATGGCTCCGTATGCCACCTGTGTCACGTGTGCCATAGGTTCGCCATCACGGGGGTATGAAGTATATACCTCCACAATGTAATACCCTGGGCAACATTCTGCCTTAATAGAGTGACTAAAAGTCTACAGACACATCAACCAAACTGGATATTAAATCTACAGTCAAACACTATAGAAACAGCAATTAAACTTGAAGGTAATATCAGGGCATGCAGGTGTCAGACTGAGGAGGCTGGTCTACATAGGGTGAGGTAGGATCCTTTGGTTAGAAAGGGAGGGGGAGAGAGGGAGGGAGGAAGGAAAAAAGAAAGAAAGGGAAAAGAAAATAAATAAATAAATAAATAAATAAATAAATAAATAAATAAATAAATAAATAAATAAATAAATAAATAAATAAATAAATAAATAATTGTGGGAGCCTTCAGACAAGTTTTCTTCTTCCTCTTGGAAGCTGCCAGTGAAATTTTTTGAGATTGGTTACAAGGACAGCCAATACTACTTTAACCTGACTCCTCCCAAAAAACCAAAATCCCATGGGTGTGGATGGGGGGGGGGGGGAGGAAAACAAAGAAAGCTGAGTCAGTATATGAAAAGAAAATGTGTGTTTATATGTGATTGTTCAGATAGGACTGTCCATAAAGGTTTTGTGAGTCCATATATAATTATATATATAAAATTGTAAAATATATGGTTGCTGCTTATAATAGATATATATTCTTTATATATATTCCTTTTATTTCCACTTTAATTATATTCTTTCTTGGAGTAATACGACTATATTTCTCTGGAATGTATTGCATATTGTCAGTTCTAAGAGATTCTGGAGATATAAATGAATTCTGATTAAAGTATCGCATCATAGAATGGGGGGAAAGCAAATGTTTATCTTGCATTCTATATACATAGAAAGTTGAAAGAGAGATTCAGTGTTGATCTTTAGTATTTTTGCCTTTTCAAGGCTCAAGTATGACAAAGTAGATTTAGTGATATTCACCACTATTGCACACAATAATAATATAGTCTGGATTGGGTTTGGTTAAGAAGTCCAGGCTACTTCTATGTTTCTGATTCAGTTTCTCCCTCTCCTTGTGTGGTTACAGAATCAAATAGAAAGGAGATATAAAGCATCTGTTTGCTTTCTATTGAAGTATAGTGGCTATTACCCAAGAAAGAATGGCAAACACACACACACAAACACACACACAGACACACACACACAAACAGACAGTATCCACTGTCTGGGCGGGTGGACAGAGCCTCCCGCCTCCCGTCGCCGCCACTACTACCAGTTCGGCCGTACTGATTCGAACCAGCAGCAATCCACCTCTGATCCAACAGAAATGGTTTGAATTTATTCACACTCACCAGGCGATCCAATTCAAATGTGACCATTATTGATTCTCCAAGTGGGATTTTAGCTACATCAAAGTAAATTGTACGGTTGTCGTCATTTTGATATAAATCTTCATCGCATATTGTCAGTTCCAAAACATTCTGAAGACAGAAATAAATTCCGTTATGACTGAAATACAATATCACAGAACGGGGGAAAGGCAAATGTTTATTTTGTTCTGCCTTAGGTACAGTGGTGGGATTCAAATAATTTAACAACCGGTTCTCTGCCCTAATGACCAGCTGGGTAGGCATGGCTCGGTCATGTGACTGTGTGGGCGTGGCCAACTCAATGTCACTCAGGTCGATGGGCGCTTCACCTTAGTTGTTACAATGTAATAAGGGTTAACCAAAGAGGCAGTTTCTGTAAGCAGGGCAATAAAGATGAGGCTAGAAACAACACCAAAATGTTTCTTCCTGCCTTCCATAGCCCTGTAAAGTGGAAAAAAACACAAAAAGAGATTTCTTCCAACAACTGGTTCTCCAAACTGCTTAGAAAGTTAACAACTGGTTCTCCCAAATAGGTGCGAACTGGCTGAATCCCACCACTGCTTAGATGGCAAAATACTGGGAGCTATATTTTGCTGTGAAAATATATTTTCATGTGTTCCTTTTCTTCTTCTTCAGGGTCCTGTATCCTAATCCAAGCCTTTGTGGTTGGTTTGTTTTCACAAAAAAACTGACACTTTGGGAAAAGGGAATATCAATTTTTAGGCCTTGGAACCACCTTGAGTTATTAGTTATTTACCTACAAATCTGAAATATAGGAGCTTTGTGAAAAAATATTTACACAATCAATTTCTCCAAGTTTTTTGGCTGCTGGTCCTTTAATTCATTAACCAACATAATAACAGCTGACTAATGGAAATGAGTATGGAAGTCCAATATTGAAAATGGCAAAAATAAGATACAAGAAGGGGAAATGGTAAGAAAATGCCATCCTCTAGCAATGCCCTTCCAAAAGTAAATTAGTGTGGGGTAAATACAGTGAGGCCCAAATTGTCGACTTACTCAGAGTAGTGAAAGTAACAAAATTATATATATATATATAAGATTTTAAATAAATAAATATTAATAAATATATATGGCATATTTGGTATGCCCAAATATGGGAGGAAGTTCACTACTTCCATTCTCTGTCATTCGGCTCGTCACAAGAGACCATCCAGACAGAAACCCAATATTTTTTACTGTTGCCTTTTTGTTACACACACACACACACACACACACACACACACACACACACACACACACATAAAATCTTTCTATGCAGCGGAAGCAACATTCTTTGTAAAAGCTCATTGGATTGGAAGGATTACCTAAACATTTACTAATTATATAATATAAGTATAAGTATAATCTTTATTGTCATTGTACTTAAATACAACGAAATTGGTTTTAACCTCACTGGTGCAAAATTATAACAGAAACAAAAAAAAAAAGAAAAAAAAACTAGCGTGTGCATGAAGTGATTGTGATTGTATTTAAAAGTCTCACAGGATAGAAACTATCTTTAAACCTGTTTGTTCAGCTGGCTATACTTTGATGCCTTCTGCCTGATGGTAGAAGTGCAAAGAGACACTGACCAGGGACTTCCTTACTCTGCTAAAGCAGCAAGATCTGGCGATGTCATCCAGTGGTGTCAGAGGGCAACCAATAGTTTCTTGTGCCGAATTGATCACTCTCTGTAGTGCCTTCCTGTCCGCAGCTATTACACCGGCATACCATACTGTAATACAATATGTGAGGACACTTTCTATGGTGGAGTGATAGAAAGAGTTCATCAGCCGTTGTTCCACCTGATTTTTTCACAGGACTCTAAGGAAATGAAGTCTCTGCTGGGCCTTTCCACTCACCAGAGACATGTTGTTTTTCCAGGTGAGATCTTGACTAATAAGCACTCCCAAAAATTTAAAAGAGGAAACCCTCTCCACATAGCCTCCCTCGATATACAGTGGGGCAGGTTCCTCTCTGCGCTTCCAGAAATCTAGCACCATCTCCTTTGTCTTACTAGTATTTAGATGTAAGTTGTTTCTTTAGCACCATGTGGATACCTTCTGGACTTCTTCCCTGTATGCTGATTCGTCCCCTCCGGTTATGAAACCCAGCACTGTTGTGTCACCTGCAAACTTTATTATGATGTTGGATGGATCAGACGATATGCAGTCATATGTATACAGCAAGTACAGGTATGGGCTGAGCACACATCTCTGGGGGAAGCCTGTGCTGAGCTTTAGCGTGGAAGATGTAAAGGACCCAACCCATACTGTTTGTGGACGATCCGTCAGGAAGTCTTTGATCCATTCACAAGTGAGGGGAGGGAAATTCAGGTCAGTCAACTTTTCAATGAGAATTCCTGGTAAGAATTAAAGGCCGAGCTATAGTGTATAAAAAGCATTCTGACATAATTCCCAGATTTCTCAAGGTGGCTCAGTGCAATATGTAGAGCAGTGGTGATGGCGTCCCCCTGTCGACCTGTTGCTTCTATAAGCAAACTGGTGTTGATCAAAATTTGGTGGAAGACAGGACTTGAGGTGTTATAAGACCAGTCTCTCAAAGATTCATCACCATAGATGTCAGTGCAATGGGTCTATAGTCATTCAAGCTTTTTATGGCTGCTTTCTTCGGAACTGGGATAATTGTGGCTGCTTTCAAGCATGATGGGACTCTAGCCTGTTGCAGGGAGAGGTTAAAAATCCTTGTCAGGACCCCTGTTAATTGGTCAGCACAGGTTTTTACCACTTTCCTCAACAACCTGTCTGGACTGCAGCTCTATTGGGATTCACAGCTTTCAGCTCATCTCTCACTTGATGTACATCCAGGGTGAGTGGTTGGAGGTCAGAGGTCCTTTGGGCTAGAGCCACAGAGACTGATCTTTTGACCTCAAAGCAAGTGAAGAAGCTATTTAGCTCCTCTACTAGCACGGCATTAGCATTGGCGATTTTTTTCGTATTGCCCTTATAGTTGGTTAGGTGTTGTAGCCCCTGCCACACCTGTCTTGAGTTATTATCTTCCAGATACTTCTCTACCTCTGTTTAGCCGCCTTAATGCCTCTTCTCAAGTTTGCCCTGGTTTCATTTTATTTGACTTCGTTTCCTGCCTTGAAGGTGGAGTTTTGGGCTCTCAGAAGTGATTGTATCTCTGCTGACATCCAGGCTTTAGATTACTGTAAACTCTGATGTGCTTATTCACTGTTACATTGTCTGTGCATGTTTTAATGTATGAGAGTACGGTTCCACCACAAATCCGCGAAGCCCTTATCTGCGGAGACATAAGCGCGAAGACTAATTCGCGCCGTTTGAAGCGCTAAGGAAAAACACGACCCTACCGCAATGACATAATCGCGGAGGGCAAATCCGTGCATTCCCAAGCACTCAGTACCCTAAACCTAACCCTAAACCTAACCCTAAACCTAACCCTAAACCTAACCCTAAACCTAACCCTAAACCTAAACCTAACCCTAAACCTAACCCTAAACCTAAACCTAACCCTAACCCTAACCCTAAACCTAACCCTAAACCTAACCCTAAACCTAACCCTAAACCTAAACCTAAACCTAACCATAACCCTAACCCTAAACCTAACCCTAAACCTAACCCTAAACCTAACCCTAAACCTAAACCTAAACCTAACCCTAACCCTAACCCTAAAACAAACCCCTAAACCTAATCCTAACCCTTACCTTAATTGAAATCGGCTTTCTGCCGCAGCGCCGTTTTAAAGCGCCCTTCTGTTGCCGTGCTGTTGTCGCGGCGGTGATGACGTGCGGTGATGACGTCGCGGCTTTAGCGACGCGATTTTATCACCGCTATTTTGACGAGCGCGGTTTTGTCGTGCCACATGAGAGTACAGTGTCAGTGAATTCTTGCAGCTCCAAATGTTCAAATATACTCCACTCGGTAGTCTCAAAGCAGTCCTGCAACTGGCAGAGTGCTCCCTCCGCCAGATTTTGACAGTTTTCAAGACTGATCGTATCCTTTTCCTAAGGGGGATATACTTTGGGCACAGTAGCAGAGAGATGTGGTCAGAGAGGGGGATTGCTCTATATGCCTGTCTTAAGTTTGATTACATATGGTCTAGTGGGTTCTTACCTCTGGTGGTACACTGAACATACTGCAAAACTTAGGGAGAACAGACTTTAGATTGGCTTAATTAAAATCCCCAGCCACGATAAAAGCACCCTCAGGGTAAGTTTGTTGCTGCCTCTCGATGGTGTCATGTAACTTAGAGAGCGCTGCGCTAACATTTGCATCAGGTGGAATATAGACAGCAGTGACAACTATAAGAGAAATCTCTCTAGTTAAATAAAATGGCCAACAAATGACAGTTAAGAATTCCACATCTGCAGAACCGTGAGTATAAGCAACTCTACTTTTAGTGCACCAGTTATTATGTGTGTAAATACAAAGTCCTCCACCTTTGCTTTTACTAGAGTTGCTGTTTCTGTCAAAGCGCTGTGTGATACAGTTAGTTAGCTCCACTGACGCATCCGGTACAAGTGGATGAAGCCAGGTCTCTGTGATGATCATCACACAGTAGTCACGAATGACCTTATTCGCTGCCATCCATAGCTCTAGTTCATCTAGGATCTAGAGTTGGTTAGAAAAAGGCTTGGTAATGCTGGTCTGTGAGGCTGCTTCCGTAACCGAACTAGCAAACCAGCTCTGCATCCCCGCTTCTGCTTTTGCTCTCTTCGCCACCTCCTAGGCCCAACAACGATCCATGGAGAGCCTGGCAGTCTTACTATGTCACTCGGTATATTAGGAGACTGCTGGAAGTTGCTGGTAATATCTAGTCGACTAGAAGATCCAATCTTTAATAATTCCCTGTGTGTATAGACTAGTTTTTGCCTAACTCTACTGTGGCACCAGGAGCTCAATAAATCAGACTGAGAGAAAGAATTGGATGAGAAATAATGATGATAAAATAGTACAACAATAAACAAATACTATTATCCTGGCTCATTTAGAAGGGCAGAAATATTGACATCTTTCATCTTACCTTGACTTGACTCTGGATCCTGAAATAGAATGATTCATTCCATATTGGATCTTTGCAATTTGTAACTGTTTTGGTTCGAAATTTTTCCACTGAGGAAGTAGGAAGCCACAAGGTCACATAGCAATCAGATTCAGTAACTGTGTGTAAGAATAAAAAAATGAGTTACAGTCAGAAATGATGATCATTCCAGCATAGACAGACCATTTATCTTAACCTTGAAGTGAGATACATCTCAAATAGCACATTTAAAATCTTCAGGTATTTTAGTAGGACTGTATTTCATATTTCACTATAATTTGGATCCTGAAATGATTATAAACTGCTTTTTCAATTTCCAGAGTGGAAAGGGTGGGTTCAGTTCCCAGGATGAAGATGACTCTGATTCAGTCAAATTATGGTTGAAATTTAATTTTTGGAAGTTTCAGAGTGCTTCATTTTATTTCATTTCTATATAAAATGTTATAACAAGGAAGAATATATTTTATATCAATTAAGTCTTCTGTCATGCTATTTTTTATAATAATTTTATTAAACATGACAATTAAAAAGATAAAAAGTAATACAAACTAAAAATCAAAAGAAAAAATAAGAAAAAAATAAGTGAAGAGTGTTAGAATATTCATGACTGGGAGAAACATGGTAACAAGGTCAGCCAATGAATAGGCATAGCAACTAAGTCAGCCAATGAGAGCGTAAACATATCTGAGTCTGTGCTGAGAATCAAAACTGAAAATGCTCTGTCTGCTCTGAACTCTGAAACTGTTCTCTCCTCCTTGTGTTCTGCTTGTAACTTCTACCACGTTGAAAGAATTTACTATTGGTATTGTACACTTATTCATCTGTTATTATGTATGTATGTAAAGAAGTTGATATACATACATACATACATACATACATACATACATACATACATACATACATATGATTTCTCTCTTCATCACAAGAATAAACAATTTTGGTAATTTATCACTTTCTTTTAAAATACAACAAATGATTTCTTTTTCCCCATCTCTTATCTATAAACAAAACAATAAAGTTGTATCATTTAGTCTTGGTAAACAAAAACTCATTAAAGGTCATCAGAGCTAATAGCATATTTGAAGTTTGATCAGATAAACAAACCTTATATTTCCTTTTAATAACTTTGATCTTTAATCCCTTGAAAAATATGTCCTAAAACTTGATTGTTTTTTCTTTTTTCTTTTGTCCCATCTCACAAAACCCTTCAAACTTTTGACAAGTTTCTTTATTAAACCCAATATAAAAAAGTTATCCAGTCACTTTTTTGATTTGTTATTTATACCTTCCCTTTAATTATTAAGACATCAGTCAGTTTCATTTGTGTATTCTGTATAGAATCTTTTCCTATATGATTCTTGTAGCCTTTCATCTTTAATTTCATTTTCAAATCAATCTCAATCTTGTCCAGTAAAACTAGTTCCTTTTCCATAGTATCTTTTAAATACAGTCACTGTATAATGGCAGACACCCTTAAACTTCCTGGCTCCATTGTTCACAAATATCCCTCAATATATCCAATATTCAAAATGTCTGCTACCAGTTCTCCAGAACTTGTCAGAACCTGCTGGATTTCACTCCTGGTTTAGTTCCTGAGTTAGCCGAGGGATTGTTTCAAGGTAGCTAGCTCAATCTGCTGTTAGATCAAAACACATTTTTAAAAATCTAAAACATTGATGCTGCATTAGCCTTTTCAGAGATGTAAACTTATAAAATCTTGTATATATCTTGAAATAACACCCAATTCCTTCCAACTGTTTTGTATTTCCGATCTCTTCAAAGCTACAGGATGTGTTGGCTATGGTTGAAAGGAGATGTTTGGAAGTGGCTGAGAGGGAAGGAAGGAAAGAAGTCATGCTGGGAAGATTGGGTAAAATTGGGCTGATGAAAATACACACTAGCAACTATTAAGGGGTGAAAGAGAGAGAGGATCAGCATGAAGTAGCCTTGCCCTTCTTGCTTTGTAAATGTGGTTCAGTGGTGGGTTGCCAATTTTTTTACTACCGGTTCCAACACGCTCGCTCTTTCTCGCATGCGCAGAAGCGTTTGGGGGGTGGGCAGAGCCTCCCGTCGCTGCTACTGGTTCACCTAATCCCGACTGAACCGTGAGCAACCCATATCTGATGTGGTTCCATCCACATCCAAAACAACCAAATTTAACTGGTTTCACTTTTACTAAATCCAAAATTGTTTCAGAAAGTTTCCCGATCGCTACAATTTATTCTGGGTTGAAACAGAAGCATTTTTCATTTTGAGATATTCCTAGGTTAACAGTTTTGCTACATTTTCTCTGATGCTGACTTATACAAAACAGGGAGAGAAAAAACACACACCATGGCTGAGTCATAGAAAACTGCTTCTGTTTTCAGTAGAAAAAATGCTGGCATGGGCACACAGTAAATGCTCGGAGAAATGATTCACCGAGGTGAAATGTAACTAGGAAGAATTTTTTTAGAAGTGGAAATATTGAAAATAAAGCTGGATGTGTGCATGTGAAAGTTAGCACAAAAGAATCACTTCTCTTGTCATCAACCGGACTATTGCTAATTCTATTTCTCTTCATCACAACTTTGAGTATTTATACAGACACTCACAGAAAAATATCACTCTGTTACATATCATATAACACCTCAGTGTTACACTTGAGTGGTGCATTTTCTTGGGAAAATCAAGAATTTCAATTGGAAAATAATCCAACCCAAAAACTGTGGATTAATATAATCAGATGAGGAATGAGTATATTGCAGGGGCAAATTACCATTCAATAGTACAAGGAAGAGCCAATTCCCCACTCCAACCCCCTTTTTTTTAGTTTTTAGGAATGATTCTGAGGAAAGAAGGAAGATAGAGAACAACTTCTCTTCAGGGTTTACATTCAGAGGATTTAGACTAAAGTGAAACCTTACTTAAATGGATTATTTGGGGAGGTGTGCTATTATTGACAAATATCATTACATATGGTTATTATAACAATTTCTGTCATTTGCATGATTACATCATTATGAAGAACTCACATCAATCGATAATGATATCCTTATGCAAATGAAGTAACAATTTTACATATGATGTAGCTTGTGTAACAATATTAGCATATATAACTCTTGTGAAGCAGAAACTCATTGCATTAATTGCAGAGTCCAATGAATCTATAAATCAAGATTTCAATGTGCTATGCTTTATTTAGTTTCTTTCCCCTTCCCACAGAACTATAATGTAATGCTTGTGGAAGATAAGTCAACACTATATCAATATATCAATTTTTTCAAAAGATGAAAAGTCTTTTCTTAGATACAGTGAGATCAGCAATGTCATGGATGGCTGATACTACTAATTCAGTTTTATTCCTTGCTTAAAATAGTTCTTTTCTTTAAAAAAATTGTTTCTTGAGAAGATTCCTCAACTTGGTTCCATATAGATATAGGAGCCCTGGTGGTACAGTGGTTAAAATGCAGTATTTCAGGCAAACTCTGCATACAGTTTGGAGTTCAATCCTGATGGGGCTCAAGATTAACTCAGCCTTCCAGCCTTCTGAAGTTGATAAACTGAGGACCCAGATTGTTGGAGGTAATATGCTGACATTGTAAAACCATATAGACAGTGCTGTAAAGCACTATGTGATGCTATATAAGTGTTAATGCTATTGCTATTAATTATGTCTGGGATTATGACTCCCAGAATTATGATTGGGGATTTATCTAATCCAGCACAATTAGAAGATACATGTAACAGGAAAGCAAAACATATACTAGCATATATATCATCATTTGTATTAATAGGTGCAGAATATTAGATCATTCCCATCATGATTAACAATTTCAGAAGGAACCATAATCCATATCCATGTATGTTAAATATTCCTTTTAAGCCAAAATGTTCATTTTAATTGCAATTTCTTATTAATGCTTTCCATTTTTCTAGATTACAATGTTAACAGTTTTTTGGGGGTGGGTGGGAAGAAAATTGCCTTTGTAAATGGAATATTTGGTTCTTTTCTTGGAGGAACAGAATATACTTCAAAGAGAAGAAAAGGGAAAAGACATTGTATTCTGCACAACCTAGACAATCTAGAACTACACCGCCTACGGTCGGACGTAAGCGTAGTACACAAAATTATCCACTACAACGTCTTACCGGTCAATTTAGAATTTTTAGAATTTTATTAGTATTTGTAGGCCGCCCTTTTCCCTGAGGGGACTCAGGGCGGCTCACACAAAACCGGGAAGGGGGAATACAGACATTAAGACAGAAACATATAATAAAATAGTAAGCAACATACATTCATCATTCGGGAGGGGTAACTATCCTTATCCCCAGGCCTGACGGGCGAGCCAGTTCTTCAAGGCTATGCGGAAGGCTTGGACGGTGGAGAGGGTACGAATCTCCACGGGGAGCTCGTTCCAAAGGGTCGGGGCTACTGCTGAGAAGGCCCTCCTCCTTGTAGTTGCCAGCCGACACTGGCTGGCCGATGGGATACGGAGGAGGCCTAATCTATGGGATCTTATCGGTCGCAGGGATGTAATTGGCAGAAGGCGGTCTCTCAAGTATCCAGATCCACCGCCATGTAGGGCTTTATGGGTGATTAATAGCACCTTGAAGCGCATCCGGAGATCGGCAGGTAGCCAGCGCAGCTCGCGGAGGATAGGTGTTATGCGGGTGAATCGAGGTGCACCCGCAATCACTCGCGCGGCTGCGTTCTGCACTAGCTGAAGTCGCCGGATGCTCCTCAAGGGCAGCCCCATGTAGAGCACATTGCAGTATTCCAGCCTAGAGGTCACAAGGGCCCGAGTGACTGTTGTGAGCGCCTCCCGATTCAGGTAGGGTCGCAACTGGCGCACCAGGCGAACCTGGGCGAATGCCCCCCTGGTCACAGCCGTTAAGTGGTGGTCAAATGACAGCTGTGGATCCAGGAGGACTCCCAAGTTGCGTACCCTCTCTGAGGGGTATAAAATTTGACCCCCCAGCCTGAGTGGTGGAATATTAGCCAAATCTTTGGGAGGAAAACACAACAGCCACTTGGTCTTTTCTGGGTTGAGCACAAGCTTGTTAACCCTCATCCAGTCCATAACGGCCTCAAGGCCCCGGCTCATCACGTCTACCGCTTCATTGAGTTGGCACGGGGCAGACAGATACAATTGAGTATCGTCCGCATATTGATGGTATCTAATCCCGTGCCTGTGGATGATCTCTCCCAGCGGTTTCATGTAGATGTTGAATAGTAGGGGGGATAAGACCGAGCCCTGAGGCACCCCATAATTTAGGGGCCTAGGGGACGATCTCTGCCCCCCCACTAACACCGACTGTGACCTGTCCGAGAGGTAGGAGGAGAACCACCGTAGCACGGTGCCTCCCACTCCCACCTCCCGCAGTCGTCGCAGAAGGATACCATGGTCGATGGTATCGAAAGCCGCTGAGAGGTCAAGGAGGACCAGGATGGAGGAATGTCCTTCATCTCTGGCTCTCCAGAGATCATCCATCAATGCGACCAAAGCGGTTTCTGTGCTGTAACCGGGCCTGAAGCCTGACTGGAAGGGGTCTAGATAGTTTGCTTCTTCCAAGGACCGTTGGAGCTGGAAGGCCACCACCTTCTCAACAACCTTCCCCAAGAAGGGAAGGTTGGAGACTGGACAATAGCTATTAAGAACAGCTGGATCCAAGGATGGTTTCTTCAGGAGGGGTCTCACCACCGCCGCCTTCAGTGTGGCGGGGAAGTTCCCCTCCCGAAGGGAGGCGGTTACAACCGCCTGGATCCAGCCTCGTGTCACCTCACTGCAGTTAGTAACCAGCCATGAGGGACATGGATCCAGGACACAGGTGGAGGTACTTACAGCTCTCATGGCCTTGTCCACATCCCCGGGGGTAACGTCCTGAAACTCAACCCAGAGCTGTTCTACTTGGTCCCCCTGCGCCTCGGCTGGAACTGCGGGGGTGGAGTCCAAGTCCGACCGAAACCGAGCAATTTTGTCCACTAAGAATTGGGCATATTCTTCAGCTCTGCCCTGCAAGGGTTCCCCCGCCTCCCTTTTGTTCAATAGGGAGCGGGTTATCCTAAACAGGGCGGCTGGACGGGACTCAGCGGATGCTACCAGGGTGGCTATGTGCGATCTTTTTGCTGCCCTAAGTGCCCTGGTGTATTCCCTGGTGCAGGTGGTTACCATTGCTCGGTTCGATTCGGACTTATCGGACCTCCAACGGTGCTCTAGGCATCTCCTCCGGCGCTTCATCTCCCGGAGTTCCTCGGTAAACCAAGGGGGTCTCCGGGATCCTCCGCCTCGGAGGAGCCGCAGTGGCGCAATCCGGTCGAGGGCCTCCGACGCTGCCGAGTGCCACGCAGCAGCCAGAGTCTCCACCGGACTGTGGGCGAAAGTGTCAGGAATAACCCCAAGCTCTGTCTGGAACCTTGACGGTTCCATAAGACGCCTGGGGCGGAACCACCTGGTCGGTTCCTCCTCCCTACAGTGGGGGTTTGGCCTCCGGAAGTCGAGCCTCAGTAGGTAATGGTCTGACCACGACAGGGGTATGATGTCACTCCCCCTCAGACCAAGATCACAAATCCACTGCTCCGAGAGAAATACAAGGTCAAGCATGTGTCCCGCTGAATGGGTTGGGCCTCGAATTACTTGGGTCAAGCCCATGGCTGTCATGGAAGCCATGAACTCCTGCGCCCCATCAGAGTTTTCACCGAGCGACGGCAAATTAAAGTCCCCCAGGACCATCAACCTAGGGAACTCAATTGCCAGCTCGGCTACCGACTCGAGGAGCGAGGGGAGGGCTGCTGCAACGCTGTTGGGAGGCAGGTACGTTAGCAGCAGACCCACTTGACCCTTGAGGTCCAACTTTAACAGCAAAGACTCACACCCGACAATCTCCGGAGCAGGGACCCTACGAGGAACTAATGACTCCCGGATAACAGCGGCCACACCCCCACCCCTTCTCTGGGCTCTCGGCTGATGCAGCACCTGAAATCCTTCTGGGCACAGCTCTACAAGGGGGACTCCTCCCTCTGGGCCCAGCCAGGTTTCAGTAATACATGCCAAGTCTGCCCTCTCGTCTAAAATTAAGTCCCAGACGAGAGGAGCTTTATGTACAACAGACCTGGCATTTAGCGACAACAGCCTGAGACCAGGGTCCTGACTACTTGCGCCATCTGGTCTTGGAGTGGGACTCCTAGGGCCGGAAGGAGGGATCTCTGTAATGTAGCGAACCCTCCTTCCCCGGTAATGGCCTGCCCTAAAGTCCCCGCCGTATCTGCCCCTCCCTGTTACGACCGCAATACCCCGACCCTCTCCCGTGTCTCTGGTCCCCTCAACCACCCCCGTGGCCCCCGCAACTCCCGGCAGGTCCTCCGAATCACGCATACTCATACACTCCCCCAAACAGTCCCCACGTAAAAGTTAAAAACACAAAATTTACAACAATATGATCATAAAAGTGGGACATTCATTCATCTCAGGCGTACCTCATGCATAGCCCATACAAAGGAAGAAGAGAAAGATGAAAGAAAAGAAAGAAATTATAAATTGCGCAAAAAGTTGATTAGTTTAAAGTGCGAGTAGTTCTGGGAAGGTCCAAAAAAGTCCAAGATGGTTGAGGAAAGGAGAGGGCCTTCTATGTACTGTAAATACCCCCACTCGTCCAGTAGTGGCGCTATCTGTGGTAGCAGGTCCAAGGCGGCATCAGGCAACAATGGCCGTGGCAGATGAAAGTGCAGATAAAAGAGCAGCTGAAAATGCAATCCGAAAAGTCCAAAGGCCGCACTCCGAGAGGAGTCAAATCTCGAACAGCAAAAGGCCCTGCAGTGGCGACGGCCCAGTGGAGGGGAGAATGCACCGACAGGGGAGGCCAAGCCGAGGGGAGAGGAAGGGGGGTGCAATAGCAGCAGATGAAAACAACCTCCCATTCTCTCCCAGTACTGTCCCAGGCTGACCGCCTTCTCCCTGGGGCGATGGATAGTCCGGTGCAAGTCTAAAGACTCCTCACAGTCCTCACGGTCGGGAAGGCGCAGCTGAAAGTGCCGAAAAAGTTGAAAAACGTCGCCCAAAGGCATCATACGAGGGCCGCCTGAAAGCGGCGACCCAGCTGTTTGCTTCTTCAGCTGTTTGCTTCCCAGCCACAGCAACCAAAAACGCAGACGAGACAGAGAAAGTAACAGAAGGGGGGGGGAGATTCTCTCAGCCAGCAGGTGGAGGAGAGTCAAGGCTCTCTCAGGCCAGCCGGGTCACAAACGAACCTCCAAACAGTATTACCCAACGTCTCCAGCCGAGTTGGGCCGCGACGCCTTCCAAACGGCACCCGGGCGGCGTCTTTAAACGCTTCTCTGAATCAGCTGGGCCGCGGCGTCTTCCGGGCACCCCCGAACGGCGTCGGCGTTTTTCGTGAAAGGCAGCCTTGGAGAGCAAAATCTCTCCAGTCCGCTGCCAGCACCAGACCCTCCGAGAATCGCTCGTGCCCTGATCTCTCTCTAGCTTCCAAACGGCACCCGGGCGGTGTCTTTAAACGCTTCTCTAAATCAGCTGGGCCGCGGCGTCTTCCGGGCACCCCCGAACGGCGTCGGCGTTTTTCGTGAAAGGCAGCCTTGGAGAGCAATATCTCTCCAGTCCGCTGCCAGCACCAGACCCTCCGAGAAATCGCTCGTGCCCTGGTCTCTCTCTAGCTCGATTTCTGGGGGCAATTTCTCCTTCTTTGGCTGTTTTCCCGTATGGACGCCAGAGCGAAGAGCTCGGCAGCCAATGACTACTTCAGCTTCATCCACAATAATACAAGAGCATACAACAGATACAAACTCAATGCAAACCTCTCAAAACTTGATTGCAGAAAATACGACTTCAGCAACAGAGTGGTCAATGCCTGGAATGCTCTACCTGACTCTGTTGTTACCTTAAACTGACAACGATTGACCTCACCCCATTCCTAAGAGATCTGTAAAAGGGGTGTGCATAAGTGCACCATCGTGCCTACCGTCCCTGTCCTACTGTCCCTATTTATTTGTACCCATTTCATTCATATTCATGTTTATTTTTATACCTATTGTCTTTATCAAATAAATAAATACAATAACAAATAATATCCATGCCACTAGCATTTATTCATATTTACAGTGCTGGCTGTGCCAGCATACCACTAGTTTGGTCTAGTCGGTTTGTCATCCTGGAACACTAATGAGAAATTGCCATACCTGCTGCCTCTTTATACTGTCCCCCCTGCACCTCTAAGTCGTGATTTCCTGGTTTTCTTTTTCTTAATAATCTAGTAGCAGCCCTCTGGTTTAAACAATCCCACATAGGACTCTTTATAAATCACTGCCTTCTACCATTTGTCTGGCAAGATAGTTTTTCAATCCATACTGTCATTCAAGAAAGAAAGAAAAAAAATCCTTTAAAAAACTTTTAAAAAATACATTGGCATGTCAGTTAGGGCACCTTTAAGGCTGCAATCACTTTCTACATTTACCGCAAAGTTAAACTGCCAAGTTCCTGTTGTTTGCTTGTCACTTTAATTAAATGACACCATTATCAGTTTATCTATAACCTGATGCTGAACACATCTATCTTTGCAGAAGGCACAAATCATGGATTAGAAATAGTCGGTATGGTATTATGCAGGGGGGGGGGGGAAACAACACAACCAGTATTCAAAGCCACAATATTTATTGCACTATGGCAATCATGCAGTGGCATTTTCCCTTTTGTAGAAAGGGAGAGGGGTTTCACAGGATTTTCCTAGGTGGTAATCAGAGCACAACAAAAGGACAAGCCATAATCACATGAAAATTTTTACCCCAAGTGCAATTCATCTTGTAAAATGACAAAAAAAACATCTGAGACCAGACACAGAGTTTGAACATGCATCCATCTGAGATGCTCCACAAGCAGCAATGCCAACTTTCAGAAACTATCAGATGAGTTGGGCCTATTTTCCTCCTCTTTGCCTGGATTCCAAAATAAACCTCCTAAGTTACTACATCTGATTGACTAGTCCTTCTAAGGTTTTTGTCTACTCATGAATTTATTTAGTGCATGCATTTGCATCCTATATACTTTATAGATTATAAGAAGCTTACAGCACACAATTAAAACACGATAAACATATAAAAAATGATCAAACACCATACCTGTCTCTCCCACTGCACTTGATATTCACCATCCATCCCAAAGTCTCAGTGAAAGAGAACAATTTTCTCTATCTTCCAAAAATTAGCATAGAAGGAGCCAATCCTAAATGGGGATGAGGGAGGAGCAAACTGTTCCTGAGCAAAGGGCTGCCATCAAGAAGGTTTAATTTTGAACTTCTTCCCCCTATGTCAGGGGTATCAAACTCACATCGTCACGGAGGCATCATGTGATGTACCAGGACTCCCCCCCCTTCACTAAACCAGGGGTGGGCATGGCCAGTTTGCAGGATGGGTTTTTGACAGCCTTGCCCTATGTTAAGAAATGGGTTGCAGCCACTTCCTGTACTTGGGGTTTCTGGACTGCAGTTGTTGGTTTGCTGCTCTATTAATAATATCAATAGTAGTTTATCTGCCCGTTATCCTGATTTGAAGGCCTGTAGGCCTACATCCCACTGTGATATGACTGCAGCATGTTTCAAGAAAATGTGATGTGTGTGAAATGGGCAAATGGTTTCTTCCAATCATTTTTTAACTTAAAAAAAAAGGCCTACATGCTTGCATAGTCACATGGTCAGTCCAGAGGGGAAAAAATTCCTTGAAAAGATGTTGAAGGTAAACTATCCTTTTTAAAAGAAAGAAGTCAGTTGGAGGAGCTACTTCAGCCACCTCACATGATTAAAAAAAATAGGCACAATTCTTCAGCTAATCCATAGATATTACTTCTCCCCAAGCCAGTTAAGTTTCCCTTGTGGCTATCATTCATCCCATTCATCACTGACTCCTTTGGGGGAGAAACTACCAAATCTGTATTTAAAAGTATTCCCTACTGTAAATATTCTGCTACTTGTATTATACTCTAGCCCTCATTTTTATTTTTTTCTTTCTAGTGATACCTTGATTAGCCAAAAATTACATTATATCTATATTTACATTAAAACAGGCATATGGTAATCAGAGGTGATATTCAGCAGGTTCTGACCAGTTCTCGAGAACCGGTAGTGGAAATTATGAGTAGTTCAGAGCGTGACCCGTCAAAAGCGCGGACGACAAAAGCGCGATCGACAAAATCGCGCCTTTGACGTCATCACAGCGCGACGAAAAAGATCGAAAAATTCAAATAAAAATTAATAAAAATTAAATTAAAGCAAGCCGATTCACATAAAGGTAAGGGTTAGGTTTAGGGTTAGGGTTAGGGTTAGGGTTAGGTTAAGGGTTAGGGTTAGCTTTAGAGCGTTAGCGTTAGGTTAAGGGTTAGTGTTAGGTTTTTCGTTACTTTAACGGTTAGGTTTAGGGTTAGGTTTAGGGTTAGGTTAAGAGTTAGGTTTAGGGTTAGGTTTAGGGTTAGGTTTGGGGGGCTTAGGGTAAGGTTTTCGCTTTATTTTTACATTTTTTGAACTTTTTCGTCGCGCTGTGATGACGTCACAGCGCGCTTTTGTCCTACGCGCTTTTGTGGTGGAACCGTTCAGAGAACCGGTAAATACCACCTCAGACTGGTTCCGCCTGCATCTATTCTCTGCCTCCCAAGTCCCAGCTGAAGGGGAGGGAATGGAGATTTTACAGTATCCTTCCCCTGCCATACCTACCAAGCCCCGCCCATCAAGCCAAGCCATGCCCACCACACCACGCCCACAGAACTGGTAGTAAAAATGTTTGAATCTCACCACTGATGGTAATACAGATGGTCCTCAACAGTACATTTAGCAACCATTAGAAGTTACAATGGCACTGAAAAAAGTGACTTACGAACATTTTGAGACTTAGGACCACATGGTCATGTGATTTACATTCAGATGCTTGACAACTGGTTCCTATTTATGATGGTTGCAGTTTCTTGGGGGTCATGTAATCCCCTTTTGTGACCGTCTGACAAACAAAGCCAAAGGGAAATTTAGATTCACTTAACAACCACATTACTAATTTAACACATGCAGTCATTCAGTTAACAACTGTGGCAAGAAAAGTTGTAAAATGGAGCAAAACTCTCTTAACAAATGTCTCACTTAGCAACAGGAATTTTGATCTCAATTGTGGTCATAAGTCGACGGCTACCTATACTTGTAGGAGATATCAATCTGGGCTTAATAAGAAATGAACAAAAAAAGCATAATTTTTTGTATCAGTTGAAGTAACTATATAGGTCACCACAACTGAAAAATGCAAGAAGGAAGAAAAAAACAACAACAGGTAGAGGCAGTTATATCTCAGTGAATAATTTCCAAAGCAATACACCTATATTAATTAGGGGAAATGATTCAACAGTAAAACTTATGAACATAATATAAGCCCTGAAAGGAAATTAAGCTATTTTGCTTATGTATTTATTCTAACATTCTACCTTGACTTTCCTTTTCAAATATAGCACTCATAACAAATAAACAAAATTCAGCCAACTGTAGCAAAGTTACAACTACATTATTAGGTCATGAAATAAATAATAAAACACTTTTGTAAAATCCACTCAAGGCATCTTACAAGGTAACGTAAGTGACTAATAGGACCAGCAAAATAATCAGAATTAATGTAACAGATCTATTCACATCATTTAAGTTCTATGAGACACAATACTTACCATAGTCAACAAAAGAAAAGAAAAAAACAGAAACATAAGCAATCACTAAGACTTGATTCAAAAGAGCAAGAAAACAAAGGTTTTAGTGTGCTAGAAGGCCAGCAAGGGCAAAAATCATGATTACATTGGGAACAAAGGTTATATACACAAAAAAGGGCCCATTACCCTGCCACAAACATATAGTATCTGTTAACAAGGCTGTTAACAGATCTTATGGAAGCTACTTGAGGAAAAAAAATGAGTTCAGCCTTCCAGCTCTATTCTATTCTATTCTGTTCTATTCTATTCTATTCTATTCTATTCTATTCTATTCTATTCTATTCTATTCTATTCTATTGTTTTAAAAGTAATAACCAGAACCTTGAATTTGTTTGCAGAAATTAATGGTGATCAAATACCATTGATATATAAAATATTCCAACTAATTCACCCAAAAATTTTGCTAATTTTAGACGCAATTTCCTTTACCATCTTATCAAAGTACTGTGATGAGAAAGGTAGCCTTTTACAGAGGTTATTTTCAGTAATTGAAATACAGGTAATGTATCTTCCATTACTTCCACATCTGATTATGTGACATATGGACACAATTGGGGCAAAATACTAATTGAACAATCCATCTGGAAAAGTTGCGTCTAGCCAGATCTAGGAAGATTCAGACCTGCTCAAATCAGACTGATAGCCTGTCCCTGGATTATGTGTTTTCTAACCAATCATGCTTCTGACCATCCAGATTTATTTTCAGTTTTTTAAACTTTTTATCCAACTCATCATTAATTTTTAAGAGGCAAATTTTCTGTATTTCCCCAAGTAATATGAAACAAAAATAAATAGCTGAATTTCATAAATGAATTTATGAAGCTGTTTGTATTCTTATTGATAGACTATGAAGTGTCAGAACAGGGTTACCATGTTTGGATTGACAAAATCTGGATGACCTTGAGATTGTAGCTAGGAGTTATAAAAATGAACATGTTTGCAATAACTATATTTATGATTAGTGTCTTGATGTAAATCCAATTAATGGTTGTATTTATACAGATTTTTATAACTTCTATTCATTGGTGAAATGAATTATAGGTAATATTGTGTTAGACAAGGCAAAATGTTAGTACATACATATCCATTTGCAAGAGGGACAAGTACAAAATTGTCCATGCGATGTCACAAAGCGAAGTATCCTTTTGACCTTGTGTATTACTATTAGATACAAGCTAAGTCACATGACTTGTACTATAATATCATAATGCATATTTTGTTATTTTATATGCCCCCCCTTATATTCTCATGAGTTTATTTATTTACATAATTTAGAGGTCAACCAACTCCAAAGGATTCTGAGCTGCTTGAATGTTTTTGAATGAGAAACGATATCGAATTAAGAAGAGATCATGCAGGTGCAGAAAAAAACCCATACATAACACAAAAGAATAACTATAGAAACTCAACAGCCTCCCTGCCCAAGATGTGAGAGAACAGCCAGATTTTCTAGGCATACATAATCATTGCTTCACAAAGCCTTTATTAAGCCACTTCACTAATTAAAGCTTGATTGACAACCCTATTTAAGTATACTATCAGTTGACATAATGAGGAAATGCAAATAGTTGGTACATTTTAGAATACTGAGAACTCCTTCATATTTTTGCTGCCATTATTTGGAGCTTAGTTTAAGAAATTCCATATGTATAACAATTAACTTGTTTAATGTATGAATCAAGCTTGAAATAACTGTTGGGAAATATTGGCTGAGTTAAAAATCTTCCCCCATCACTATTGCAATGACAGGTGACTAAAACTCTTTGGGACAATGGTGATAATATTTGGAAATTCATAGTGTGGTTAAGCTTATTACATGCATGCTCAAACCACAGATTGAATTTCAGGTAAGTGCCATAGCTATAGTGTGTACTCACTGGTGAGTTTGATTTAAGTTGTTTATCCTTCTGGCTTCCATAGAAGAGGAAGTAGGAGTGAGCTGAAAATAATCCAGTATCTCTTCTGCTTTATCTCTTCTCAATAGGCATGCGGGGGTTGAAATGGGTCAGTGAAAGGGTAGAAACACAGTTTTCCCCATGTCAGATGGTTCTGATTCTGTTCAAAATCCTACATGATTTATCTAAACTCTGTGTGAGTGTGTATGTATATGTACACATCAGTAATGGTATTCTATTCTCTTCACTACCAGTTAGGTAATGGGAGCACACATCTGGGCATGTGCAGAAGTTCTGTGATAATGTCAGGGTGGGCGGGCGGAGCCTCGAACTGGTGCGAACTGGCTGCATACCACCTGTGGTACGTATGTATGTGTAGTGTTTATTGGCCATGAGCTGCCAAGTTGGTTGAGATACTATCTGGTAGGAATGCTGACTAGCAAATAGGCTGGCACAGAGGGATATTCCTTATTCTTGGTTTAAGCTAAGTCAATCTCAAAGTTTCTTCTCAGGGCTAAATTAGATGCTATTCATCTTAGTCCTTGAGCCAGCAGAAAATTATACTGACATAAAAATTGCTGTTCTCACTGGCAATCTCTTTTCAGGTGTGATGCAGCAAAATTATTCTGTCATTCCTGTTCCAGCATACAGTCAAAGGTGTTATTATTATCCAGCATTATGTATTTTAGTTAATTTTAATAACAATCTCTCCAAGGTTCTTTTCATATGAGAAGAAGCTAAGCTTCTATACTTGTAGCATTCTTTCAATGAGCCTCAGTTATAGTCTTCTATGTTTTAAATCAGTCAATCAGAATAGAGCTGGAAGGGACCCTGCAGGTCTTCTAGTGAATCTAGTCCAACCCCCTGCTCAAGCAGGAGACCCTAAAGTATTTCAAACAAATGACTGACAAGTCTCTTCTTAAAAGCCTCCAGTGATGAAGCACTCACAACGTGTGGAGGCAAGTTGTCCCACTTGTTAACTTGATCTTGCTGATCCAAAACACTTGGAGATCTGGTGGGTACAATATGCCAATTTGAGGGTCCAATTTGAAAGAATCAAAATTTTCTACTCCACTAAATAAAATGCCCCTAGAAGAGAGTGCTCAGGGACTGGAGGGGAAGGGGATGTACCTACAACAACCAAAAATAGCCAACTAGAGTTGGGCTGATCCCATGGCTTGATTATACAATAATCACTGAAACATGTCTAATTGTATCTGTGAGAGGAGCATTCTTGAGTTGAAGCGCAAATTTGCAGGCAAGAGTTTTCCCTGGCATCTTTGGATATGGCAGCAAAGATTCTTATCAAAAACCCTGGCAAACTGCTGCCAATGTACTCAGATCTTACTACGTATCAGTTGCAAGTGATCTGATAAGCTGCTGCAATTATAAAATTGTAACATTTGGATGAACCTTGGAGTTCTTTATGTATTTGTATATTTTTGATGCATGCTTTTAAAAGGCTTCTTGTATATTTAACAAGATAGACATTTTGGGGAGTAATATTAATGTTCAGACATATACCATACTTTCAGTATATCATGAAACCATGATCAAGAACGAAAATACTCACACCAATCTTCTCGACGGAGATTCCTCATTCGAATAATTCTTACAGTTAAGATATAACATGGCGACTCCATACTCTGCAAAACAGGAAGGAAGGAAGGAAGGAAGGAAGGAAGGAAGGAAGGAAGGAAGGAAGGAAGGAAAAAAAATACAAGGATGGACTCTTCAACTGATAAATGTAATTTTTGTGAATTATAATTAGAAATGCTGGTGAAGTTATCTGGACTTTGGGCTGGGAAAAGCACCTATTTTCATTTGGAAACCCTCCTATCACAAAGTATTTATGCTTTTGAAGACTCCAGATAAATGCATTTTAGGACTTTCCCTGCTTGTACAAACATGTCACGGCAACATCTTTATCTGCTGTGTCCCCATGATGATACTGTCAGGCTTGGAAGCTTCTTTCATTTGGGGTGTTATTTGGAGCCCTGACTTCATGCATGACACAGCCTTAAGCCACTTTTTGGTGTGCAGAACTGGGTTGTTTCCCATCTTGTTCTGAAATGGTCGAAGTATATGAAAGCTGTTTAAAAGCTGTTAAAAATGGCTACCTCAAAGGGAAGTGATTGGCAGTGACTTGAAACATGACCAGGATAGGGACCGGCATCAAGGACAGCAAGTTTCAGACCAATATACTTTTCTGCCGACTCAAGGATGGGTGAATAACCTTCAACTCAGCAGAGATTTAAAAAGTTTAGGATCAATGGCATATTATTGTGATTAGGCATAACAAATTGGTGGTGGTGGTGGTAAGGAAATTGAATGGAAGAGGAATGAAGGAAATGAAGAATGAAAAAGAATGCCTTGTGTTTATGCAAGTTAATTAGCACTTAGTTGCTTCCAAAATGCAGCTTCTCTCTTATTTAATACAAGCATTATTGTTGCTGAATGTTAGATGGGTTATAATCATCGGCACAAACTCTAACTGGATAACCAAGATTTAAAAAAAAAGGATCATAGAACAAATCAACCCAGAGTTTTTATTGGGAACAAATGATCAGACTCAAATGACACATTATACAAAGACCTAACCCTTGGGAAAGAGGTTCCTTCCAAAATTCAAGTGGCCCCCACCCTAGTAGCATTTCAAAGGACCCTGAGATTGTGGCTCTTCACCCAGGCCTTTGGTGAGGATAACTGATGTCTCTTTCTTACTGCTTCCCAGCAGCTTTGTTTTCTTTGTCCTCTTTATTTTTGTTATCTTTTATTGGCTTTGTAGTTTTTATATTACTCTTTGTTTTTAAATTTTTGTAACAATTATAAACCAGTTTTCTGGGAGTAAGCTGGCATAAACATTAAATATATTGTTGCTGTTTGCATGGTCAGCCAGAGGTTTAAACTAGATTTGGCATTTTTATTCACCAGTTGAATCCTTTCAATTGTTGTGGCCTGCCTGTGCCCAGCAGAGCAGGCAGGAGATTTGGAAAGTGAGGAGGTTGAGGAGGAACATGGGCCAGCCTGGAGTCTGGAGAAGGCTCGGATGAGGGCTCTGAATCAGAGGCAGAGAGAGGACCAAGGCCATCTGGTAGTTATTTGCGGCTTCCGGAGCTTCCAGAGTCTGACATCAGTGAGGCAGAAGAACTAAGGGAGCCTGTTCCCAGTGCGTGCATGCACAGAGCAGCCAGAAGGCAAGAACAATTAAGAAAACAGGGTCAACTTGGGAGTAAGGCTTGGGGATGATTGGCCCCTCCCATAAGACATAAAAGTAGAGCAAACTGGATGTGAGCTTTTGCAGGAAACAATTAGTTCATCTGGTCAGTTCAAGCTTTGAAAAGTTCTGTTTGACTCTGTGCTAAGTTTGGCCTTGCTCTGCATTTGGCAATTAGGTCTCTGGCAGCATTCCCAGGCAGATAAGGTGGGTGTTTATCAACATTTCCCTGAAATTCTGTGGCAACCTGAGCAGACATCTGTCGGAAACCTTCACAGAATGTTTGTGAAGCCTTGCGGATGACCATAATTTGCAGCCGTAGAAATAAAAGAGGGGCTTTGGGACTAAGATTGTGATTTATGCTTTCTCTGGAAGCCTAGGTCAGAACACCAATGGGCATTGTTGCTTTTTGGTGTGTTAAGGGTGTAAGCTGTTCCAAATAAAGCTATCTTTTGCAATTGACTGATGGTGATTTTGTCAGTATCAATGGTGTCCAACAGGTGCTTCAGTTGTTTTGGGATTACACCTAAATAGTAATAGGTGTAAATTACACCTATTACTATTGTCACTATCTTCACTTTCTTTGTCCACGGTTGTTCTATTTTAATTTGTAGTTCTTTGTCCTTTGTGACTTTCTCCAGTTCTTTTTCTTCTACTTCACTGTATCAAATTAATGCAATGTCCCACTATCCAGACTTTCTTTTGTTTTTCTTATCAACAATCGTTAAGTCTGCGGTGTTGCGTGACAAGCCCTTGTCTCTCTGAATACTAAAGTCCCAAAACATTTTAGCTTTATTTTATATTACTTTCTCTATTTTGAGATCCCACCAGTTCTTGCCTATAAGCAAATGATATTTCTTGCAGATATTCCAATGCACCATAGTTGCTACTTTGCCATGCCTTCCTTTGTAGTCAGTTTGTGCAATCTTCCTGCAGCAGCTAGCTAGGTGGTTCAGCTTCTTTGCCGAGGCAACATTTGCTTCTGTTATTGTCTTCTCAATTCTGGCTTTATATACATTTTTTCCTTAGGCTGGTCTTGTACATCCATAATTATCCATCTGTCTTCAACTTTTCTGCTCTTAGCCATTGGCAAGTCTTGTTATCTAGCTCAATACTTCAAATTTATGTTGAAAATGTAGGCAACATGAAGAGTCATTTTAGAAGAACCAGAAATTTCTGTGTACATCTAATGATACAAAGAATTTTAAAGATCAACATCCAACTGAAACCAGAATTTTCTTGCTGGTGAACAATCAATTAGAAAAGATACATGGATTGCGCACACACAAAAGAAAGACTAGTCCTTATGCTAGAAGTGAGGAGCACAACTCACCTAATTTCATACTGTCAGCAACAAAATTATAATTTTTGCTGACATTGTCAATTGGCAATTTTCTGCAATTTAGTGGGTATGATTTCCAAGTAAAACCACAGCTAGCTGTGATGTGAGGCACGGAGAAACATGAATTCTAGCCAAGACAGTAATACCCCCTTGCAAAAGAATATTTAGTTGACTGGAAAGGTAGTAATAAAAAAAAAGCAAATACAGTGAATTCTTAGGCAATTTCTCTTAAAAATTGTTCTTGCTGCTCAAAAAGGACATTAACTCTTTTTTATTTAATAACTAAATGTTTATTTATCTTATCCTCACAATAAAAACTATTGCCCAGTTAAATCATTCATTTTTAATTTTCTGTCTTAGATTCATTACCTTACATCCTACATGTGCTTGAACAGCATGTTGTTGACTCTCTGGATTTCCCCAACATTTTATTTTTCTGTTTGGAACCTGCCAAATAAAATAAGTTTATAAAATACAAGGTTGCCAGAGGGACAAGATATACTTTTGTTGTAGTACATTTTAATAGTTACAGACATTTCTTCTAATTCACATTCTATATGCTTTTACAAATATTCCTTTAAACGGCACAAACAGCTAACCAACCAGCTTAACCAACACAAATATCATCAGCATACACTATAGGTGGGTTTTTCTTTCTAAAACAAAAAGCTCACTAGAAAACAAGAACATTCAGACATACTTTCTCATCAGTTTCTTCCATCTCCGACATATACATATTTCTCAGCAGAAATTTTCATATCTGGATTCAAACAAAAATTACTCTGTAGGATTATGAGATCAAAGCCATGCATGACAGCTTTTTACAAGTCTTGTTTTCAACTAACTGGTTTCTCTTTTTTTTCTAGATAAAAAGAAGTGCATGATCACCAATATGAACAACCTGTCCAGTGACTCTCTTTCCAGTTGTATATTTCTTACCTTCAGGAAAGTAGTAAGTGATTCCATTCTAGAAACCATTACATCCAAGCAATGCGCTATGAAGAACGCTTCTAAAATTCTAATGGCTCTTAAAAGATATTTACAAGCTTTGAAATAGTAAAAGTAGGTGTTACAAACACTGAGTCAGAGCCCCACCTCTTGCCATTGCAGAAAGAATCTGTAGACATGTAGCAAGAATGGAATTGCCTCTCTAAAAACTCCTTGCTAAAAAACCCCAATATCTAGCAACTATTTTTTTAAATCAGCTTTGATCTAATTAAAATCAAATTAAAACTATTCAGGTGTTAAGAACCTGCCAAGCATCGTAAAAATCTCCAAAACAGAGTATTTCTTACTGAGTGGCATCTCTTTCCTTGATTACTATCTGCCCGAATGTTGGTAATGAAGCCACCAAGTCGGTATGGCTTCAGCATAGAAAGTGGTGCTGCCTCTCAGAGCAGTCATTCAAGGTACCTGCTGCTCTTCGATTATAATTCTTTCTGTAACACCCCCAGGTTGGTAATCCTACTATCAGTCCTACCAACAATCTCGTTTAGTCAGATTGACTCCTTCTGATTTCACTGAGAATTACATATTGGAATGCAGTCTTGGTCTCCCGAAGCAACCTATGTGTATTCTGTGTACATTGCAATGGTGCTTCCATGTCTTAATATTTGATTCAATTAATTACTATAATGTAAATAATGTAACCTGAAATTTAAAAATGGTTAGCATAGCTCCACCCATCAACACTTAGATCTGAAAGAGAATAATAGCAGTTAGCAGTTAGACTTATATACCGCTTCATAGGGCTTTCAGCCCTCTCTAAGCGGTTTACAGAGTCAGCATATCGCCCCCAACAACAATCCGGGTCCTGGATGCCCACCAAGCCATGCCCACAGAACTGGTAGTAAATTTTTTGGAATCCCATCACTGATGTGGTGGCTTCATCCAAGATCCCAGAGGAGAAGTAGGGATATACATTGCTGGTGGAGAAGATCTGGTCTTGGAGGAAGGATTGGGCAGAAGACATAAAACATAAAATGTCTTCTCTGCCTTGTTTTCTGTGTTAATTGCCATCACTGCAAAAGCAATGTACCTCCAGTTCAAAAAAATAACTCTGTACCAGAGTAACATCAATTTTCCCATCCCCAAAATTTTGATGAGGAATACTTTAATCTAACATTGTTTGTCATCTTATTAATGGCATCATAGATTACATATGTTTACATGTTGAACTACATTTCTCTGGATAATAGTACTCTATAAACAATGACTTATAAACCACAATAGCTAAGTCCATACCATCTGGTGAGTCAAAATGTTACGGCTTCGCTTCATTTGTAAATCTCCTAATTCATTCTAGATAAACTGGAATGATAGGAGTGCAGGTTGGATTTAAACCAGAGAGAATTGAATTATCTGTAGAATCACCTCTATGTATCCATATCTAAATATAGTATTATAAGTATTTCTACTTATAATATGCACACTCACATTTTTGGTGCTATTATTATTAGGTGATATTTTGATATTATTATTATTATTATTATCGTTATTATTATACAATTGTATCACAGCGGCCAGTTGTTTCACCGGATTTGGCATTGGTTACTAGTCGGGCCCCAGCCAGGGGTTTAGGACGTCATAACGTATTTTCGTAATATGCATGCAGATCCAAGCAGTGCGGCTTTTTGCATTTGACTGATGGTGATTTTGTCAATTTTTAACTGTTTTAAATGTAATTCCAGTGCTTTGGGAATAGCACCCAGTGTGCCAATTACCACTGGAATTACCACTGCTGGTTTGTGCCATAGTCGTTGAATTTTGATTTTTAAGTCCTGGTATTTTGCGATTTTTTCATGTTCCTTCTCGGCGACCCTGCTATCACCTGGTATTGCGATGTCTATGATTGTGACCTTATTTTGTTCAACCAGAGTGATGTCTGGTGTATTATGCGCCAGTATTTTGTCCGTTTATATGCAGAAATCCCACAAGATCTTGACCATCTGATTTTCGGTGACTTTTTCAGGCTGATATTCTCACCAGTTTGTTGCTGTTTTAATATTATAATTTTTGCACAACTTCCAATGGATCATTTGTGCTACTGAATTGTGCCACAATTTATAATCAGTCTGCATGATTTTTTTACAGCAGTTGAGTATGTGATCAACAGTTTCATCAGCTTCTTTGCAAAGTCTGCATTTGGCATCATCAGAGGATTTTTCGATTTTGGCCTTAATGGCATTTGACTGTCAAATGCAAAAAGCTGCACTGCTTGGATTTGCACGCATATTACAAAAATATGTTACGACGTCCTAGGCCCCTGGGTGGGGCCCAACTAGTAACCAATGCCAAATCCGGCGAAACAACTGGCCGCTGTGATACAATTGTATAATAGTAATAATAATGTCTTAGCTGTTTTGGATACAATGCAGCATATTATTTAAAATAATTTGCACTATGAAAGTATGGGTCACACTTTGGGGGGAAAAAGCAGTTCCAATACATTTATTCGATTTTGTTATTTAAAACTAGCTATCATTCCACGATCAGTTGACTGAAATTTAATAAAGGCCCTGTTAATTTGTAGGAAATCCAGCGGATGCAACTTTTCTTGAATGCATTAATAATTAGGATTGTTTTCATCCTGCAATTTACTTTTAACCACCATGAGTTCTGGAAAAATATTCTATCGAGGAAGTTTTTTTAGGAAACTAAGTGCTTTAATTACCCAGTTTCTTTTATTTTTTTCTCTTTGCTTGCAGTAAAGAGAAAGAAGACAATTCTGAATATTAATGTTTATTTTGACATCATAATTATGATTGTTAAAGGAGAGGGTTCAGTTACAGAGATTATCCAATTATTCTTTTATTTCTAAGCTTGTATACCCGGAAATTCCATTTTAAAATCTTATTTCAAACCTATCTGACCCTTAGTCTCTTTGAACTTTCCAAAACCAGCATTTTAATCACCCCTTTTCCATTAACAAAAACTAGCAATATAAACAATACAAACATTAAAAACTATTAAAAACACACAATAGAATCACCAGAGACCACAGTCATTCAAGAACAGTGCAGCTCCATACCAATCTCTGATCTCCAAACCAGATGGGGAATGAGGTCTTCATGCCATTCCAGAAGACCAGAAAAATCAGGGCCAGCCTGATCTCTGGGAGGGGGAGCAGAATGATGTTCCATAATAGATGAAAAGTCCTCCTTTTGGATCCATCAGATGATATTCTCTACTGGATGAAACAAGTTTCTTCTGCTGGATCTGATGAGATAGGATGGGTCACTGGGTGAGGTGGTCACTCAAATAACTTGGCTCCATGCCATACAGGTTTTTCTAAGTCCTCACCAGCATCTTGAATTCAACCTGGAAGCAAACTGGTAACTAATGCAGCTTGTGGAGCATAACCATAACTGCTCACATTGCTGCATTTTGCAGCCCAGATATGATTACCTGAGTTGTTATAAGATAAACCATGATGACTCTTCCTTTGTACTTACTAGTTATGTCTTTAGAATAGAACAGAACAGAATAGAATAGAATTTTTACTGGCCAAGTGTGATTGGACACACAGGGAATTTGTCTTTGGTGCATATGCTCTCAGTGTACATAAAAAGACAAGATATATTCATCAAATATCAAAGGTACACTTAATGATACACTTAAGTCATAGGGTACAAATAAGCAATCAGGAAACAATCAATATCAATAATCATAATCGTAAGGATACAAGCAACAAGTTACAGTCATAATTTATTGCACTCTAGTGAGTGTCCAAATATTGGCAGCTAGATTTACAGCTTTGGATCACCGTTTTGTGGTCGATCCCACATGTTCTAAATCTTAAATCTACTGTATTATTGTTTGAGACACCGTCCGAATGACTTTGGTTTATTTAGGTTGATCGCTTTCCCAGAACTACAAAATGTCATATTTAATCTCTCACACACATCATACTCACCTATATTGTTATGTTTAATTATTTTAACAGCCTGTGGTATTGTGAAATATGTAATTATAAGCATAATGAAAGAGCAGTAGCGTGCATGGTTGGCATGCAAAATATTTCCTGATAGCTTTCCACAGGGATAAAATAGAAGTTTGTGTAAGGCAGGAAAATTGCTTTCAATTCATGTAGTTCAGTCTTTCTTAACTCGGTCCACTGCAGTTGCATAACTTTCATAAGCCTTTGTGAAGATTCTGCAGCATTGGGTAATATGTTAAATAGACAGAAGCTGTGATGTACCAAAAGGTGCTTTTTAAGACATATATGCTATATTTAACATATTTAAATATAGCAATATCATTCCTACCTTTTATACTGAGATTTAGCATTCACGAAGACATCTTACATCCTTATGCAACAGAAAGGTAGGGTATTCATTTAAGAATACATAAACAAATAAACAGAAGGACCCAGAGTTCTCATTCTCTCCCTCCATCCTTCCCTTTCTCCCTCCCCCCTCTCTCCCTCCATCCTCCCTCCCTCCCACTACCCCCCTCTCTCTGTACCCCTGTTGGATTTTTTATTATGATGATGGTTGTCTTAGTCTGATCTGTCCATGTAGTTGTATATTTTATAACTTTTTGTAGGCAATACTGGTTTTTACCAGAGCAGATGGATGATAAATTTAAATAAATTATTAGCATAGCATAGCATAGCATAGCATAGCATAGCATAGCATAGCATAGCATAGCATGGCATGGCATGGCATGGCATGGCATGGCATAGCATGGCATACCATGGCATGGCATAGCATAGCATAGCATAGCATAGCATTTACATAGCATTTACATAGCTCAGGGAATCTCCTGTCCCTGGATAATATACTCTGCAACTACTTCGCAGATCAAGGACTCCCATTTCCCAAAGCTGTCCTGAAGGATGTTGATAAACATCTGAAGGTTTAAGGTTAAGTTTTAAGGTTTATTTAGTTTGTATGCCGCCCTATTCCCGAAAGACTCAGGGCAGCTAACAATCTGAATCGGAAGGGGGGTACAAAATAAAAATAAAAAGACAAACAATTTAAAAATACAGCAACAGTCGTAACCTTGGATGGGGCTGGAAAATTCAACAGCCCCAGGCCTGCCGGAACAGCCAGGTCTTATTTGCTTTGTGGAAAACCGGAAGGGTAGTAAGGGTCTGGATCTCGACGGGGAGATCGTTCCAGAAGGAATGCTATTTATTTGAAGATGCTGAGAATCCAGAAGCATCAATATTATTGTTCTTCCTGCAAGTGAATGATACTTTTTGCTACTATAAAGCCCCAGGTATTTCAATGTTATAATTATTTTGTATTATTAATGTAGCCAGCAAGGTTATTGATGTACACACTACATTGTTAATATAGCAGAGTCTTATTTTCTTTTGACCCCCGAAATAAGCACTTGGCCTTATTTTCGGGGAGGTCTTATTATTTTTGAGGTGCAGGAGCAGCGAGCGTGGTCATCTCATGGATGCTGCTGTGTTGCAATATTTTCGGGGAGGGCTTATTTTCAGGGGAGGGCTTTTTTTAGCGCATGCACTCAAAAGTCTGATTGGACTTATTATCTGGGCAGGTCTAATTTTCATGGAAACAGGATAGGTACCACTTTGGTGGGAAGGTAACAGCATTCTGTGCCCCTTTGGCATATAGCAATGCTGGCCACATGACCACAGAAATTGTCTTTGGACAAAGCTAGCTCCCTTAGCCAAAAAATGGATATGAGCACTGTGCCCTAGAGTTGGACATGACTGATAGGGAAACCTTTATCTTTACCTTTTTACAGTTAGATATAGCTTTCATATTATAATTCATGACAGAAATGAGTCACTTCAGATTTGGTCAACATGCGTATTAGCCTTGGTTAAGCCACAACATTTTTACTACAGTGCCGTACAAGTTGGAGGAGGAAGTAAGATAAAAGTACATGTTCATTTGTATTAAAGCACCAGAGAGGTGTATGTAGTTTATGATTGGTGTGTTGTGTTGTTTTCTCAGCTCTGCCAATGTTTCATACGATATTAGTGTTTGTATTAACCAAACACTATGGTTTAACATTTTCTATGATCACAAACTAAACATGGGGCATTATATTATCTTACTGATACTGCATACTGATTGTGTGATTTGTAGAACTTTAGAAAATAATTTCTAAAAGGCTATGTCTTGAGTAACTGAAAAATCCCCCCTTTCTGACTTCTCCAAAAGGAGAGCTTCAGCTTCCATCTATATTTTTCCAACTTTAATAGTTGCTTAAATATACATATTTTGACATCTGGAGTTGTTACAGAGCAACAGGGAAATCTTTTCATCATTTTGGCAGTGGATTGAAAAACTATCTTCATTTGCATTTATGTTACGGTAATTATTCCATGTTCACTTTTGTCATAGGGAGCATATTGCCAAACAGAAAAGTAGAAGACTCAATTATCAATTTCCTGTCTAACACTATTTCAACTTTCCCTCCTCCCAGCCACAAAGGAAGTTTAAATGCTCCACAATAGAGTCAGTACAAATGGAAGAACCTGTTCTTCTTTCTTGAGGCCAAGTATTGTTTCTACTCAGATAAATAAGTCATCAAGTGGTTTGTTGCTTTCCTCAAGAAGTGAGTGTCAGATTTCCGAAAGATGCCCTAATTAATTAATGAACCTCGAGCCAAGTTTCAAAAGAAATCCAGTCATTTATTAGGAACGCCATTTCAGCAATACCCCATTGCAGTCAGATCTGACCTCATTTAAATTATGGCTGAACTTTGCCCCTGTTTCTTCCCTCTCCTCAGTCTGTGTCATAAATCACATTTTCATATGAGGTGCTTGACTCCCAAGCCTGCTGTAGTAATCTGAGATCCAACCCTAGCCAAAGGTATGTGTGGAATGCGCTCCCCCCTTTCTTCACCATGGCAACTTGATAGCAGACATGCAAATGCTTTATGAGTTGACAGTGAGACACATTGTGTGGTACCGTATTTTTCGGAGTAAAAGGCACACCTTTCTCCCTCAAAAAAGAGGCTGAAAATCTGGATGATCTTATACAATGAATACAGCATTTTTTGCCTCCTGAAACCCCACGCCCTTCACCAAAAAGGCCATACAGAGCATGTAGGAGGCTTTCAGAGAGCTCCTGGGGGCTGGGGAGGGAGAAATGAGGAATAAAAGGGGCGATATTTGCTCAATTCCCCCCCAGCCCCCAAGAACACTCTATAAGTCTTCTACAGGCTCTGCATGCATTTTTTTTGACAAAAAATGGAGCCACTTTTGCAAAAAAATGGGCCATTTTTTGCTCATTTTGGGGGGAGAGAACTTATAATCACAATTGAGTCCAAAATTTTGGTTGCTAAGCAAGAACGTTGTTAAGTGAATTTCACCACATTTTCCAACTTGACCACACCTACACGGTCACATGACTGGCAAGCCACTCCCACCCAGTTACATGACTGGCAAGCCACTCCCACCCAGTCACATGACCATCAAGCCACTCCCACAAAACAGGCCACACCTACAGAATAGGATCTAAAAAAAATTTGAAACCCACCACTGGTGCATGTGCACCGCCTTCTGCAGAGCCTCCTGCAGCTGCTGCTACCAGTTGGCTTGAACAGGAGAGAACCAACTGAATACCACCTCTGAAACTATAGGAGCTCCTTTGCTTCTGAAGTAATCATGGGGAAATATCTTTGGTGCTTGTTCATGTATCCTCAGGTAATGGGGCTGAGCCTTAAACATAAATAGCAGCTCAGTTTTTTTAAGAACTCAGCACTTCAAGAGAGGTGTAGGGTCCTTACTGCTCTCTGAAATTGGCTGTTTTCTTGCAAATGTTTCATCACCCAACTAGGTAACATCATCAGTGCTGGAAATGAGTCAATATGTTGCTTTTATATAAACAGAAAACTAACCCAACAACAAGAAGCTGACTTCTTTCTTTAGTTCTATTCCTCCCACCTGCCTATCTTTCTCCTCTCCCACACCCCATCCCTGCCTTTGGCTGCCCTACACAACATGGCCAAGATAAAGCTGCTGCTATATTCTGCCATTACTGCCTATGAAGATCATTGGTGCTCTCTGAGCTTGGTTGTTTTCTTGGATATGTTTCATTACCCAAAATAAATAATATCATCAGTTCTGATGGGTAATAAAATGACTGCAAGAAAACAACCAAGCTCAGAGAGAACCAAGGACCCCTCCCTTCAACTTTGAACTGAAATATTCTCCTTTATTGGTATTACTGCCTATCCAATGCCTCAAAACAACTTACACCTTGTGGAAGTTTTGTAAACTCCAGCATTTAAAGAGAAAAGAAATTGATTTCAGCCAATATGGTATTGGACCTGGGTACTTGAGAGACCGCCTGCTGCCAATTACCTCCCAAAGACCCATTAGATCACACAGGGTTGGCCTCCTCCGGGTTCCGTCTACCAGCCAATGCCATCTGGCTACGACCCGGGGGAGGGCCTTCTCTGTGGCAGCTCCAGCCCTTTGGAACGAACTCCCCGCAGAGATTCGGACCCTCACCTCTCTCCAGGCTTTCTGAAAAGCCGTTAAAACCTGGCTGTGTCGGCAGGCCTGGGGTTGATGAGCTCCCTTCCCCTCTCGACTTGTGTGGCTGTTGGCTTTTTTAAATGCTTGTCTTGTACTTTTGTGTTCCCTTTCCCCCTTTGAGTTGTTCGCCACCCTGAGTCCCGCCGGGAATAGGGCGGCATATAAATAAAACAAATCTCAAATCTCAAATATCCATTTCTCTCTCCCCCTTTTGTGAATGAGAGCATCTTTAAAATGAAATTCAGATTTCAGGGATTATGCAAAAGTATGCAAGTTCATCCATCCCATTAAAACGTGTCTTTTTTTTTTTTTGCTTATTTCTAATATTGTTAAACATTGACACACTGTTTTATAAATACAGTTGTACATTTCTATTATTTATTTGATAGAGAAAGTAAATGTTAATGATTAAAAGTGGTATTGTTAATTCATTGTAATCATAAAAAAATAGTAATTTTGTTGAGTTTCATTTTCTCATTGTAGGGACTCACAGTATTATGAAGTTTGGGAACTCCTGCTTTAAGACTACAAGGGTTGCATGCCAAATCTTTAAGGAAATAGAGGATTGTTTCATGAAACAACACTGGCATTCAGAACATTTTTTTATTTATATAAACATTTAATATCTACATTATAAAGAACATAGTAATATACTAGTGATACCTCAAATTAAGGAAATACATTGATACTGATACATTGACTTGCACTGAAAAACTCTAGGAAAGGAGGACCTCAGGCAGTTTCTTGTTGGAGTCAAAATGGAGTTGGCTTAGATTCCTGAATTCTCAACATATGTACAACCACATTCCCCCTCACATTCTGTATACACAGGAACACAGAAAAATTAGTTATTTCTTAAAGATTTTTTTTCGTTCCACTGCCCTATTCAGTGCCTGCAGGATCAGATGCTGGTTATTTAGAACATTGTATTCACTCAGTTCTATCAACTGATCGTATTCTTCCTCAGTGAATGTCATTGAGTACGTTGAGTATGGATTGTTGTTACTGGAGATGTCAACCTCACCATATTTCATTTCTGACTCAGAGCGTTTGACACCTAAAAGAGGGGGAAGGGGAGAGAATGAAATATAAGTTGCCCAAATTAAAACTTACTATAAAGATAGTTTAGATTTTCCTTAGAGGTTCGTTTGATACATATCAAGAATTATTTGTACTAAGATTTGAACTGGGGAGTCCTTGGTGATCTCTGAGCTTGGTTGCTTTCTTGCAGACAAGTACAAAACTAGGTAATATCGTCAGTGTTAGTAAGGAATGGGGTAGTTATTCGTACTGATGTTACCTAGTTTGATAATGGATTTTTTTTACAAAAACAAAGAAACAAAGCAAGTAAGCTCAGAAAGAACCAAGGCCCTAAAGTTCATTTCAATGTACAAGCACTCTTGAAACAGAGAAGAGGCAGGTCTGTACACAATGACAATACAGCCTGTGTTTTCTAATAAAAAAGTTTTTTTTAAGATGGATTTTATTTAAATCAGATTATCATCAGTGTCTACTAGGGATGTAGACCAAAGTACTGCATCTACTTGTAATAGCAATTTGAGGCTATTCTGTTTTAAACTTTTATTGATTATTATTCATATACTTGAGAATTGTCTTTTTAAAAAGTGTTTTGAAAAGAGGATTTATGCATGTATTTTGTTAGATAGATGAGAGGGAGAGAGGGGCAGAAAGAGAGTGGGAGGGAGGGAGATGTCTTCCAGTGTACAGATACATTTGGATATTGGCTTTGGGATTTTTGGTTTTTAGAAGATCTTTTGCAAAAGAAAAGCACATGATCTAAAATAGAGGCTCCATGCACCTTTCTCCACTCCATTTCTCTTTGTGTCTCCTTTGATTCCATTCATATTCAAACTAATCTCAAGGTGCTTCAGTTATAATGCTGGATTATGGGTCAAAGTCAACATGGCTAATACATCTGGGGACACTACCCCGTTTCCCTGAAAATAAGACCTCCCCAGATAATAAGCCCATCAGGCTTTTGAGCGCATGCACTAAAATAAGCCCTCCCCTGAAAATAAGCCTTCCCCAAAAATATGCAACACAGTAGCATCCATGAGATGACCACGCTCGCTGCCTCCTGCACCTCAAAAATAATAAGACCTCCCCGAAAATAAGGCCAAGTGCTTATTTCAGGGTCAAAAGAAAATAAGACTCTGTCTTATTTTCGGGGAAACATGGTATGTTTCAGAATATATTTTATATAGCATCTTTTTTGTTTCATCACTCTTAATCATTGCTATATTAACAATGTAGTGTGTACATTAATAACCTTGCTGGGCTACATTAATAATAAAAAATAATTATAACATTGAAATACCTGGGGCTTTATAGTAGCGAAAAGTATCATTCACTTGTGGGAAAAACAATAATATTGGTGCTGCTGGATTCTCAGCATCTTCAAATAAATAGCATTCCTTCAGATGTTTGTCATCATCCTTCAGGACAGCTTTGGGAAATGGGATTCCTTGATCTGCGAAGTAGTTGCATGATTGTTCTAGGGGCTAGATTTAAAAACAAGTAAATATAATAATTAGTGCATGGATGAGATGTTAAATATGGCTTTAGAAAAGCAATAGGACGTACACTTTTGCACCTGCTTCATAGTACTTTACAGCATTCTCTAAGTGGTTTACAGAGTCAGCATATTGCTCCCAACAACCTGGGTCCTCATTTTACTGACCTTGGAAGGATGGAAGGCTGAGTCAATCTTGAGCCTGGTGAGGATCAAACTCCTGGTAGTGAACTGAAATAGCCTGCCACACTGCATTCTAACCACTGTGCCACCATAACTCAAGACTGAGGAACATGAGACATTATTGCTGATGTATGCTGGATAATTGAGAAAATCAAAGAATACCTAAATAAATCAATATACTTCATTGATTATAGAAATGACTTTGATTGTATCAATCATGTCAAGTTGTGGAAAGTGCTCAGAAGAATAGAAATCCCCAAAAGTATCTCATTGTCCTCATGAGAAACTTATATAAGGAGGCCACAGTATTGATAGGGCATGGTGAAGAAGATTGGTTTCAGGTTTGGTAAGAAGTATGCCAAGACTATATACTCTCCCCCTTTTTATTCAACCTATATGCTCAATATATATTAAGGGGAAAATGGATTAGAAGAAGATAAGTGTGGTAGAAAATTGGAAGAAGAAAGCTCAATAACCTGTGTTATGGTGAGGATGCTACCATTATCACTGAAAATCTGCAAGCTCCAGTAATAAATGTCAATACGCACAGTGAAAAAATGAAACTAAAATTATTCATAACGAAGACAAACTAATGACAATACAGTAGATAGAATAACATGCCTTGAAACTGATAATAAAGATTTCAAAAGTGGTAGGTAGCTTCTGCCTTTTAGGATCAACCATCAACAGTAAAGGAACAAGGAGGCAACAAATATGCCGTAGACTAGTATTGATAGAGCAATCGTGAACATTTGGAAAATATATTCAAATGCCATGCTTTGTCTACATCTACAAAGATTATAATCATGCAAGCAACCCTTCTATGAAAGCAAATTTGGACTTTAAATGAGCATGGTGCTCATCTATCTTTCTTGGCTGAGGGAGCCAGCATTGTCTGACGACAATTTCCATGGTCATGTGGCCAGCATGACTATGCACCAAAGGCTCACTGAATGTTGTTGCCTTCCCACTGAAATGGTACCTATTAATCTACCTGCTTTTGCATGGTTTTGAACTGCTAGGTAGGCATCATGCCTCCACACAGAGGCTAATATAGCATAAACAGCTAGAAGTTGAAGACTTAACTTCACCAAAATAATTATCACCCAATATCATTACTGCATAATCATTATAAATTGCACACAATGATTTTAGCTGAAAGAATGAAGATGGCTTTATAGAACTTTATCATTAAGATCAGTGTGGAAGAGAGATCTACCTAAAATACAGCTGAACGACCAATTCAGGAATGTATTGGATGTATTAAATCAGCATCAAACATTGATTTTTCTTAATGCAGGAAAGCTCATTCTCTGTTTGAACTGCACTTTTTGGTTTAAAATTTTAGAAGATATGGACATTGACAGGAATTTTAACAAATGGCTAAAATTGATCTGTATTTCACAAAAGATACAGATAACTGTTAATGGAAAAATAACAAACTCCTGTGAGATATAGAAAAGGAACTTGACAGAGATGTCCCTTGTCACCATTGATTTTTATTTTATCTTTGGAAATATTGAACAGAAATATAAGATGAGATGAGAGAATTACTGGAATTCAGGTATGGAGAAATATATGAATTATGTTTGCTGATGACCTGGTGATAATTTTGGAAGATCCACTGGAATGAATCAAAATATTAAAGGAAAAAACTAAAGAACTTGAGGGGGAGAAATCAGCTGGTTTTAAAATTAATAAACAAAAGATGAAGATGTTAACAAAGAATGTTTAAATGGAAAACACAAACAGAATTGATGGAAAAAATGGTTTTCAAATCAAGAAAAAAGTGAAATACTTGTGTGTCACTATGACTTGGTGGCTCAACGGTGAAGACATTGGGCTTGTTGGCTGGAAAGCCGGCAGCCCAGGTTTAAGTCCCGAGCATCATATGATAGGATGAGCTCTTGTCCTCGCCCAACTCTTGCTAACCTAGCAGTTTGAGACCATGTGATGGGATACCCCTTTGATGGGAAGGTAATGGCGCTCTATGATATCATATTGTCCACATGACCACAGAAATGTCTTTAGACAGTGCTGACTCAATGGCCTTGAAACAGAGATGAGCCCTACTCCCTACAGTCAGCAACACTAGAATAATTGAATAATTGTTGTACCAGAATAATTATGTTCAGTCATGGGATGAAATCAAGAAGGACATGTTAAATTGGGAGAAATTACCATTATTGTCATTGTTGGGGAGAGTTTCTATTGCCAAGAATAATGTTTCTGTTTTGAACAATACCATTTATAACAACTGATGTATCTATTAAGCAATGGCAGGAAGATATATCTAAGCTTGTATGTCAAGGGAAAAAACCCAGAGTTAAATATAAAATATTTTAAGATGCAAAGAAATGGGGAGATTTGGATTGCCTGATTGGAAATTGAATCTTTGCAGCCTGCTGTTTAGTCTTAAAAGTTGTATTCTAAATGAGAATGGTTATGAAACCTACCATTGGTATATGATGACTCAATAAAAATTGTCTAGAATACATAAAGATTCTTCAAATTTATGTTGAAAATATGGACAACGTAGAGAGATTTTTTGTCATATTTGGTGGGCTTGTAAAAAAAAAATCCAGAAAAGTTTATATTCATACAATGGTACAATTTTTTTTAACAATCAATTTTCAACTGAAACCTGAACTTTTCTTGCTGGGATCAATGGTCAGTCAATTAGAAAAACAGCATTTTTATATACGATTAATTTGTGATTTATGGGTTTGAAGATTCGAAAGGGTAATTTATGGAAAGAAGAAAAATATGTTGTAACTTTAGACAAGAGAGTGAAATACAAAAGCATAACCACTGTCCAAGAGATCAGAAACTGCTTTTTTATCATCTTTTTGTCAGGGTTCCAAATAACACCTCCAATGAAAGAAGACTCTGAGGCTTGAAGTTCCTCAAACTTCCATTTTATTAGTAATGTCATATTGGCACATCTGGGAAAACTCATATATGAAAGCTTCTAGGTTTTTCCCCACCTAAATGAAAGTTCAAGCCCCTGCCCAGCACCCACATGTCTGTCATATGGCCCAATCAGGAACCGTCCCAACTGGAGATGCCTCCCAGTCATACTCATCCAGGTGCAGGGCAAGATGTCCTTGACTCTCTGAGAAAGGAATGTTATTATGACTATATAGCTCCCATACTCCATATAATCCCCCCTCCCATTTTCCCACAGCATTGATGTTTCAGGCTGGAAGACCCAATGCAAAAAATGGCTTCCAGACCTGACACTTTTCTTTTTTTCCTTTTCCTTTTCTATTTTATTTCTTACATTCATCATTTTTCCTTATTTTCTGTTTCTTTTCTAGCATTTGTATAGTTTTCAGTTTATTAAAAAAAAATCTTCAATAAATGTTATATTGAAAAAAAATAAGCAAATGAAAACAGAGAATCCATATTGAAAAGTAGGATGAAAAAAACAAGAGTTCAAAAGAAATTCTCACCCGTGATTGTGATCCTGCACTGTAATTTAAATGAAGGATAACATCCACCTTTCTTTCTGGTCTCAGCAGTGGAGCAGAGCTAGTGTTGATGAAGAATCCAGTATCTTCCAGAGACAAATATTCTTCGGTTTGTGTTAACTGATTGGGTGAAGAAGAGTCCAGTACAGTGTCTAAAAAAATAAGAGAAATCCACATTCTTGTAATGTATGATGGTTTGGAATTGCCCAAACAAATCCCGCCCCCTGCTCCACCATCCAAAAATTGACAAGTTGGATAAAAATCCATGCAAGCTACTTGCCACAAATGAAAAGTTGGTTCTGATTAGATTTTCAAGCAGCCCTTATGTGTACTGAATTGCTGGAATCTGCTGCTTGAAAAGACATGTGTTTATTTAAATAACTAGCCCATAACTTGGCGTTGCCGGGAATTTATTTATAGTGGGAAAATGTCTGGATCAAATGTAATTTCTAATGTTGGATTTTCCCCCTTACCAGAGGCAGCCCCCTTGTGGAGTACTGTGAAGCCATTACCATGGCAACTCCACTGCGCTGCACAGTAGAAGCCATTTTATGGCAGTACAGTAGAAGCCATTTTAAGGCACAACAGGCTATATCTTAACAGAACACACACACACTGAGGGGTTTTAGGGATGTCTTACCCCCACAATATTTGTTTCCAGAAAGTAAGTCATCTGTGTACCAAGTTTGGTTGAAATTGCTCAAGGCATTCCAGAGTTGTTATGTAATTTGGATTTTATACTGTGTGGTTCATGTGTCACACCATGGATGTGTGTTTGGGGCATAACTAAACCAGAAATACTTTACTTGTTTGTTTTTTTTCAACTTTAAACTTCATATATATTTTCAGTTCACACTACTTGTTTTTTCAACTTTAGAATGAACTGAAAATATATATGTTGATCCTGATTAAAGGCACAGTCATGCTACAGCCCATTTAATCTATATAGGTAGTCCTTGATTTATAACCACAATTGATCCCAAAATTTCTGTTGCTGAGTGAGATTGTTATTAAATGAGTTTTGCCCAATTTTACGACCTTTCTTGTCACAGTTAAGGGAATCACAATAGTTGCTAAATTAGTAACATGTTTGCTAAGTGAATCTGGGTTCCCCATTGACTTTGCTAGTCAAAAGGTTACAAAAGGTGATAAAACAACCCAGGGACATTGCAACCATCACAAACATGAGTCAGTTGCCAAACATCTGAATTTTGATCACATGACCATGGGGATGCTGAAACGGTCATAAGTGTGAAAAATATGGTCATAAATCACTGTTTTCAACGCCATTGTAAATTTTGGACAGTCACTAAATGAACTCTTGTAAGTCAAGGCCTATCTGCAGCTACTGAGGCTTAAGGCATGAAAGCTTCACCAACACACAAATTGTGATTTCATGTCAACAATGCAGAAGTGCTATTCTATTGCCATCTTTCTGAACATTTATTTTCATCTCCCTGATTAGTCATTTGTTGTTTTTAGGAGTTTCTAATTTAAAGTACTAACTGGGCCCAGATCTGCTTAATTTTTGGACATCATGGACGTTCAGCTAATTTTACTGAATCTATCATTGAAGAAACCAATGAAATTACCTTTCCATCTACAGAAGTTTTCATTCTCAAGATAACTATTGTCAAGCTGGAGACCTTTGATGAAATTGTGGTATTGGGCAACTGATAAGCGATCTGTTAGGACATCTCTAAAAGCACAGGATAGCAGTCCAGTTGGGTTGTAGAGATGTGTCTTCAGCTCCTGTGGTTCAATAGTTAAATGAGGCTCTTCATCTATAGAAAATAAATTATTATGAAAGAAACATGTTATTTGTCTAAGTTTGTCTATATTAGATTTTTAATCCTTTGCAAAAGAAAAGATAGTCCTTGACTTACAAACATTCATTTAGTGACTGTCCAAATTACAGTGGCACATTAAAAAAAAGTGACTTCTGATCTCTTTTCATACTTACAACATTTGCAGGCTCCCTGTGGGGTGATCAGAATTTGGATGCTTGGCAACTGGCATGTATTTATGATGGTTACAATGTGCTGGGGTCACGTGATCACCTTTTGTGACCTTCTGACAAGGATAATCAAGGGAAAGCCAGATTCACTTAACAGCCATGTAACTAAGTTAACAACTGCAATGATTCACTTAACAACTGTGGCAAGAAAATGGTGCAAAACTGAATAACTGTCTTTCTTAGCAACATAAATTTTGGGCTCCATTGTGGTCATATGTCGAGGACTACTGTAATTTGTGTAAATATATAATGATCAAGAAGAAAATGTGATGGTAACGCCAATTTTAAAAAGAAGACTTGTTCAACTATGGACTATTTCATTTATCTAAATATACAGTAAATTATTTGTCATAGGAACTGAAAATTCCTTTATCAGTGCAATATTTTATGATTCCTGAGAGTTTTTTTCCTGCATTGTATACATATGGTTTAAGAATATCAGTAACATACTTATTGTACGCAATCAATCAGCAATGGATAAGAGATGGTATTAAGAAACAAATGGGTATATTTGATCTGGAACCAAGTAGGGTTAATATTTTGGATGATTTGGGAAGCCATGGTAAATTTTCTATGAGTGGATTACAGTAACAGTTTGTTAACAGATGATTTTGGAATTTCAATTTTGTATTATTATACAATTGTATCACAGCGGCCAGTTGTTTTGCCGGATTTGGCATTGGTTACTAGTCGGGCCCCACCCAGGGGCCTAGGACGTCATAACGTATTTTCGTAATATGCGTGCAGATTCAAGCAGTGCGGCTTTTTGCATTTGACTGATGGTGATTTTGTCAATTTTTAACTGTTTTAAATGTAATTCCAGTGCTTTTGGAATAGCACCCAGTGTGCCAATTACCACTGGAATTATCACTGCTGGTTTGTGCCATAGTCATTGAATTTCGATTTTTAAGTCCTGGTATCTTGCGATTTTTTCATGTTCCTTCTCAATGACCCTGCTATCACCTGGTATTGCGATGTCTATGATTGTGACCTTATTTTTCTCAACCAGTGTGATGTCTGGTGTATTATGCGCCAGTATTTTGTCGGTTTGTATACGGAAATCCCACAAGATCTTGACCATCTGATTTTCGGTGACTTTTTCAAGCTGATGTTCCCACCGGTTTGTTGCTGTTTTAATATTATAATTTTTGCACAAATTCCAATGGATCATTTGTGCTACTGAATTGTGCCGCAATTTATAATCAGTCTGCATGATTTTTTTACAGCAGCTGAGTATGTGATCAACAGTTTCATCAGCTTCTTTGCAAAGTCTACATTTGGCATCATCAGAGGATTTTTCAATTTTGGCCTTAATGGCATTTGTGCGGATAGCTTGTTCTTCCGCAGCCAGGATTAGTGACTCTGTTTCTTTCTTTAATGTACCTGTTGTCAACCATAACCAAGTTTGTTCACTGTCCACTTTATCTTTTATTTTTTCCAGAAATTGGCCATGCAGTGCTTTGTTCTGCCAACTCTCCATCCTTGATTTTATCACATCTTTTCTGTATTCTTGTTTTGTCTGTTGGGCCTTCAGTAGATTTTTGTTGTTGTTCTTATTATTATTATTATTAGTAGTAGTAGTATTAGTATTTTTAGTATTAGTATTTTTAGTATTATTAGTATTAGTAATAGTAATAATTATTTGTATTATTTTTATACTTTTATATAATTTGTTGATTATTGTTTTTCTTGTTAACTATTTTGTTATTAAATGTTATTAATATAGTATATAGATGACAGGCTAACAATCTGTAAACAGATTTAGTAGTTTAAAGTTTTTTGGCCTGTTTTGCAAGGGGTGGGAAATTAATACTGTTGTATTATATTAACCAGCATTCAATTAGAGAGGACATTCTGTGTATGTGTGTTAGATTTTTCTTTTTAATGTCTTGTTTGTTGTGTTTTTAATTTTTTTTGTCTTTTTAAAAAACATTTTGGAATTTTGTATTTTAATTTTCTTATACACCCCCCCAAACAAAAACCCCATTAATAACAAGAAATAAGAGTGGTATGAGAACAACCTACCAATATTCACAATTTGGTCTTGAGTCCATTTGTGCCAAAAATCCTCGGAACTGTGACTTAAATTCCAGATATACAGCAGATTAAAGGAAAATATGCTGCTCCACATGCCTGCCCAGAAGAATGTACAGAAATTTATTTTTTTGTCTTTTTTCCCATCTCAGTAATCATTAAGCAACTCTTGGAGGCAGTAGAAAACTATCACCGTAGAATCAAATTATTTTCTCTCTTTAATTCTGTGTGCAGTTTACTAACATTTCCTTAATATACCACTACATATTTCTTCCAGATATCACAGCGATCATTGTAGTTGTTGATGGTGGTGCTTTACCTTGGTTGAGAAAGAGTTTGTAGAACTCAGCTCTATTTTGTGACTTTGAACCACACATTAATATATCTTCTTAATATGAATGTGGAAAAAAAATCATGTGAGCATCTGCTTTATTTTAAGACTCACTTGAACAGTTGTATAATGTTTATTATTGAATAGAGTGCATTTGGATGGAAGTATAGTACATTCCAATTTTCAACTATCTCTTATTTTTTAAAAATTAAAATTGCTACTTTACTATAAAGTACAAACCTGCCATTTATTACCTTGCAAATAAGAGATCCGAGTCTCTGGTAGCTTTTTCATTAGATGTCCCATAAAGAATTCACTACCAAAATCTTCAGTCCGAACAAAAGCTCCATATTTTAGTATTCCCACTTCGTAAGGTGTGAATTCCATCCATTCTATAGAAAGAATTACAGCCACAGAGATAAAAGGAAGATCCCCCTCGGTGCATTAACTCCAGTATTAGGTAAGACCAGGCACCTGCATAACAACAGGTTTTTTTTTTTCTGTACTTTTCTGTGTTCTTCCTTCCCTTCCTTGTTAATATTGTTTATTCTGTTTATAATTATAGGCTTTTTTCTTTAATAAAGACTTAAATGATGTGGTATGTATCAGCTTTGTTCTTAATTGCTGTTATTTATATTGGCTCAAAAATTCAATCTAAAAAAGTAAGAAAACTCAGGGCCGTAGGTTGGTCATGGATTTTGAAAAAAAAAAAAAAACACCTGACAAACCTGTTTTATTGTTTGCCATCTGTATGGGTGTGTACATACAGTCATCAGGTTAGAGACATGACAAATTTAAATGTAATAACAGAAGTAATTTTGTGGTCTTAAATATTTATTTGGGAGCATGGAAGGGACATGGCCCAGCTATAAATAACTAACATGATGGCACATTTTATGTGGCTCTAAAACTGGGATGCCCCAAATGTAAAAAGTAGCCTCATCACTGATAATTTACGGAGCAATTGTGCACCAGCCTCTGTTTCTTGGCTTGGAGCTTTTTCTGGAAATTGGAACTGAATGGATTAAACAAGTACATTAAACACCAGCTGAAGATTTCGGACTATTAGACTACTTTTGGTATTATAAGTGTTAGGTTGCTTCTCTCTTTGTTTAGCTTCCATCCATTGTTCCTTGTTGTGCCTTTTGGTGCTTTGGAAAATAGATTGACTCCCTCATTTTTGTGGAGCCCCTCAAATTTCCTGACAGAACAATTAATCAGTATAACAACTTGCTTCGAGTGTTTACCAGAAGTGGTAAACACTATACTGAAGTGGTAAACACTTGAACACTGGAAGATTTTAAGAAGAGATTGGACAATCATTTGTCTGAAGTGGTGTAGGGTTTCCTGTTTGGACTAGAAGACCTCCAAGGTCCTTTCCAATTCTGCTATTTTATTCTATTCTAAATATTGGAACAGAGATATTTTATTGTGCTATTTTATTGTGAGTTTGACTAAGGAGAAATTTCCTAAGAGTGAGATCAATCAAGTTGAACATGTCCACCCAGTCACGTGACCCATTTCCCACAGAAAACGCAGGGAGCCACAAACCTGGGTACGGTCATGTGACTGGATGGGAGTGACATTGAGTTGGCCACACCCACCCACTCACATGACCACCAAGCCATGCCCACAGAACCGGTAGTAAAATTTGAATCTCACCACTGTTTACACGTCACCAGAGTCATGGTGGCTTGTAAATAAAAATTAAAAGATCCACAATGTAACAGTAAAACTATAAACAAGCAATAAAACATTAAAATGAATCATTAAAATGCCCATGACCACACTGTCTTGGATTGAATATACTATGTTACATTTACATCCAAGGGCAAGGAGGTGACTTTAATCTGAGATTATTAATGTGCAATTTATTTTCTCTGCCTGTTTCATAAAAGTATCAAGAGACCTATATCTAGCGAATAAAAGATTTCTTGGTATCGCCCCTTTGAATTTGGTATTACCCTTGAAATCCATAGTGCTGTACTTCTCCTTTACATTGATGGCAGTGTAAATAGGGAAAGGATTCTGCCCCTCATTCACTGCTTGCTGTTGATCAGAAAGTTTATGGTTGTCTTTCTGTATTTTAAAAGGAAATATAAAACCAATTAAAGATAGAAAATAAGTTACTCTTTTGTAATACAAGTATATGTAACCTGTTCTGAAATTGTGCATGCTGCGCATATTGACATCCACATATCAATTAGGTTTCCAAGAGAAATGCCATTGGAATACCCTGTAATCTTAATCTTCAAAACACAGAATGGGAATTCCAACTGTGAGAAAATTGAACCCCATGTTGCTGAAGGAGGGGAGATGACAATATAGGCTTGTGCTTCAGACAGCAGCTACTTGCAAGGAGACATCAGGACAGCAGTTAACCCATGGGCTAGAATGCTGGGAGAAGAGAGATGCTTTCAAGCTCTCAACCCTGGTGGAGCATTGAAGCATTGAAGAATACCAGGTTCATTCCTCTTTCCATCTATTATTGGCTTTCTAACCATTTTAAAGTTACAAGAGTTCTTTCGAGCAATAAGTTTAGAAAACTACCTGCTAGGTAAATCTTCACTGCAATACCAAGAAAACTAATAATTACCCACTTGGAGAACATAAAATAAATGGCAAAAAACTAAAAAAGAATTTAATTCAAGAAAGATATAAATGCATTAAGAGACCAGACTATTTTAGAATATTCGGATTTTTGCTCAGTTTTGAAATAAACAAATTATTATCTTCATGAGAACATAATTTGTTTAATCTATCAAGAAAGGGATGATTGGTTTAACATTTAAAAATAAAGGAACCTGAGAGCAAAAAAGGGATTAATGAACTAAAATCTTCATTGCAATACAGAGAAAACTAATAATTACCCACTTAAAAAATATAAAATAAATGACAAAAATCTAAATATGAATTTAATTCAAGAAAGATATAAATGCATTAAGAGACCAGATTATTTTAGAATATTAGGATTTTTCTAAATTTTAAAATAAACAGATTATTATCTTCATGGGAACATAACTTGTTTAATCTATCAGGAAAGAGATGATTGGTTTAAAATTTAAAAATAAAGAAACCTGAGAGGGGTGGGGAAGGGGGATCAATGAACTAAAAGAAGAGCAATGGAATTTATAAAATGTCAGATAACAGTATGATACATAAGACATTTCAAAGGATATTTGAGGAATTGGGACAGGAACTTATAGCTAAAGTGCAACAATAAACTTTGTAAAATTTGTATTTGCAAATGCAGTTTTAAAGAAGACTGTAAAGGAAAAAAAGATGTGAAAGAGAACAATGTGGATAAACAAACAAACAAATAGATCAACAGGATGAAGAGGAAAATCAAACTGATGCATAAACAATGGAAAATAAAGAAATTGTGGATTATAAAACAGAGATGACAGTGGAATACAAATACAAATGATAAGCCTAGAGTTGACCTGGGCAAAGGCCTATTACTGGACTTACAAAAGACAGTTTCTAAAGCCAGGACGAATTGTTTGAGATGGAGATTCAATCCTACAATAGCTACACAATGGTTTAAAGACCATGATTGTTAGAAGTAAATTAATATAAAGGTCACTTGTTTGACCTTTAGAAATAAGAAATATTTCTACAAATATTGCCAGGAGTGGCATTTGGGGGTTCGCCAAACTGGGCAGAATCTGAGCTAGAGGATTGCCTGAACCCATGTGAACCTCCAGCAGCCCACACCTGGCTTTACTCTGTGGTGCAAAACTTTCTAAAAATGCTAACTGCAAGTTAACAAGCTCTGCTCTGTGACCTTGATTAACTGATTAAATCCTCCCCAATAGGGGCTGAGTGAAACTGACCTGATCTTAATCAGTTTTGCACTGAAGGCTTTTGATGATGTCAATGTGTGCAAAAATGTGGTCAGAAAATGAGTTATTGCTGTTTATTACTACTATGTTTGTGAACGGTCACAATCCAAGGCAGTTGCAACACTTATTGAACATTTCTCTGGAACTATTTGTACTCACTAAACAAAGAGTACATATACATCCAAAAGGATCTGTATATATTGATAGATTGCAATTATACAATTAAACATAAGCTAGCAGAATGAAGCAAATGCTTCCTGGACAGCTTCAACAGAAATACAATGTCAATATCAAAATATGTCATCGTTCTATATTCTGCATTGGTCAGACTGCACTTAGAATATTACATCCAGTTCTGGATGTAATGTAAGAATAATATTAATACACTGGAGTAAAAGAAATAAGATGATAAGGAGCTGGAAAGGAAAAAAATTCTGAGGAATGGCTGGAGGACCTGGATATAGTCAGTTTGAAAAAGAGAAGACTATGGAAATATGTGATAGTTGTTTTCAAACATCTGAAGGATTGACATGTAGAGCAGAATTGTTCCAGAAGACAGGACCAGAAATAAATGGTTAAAATTATAATGAAGATTTCACTTGGACATCAGAAAATATTTCCTGGTAGGAACTGTTTAGCAATGGACCAGACTGCCTGGTGTACCATCTGTTCTTGGAAGTGTTGAAAAAGAAACTGGATATCCACTTTCTGCACTGGGCAAGATTTGGATTAGATGATCTCCAAGGTACCCTGCAATCCTTACAGTCCATGATTCTAGAAACAGCAAATGTTATCTATACCATCCAGCCAAACATTGATCTGCTTGCAGGAGAAAAACAATGGGCAAGGCTTCTTAGGATTCAAAGTCATACAGAATAAGCCTAAGAATCAGTAGTTTCAAATCATACTATAAAAAAGTACTCTACCCCGTCATTCAACATATATTCAATAAGGAGACCCCACAGATCTATGGAGGATGTTTTATGTCCTTCTTGTTTCCGATGTCGCAATTGCCTGTTGTAATATTTCAAACGCTCCATGGAAAAACCATTCAGTTTGCTCTTAGTTACATGTCTTTTAGCCTCATTGATTTGCTCATCTAGATTCTTTCTTGACCAGTGCGCATCTTTGTACAACTTTGCCATGGTCCTAGGAAAAATAATTCAAGAATATCTGGTTGGATTAAATATCAAATATCCTACAAGATTCCTTTAAGATACCCCATTAAAGCAACATTCCTTTATTATACTATAATTATATTCCAAATAAAGGAATCCATGTTGGAGTCAGTCAATGGAGGCAATGTAGTCAGGAATTATGGGAATTCAACAGGGGTAGTACCTTCCCTACCGATTCAGAAATGTGAGCACGCACGCATGCATAAGCTTTTGGTGAAAAAAGGGCCTAAATGGGATGCCCTAGAGCTGGGGCAAATGGGCAGGGCCACCTATGATTTCTGCTACCGGTTCAAGTGAACTGGTCCAAACTGGTAAAATACCATCTCTGGAATTGAAGTCCAATATACAGGTAGTTCTTGCATATTGTATATTATGACCATTTGTTTAAAGATTATTCAGTTATGATAGCACTGATAAAAGTTACTTATGATCACACATGACCATGACAGCATCCTGCAGGTCATATGATTAGAATTTGAATGCTTGGCATTAAAAAGTCATTAAAAAGGACCACCTGTTGTAATTATCAATACAGAACTTCTTTTGAATTCTTACAATTAATTGTAGGCAGGTAATTAGATCAAAAAGGATTTTCTCAATATACATTTATATCCTTGGCACATTTATACCCCCAGACCTCAAATGGATCTCTTTCCTTAATTCAAATAAAGTTAAAATGAAAGCAGGTTCTTTTTTTTAAACAAAGCAGCCAGTCACAGATTTATTTCTCAAGTAGGTCAGTGATATTATGTCCTACCCAAATAATTAAAAAGCACAGAAACTGAGCAAAGTGTATTTTTCTAGCATCAAATATGCCTTAATGTCCTTACCACGTTGTGCCTGACAATCCACTCATGTATGTAGCACAATCTAGGAGGTTGAGCTTCTGAAGACCTCGGAGACTTCCAAAGCATGCAGTCAGTGATCGCATACTGCCCCCTGTTGTCATGATTGCAACTACTGGAACCTCAAAAAATAAACAAGCAAGTAACTCTCAATTTTGAAAGGAGACAATGAAATTCAGGATTTGGATTTAACCTTCTTCTGCATTTTCCCATCAGTGGTTCCAGATCTTGTTGCAACTGGTACGCTGCAACGGGGTCTGGCATCCACCACGTGAGCACGTGCAGCATGCACGCAGCGCGCACATGCATACTTACCGCCCGCGATGCTCCAGCTGCTCGGCGGAGCGTCGCGCAGGTGCTATATGCTCCATGCGTGTGCGTGAAAACCCCAATCGGCTCAAATAGCGGTAAGGAGAGTGGGCAGGCGGGCCCTCCAGAGCACCGTACAAAAATAGTACCTGGTGCTCCCAGCAGGTACCGGTACACCCGTACTGGGGCGTACTGGTTGTATCCCACCACTGTTTCCCATGTTTCCTTTTAATTATACCCCTTGCTGCTGCTGCCTGGAGGTAGGGAGAAAGGACATTGTGTCCATTAAATAAGATGCTCCAGAGGACTCTATATGGGCATCATTTTGGCATTTATGAAATGATGTGTGTATATATATATACATATCTATATTGTGAGAATGAAAATCTGGTCGGTTTCAGGAAAGAAAAATGCTGGTGCTACTTGAAGAGGAGGAAGTATTATTTTCAAGAGTCAAAGCCCATGGAAGGTAGTCTATAAAATATGAAACATTCTAGCAACAATATTTATAGTATTCTAAATCAGTTTCTTAATTGGTTTTTGTTGTTTATTTTTGGCATTCCTATTAATGCTGAAAAAGAACTGATTAAATCAAAGGATGATTGAATCTTTTCCTTTAAACAATAAGGGTTATAATTAAGTTTACATAGTGAACATTAAGTTTTGTGTGATTGCTTGTTTGTTTTTATAATTTAAAACAAGTATTTAATTAATTGTTATGTTTGCTTCTGAGTTTAATGGATTTCTTTTGTATTATTGCTTGTCAGCTTTTCTCCTCTCCTCAACGCCAGCTATTACCGAAGCAACTTTCTCTCACTGATTGGTAAATTTGTTAACACTAAGATTAGTCAATATGTGATTTCTTACACAACATTTCTAATACAATTTATATAAATTATAGATACTTCCCACAATATGTATATAAAGAGATATGTATACATTGACAGACATACATGTACATACAGACATATATATTTATGGAGTCAGCTGTCTTAAATTCAGAGTCTTCCTGATATGATAGCAGACAGCAATTTCATAATACATGCTTTTTTAAAAACATGCTTTTGAACTGCTAGGTTGGCAGAAGCTGGGACAAGTAACGGGAACTCACCCCATTACACAGCACTAGGGATTTGAACTGCTAAATTGCTGACCTTTCTGATCAACAAGCTCAGTGTCTTAGCATCTTAGCCACTGAGCCACCACGTTTGTTATTATACTATATACTGTATTTTTCAGAGTATAAGATGTACTTTTTTTCCTCTAAAAAGAGGCAGAATTCTGGGTGCGTCTTATACACCGAATACAGCATTTTTTTTGCCCCCTGAAGCCTCGCCTCTTCACCAAAATGGCCGTGGATAGCCTTATGGAGGCTGTTAGACAGCTCCTGGGAACTGGGAGGGCAGAAATGAGCAAAAAACGGGCTGGTTTTGTCCCGTTTTTGCACTCTATAAGCCTCCATAAGGCTATGCATGCAATTTTTTTTTGACAAAAAAATGGTCCGTTTTCACGATAAACGAGCTGGGATTTTTTGCTCATTTTTGCCTCCCAGTAGCATTCTACAAGCCTCCCTTCCCCCAAGGCTATTCATGCCTTTTTAAAAAAACAGGCCCATTTTTGTGAAAAACGGGCCATTTTGGGGAGGTTTGCAGAGTGCAAAAACTTTTTTCCCCCTTTCGGAAAGCTGTTCAATTAGAGTGGTTGATGAGAATTACATTGATCAAGTGCTGTCCCAGCAGAAACAAAGTTTTAGGTGCTACAATTTGTCAGCTATTTCCTTCTTCAGCACATGGATAAATACACCTGGAAACATCTACCTACCTACCTACCTAGCTACCTACCTACCTACTCTCTCTCTCTCTCTATTTCTCTATCTACCTACTGTATTTCTCTCTCTCTCTCTCTCTCTCTCTCTCTCTCTCTCCCTATATACCTACCTACCTACCTACTCTCTCTCCCTTTCTACCTATCTACTCTCTCTCTCCCCCTCCCTATCTACTGTATTTCTCTCTATTTTTCTCTCACTATCTCTCTACCTACCAACCTACCTAACTACTCTCTCTCTCTCTCTCTATTCCTCTATCTACCTACCTACTTTAAAAAAAATGCCTCTTCAAAACCTGGGTGCGTCTTATACTCTGGTACATCTTATACTCTGAAAAAATATGGTAATACTATAGTACAGTGTTGGTAAACCTTGTTTGCCTTGGGTGCCAAAAGCACCTGCATGCACGCTAGCACACACACTTGCATACCCACCCCCATTATTTAATGCCCCCCTGCACCATGCCCCCTCCTGCTGCCATGTGCATGGCTTTCTTCTTTGGGGAGGGCAAAAACGCCCCACACCCCCTGGATGCCCTGTGGAGGCCGGAAACGGCCCATTTTCCAACTTCCAGTGGGTCCGGTAGGTTCATTTTTTTTTGCCCTCCTCAGGCTCCAGAGGCTTTCTAGGAGCCTGGGGAGGGCAAAAAAGGTCGAACACTCAAACACGGAAGTTCGGGAACTGACTTCTGGATTGCCCGTTGGGCCATTTTTTTCCCTCCAGAGGCTTCAGGAGGCTTCCCTAAATCTCCAGAGAGTGAAAAACGGCCGTAAATCAAGGCCCAAAATCAGCTGACAGGGCAATGCCTCACGTGCCCTCAGAAATGGCTCCGTATGCCATCTGTGGCACATGTGCCATAGATTTGCCATTACGGATATAGTATAATGTAATTTATAGTTTGTGGAGTAAACATATATCATTATATGTTTATTATATCTTTATAAAGAATAAAATTATTTACATTATATATAATTTATATTACATTATATTATGTACACTACACTATAGTAATATAATGCCCAAAATTTATTTATTCATTTATATATTGCATTTATATCCTGCCATTTTGGGAAGTCTCTTGGCAGCTGTAGTAAAATGTAATTTTATTCTTTTAACTCCTGGATATGAAGATGTGTGAAAGGGGAACGTGTTATTAACTAATGACATATATTATGGTAAGGTGTCCTACTGAATTTTATTTGCACAACAGAAATGTTTGCATTATTAATATATCAAAAGCAGAGGAGCTACTGTATAATAGTGGGACAAATCAAAACTATTATATAGGAATGTGTTTGACCACAGTACAACCAAAATGAAGCTATTAAAATTCCAGCTATTGACCATCTAAAAAGTTTGTAGAATTACCTGGCAGATTAATCTATTTAGTATAAATATTTGTTTATCCTAAATATGTTAGGAATGTGAACTATTCAGAGGTGCTAAAGAGTGTCAGTAATTTACAATTTAATATGTAAAAGTTGTATCCCATCTTAAGAAACAAGCAGCAGGTTCAGCATATTGATGAAGCATAAGTAACATAACAACACAATTCAGCATAACCAACATATCCAAACAAAAATACCCTTGAAACCAAATACATATGCCCTTAAGTATGAATTTAACTAGCATTAAATTCAATCCTCGTTATTAAAAATGGATCTTTCAACATAGACTAAAACTGGTCTCTATAAAATATCAATGAAAAATTTATGTTAAGTATGGAGTTAAACTTTTGGCACTCATCACTTTTAGTAAGTCTTTGTGTGTTCTACACGGGAGTTTCCTTAAACAATTAGTTTATCAACTATTTATCAAATTACTCTCATAAGTCATAGCAGAGACTGTAATACAGCATCTAGAAACCATCATAAGTCATAGCAGAGACTGTAATACAGCATCTAGAAACAAAACCCTCCCACAAATAAAACTATGGATTCAGTAAATGGGTGACATCTCATATTAACAAAGAAACAACTACCAAAGACACACAAAGCAATCGACATCTTCAAAAGAATAAAATTCACTAGAGTAGGAGAAAACAACACCATTCTGCCCTTCCTGAACATCTTCATCATCAGAGGTAATGATGGCAAGTTAGAAACAAGTCTATTGGAAAAATCACCCACACTTACAAAATGGTCCACTATCAAAATAGCTACCAACTCAATCTCCCACAAGTGGAGCTGTGTAAGGACGCTATTCAGATGAGCACAAATGCATTGCAACACCAGAAAAAGGAGACAGACTGCCTCTTTAACATCTTCCAATAAAATGGATGCTATACTACTTCATCAAAATGTTATCTGACACTCAATTGACTACAGTACAACCAATCCAAGCTATGAAAAGGATAACACTGCAGCATATTTTTTAAAAAAAATCAGAAACAACCAACAGACTATTACAACCACAATGCATCACGAGTAGCACACAAATTAATTAAAGCCCTCCAAAAAATCTTAGGTAAAACAAGAAACTGAGCACCATCTAGTAGTGAGAAGACATGATGGAAATTCTGTAATTCCCCAACACATGGACAGACAACCATAGATTCAACAAGAAATTGTGAGTATCCTAGACCAATCTAAATTCAGGAAAAGCTAGCGAATTCCAGGCAGCTTGACACTCATCAACAGGCATAGAGAAATAAACAACATTTACACATCACTAAAAAAGAAACTATAAAAACCTATAAAGTAAAGAAAAAGACTGGAACACCCCTCACTAACATAAGAAGGGATTAGTACAATTAACTCTAGATTAAACAATCAAGCAGTAAACTACAGCCTAATCAAGGAACTACCAAAATGGAAATAACACCCCACCAATCTACAAATGCTTCTTATCTGGGTAGTGAAACATCTTCAAGAAAAGTAGCAAGTGTAGAGAGTTCTAAGGATGCCATAGTTCAACCCTTAATACACATATTCTCTTCTATTGGTATCTAATTATGGTGTAACTCCAATAGTACTGACTTTTCAGCACTTGATTATTTCCAGGCTACAAGATGGCAGTAAGATGTGCACAGAGTTAATCACTCTGTGCCTGCTGCTTGTGTATAAGAATGTTACTTGTGGTCACTTCCTTCTGTCTTCCTTCTCAGATGCATATAGAACAGATGTTCCTTTGACTCACTCCCTAGTAGGAGTAGCAGGCTAGATGGTAATCTTCGCCTATCCATATTATATATTTGCTGTAAATAAATCTTATTTTTCTATTAGTTATAAAGCCTGCTTTGTTAGTCCTTGTACAGATTGGATTCCCACTCACAGGAACTGCAGCCCTTTAACCCTTAATCACAGGTCATAGTGACCACACCATTTTCCAAAATGTTCGGAACACCCCTATTTTTTAGAAATGGACCGTTCTGTTTGCGAATAGAATTTATAAAATTTGTTAATTTGATCAATACATGAACATTGCAACTATACAAAGTAAATTTAACAACATATCCCATCTATGATTTTAATAGATTAAGAAAATTGTATGAGTAGTCATTAGGATCTCATGTCTGTAATAGCGTAGCTGAAATATTACGTCTGTGGTTAAGGGTTAACCTCAACTAGGATATTTGGTTTAAATACCTGATAGGGCATTATTACAATTATAATGATAATATAATTGTTAGAGATATCAGATTTAAAGTTAGAGTTAAGACACACTGAAAGAGGCAGAAGAAGAAATTGGGAGCTTTTACTTCCCATTCAGTTAAGCTAATTTTAAAATTACTTCTCAAACCTTAAACTATTGTTAATCTTAACTTTAGTTTGTTTACAATGTTTTCTTTATAAGGCACAATGTTAATTTATTTAAATTAATGGCGGGCAAGATTCATTGTGCTTTGCTTAACAAATTAATCACAAGAAGTTTTGAAAATGAACCTCAGTTTTGATTAATCCAACACGATGACAAAAGCTAGAATTGGCTACCTTCATTTCTAACATCATAGAATTCAAGGCAGCCACTTCTGCCATCAGGTTTGATCTCTTATACAATGCAGAAACCCAGAATAATGTTTTCCCAAAAAATGTCTGTGTAGTCTCCAGCTAAGCATCTAATGAGAGGGAATCCACCATTTCCACCAACTGGCTCTTTCATTGAATTCATTTGGTTGACCATTTCCTAATAGTTAACCAAATGTTTCACATTCTGAAATTAAGGAATATTGTTTCTTAATTTCCTTTCAGGTATTTGGTGAGTGCTTGCCCACAAGTGGTAATTCTTATTATGGCATGAGAAGCTGAAGAAATGGAAATTCACAAGATGACAAGTGACTAGATTAATCCTCATCTTAATGTCTATATGTTGTCAATTGGAATCCTTCAGTTAATAACTGACATTTTGAATTATACACACCTCATGGTCTTGCAGGTCATTTTCTAGTTTGAGAACCTTCTTCAAGGCACCATTGACAATGCTCTTTCTTTTGTGTAAAAAATCTTGCTCTTGTGAGCAAAGGTCATATCCCAAGCGGAGGTCAAGATTGGTCTTACTGAATTAAACACACAAGAAAATACATGTCAGCATACCTGTTCCATTTTCATGTTTGGACTCTTCTTCATTACTTGAAAATGCTAATGATCAAGGAAATCTAGAGTGAGAGCTTGTTTTTTTCCCTACATAATAAATGTTTCCCTACATAATAAATGTAACAAGAAGAGAAAAACAATTTATAAAGTGATTTGTTTTTAAATGGCAAATGACAATATTTATACCATGTTTTCCATAGTATTTATTTTGATTATCATGTGTACAAAACAGAATGCTATTATCTATTCTGCTATTAAAAGTGACATTAGAATTCATGCCACATTACTACATATATATTATATATACATGTAATTACAACAGAAATGAAAAATATTTGTCCTGAAATAATATAAAACACTACTATTTCCTTTAGGAACATGTCCCCAAACAAAGGTTGGGAAAATAAAACAGATTAAAACAGAAATAATCAGAATAGTTAAAATTGTAGCCATTACCATCCAAGATAGGATGGGTGTCTTACCAGTCTTCTGTCTTCACATGCAAAGCAAATTTCTTATTCTGAAAATTCAGAATACAAATATAGATTTCTTTACATTACTAACATCTTTCATTCCAGGAATCATTTATAATTTCTGGCACACACATAAAAAAAAGTGAATATGTACATTTCACCTGCTGGGCCAGAAGTTCAGAACCCCTAAATTGGTTACTGGGTAGTCCATATTATTTTGATGGGACATATGATAACAAGTAGCTATGATTATGCTTTAAGAGCTCATTTTTGAAAACATGTGAATATTTCATGGATATTTTAAGTAGTCAGTCAACACAGTTTGCAACAGGATATAAACAGTCAACCAAATAAAATTTGTAGTCAGTTGAGAAGAAGTTTGATGTAATGATTAAGGCATTAGTACAAGCTAGAAAGCAGGAGATTGTGACTTCTAATCCAGTGTTAGGCATAAAGCCAGCTGGGTGACCTTGGGATAATCACTCTGCATTATCCTTGGAAGGACACAATGGCAAACAACCTCTAAGAAACTATGCCAAGAAAATTATACAGATTTGCCCAGGCAGTCACTAGGAGTTCAGATGGACATGAAGATATATAGACACAAACACAGACACAGACACAAACACACAGTCAAACAGCTATGCAGTTTTTAATGAAAGAATGAATTGTATTTACATCCATCTGCATATTACAACATTCTAGTACAATTTCTTTTCTCAAAATCTTGAAGAAGAATTTTCAGTTTAAGAGTGTTTAAGTTTAATTTTACATTTGAAACATTGGATGGTGATAGCAATTCCTGTCTACTATTTTTATCATACTTAATCATTACTACAATGATGTTTCTAACTTGAGTCTTGTTTTCTGAGCTAAATCAGTAAAATTTGTTTGATGCAAAGAACCTTGAATTCAAGTTCAAAATGCAATTGATTATATTGAGTGGTATGTTGATCTTTCCACTGCTAGGACTGAGGTCCATAGGATTCAACAGAAGAAACAGAAAAGTACAGAGGACTGCAGCCAAAAAAGCAAAATATTATCCCTTTCTTCTGCATGAATAGAAACACAGTCTATTCGCCAAAGTAACAAAATCTTCTAATTAAATTCTTTGATTCCACATTCTGTTGCTTTACTTAACTAATATATTATTACATGATTCTGACCATGCAATTTATTGAGCATATCAAAAATCTTTGGTTACAAATGTGTATCTACATTGTTCTTTTTGGAACTTTTATATTGCAAAAACAGATTTAAAAAATAATAAGAATCGGTGCAGATCTCCTATTCCATATTATTTTCACACACATTTGAGATTTTTTTTCATGCAGATAATACCATCATAACCATAGTTCAGTTAGAACATGTGCTATGGCAGAGATAAATTACCTTCCCCTTCCCTCCCAGCCCAGCTTGTGGGAGAAGTCGATTTAAAACATGGAAGCAGTTTAAAGCAATATTCAGCAAAATTCTACTCTTACCTCAGCTAATACTATTTTCTTGTTCTGAGGAATTGAATTTACTTCCACTTTTACAGATTTTTCTTCTTTATTATAAGAACATGGCCCCTGGAAAGATAATTACACTTCTGTACCAAAAGAGTAGAAATTTGCATAATATGTATATGCAATCAATACCCAGATAAGCAGAGATCAACACCAAGATTAATATTAGACCAACAATCAAGCACTGTAGCCCAGTCAAAGAATTACCAACTCAAATAAACAAACAAACAAACAAACAGTAAACAACAATCTAATAATAGAACCATCAAGACCACGGACATACCATTTACAGGACAAGCCACAAGAATATAAACTGAGAATAAATCCCCACTACCTTCTAGCACTGATGATGTTGCCTAGCTGAATAATGAAATGTCTGCAAGAAAACAACCAATCTCAGAGTGTCTAAAGGACCCCCACAGTTAAACCCTGGGCAATAACTATTCTCTTCTATCAATATGCAAGTTGTGCCATTCTTCAGTATAAATGTATACAAAACTGATACATTAAGAACAACAAACAAAGCCATTAATGAGAAATTGATGTTTGATAATAAACTCACAAATAAATAATCTAGATCTTCCTTTGGTAATCTAATATCCAATGTTGGATGTTTATATTTAATGTAGTGAAATGTAGTTTCCATACAGAAGTCAAAACCCAAACTAAATTCCTTATGTTCTTCATGAGATCCTTTTGCAATAAGATATAGTCTTTTTTCTATAAAAGAAAAGGAAAAGAGTGTTCACAAAAGCAATTGAATATGTTTTTAATACCACTTAAAAAAAACAACAACAAAGTCAGTCTACAATGGAAGAATCCATCTGGAATGCATTACAGCAATCCAGTCAAAAGATGCCACTGAATGGATCAGTAGTTGTTGACAAAATGACCAATTTAAGACAATCATGTGCTAGGTAAGATTAGGCCACATTAAAGGAATGCCATCCTTAATTTAAACTGAAAGGAAGGAAGGGGGGAGGGAGGGAGGGAGGGAGGAAGAAGGAAGGAAGGAAGGAAGGAAGGAAGGAAGGAAGGAAGGAAGGAAGGAAGGAAGGATCTCTAAAATGCAAATTTCCCCATCTGTCTAATATAAACTGCCAACTCGAGCTGAAGCTGGAAATTTACCATCCACCCAAAGTGTATAACAAGGCCCACTTGTACAGATACTGTATGTGCATATGGATATCTTACCTGTCAGAAACCACAACAAATTAATTGAATGAACAGTAATGAATCTCAGCCACTTACAAATCATCCCATTTATAAAATCAGTTTATCTCCATCTTTGTATACCAATCATTCTCTCACATGGAAAAACTGAAATACACATATGTGAACGCCTACCCTTCCCTACTCCCTGCAGAAACAGGAAACAAAAGGGTCAGCAGTGCCAGACAGGAAAGAGCAAAGACAGGAGAGAAGAAAGTTGGCTCAACATATGTCAATGAGAGCTGCCTACTGACCAAGAGTACAGGAAATAAAGAAGTTCTGTTTAGACTTCACCCAAAAGCTTAGGATTTACCAAGGAAGTGATCAAGCAACTAAGGTATCCATACTTTTCTGCAGAGAGCTCTACAGTTCATTTATTCTCAGCCTGGTCTTTTATTCTTCTCAGCAAATCTAAGACCACCCACCAGTCCCCAATTCACAAGTAGTGATGTACTGTAGGAAAAAAAATCCAGCTCCATGTTCTCATACAGCAAATACAATATACAATGTTACCTGGTACTTCACTTATTTCAAATGATGATATTTCTTTATTAGAAATATATTTTTCATACAACTTGAGTAGGACTGCAATAGGTTAAAGAGATCATTCTTGATGAATCATATTTGTTAGATTTACTGGCCACCCAACTCCAGAACAATTCAGTTTACATTTTAAAAGGGTAGATTTGTGTTTCTTAAATCTTTTTTCCACTTAAGAATCCTTCCCACTTAAAAAAAAAAAGCAATAGAGAACCCCCCCCCCCGCCATGAGACCTTTTGTTTGTATGAGTTACATTTATTGATAAGTTGGATATGGATCCAACATTAAAACTGACTCATTTGCTGCAGCTGCAGCTGTTTCTTGCCATGGGCTAGGGATTTTAATATTGTTTAGGCTGGCAAAATTTTGAGGAGCCTTGGAGCACACTTTTAAGAGAGATAGGAGCAGATAAATAACGACAAATGGAAGACATCATAAAGTTGCTTAATGTCACCTCAGTGAGATGGGCGACATAGAAGTTTAATAAAATAAATAAATAAATAAATGTCTGTACAGGTGAAACTCCATGTAGTACCAGAAATGTCAGGGATTTGACAGCCACCCTACCTCAAGGCCTGGAAGAACAGCCAGGTTTTTTTTTTTTAATACCACCAGGGTGGGAGCCACATCCTGCCTGATTACAGATGCTACACCTCTGAGTTTACAGAAAAAGTAATATTACTTGAGTTTCGCGCCTTTTTCTTCTCCACCTCGACCTCCAAACAGCGAACTTGTCGAGACTATAGAAATACAAAGAAATACAAGAGGACACTCAATTCAAATTGAAAGGGTAAAATTCCTGCTATTGGTATTCCCTCTGAATGATAAGATGGTTTGCCAACCAGCATTGGGGGAGGGGAATAATACCCATTTCCTATAACATGATATGGCTGAGAACAGCTATTGAAATGTAACTCACCTGTTAATATTTTTAAAGGCAAATGACAAATGTTTTGCATGTATGTATATATGTATTTAACTATACATAAAACACACACATACATTCAAAATCTAGTAATAATAATAAATAAAACATAAATTTATATTTATTAAACTATCCCATTGATCTATTAGCTATATTTTTTTACACATTTAAAATCTCTTTTTTACATGGTGTATATATCCTATGTGGCATGCAGGATATACTCTGTGCATAACTGTATACAATCGTGCATTTGCATGTTACTGATATAATTATATTTTCAGGAAATGAAATACTACCATAATCCTAAAGTAATATTCACTTGGACAAACAGGATAGAAGATCAACTGTAAAAGTCCCAAGGTTTAATTATGAGATACTTGAAAAAATCAAGTAGCAATAGCAATAGCACTCAAACTTATATACTGCTTTATAGTGCTTTTACAGCTCTAAGTGGTTTACAGAGTCAGCATATTGCCCCCAACAATCTGGGTCCTCATTTTACGGACTTCGGAAGGATGGAAGGCTGAGTCAACCTTGAGCCAATGAGATTTGAACTGCCAAACTGCAGCTAGCAGTCAGCTGAACTAGCCTGCAGTGCTGCACTCTAACCACCTCGATTCTTAATTGAAAGTTTAAAGTGTCTGATTCCTTAATCCAAAGTTTCAGATATCAGTTAGGAAAAGGAAAAGGTATCAGATGGTTTAGTTGGAAATTGCATTCATTTCATTTCATTCCCTTTTCAGAAAAGGTATTAGAGAAAGTAGATAAAATACTTACCAGAAGAACTCCATTTGTAATGATTATTTCAGAAAATCTTGATCTAAAAAAATCGTATTATAATTGCTTTATTTATTCAGCAAGGCAGGATTTTTAAAGTTACTGTTAAAAAAAGCAACTCCTAGAAATGTTGAAAACAACAAGGGAAACCAGTAGTAGCTTAGGATGTTTAAAATGCAAAGTTTCTTATGAGGTTTTGGAAATGCAGAGGAGGCTTGCTAAATAATAGAATATCGTTAGATCTTAGTATTAGTGAAGAAAAATATTGTGCAATATTTCATATAGATGACAAGCACAGGGACATAGTAAATTTTGTAGAGATTATTTAGATTCTGATTTTACCCACCTATGCAATAACTCAAATTCTAATTCCAGCTCCTCGTTTTCCTGAAATTAGAGGAAAATAAGTGTAAAATTTCCTACCGAAATCATTCTAAAAGGTTTTTTAAAATGAATTCTGAGAGTTGTAATCTCACCACAACTGGCACAAAGATGCCTATTCTTTAAATTACTGTTAGGTTGAAGCATAATATTATCTGGATTTTAACCATAGTTGCAGAATTACAGTCACAAAACTAAATCATAGTGGGCGAACAGCCACATCAAATGGAGCTAAGAATGGAATAGTAAATAAAAAGACAGTAATTTAAATATCTTCTGAACAGCTCACTTTTAATATCACTAGCATGTAAAACGGGGGTGAAATTCAGCGGGTTCTGACAGGTTCTGGAGAACCAGTAGTGAAAATTTTGAGTAGTTTGGAGAGCTGGCAAATACCACCTCTGGCTGCCCCCAGAGTGGGGAGGGAATGCAGATTTTTCAGTATCCCTCCCCTGCCACACCCAACAAGTCACTCCCAACAAACTATGGCCACAGAACCAGTAGTAAAAAAATTTGAATTTCACCACTGATGTAAAAAAGAGAGGATGGGCTGTATGTGCAGGTTTGCAGGGTTTACATTTGTGTATTATTTCTATTGCTCTGAGAATGATATGCAAGACTGCAAGTTCTACTAACTCCATTCCACTCTCATTATATCCACAAGCAGATGGGCTAGCCTCAAGAAAGGAAAGACCCAAACTCATCTCTCTCTGTCTCGCTCTCTAGGCTATAATTGATTGTTAACAACTACCGTATTTTCACGACCATAAGCCGCACTGAAAATCCTAAAATTTGATCAAAAACCGGCAGTGCGGCTTATAACCCGATGCGCTTTATGTATGGAAAAAGATCGAAAATCTCTCCCTCCCGATTTTACGCTCAAACTTGAAGCTCGCAAGCGAATGACCGCGCGCAGCCACGCACACGTCCCTCTGGTCTCTCCCTCTCAATTTTACGCTCAAACTGGAAGCTCTCGCACACGTCCCTCTGGTCTCTCCCTCTCAATTTTACGCTCAAACTGGAAGCTCTCCCACACGTCCCTCTGGTCTCTCCCTCTCAATTTTACGCTCAAACTGGAAGCTCTCGCACACGTCCCTCTGGTCTCTCCCTCTCAATTTTACGCTCAAACTGGAAGCTCTCCCACACGTCCCTCTGGTCTCTCCCTCTCAATTTTACGCTCAAACTGGAAGCTCTCGCACACGTCCCTCTGGTCTCTCCCTCTCAATTTTACGCTCAAACTGGAAGCTCTCCCACACGTCCCTCTGGTCTCTCCCTCTCAATTTTACGCTCAAACTGGAAGCTCTCGCACACGTCCCTCTGGTCTCTCCCTCTCAATTTTACGCTCAAACTGGAAGCTCTCCCACACGTCCCTCTGATCTCTCCCTCTCAATTTTACGCTCAAACTGGAAGCTCTCCCACACGTCCCTCTGGTCTCTCCCTCTCAATTTTACGCTCAAACTGGAAGCTCTCGCACACGTCCCTCTGGTCTCTCCCTCTCAATTTTACGCTCAAACTGGAAGCTCTCCCACATGTCCCTCTGGTCTCTCCCTCTCAATTTGCAAGCAAATGACCGCGCGCAGGCACGCACACCTCCCTCGTGTGGGAGAGCTTCCAGTTTGAGCGTAAAATTGAGAGGGAGAGACCCGAGGGACGTGTGGGAGAGCTTCCAGTTTGAGCGTAAAATTGAGAGGGAGAGACCAGAGGGACGTGTGGGAGAGCTTCCAGTTTGAGCGTAAAATCAAGAGGGAGATTCAGATTCAGTTCGTGGGAGATATTTGGTGCGCTTCTTTGAAAATCTCCCTCCCAATTCTGCCCAACGCCTCCCCGACCTTACTGGACGAACGGTGCGGGGGTGTGTGTATCATGTAGTGCGGAGTGCGAGGAGTGGCAGATGTTGCAAAAAAAACGTGCGGCTTATAACCCGGTGCGCTTTATATATGAAAAAAGTTTGAAAAATTAACGTTAACTGATACTGCGGCTTATAATCCGGTGCGGCTTTTGGTCGTGAAAATACGGTATTACAATTCTTTCTAGAGAATTCTTATTTTAGAGGCTACCATATTGAGCTCCTGCTGTTCAAAACATATATACATACATACATACATACATACATACATACATACATACATACATACATACATACATATATATATATATATATATATATATATATATATATATATATATTAAAATAATATCCTAGGCATCTTTACAGAAACATTATAAAATAGTTTTCAATGATGGTAAAATGATGCTAGAATAAAACACAGTAAAAACAAAAGAAATATAAGATAGAAATAGACTTCTGCAAGCAAATGTTCTCTTCGGTTACTACATAATTTTGGATTTTAAAAGTAAATGCCTGCAAACCAAGACAATTGCTTCCCCCCACCCATATACCCAAAAATCTGTGTACAGTTTTGCACCAATTTCCCCTCACATAATTTTTTGCAAGGGATTTTTCACAATATAAACCTATCCATAATATATTTTACATATGCATTTTTCCTACAGTTTCACTATACTGTTGAGTAAAGTGTGAAAACAAAAGAATAACTGTATTCTAGTTTGTATATTAGTTCAGGGTGTAAAATGATTACGTCACTTGGGTGTGTGCATGCACATGCCAAATAATGTGCATATTTACTTTTGAGTAAATACACAAAATTGCTCTGCTAAAATGTAAATTAAGGTTACAAACCTTTTGGCTGCAGTTAAAATTCATGAGCACTTTTTCATTCAGTGGCAATTTTGCTGTATCAAAGCGTACAGTGAAAAGATGGTCATCTTGACCGACATCATCATCATGAACACTCAGCTCCAACACATTCTGGTAAAAGAAATAAAAGGTTGTTAAAAGGTCATAAAGGGTGGAATATACATTTGGATGGGGATAGCATTGGGCAAGGAGAGATTGAAAGGTTGAAGATTCTTTAGTTTAGGTAAAAGGAAGTGTATGATAAGATATGCTGTATATTTCATTCTTTGCTGTTATTAACAAAAATAGGAATCTGGTTGAACTGATAAGAAAGCAGCGTGGAAGTAGATACTCTTTGCATGGTAGGTCTAACAGCTGCTCAAAATGTCAAGTTTTGGAAATGGAGGCTAAAAACACATTGATTATGGGCATTAAAGAAGTACCAAAGGTGCTTTTTCAAGAGGCAACTGGACTTTCTTGTTTTTCTTTGAATATGTTTCGCTTCTTCAGCTCTGATGAATAGAATGGAGTGGAGTGGAGTGGAGTGGAGTGGAGTGGAATGGAATAGAATAGAATAGAATAGAATAGAATTCTTCATTGACCAAGTGTGATTGGACACACAAGGAATTTGTCTTTGGTGCATAAGCTCTCAGTGAACATAAAAGTTATAAAAGTTATAAGTTAAATCATGATCATAGTCATAAAATACATAGACATAAAAATACATTCATCATAAATCATAAGATACAACACTTATTGACAGTCATAGGATACTAAATTAGCCATCAATATAAATCATACCAGGAAACTAAATAAAACAGTATAAATTGTAAAGATACAAGCAACAAAGTCATAGTCATAAGTAGAAAAGGAGATAGGAATAGGAAACATGAAAAAATAATAGTAATACAGCCTTACTAAATAGTTTGACAGTGTTGTGAGAATTACTTGTTTAGCAGAGTGATGGCATGGGGGAAACACTGTCCCTGTGTCTAGTTGTTCTGGTGTGCAATGGATGGTGGGGAATGGAAGGATTTACATTCATTTCAGACAGCTGTTCTTAGGAATATAAATCCTTCCATTCCCCACCATCCAGTCGGAGCTGCAGAAGCTTCTTGGATGAGAAATGATGGATTTCTTGGATTCTTCTGATAAAAACACCACAAGGTTGGTATTTTTATCATAGAAATTAAGGCTGCATTTCGCTTCATGCTGCAAGCTTTGCCCCTGTTAAGCACGAGTGAGGTTTCATGCTGAATATTGACAAGGAACGAGGCTTGCATTGCCCTGTTAAAACTTCCATTGTTATCCCCTTGGGCGCCAACGAGCTTCCACTCTGTCGGTGCTTAGATCCAATGCACCAACTACATAGAATTCACAAACTTAAGACACAGCATTTGAAATATAAATGAATACTGCCTTCAAGTCTATGAAGGAAAGGAATTAGCTTGGCCCGTGAGTCTCGGAGTATACTAACTTCTGACTGGCCAAAGCTTTCCTAATCATTCACCTCTCCTGCCCTGCCCTGACCACACAGCCACTGAAACTAAAACTAATAATGAGCTGCTTACCTTTACTTTGGGCTGCACCATGAAATGAAAGGTTTCATTCCAGACGGGGTCTTTGTTGTTGAGAATGGTCTTTGTTCGGAACTGTGCAGACGAAGCAGTTGGCAGTTGCAGCTTCGAGTAGCAATCAGGAGGGCTTACTGTTGTAAAAGATCAACGTGTAAATAATTATGTGACAGGTGATATTACTCTGTAGCAGACATTACAGAGACAACATTGGGATACCGAAAGAGGAACAGCGGGTATGCTTTTCTGCATGCATAATATCTCTTGATCCTCCTCCTCCTTTGATCTGGCCTATATTTGCAATCTAATGTTAGAGGGCATAGTAGAATGATGTACAGGTTGTCCTTGACTTACAACAGTTCATTTAGTGACTATTCAAAGTTACAATGGCACTGAAAAAAAGTGACATGACAACACTTTCACACTTACAACCATTGCAACACACACACACACACACACACACACACACACACACACACACACCAGGGTCACGTGACTGAAATTCAGATGCTTGGAAATGGACTCATATTTATGACGGTTGCAGTGTCCCGGAATCATATGATGACCTTTTGCGAACTTCTGACCAGCAAAGTTAATGGAGAAGCCAGATTCACTAAACAACCTTGCTACTAATGAAACAACTGCATTGATTCACTTAACAACTGTGGCAAGAAAGGTCATAAAATGAGGCAAAATGCACAACAATTTTCATTTAGCAACAGAAATTTTGGGCTCGATTGTGGTCATAAGTCGAGGACAACCTTTATATGGTAAGGAGATAAAAAGTAGAAGAATTTCTTTAGTCTGGTGCATCTCTGTATAAACTGAGTGGGGTTTGCCCTCTTTTTATGTTAGCTTTGCCCTAATACAATAATTGTTCCAATTGCTGCTTACGACTGCAAAACCTGGACTCTGAAAAAGGCAGACAGGGGAAGGGTGGATATGTTTCAACTGAAATGCTGGAGGTGACTAGTACGCATCCCACAGACTGCAAAAATAACAAAGTAGTCCTAGACAAAACCTCACCCAAAATATCGCTTGAAGCCAAGATCGCCAAACACAAGCTGTCATACTTGTATCATGTAAGCTAACTCGCTCGATGTGTCATGAGAGCTGACTCGCTCGAAAAGTCAATTGTGCTGGGAGTGATCAGCTGAAAAAGGAGAAGGAGCCTTCCTAGTACTTGCTGGCTGGACACTATAAAGAATTATGCTGGTTGTGTGGGACAGAATGGCATAGAGAGTGCTGATGCCTAGAGTGGCCGAGGATCGGACATGACTGAAGGGCTGAGAATGACAATGGCTTCCCCTGCCAGGTTTTGGAATGGGAGTGGCCTTGGAGGTTCTTTGGCTGGGCTGTTTACTGTTAGCTAGTTTGGCAGTTTCTTGATTGGGGTATTGTTTATTTCTTGATTCTTGGTCTGATGTTAATCTATGCTCATCTGGGTGCTGATTGCTGGTGGGGAGGTGTTTTGGTTGTTTTGCTTCCTTTTTTGGCTTGTTCATTGTCTCTTTTGCATAGTATGTAGATGTTGTTTATGTCTAACATGTCTATTAATTGAGAGCAAACCCCACCCCTTACTAGCACTGATGATGTTATCTAATTTGTGTAATGAAATATCTGCAAGAAAACAAGCAAACTTAGAGAGCACCTCATTTCAACCGTAAGCACAAATATTCTTTATTGACAATTGATTCTGTTATCTGGAACTTCTGAAAGTTGTACTTCAACAACAACTGCAGGCTGCAGGTCCAACATTTGCTTTAAATTGTAAGTTAGAATGACACTCCTTGCAGTGTAAAAAACTGCTAGGAGAAAAATGAAAGAGTCAGAGAAACATGCCTTCTGGCATACATTTTCCAAACTCAACTCTCCTCCATATAATCAGTACTTTAAAATGCAAGGACCTTAAGAACTTGTCCTGCAGGAAGAACAGAATATAACAGAATAACAGAGTTAGAAGGAACCTTGGAGGTCTTCTAGTCCAACCCCCTGCTCAGGCAGGAAACCCTACACCATTTGAGACAAATGCTTGTCCAATCTCTTCTTAAAAACTTTCAGTGTTGGAGAATTCAGAATTCAATATATTCAGTGACTAAGCTTCAATACTTTAATTTTCTTTGTATAAGTTAGGAAATGGTGAAGAATAATTCTTAATGAATCTCTTTAAGTAAAATAGTCCCAATGCCAGTTTAGTGCTATTCTGAAGAGGGGGAGAATATACATAGGATACTCACGCATATCTGCTTTCCGGAGATTCTTTGCTCTAATCACTCTTATGGTAAGGAAACAACAAGGTGCTACCTCTCCCTGCATAATAATAATGTATTGAAAATAACATTAAGGTGTGAATTGCAGGTTAGAAGTTAGAACAGTTGGAAGAGAGAAGTACTGAGCAGAAAAAAAATCCATATAGTGGATCTCAAAAACTCAAAGTAAACTTGAATATTTCTTCTAACAAATATTAAAAGGGCTAGGCAATAATATTAAGAGGAGATACAAATTGGCTTGTAAGCATCTGAGATTCATTTAGTCTTATCTTCCATTGCAAGATGATCTACTCCAATCTCCAACGAATCCCCTAGGCTGGCTCAGTCTTCGATTCTGCCGAGGTTGGTAAAATGAGGATACAGATTGTTGGAGGCAATATGCTGACTCTGTAAACCGCTTAGAGAGAGTTGTAAAGCATTGCAAAGTGGTATATAAGTCTAAGTGTTATTGCTATTGTTATCTGCTAAAGTATTTTTAGTGGAACCCCTGCCCCCATCCTTGCTGTAAACAATTCTGATCATTAGGATAGTTTTTCTCATTGCCAACATACACAACCTTTGTGTAATTGCCATTCATTTATTCTAATTTGTTGCAATATACACCAAGGTTATGTGCATATATCCATTCTTTGCATTAGTTAATGAAATAACAACATTTCTTATGCAACAATCTACACAATTAGAGTCTAGCTCTTCACAGAGCACAGAGGAAAAAATGATCACATTTAAATAATGTCCCATTTGCACAAGCTGTGCATATTTACAAAAGGTTTAAATGAAATAAACTGTCTTGTGGTCCATTATATTTGTAAATTTTCTGAGTTGCTGTTGATGGTATGTAGGTAATTTTTGTATCTACGGACTCCTTATTTAATAAAACCAGAACTATCATTGCAGAATGCCAAGGTGGCAATGCCATTCTGGGGAGTTGATCAAAATCAAGACATTAATTCCCACACTCAAGAAAGAGGACTACCGAGTCTGCAGAAACCATTTTCAAAGGTGCTTTGTGAAGCAAGCAAAGGTACTTTCCAAACTATTGTTTGAAGCACTGTGGTTACCTTGGCTCCTAAATGGACAGCAGAGCTTATTGCAATCTTTTCTAGTCTTGTAGATATGTGGTTGTACAGACAGAAAATACTTTCACCTGTACTCCTTTACTGAAACACAACTACACCTAACCAGAAAATAAAATCGAGGTAACCATACCAGTTCTTAGAGAGAACTACACTCTTGACTCTTTGATCAGTTTGCATAACACTAACAAATGTTTCAGTTGCGAAACAAAGATCCAAATTGTGGCTATTCCTAGGTTACCAGTGCATTCTAGAATAGCAATAGCAATAGCACTTAGATATATACTTCTTCTTAGTGCTTTACACCACTTTCTAAGTGGTTTACAGAGTCAGCATTTTGCCCCCAACAATCTGGGTCCTCATTTTACCAACCTCAGAAAAATGGAAGACTGAGTTATCCTTGAGCTCATCAGGATCGAACTCCTGGCATGTTGGCAGAGTTGACCTATTATACTGCATTCTAATCACTGAGCCACCAGGGCTCATTACATAACCATTACAAATGGATTATATAAAAATGTATTGATTCCCACGGGAATATCAATTGTGGGAATATAAGCAGAGCATGGAGAAGCCATTGCTAGCCTTATGGGATAATGTCAATGACCTACTTAATATAGCATCTGATTTTCCATAGTGACCCATCATAGTCAGATTTATTATTTAGCTTACTAAGATCAATCAACTCAATAGTACTGTTCTGAACCCAGTAACTGGACTCTACTGGAGTTGTGTCCCTACATATTTAAATAAATAAATAGACAAATAAATCTTATATGCAGAGGCATGATCCAACCTGACTAATAACATTTGATAACTTTACTCTGCTCACATTTGGTGAATCCCATTTTGAATCCTTCCCACATTCTGTAATAATTTCTACAAAGAGATGGGTGGCAAGGAGAAAGCTACAATTGCTAAGACACATGCTTTCAATTGACCATCAACCTGCTGACATTATATAGAACATAAAAAGAACTCCTACCATTGTTTTAACTCCACATATGGGGATACAAATAGAAATAAAGTGGATGCTTACCCAAAAAGGTAACTCTCTAGATACTTCCATGTTGTGATCTGGCAAAACTGTGCCGGCTGAATGTTCTTGAGGGCAGGTGAGGGCAATACTGTGAATGTGCACAGAGATGTACAGCTTTTTAACCAGCATAAGTAGATAGTCATTTCATAAATGATTCAGAGCCACGCCTTCTCTTCTGGAACAACAAATTCCCGCCTTACATCACTACTACAGCAAATACCAAGGCATGAAATGAAGAAATCATAGCTGATAGCATGAACAGATCAAAATGCCTTCCCTTCCCAACTTGATTGATATTGATTCTAAAATTACTTTTCTTCGTTGAAAAACAATTGTTGAAAAGATAAAAATGGTTACCTGGCTGGGTATTAAATATGTGTCTCTTCTTCTATTGTGCTAGATTGGGATCACGTTTGGAGGGGGAAAGACAGTAATAAGCAATTGATTCTCATAATTCTTCCCAATGGTTTCTCATCAGGAGCCACAGTGCTTATCATTTACACAACAATGTGAAAGCATAGCTGCCAGTTCTTTAACTAGTGTTGGCTTTACACATTCATACACATTGAATTCTTCCCAGGAAACTAGAGTGTCATAATGTATCAGTGTAATAGATGTGTAGATCCCAGTAATGTGACCTTTTGCAATTGACTGATAATTTTTTTTGTCAATGTGCAGATTTTTCTATGGCACAGATTTTCTATGGCATCCAGAGTGCTAGTAGCCACCACAACTGGGTTATGTCAGAATCTTTCAACTTCAAATTTCAGATCTGGATGCCTTTTGATCTTCTCCAATTCCTTTTCTTCTATTCTACTATTTCCTGATATTGCCCACATCAATTATTCACAATTTCTTCTTTTTAAACACAGTTGTATCTGGTGTGATATGAGCCAAGTCTTTACCATATTGCATTGGAAATCTCACAATATTTTAACCTGCTCATTTTTTAAATTATTTTTTCAACTATATATCCCCACCAATTATTCATTATTGCTACATGTAAATTTTTAGTTCCAGTAGATCATTTTAGCAATTGTGTTATGTTGTTTATAAACTATTTGTATAATTTTCTCGCACAATCTGACTATATGATCTAGCATTTCTTCTGTTGCTTTGTATGATCTACTGTTTAATGACTTCAATTCTAGTCTTGATCACATTATTTCAAATAGCTTATTTTTGTACATCTAAAATCAAGCATTCACTTTATTTTTTAAAAATTTCAGGTAAGCCATTGCCACGTCTTATCTTTATCCTTTAATCCTTTCAAGAAATTGACCATCCTTTCCTTGTCAGCATAATGTTCTTCTTTTTATTGCATTATTTCAATATTCATGTTTGGTTTCCTGCAAGTACAGTAAGTTTCATTTTTTTAAATTGCATCAATCCTTGTTTTCTGGGCTGTCTTTTATGTAATCAGCCTGTCTTCTTTGACACTTTAACCTGAAGTAAGCTTCTGCCTCCAGGTATAATGTATCAGTATCACTATGGGGATGTAATGTATAATGGATTGTAGTTATTAGCTTTCTTGTTTATCCAGTTCAGCTTATGTCCATTTTATAATTCCAGGAATGTATGATGACACAGGTATGACACAGGTAATGATGGTTTTGATGGTGTTTCCATCATTGAATTTTGTCTTTTATACTGTATCTGTGCTAAAAATTCTTATATTTATCAATGACTAAATTTTGATTTCTAATTTTCCATAAAGCTTCAGATCATCCATATAAAACTAATGTGATATTAGTTAGTATTTTTTGTTGTTTGATAGCCAATATTGTTTTCTTCAAGACCACCAAAATGGAATGGTAGTAATGATAAATAACAAGTGTAATCATTTCCAACCACCAATCATTCTTCTATGTGCTTTCATTATTTTTTCTATAAGCATTCTAATGTTTTTACTGACACCGGTTGCTTCCAAACATTTGATGACTCAACTATGTAGAAATGAATCAAAACACTTTTTATTATCAATCCAAACAATATGTAAATTGTTTTTCAGCTTTTCTAATAGTTCTTTGGAACTATTTTATCAATCAAAAGTTTATTTTTGTACCACTGGTTTTTCTTTTATTTCCTTTCTATTCTACTATTTTCTTCTAAATATTTTTGGATGTTGTCCGTTGTTATGCCTTTGTGTAATTTAAACACTCTGATGAGATTGAAAACTATGCTGACAGTAACATTCTATCAGAAGGTCATTCCTGTCAGACAGGCCATAGCAGAATAGCCAAACTAAGTGCATCCATCAGCCTGTTTAATATGGTGTTGGTGGGGGAAATCCTGAAGCAGATTGACTTAATGGCCACATGATTCACTTAACTGTAGTGATTTGCTTAACTGTACTGAGGGAAAAAAAGATAGCAGAATTGGGCACGGTAAATAACCACCTTGCTTAGCAATGGAAATTCCGGTTGCAATTGTGGCAATACCTGTTTGTGCCATCAAGTCATTTTCAACTCCTAGCAACCACCTACATGGATGATACATAGATAGGCCTGCCAATTGCAGACCTAGGCCTGTTTAAATATTTGCAAAGCTCGGGAAATACCATCTGGTCAGCAGCTACCCTTTAATGTCTGTTCTGGTGCCAAGCCACTAACTGGCTGACTTGTCCTGTCTCTAGAGCTTCACTCACCTTCACTCTCAATTTTTTCTCCAAAGTAAAAAAAAAAGGTGGTGGAAATTAAGGACGGTTTCCAACCTTGCTATTTTAAAATGCTGCTAAGCCAGGGCTTGGTACATTTGGGTTCTTTTATCAAACCAGAATGAAAGGAGAACTGTTGGAAGTCAGGACAAGGAGCAACCAGTGATTTTTATTTTATTTTGTTTCTCAAGCAAGACAAACCCTATTCTCAATGCTGGAGTAGGACTGCTAGCCTTAAACTGTTTTGCCTTTTCGTGGAAAGAGTGCATCATAACTGAAAGGTTTATCCAATAATTGCAAGCTTCCAGTTTGATTACAGGGCGTTTATATTGCTAAAAAAGAAAAAGAACTGTACTTTTTAATGGGAAAAAAATAAAAAAAATTCAGAGGAAGCCTTAGGATTGCTCCGTAACAAGGTTCATTACATTTTCCATTCTGCATGTGCACAGAGCAGCAGAGTGTCTCCTGACTGTCATTCTCCATGCAAATAACTGTATTAGTTTATATTTTCAGACTTAACATATCAAAATTTCAGATGGCATGACGGGTGGATGTCAGAACAAAATCTACAATGCATTTAGCACTTATGAACATAATTATAGTTGAATATCTAAAGAGGCATGCTTACAACACTGACACATTGACAGAAATGCCCACAGGGCCAGGGTGATGCTGTGTCATTCTATGACACACTTGTTTGTCTTTAAAGTTCAATAATGCTTTGCTAATGTAGAAAGTAATTAATTTGAGATGTGGGGGGGAGAGACAACCATAATCCATTTATGACACATAGAAAGGAGTTTAATTCTTGCAGCAGTGCTGCCTTTTCCGTTCTATTGCTGCATGCAAAGCTTGAAAAATCAGATGCTGGTTATTCAGGATGTTATATTCGCTTAGGTTCACAAGCTTGTCAAAATCCTCATCCGAATATTTCAGGCAGTAAGTGGAATATGGAGTTTTGCAAGTAGAAACGTCAATGTTGCCACCAGCCATATCAGCTTCAGAGCGCTTCTCACCTAGAATAAATAACCAAAAATGGAAGTTTATTTTTATTATTGGCTTATTTCAGAAGGGGAAAAATACATTTGATGAAAAGTTTTTAGCATCTGGACTTTATTCTTTAACTCTAATCTAGCTTAATGAGAATGAGCTCATTCGATCCTGTACCCGTAGGCGCAATCTTATTTTTTTGCCAAATAAAGGCCGCAGTCATATAGCCTCTGATATAGCTTTTCAGGGGAATTCACCCTCTTCAGATTTTTTTTTCTATGGTCAAAGAGAGGGCTTCAAGTTCAGACAATAAAATTCAACAATGCACTTCTTCCTTTATCACTGCCCATTGGCTTCTGAATTTGACTGATCCATAGACTTAAAATCTTGGTGCCAGAATGTAAAGAGAGAAAAAGAGAGATCACTAGATATCAGTCAAAGTGTATGAGAAGATATGAGACTAAGAGCATCAGAAAATGTGTCCCTCTCCCTCACTTCACAATGTCAATGATAAATCTAGTCAATGATAAATTTTGCAGAGTTAAGAATTGCAGCTTCTTGCCTGACGATCAGAAGGCAATTAATATTGATAATGATGGCTAAATAAAGCATAGCTAGTTGCCTGACTACTACCAATAACTTACCAGGTGCACTATAATATTGGAAGGAATCATTCACTAATGGAAAGAAAACCAAGATGGGGCAACCAGAACCATCTGACTCATTGAAATAATAGCATTCTTTCAGCTGTTTCCTGTCTTCATCTGTTAAGATAACATTTGGAAATGGAATCCCTTGTTCTGTGTAGTATTTGCAAGCATCTTCTAGAGGCTGTGCTCATATAAAAAAATGAAAAAAGAGATTTTATGAGAAACGAAAGCAAACAATTCTTAATATTATTATATTGCACTACAATAAAACACCAATTATATAGTACCAGTTCAACAAAAACGTTTGAGTTTTACAAATCCAAGATTTAGAAATTAAATGTGAGACTACTCAACAGAATAAAATCATGGTGAAATCTTTGCTTCTTATAATCTCAGTATTAAAAACTGACCGCAAGTAAAAGTTGTAGTAATATAATACAATCATAAAAATTAACAGTATCTGATTTTATGATTTTATGATTGACAGACTGCAGGCCGTTGCACCTAAAAACGGAGATCAGGAACCTGTTTTCGCTGGCAGAGCACTTAGACCACCACAAGTGTCCCCAACATGAATGACATTGAGCTGGCCATGCCCCTCCCACCCTCCCGAGGTCAAACACAACCCTGATGTGGCCCTCAATGAAATCAAGTTTGACATCCCTGATTTAGAACATGGGTTTTAAAAAGTTAACAATGGATTAAGGGCTCAGATGGACTTGGAATTATAATTTCAAACTATGGGAAGCAAAACGCATGTGCAGCAAACAGGTACTAACTGGTTCAGAATCCATCCCTGACACACACAAACACACACTTTTTTTTGCTGATAAATAAATGAAGAGAGACTACTATAGATCTATTTCAAGTTATTTCGCTCTCATCAGTTAGCCATACTCTTACTGGGATTTGAACTTGGACTATTTTGCATGTTAGGCAGTTATAATAACCTCTGAGCCACAAGCTTTCCTCAACTTCTCAGCTGAGCCAGGGGAATAATTATATGTTTTGTCAAGGCACCTGGTAATGCCCAAATCTAGGAGGGAGCCAGTGGTGGGTTGCTCATCCCGTTCCAACCGGTACGGTTGGAATGGGGCCGGCGGTGTCCTCGTGCACGCGCACAGTTCACACATGCATCTTAGCACCTGCGCAATGCTCCAGCTGCTCACAGAGAATCACGCAGGAGCTGTATGTGCCATGCGCCTGCGTGGAAGCGCAGAAGCCTTCAAAGACCGGTAAGGAGTGCGGGCGGGCGGGTGGGCCCATCGGCATTCCCGGAAGTTACTTACTTCCGGGTTCACCGACCAACCGGTCCACGCGGACCACTGCGGACCGGTTGAAACCCACCCCTGGAGGGAGCATACTGCTTCTTTTTTGCCTTTCAGCTCCACCCTAGGAGCCTTCCAGGCTGAAATCATTTTTGTATTGAATTTTTTTGCTGATAAATAAATTAATGCTCCCTCCCACATAATACACACACACACACACACACACTTGAAGAATCCATTTAATTAAAAATATAAAGAAGACAGAAACAAAAAACAAAATGTTAGCAACCTCATAGAGAGTCCATTTCACTAGCGGTCACACAACGTTCTAGTAGGTTCCATGCTATCATGAGATCCCCACATTAATTCCCAAAGCAATATTTTCAGGGTTTTGCAGAGGCCACCCCCACCTCAGTAGGAAGTATAATTTGAGAAATGAGATAAATTAATAAATAATATAGTACTGGAAGCAGAGACAAGCAACTAATAGCAGACAATATTGTTTTCTCATGACCGGGAGCAGGAAAGTCTAGATTAATAGGTGTGACTGTGACACAGACTGTGACTGTGCAATAAAAACCCATCGCCTTTGTCCTTGTTTATATGTGCCTCACATGTAATATATGTAAAAAAGGAGCAGGGCTATAACTATGGCCCTTTCTCTCCCCGTATGGACACCCCTTACTGAAAGGGCTAATATCTACTCTTTTATTTCAGTTTTTATCTTTTAAAAGAGTAACCTTACTCTCATATGGAAGTCAGACTTATTGAGCTTTATGGTAGTTCTTTCAGAATGCACAAGTATACAATTGCATAAATATGGTATGTTTTCAAGTATGTCTGCAATATTTTCTTTTACTATTAAAAAAACCCACCTATGTGCAAATTCTGCTGAGATTGTTATATCTATTAAATGCATTGCATAGCTTCTACCACATATATCAGACATAAGCCCTACATGGTATCGGACCTGGGTACTTGAGAGACCGCCTCCTGCCAATTACCTCCCATAGACCTATTAGATCCCACAAATTAGGTCTTCTCCGAATTCCATCTGCTGGCCAGTGTCGGCTGGCAACTCCCCAGGGAAGGGCCTTCTCTGTGGCTGCTCCGGCCCTCTGGAACGATCTCCCCATTGAGATCCGGACCCTCACCACCCTTCCAGCTTTCCGCAACGCCATTAAGACCTGGCTGTTCCGGCAGGCCTGGGGCCTCTGAATCTCTTAGCCCCACTTAAGGGTATGACTGTTGTTGTTTTTTACTATGTGTTTGTCTTTTTATTTTTTATTTTGTATTCCCCTTCCCTTTTTGATTGTTAGCCTCCCTGAGTCTCTCGGGAATAGGGCAGCATACAAACCGAATCAAGCAAGCAAGCAAGCAAGCAAGCAAGCAAGCAAGCAAGCAAGCAAGCAAGCAAGCAAGCAAGCAAGCAAGCAAGCAAGCAATAAATAAAATCTCTTACCAATGTTTGTGAACCTGCACTGTAGCTCAAATGTAGGATGACATCCACTTTCCTCTCTAGCCTTAAGAGTGGTGGGCAACTTGTATTGATGAAAAAGCCAGCATCCACCAGGCCCAGGTGATCATCATATTCTGTTAGCTGATTGGGAGAACTATCCAATGTAGTAGCTGGAAAAGAAACACATTGCTTTGACATCTGGAAATAATGTGATTTTCTACCATTTAACGACATTAAATTCAAAGTTCTTTGAGGAGTTTTACTCATCCTTTCGGATGTACCAAAATATAGCTTATGATTTGCTGTGTGCTGAATATGCTCTTCCCTGCAAAGCAGGAGTGGGTTCTGGCAGGCACTACTGCCGGTTTGCTCGTGTGGGCTTCGTGCTCTTGATGCATGCCATGCATGCATGTGCAGTGCAATTAAAATTGTCCTGCACATGTACAGAACTGAAAAACAAGATGGTAGCGCCATAGGGCCAGTTCGGGGGCGTGGCAAGCCTGACTCGCTGCCAGTTCCAGCGACCCACTCCACCAAATCACTACCGGTTTGGTCAAACTGGTCCGAACTGGTAGGAACCTACCACTGTCGCAAAGGTGAGCTATTTAATTCTGAAATTTAAAATTTAAATTTAAAATTCAGCAATCACAGACCATGTGGTATAAGCAAATCCAGAAATTATTCTAGTGTGCCATGCAAAAAAAAATGCAGTGTGTATGTAGAACCAATAATTATTTAGGTTCTGGATGTATGTTTGTTTGATCCGGACCCTCCCCGCTCTCCTGGCCTTTTGTAAGTCTGTTAAGACCTGGCTGTTCCAGCAGGCCTGGGGCTGTTGATCTTGACTGAACTTCAGCCCCATTATAACTGAGTACATGTTGTGTTTTCTGTTTTTAAGTTGTACTGTCTTGTGTTTTAATCTTTTTTAATATTTTTAAATTGCTTTTATGTAAGCCGCCCGGAGTCCTTCGGGATTGGGCGGCATACAAATCTATTAAAATTACAAATTATTAAATTACAAAATTGTATGTTCTAATGATAACTGGACTTGTTTCTCTTTGCTATATATTTTTTCTTAAACTTTTTTTATTTGATGGTTAAGATGATGAGCTTATCAGCTAGACAGCTGACAGCCCAGGTGCAAAACTCAAGTGCAATGCAACTGAGTGAGGTCCCATTGCTTGCCCAGCTTGGGCCAACTAGCAGATTAAAAACATGCAAATGTTATTGCATTCCATTCTTTCATGCTGGCCATATGATGATGGAAGTGTCTCTCAAACAATGCTCCCTATGCTTAGAATTGGAGATGAATACAATCCCATTGAGTCAGTCAAGAATTGACAGGGGAAACCATTAAACTTTTAAACCTTATTATTATTTATTAAGTTTGCTGTCCATGTCACTGTGAGGCAACTCCACTTCTGGATCATAGCATAAAGTAACATATATAAATGATATATAACATTGTAACATTATTACATATTCCCACAACCTTTTTGGTGCGGTCCCAAAGTGTTTCTAAAATTTGTTACTCATTAGTTATTTTGCTTAATGCAGTGGAAGGGAGATAATATACAATATATGGAGCATAATCATAGTAACTGTTTTGAATCTGGGAAGGTATGGCCCTTGGCGTGCATCTGGAACCCAAATTCAGACCTAAACTTGGCAATGTATACCTCCAGCCTAAGATTTTAATCCCAAATGCACTCATTTAGAAATACATTTTAAAAAGTCTAATCCAAATGCCATGTTAATGACAGTTAGAAATCATATGTGCTGTTCACCTTTCCATCTATGAAAATGTGCGTCCTCCATGTAGCAGTCATGCATCTGAAAACCCTTCAGAAAATTGTGATACTGCGCAACGGCTAAGCGATCTGTCAAAACCCCACGAAGTTTCGTGGCTAGATTTCCAGATGGGACAAACATGCGGCTTTTTAGCTCATAGGGTTTTGTAGGTAAGTGTGGGTCTTCATCTGCAACAAAGCACAAATGATAAGATTTTTTCCCCTAATTCAAACATGTACTATCTTTATGAAAGAATTGAAGTTTAATCAAGAAATGAAAAGAGGCTTAGGCAAGTACTTATGTGGTAGATTTATTTTTTTTTAAAAAAGATGGGAGAAGGAAATTCTGGATAGAGATTCAATCCTGTGATGACCACTTGATGAACTAGAGACTAACCTTGTTAAAAGCAAAAGAAATGGATTTAAAACTGACTTATTTGATCAGGGTTAAAATATTTAATGTTTTCTAAAATTCTGGAAGCCCTTTATAGACTTTTTGCTGATGTTTGGAAAGAAATGACAACAATTTTTACACCTATGAATGCATAAAGGAGGGGAGAGGACAATGGAAATAAGTAAATCATGTATGTAAACTCATAACGGGTGGGGAACTATTAATTTAATAGTTTGCCTGTACTTGCCTGTACTTGTTTCAAGGAAGATCAGGAATCAATTCTTCAAATATTCTTTTTTTAAAAACTTTTCTTTTCACACTCCGTATATTTTTCTTTTTTTTAAATAATTTGTATATCTTTTACTATTGGAAAACTCTAATAAAAGTATTTTTTTAAAAGATTAGAGTATGTATACAATGTTGGTAAATTTTCATTTCAGTTTCAGAACAAGCCCGTATGTTCTGACAATAGAAATAAATTGGAAATATTTTCTTCCTTTTCTTCATGCATTGGCATTGTATGCACACACACAATGAATGGGTCTCGTACTGTGATTTTGTGTTCTCATCTTGTCCAGTTTGATTCCTTCTGAGCATGCAATTTGCATGCAGCGAGCATGCAGCGATCATTTCTGATCCATCTCTAACTTGACATTTTACATTTCTATCCAAAGACTAATAGCAGGTATGGCTGTCATGATATTAGAGTTATATTTCTCATTAGGTTCATTTCTCCTTTAAGACTACAGTACCATAGTGTCTTTCGCTAAGATAGGCTTATGGTTATTGAAATCATTTAGCAATAGCAATAGCACTTTGACTTATATACCACTTTATAGTGCTTTACAGCCTTCTTTAAGGGGTTTTACAGAGTTAGCCTATTGCCCCCAACAATCTGGGTCCTCATTTTACCCACCTCGGAAGGATGGAAGGCTGAGCCAATCTTGAGCCTGGTGGGATTTGAACTGCCAAATTGCAGGCAGCCAATAGTGAGCAGAAGTGGCCTGCAGTACAGCAGTCTAACCACTGCGCCACCAAGGCTTCCTATGTAAAGGAAAATATCCTCAAAATAACTCATTTCTGACTGAATATAGAGTAGGTTCACAAATGCTGCTAAGCTGTGATTTGTGTAGCTATGATTTACTGAATAAAACCACAGTTGGCTGCAGCAATTCCTTCCTGCAACACACCATATTTTACAAATCACAATGACTTAACCTACACAGCCTAAACTAAAAAAGACCCACATGAAGTGTGTGAACTTAACTATAAAATATCGTCAGGTTCCCCCACCCCAAACTGTCCCTACCTATATTGGTTTAACAGTGGAAATACAGACAAAGCAGAAGCAAGAATGATACTCACCAATATCTATAAATTTGTCTTGAGTCCAGTAATGCCAGAATTCTTCTGAAGTGTTAACTCTATTCCAAATATACAACAAGTTGAGTGAAAATATGCTACTCCACATGCCTATGGGGGAGGAGAATGATATCTTTACTGGCAACATAAAAACAGTTCCGTTGAGAATTGTCCTGCCATTCATCTGACCCAGATGAACTCCCTTAGTTTTAGTTTTGTTCCTTTTTCTCTAAGTACTCAAAGCATTATGTACAGCCACCTCTCTATTCTTCACTCATAACAACAACCCCAGAGACAATGATGAGTCTAAAGTCACTAAGCAGTCTTTCAGACTGAGGCTAGACTTGAATCTAGCTCTTCCCTTGTTCCTCATTTCTGATTTCTCCACCACAGAGACCTTGCCTAAATCTCAGTTTGGAATGCCTGTTTGAAAAATGGGCATTTAAAGAGTTGGAAACAGAAGGAAGTGATCAAGCAAATGTTTAATGAAATATTTACTACCTTACTATGTTCTGAATGGAAGTAGAAGGACACTCATACTCATAAATGTTTTATGTGCTAGGTTTGGGTATATATTCGTATGCAGAAAGCTAGGACACTCATACTCATATTATCACAAATAAATAAATGTCATCATTTCTTCATTGTCATAGTTACCTAGAGGGATCTATGTTTTCAGCCTGTATTTTCTTTTGGAAGCTTATGTTATTTGGTTGAATCTGACTTCAGAATAAAGCCAGAAGTCTATATTTCCCTTGTATATCTCCCTCTCCTCGTCCTCTTTCAAATTTATTTGCTGCCCATCTTAAGATTCAAGGTGACTTGATAATTAATTAATTTTGCCCAAGATCTAAACAAAAAGACTGGTAGGCTCTTGTTAATTATCTTAGAACAGCCAAGAGTGGCAATGTATGGTCCTCCAACTCTCTTCATCCTTTACCATTGACCATATTGTTAGGCCTAATGGAGTTCTACAACATCTGCAGGACTTGATGTTGACTGTCCTTGAGCTCAAGAATCAGATCAGAGACCATCCCATGAGGTGCTAAATAATAATATGTTGATATTTCTATCAGATAATTGATCACATCACCATGAAGATAGCACAGCCGGGTTTCTGGAAGCTTCTTTATCAGGCGGCCCATGAAAAATTCACTTCCAAAGTCCTCAGGAGGCACAAAGGCTCCATACTTCAGAAATCCCACCTCATAGGGTGTAAATTCTAGCCATTCTGGGGAAAGAAGAAGAAAAAATAGTACCTGAGCCTCCTAATTGTAAACAAGTGCAAACAAACCTGCAATGCAAAAATAATTTCCATTGTGCAAAGAGGGACATTTGGAGAGAGAAACCTAAAATTATCTACACACATTTTCATTGATCACCATCCTGAATCATCTTGTTGCATTGACTGCATCCAAAGAATTGTAGCAGAAGACAAATATACTCTTTCAAGTCCTATGGGAAATTCCAGAACTATATACAGTATACACACTGAAAACAATGTTACTGGAATTTGAGATTAAAATGTAAATAGGATGCTTTGGTTAAATATTGTGCTAAAACAACTGAAGCTTGTTTTCTTAATTCGGACCTGTCAATCTCTAACCATTATATCCCAACCATAGACTGGTAGTCAACCAATCTACATTACAGAATTATTATAGGCATAATTAGAGAGAAGATCAGCTGCCTTGAGTTTAAATTAAAGTTTAAATTAAAATGCATTGAAATGTATTTAAATTTTAAATAAATTTGAAGTGCATTGCTTTAATAAGTTGTTCGTTGCCTACAGTCACTTGGATCGTAAAAGCAGTTTATAAATTAAACAAATTAAAATAAAAAAATTGGTGGGATATAAAGCTTGCAAACAAAATAATGAAAAGTAAACCACCTTGGTTTTTAATTTGTTCTTGGTTCTCAGTAACAAAAGAGTATTTCTTGTTGAACCCAGATTTTTTAAACCCAGATTTCCAATGAAAAGGCTCTTTCCCTGCACGCATGTACAGGCAAACAGTTAAATGAAGGAGCTTACTGTTTATGAGAATACGAGATATATTTATTTGCTTAGGAAAGCAAAGGCTGAAATGCACACATGAGATTTTGTTTGTTTGTTTGCTTCCTTATTAATCAGTGGAACCATACCTTTCTGAAATGCAAATACACAAAATAATATTTTAAAACCTTTGCTGCTTTAATGCTTTGTCATAAAGGATGGCAGCGACAAAAAACTGAAATTATATGCCCAATTACTTAACAGTATGTCAAGAAAACCAGTTTTCTTTAATGGCTAAGGTTTGAAACCACAAGACTATGAGTTCTAGGCCCTCCTTAGGCACAAAGCCAGTAGTAGACTTTGGCCAATTTCTTTTTCTCTTTTCTCAGCCCTGAAAACAAGGTAATGGCAAACTGTTTCTGAAAATCTTTTCAAGAAAATTGAAAGGACTTGCTCAGGCAATTGCTAAGTCTGCACATCATCATCATCATCATCATCATCATCATCATCATATTCATCATCATGGTGGTGGCAACCCATATCAACCCTCAGAACCGGTCAGTTATATTCGTGATACATTTTTAAATGTTCAGTTGACTGACTTTCATGTTTAATGAATAAAGTATATAATCATCATCATCATCATATATTTTAAGAAGATACTGGATTGATACCTAGGATGCTGGTAGCAACCCATATCAACCATTAGCACCCGTCAATGGTATTTGTGACACATCTTTAAATGTTCAGTTGACTGACTTTCTTGTTCAATGAATAAAAGAAATGAGATGATGATGATGATGATGATGATGATGATGATGATGATGATGATGATGATGATGATGATGATGATGATGTAGGAAAAAATAGAAACAACCCACCATTTCGATTATAACTTCTACATATATCAGTAAAATGCAACCACAGCTCGATATAATGCATCTTCACATAAGTGGAACTCATTGTTGGATTTCCTGCCTTTAGTTTTAGATTACTTGCCTAAAATGAAAACTGCAGTTCATCCCATCAAATCAGCTTCATTACAAATATATATGGGAGATAGGATGAACATAAAGCAAAATCAGTCTCAATATATAATACACATACACACACACACACACACACACAATATAAATAGTATGTACATCAAGTAATAATCAGATATAAATATTTGGGGATATTTACTTAAAATTTGAATAGTTGGCTTTTGGATGGATGAATGTTAATATTGATAACACTGGCAGTTGTGATGCTCGATTTCTATAAGTGGTGGATTTTAAGAAAACATACTCTACCGTCATATAAATAATTTCTTCAACTTAAGCTTGCCTCGTAGTGACTTCATATCTTTATCTTTTATTTTGCCACGTAGTCTACAATTTACATCTTAACCAGGTTTGATTTTGCTTAGCTTCTTGGAGATCATCCAAGATTGGTTAGAGACTGCCATCTAAGCTAATAAGTCATTCATATTCTGTGTCTTCAAATAGATGTAAAAGCAAAACTCATTTTGTTATAATAAAAAAATATCTGTCTCTTTAGTGTTATCAGTCACCTTTGAAGTCTTGAGTGCTGTACTTGTCCTTGATGTTAATAGTTACATAGATGGGCAGGGGGTTTTGTCCATTTATCAAAGATTCTTTCTGCTCTGAAAGCTTGTGATTATCTTTCTAATTGTAAAGGAGAAAAAAAACAAAAAGTTATGGAATAGGCACCAGTACCTAACGTAAAACTAAAAATGTATAAATACAAGTGGTAAATTATCTCAATATTAAAGATGCTTAAAGCAACCCAGTATAGGATAAAACTAAATATAACAATTAACCATGTGGGTAAAACAGAAGATGAAATGAATAAAGGCATTTTTTACTCAGGACAGTAAGAATGGCATAATTGTGTGATATCACCTTGGGTACCTACAACCAAAATTAATGTTTTTACTATTAATGTAACAGAATATTTACTTTCAATGTTTATCAAATAGTGGTATTTGATAAACTAGCAATTGGTGTTCTAATTAGTGTATTATCACAACATAACTCTTTATATTTGTATAACAGGTTTTAGGAAGTGAAAAAGAATATATTAGATTTTACCCCATCATTTAACAAATACTCTATGACGAGTCCCCAGAGATCTATAAAAGTTGTTGGGTAGCCCTCCTGTTTCCTTTGATTCAACTGTTGATAGTAGTATTTCACACGGTTCGGGGTGAACATTTCCAACTTGCTTTTGGTCACTTGTTTCTTAGCCTCCTGTATTTTTTCATGTAGATCGTTCTGGGACCAGTAAGCATCCCTGTACAGATGTGCCATGGCCCTGAAAAGTCACAATACAATCAATGAGAAATATACCAAAAATTAAAAATACTTATAAATGTATAAAACAACACTGGGACTAGTAGCAATACATTCCTAATATCTCCACAGTGTTTCCTCGGTCAAATTCTCATTATGTTTATGCCAACAAAGTACAATGTGGTTTTATAGATATGGCTAGATATTAGGAAAATAACTTTCCATTGGTATGAGCAACTCAGAGTTCCTTTCACTGGATCAATTCAGTGAAAATCTGAAAGCCAGCAATAATACAACACATTTTTCAGACTTGCAAAATTGCTCTCTATGATGCTACTTATATTTCTGACATTTAAAGATAAAGACAAATGATAAAGCGTGTTAGATTAGATGGAAAACAACACTATCTTTATTTCTGTAACTAAGTAGTTACATTCTAGCAAAAAGGCAAAGGCTGTAGGCTGGCAGCGCTCTTTATAGAGGTCTGTCACCCAGTAGCCAATAGGTTTGAGGTATTTTCCCGCACCTACGCGAGCCAATAGGTTTAAAGTATTTTCCCGGAGTACGCACGGACCTGAGTGAAGCCTCTGGCCGCGTCTGTGCATACATAACAAAGGGTATTTGAAAACATCTATAAAGTTACATAGTGACACACTTATCTAATAAGATGGAAATGACCAGATTAAAAATACAATTTTAATTTTAAACATGTATAAACACAAAAACATCCACATTTGATTAAAATACAGAGATATTTAAAAAGATCATTGAGAAATCCTTAAATTTACATATTTATTGACAGACTGAATAACAGTGCTTCTAAATGTAAACAATTGCTAGATGAGTTAATGAAGGAGTTGACTATTTTTAAAACAATTAGGTGCCAGATTATGAGGGTACCAGGTATGAAACTGATCATCATATATTGGCCTGTCTTATCCAATTCATTTTTGAAGTGGCCCACAGGATTTCACAAGTTTTCTATAAGTCAAAATCATGAATGACTGGTCCCAGACTAGCAGTGACCAACCAGCAGAAGCCAAAAGTTCCTAGCCACACCACTTTCTCAGATTTGGAAAAAGTTGGACTGTGGAAGACCACCAAGGAAGTATGTCAATTTTATCTAAAATATATTTCAATGGATGTATTATGTATAAGAATGCTTCTGAAACCAAATGGAATATTTTACCATGCCATGGTGGCACAATGGTTAGAATGTAGTATTGCAGGCAAAACTCTGCCCACAATCTGGAGTTTGATCCTGACTGGCTCAAAGTTGACTCAGCCTTCCATCCTTCTGAGATTGGTAAAAATGAGGACCTAGATTGTTAGGATCAAGCTGCTGACATTGTAAACTGCTCAGAGAGTTCTGTAAAGTACTATGAGGCATATAAAGTCTAAGTGCTATTGCTATTGCTACTGCTACATAGAGGAAAATGTGCACTGGCCATTCTAAGAAGATACACAACATGAATATGCAAAAAAGTTAGCATGCTAGCATTTGTAGAGTAGTTGTGTATATGCATCTATTTGAAAAATGCAGATGAAGTTATTTGATGCATTAATAAATGCTTTAAATGCCCTTATAGAAATAAATATGCCAAGGAGATTGGAAGTTGTTGCACACACTGTATAATAAAAGCATATGAAAAAAAATAAAATGAGATTATTCATAATTGATAAGATGATATAAATATAAGAATGTCTACATAGCATTACTATAGACTTGTGTAAATGCACAGCAATGTTAGAAGTATTACCATATTACTTATCTTGTATTACATTATGCCTAACAATCTATCATGAATTTTCACTTACCATGAAGTTCCAGACAAGCCAGACATGTATGTTACACAATCCATAATATTCAGTTTTTGAAGTGCTCTGAGAGAGCCAAATGTTGTTGTGTATGACCTTGTCCCACCTCCAGTTGTCATGATTGCCACCACAGGAACCTGGATAAAACAAGGACATGGCAAATAAAAACTAAGCACAAAATAGAACCTGAATAATAAATATGTGGCATTTGGAGGACAAGGGTTAGCCTTGCATTTACCTGAGTGCTCTTTTGTATGTTCTACCTCAAATTTCTCAAACTTGGCAGTCTTAAGACATGCTGGCTGGGGAATTCTGGGAATTGAAGTCCAGATAATCTTAAAATTGCCAAGTTTGAGAGAAAACCTGAATATCTAAAGGAGATGTATGTATCCTTGGCTTTCAGTCACTTGAAAAAAGGGAAGTCGGGTATTTTATAACACCAAAAACAAAACTCACTCTGTCAGTTCTTGAGAACTTGTTCCTTCAAATAACAGTAAAATACATTTAAAGAAAGTGAATTGTTTCATTATTAGATAGATGTATATATTTATATCCCTTTTCTTATTTAAACAACCCAGATTGCAGTAGTAAACTAAACAATTCAGGGGGGGGGGGAAGATAAAGACACAACAAAGATAATCCAAAGGTGATAAGCAAATAGGTAATGAGTGGGGGAAAGCTTATCAGAAATAGAATAAATTTATTTTCTTTAATGTTAAGAAACATCTGTCAGCAACCCACATACCTCGTGATCTTGCAAGTCATAATCCAGCTGGAGAACCTGCTTCAAACCTTGAGCAACAATTTTTTTTCGCTTACACAAGAACTCTTGCTCTTGTGAACAGAGATCATACCCCAAGCGCACATCTAGGTCTCCTGGGCAGGAACAATTACTAAGACATAAAACATAAAGCTTATAAACTTTATCTCAATAAACAAGAAAACTACGATCACTTAAAAGTGTAATAAAACAAAAGAGGGTTTAAAGCAGGGGTGTCAAACTCACGTTGCCACGGCAGCATCATGTGCTTTATCGGAACTTTTCCCCCCTTCGCTAAACCAAGTGTGGCATAGCCAATGCATGATGCATCCGGCCAGCGAGCCATGAGTTTGACAGCCTTGATTTAAAGTGACCGATCACTCTCACATTCTATAAAATAGCTGCTATCTGTTCAAGTATTCCACACAATACACTGCATATCTCAAAAATACTTTTAGGTAGCACTCAGGTATAGACATCATAAAAGCTACCTTAAGAAGACTGACAAAATGGCCTCCTGCAATGAAAAGGGAATTCTCTCTTCACAATCAGGTAGAAAAAATTGGGTTGCCCTGCATTTAAACTAAGGCTCCATGGTGTTAACCTATAGTGAATGCTTCATAATTTATTATTTGATTTTAAGTAACATTCATAAGGAGTGGCATACATTCATAGATACAATTTGATATTACTAGCACCTAAACGAAGTGTCTTGGTGGGAGGGGTGCATGAATGTCTGCATCCAGTTTCTGCAATTCCCCCTCCATGAAACTTTCTTCTCTTTTATCCATCCTAAAAAAGTTTGATGTAAGGAACTCCAGACATGGCACTTCCTATTTCCTTCGGCAAGAAAGAAGATTCTGTATGTTCTTTCTTCATACAAAGTAAACCCAAAGATGAAAGAGGAAAGTGAGGTTATGTAGTAAATGTTTTTCCTCCTGAAAGTCTCTCTCCTGAGATCATTAACCTTGGATTAGGTCCACTTCCTGGCCATATAATTTTTTTAATGAAGATTTAACATTGAGTCATTCTTAAGCTCTGAAGGTGTTAGGTATTCATAAAATAAAATGTGTACTTATTTTTGTTTCAATATGACTCAGAAATTACTCTTCCGTTGATCTATAGGGGTTTCTTTCTTTCTTCTTTGTTCTCTCAGGCTTTTAAATATTTCAGCAGTTTTGGAAATTTAAAATATACAATTTTTAATTTGAATGTCTATTTCTTTATTTGATTTGTTTGGTATATGTTGGTGGTTCAGCATCTGAGATCTGATTTTTTTTTTAAAAAAAAATCTTTCTGTAATAGTATATGAACCTTTTTCATTATGCGTACAATTTTGTCAACTGTTTCGTATACTAGTTTTTTAAAATTCTTCTATACCAGTGTTTCTCAACCTTGATGACTTTAAGTCCTGTGGACTTCAACTCCCAGAATTCCCCACCAGCATAGCTGGCTGGGGAATTCTGGGAGTTGAAGTCCACAGGACTTAAAGTCGTCAAGGTTGAGAAACACTGTTCTATACAGTGTAAAAAGTAATCTAACTATGTTGTATTTAACTGTATCTTATTTGATGGTCTGCTTTCCTAGAAATTTCTACTTAATTACTACTAACCCCACTTTTGCTTTGTGCAGTCTTTAACACCACAGGGCTATCTGGCAGCCCAAGAAATGAAAAGTAACAGCGATATTAATTATTGTTTTGCTTCTTACCAATCGTTCACTTTTACATGCAAATTGTACTTTTTTTCCTGAAAAACAGAATGTGAACATGTAAAAATCAAGAGTGAACATATTTCCACTTTTAATTTAAAAAAGAATTATCTGCACTCTTTAAACTGCTATTAAAATAATTATAAAAGTTACTTTTCTTCAAAACACAATGACTCAGAGTATTTCCCAGAAATAATTTGAATAACTTAATTTCTGTGTAAAGGAACAAGGAGTGGGTTAACAAGTCCTGAGGCTGAAAGTCAGTTAAATCCAGCATTGTAGCTGCTACAAATAGTAAGCCAGTAATGGCATAATGTTTCTTTATTTCATGAAGGGTCATTTTTTGGGAGGGGGTTCCCCATGTTTGCACAAGATTAGAGGAAATTATCCTAACTATGTGATAAATTAATTCACAGGATTATAATATATGAACTGCCCACCTCTACTTTAATTGTTAATTGTTATATTTCTAGACTGGTGTAAAAATTTCCAGAGCATCTAAAACAGGGTTGTCAAACTCAATTTCATTGAGAGCCACATCAGGGCTGTGTTTGATCTTGGGAGGCCAGAGTGGGCGTGGCCATCTTGACATCACTCAGGTCAGGGGCGCCTGTGGTGGCCCAAGTGCTCTGCCAGCAAAAAGGGCTCCCAATCTCTGTTTTAGCATGGGACAGCCTCCTCAACTCTCTCTGCCAGCAATAATGGAACTCAGGTGGGCTGTGATTGGGAGCCCATTTTCACTGACAGAGGCCCGGTCCTTTGCTGTTTCCAGGTGGTCCAACGGGCCTTGAATTTGACACCCCTGATCTAAAATATTTTGGCTTGTCCTCATTGTACTCCAAAAATGTCAAGTTTAAAAACTGGTTAGAATACACAATTTTGCATTTTCTGCTGCCATAATCCAATGGAAATATTTCTCAGTGGCTACTCAAATCTAAAATTTGTTATAAATGTAGTATAGATGACTGTAGATAAGGAAGACCATAGATTAAAAAAGGAAGTGAAAGCTTCTCCTTATGATTATGTACTCAGAATCACAAAGTATGGCTAGTTTTCAGGGCTATTTAATTTGTAATTTCCAAACAGAAATAAGAAAACTGAACCAGAAGTCCAACCTTAATCCAGTCCTGGAGATAGGATAGCAATAGCAGGATATATAAGACTGAATGCATGTGATAAATATCTTTAACCTCTGGAAAATGCAAAGAGCCCCATATTTATTTATATCAGCTACCTAAGCTACTTTCATCTGGTTCCAAATCCAAAACATCTGCCTTCTATCTAGCAGCCTTTGTTTTTTTTAACTTAAGTAACCCATAGGGTTCTTTAGCTTCTTTAGCTTCTATTCCTGCCTATAAAATAAACTAATAAGCAAAAGAAAATAATAGTGAACTATTCAGAATGACAAACTTCTTAAATTTGGATGGATATCTCTATCTGTATTTTTATCTTTGTCACAAACTCACCTCTATCTCCGTCTCCGTCTTCATCTCTAGTTCTGTCTTTGTCTCTTTCTGTTTTTAGCTCTAGCTCAGTCGCTAGCTCTATCATGAATTACTTCTTAATAAATAGTGTTCACATTCAGTGACCTATTGATCTGCTTTACCATTACAACCAAGAATTTAGTCAACAGTCTTTCTGGTTATCTCTTGCTGATTAGTGACATTTAATAAATCATTATCTAACACCTGACAATTTTTATTATTGTTTATTTCGTAGTAAGCAGAAGGGGGGAAATGCTTTGGAACTACAAAGTAATCTCTTGAATCTACCCAGGAAGGAGGAGGAAATGATTGAAAAATGTGATTGTGCCTTGTTACAATGGAAAGAAAAAAATCCAGTAGGACCGAAAATGAGATGATGTTGCAATATTTCTTCTGAAGCAGCAGCTGAGTAGGAAGAAAACCAGCTTAACAGTGGAAGATCTTCTCAAAACCTACACATTATGAATATAGGCATCTCAGCTTTGCACAGAAAGGTAGCATATTTTCTGCAAAGGAGTGCTTTAGGTGCACAATGAAAGATTTCATTCTTTTGCCTGAAACAATCTAAAATTTAGGTTAGATAGAAGATCTTTATCCATACTTGAAGAACAGATTGTTGCTCTAAGAAACTGATTCCTTAGCATTAAGTTAATGTTGCCCAGAACTCACAGGTTTTAGCTAAACAAAATCCTCCTTTGATCTCCAATGGTACTCAGAAGACTATACAGCCCAAAGGACTTTAGAGAGGTAGGGAATCACATTGTTTGGATCAAAAAATGCAAAAGGTGGGAGAAGATATTAAAGTCTTCTTTAAAAAAAATATGTTAAGGAGGTAAAGAGGAAACAGAGATTTGGGTGGTGTAGGGCAAAACCAGGTAGAAGAACTAGAAACTGCCAGGTGGAATTGCCGGTCATGCAGGCTATGGAGGAGAATGACTAAACATAACTGAAAGTGGAATACCAACTGAATTGCCCAATATGGAATTGTGACTGAATTAAGCAAATCATCATTTCCTAAATGAGAAGCTGTAAGGAGAAGGAATTTACTCCCAATGGGTAGAGATATGAAGGGAGGTAAGGAGAAATACAGTTAAAAAAAGCTAGTTTCCTCCTGGAAAGGATAACATTTACAGCATTTCAGACCATATATTACCATGCATAATGCATTGAAGTGTTGAAGCAACTGGATGATTATGAGGGGGAGCTTAATTAGACAAAGAGAAATCAAGGGGAAGGTGACAGTAGTGATAGGCAAGAAGGTAGAAGTAATCCATTCTGGGAAAAAGAAACTAAAATAGTTTAGGGCAGTGTTGCAAGTTAGGTCAGTATTGTAGCCTTACCCAGAACAAGATGTAGTTTTCCATATGAATAATTATAATTCATATTATATGCCCTTAAAATCTCTATGCAATATGGTTATTGCAGCAGCTACAATTACTACACATATACTTCCAAATACAATTCAAGCAATTGGTTATCATAGATAAAACCTCATGTGACACAGGGCCTATTTACTTCAAGGACCACTTGTCCCACATTGATGATTGGACATTGACATTTCTGAAAGTCTCCACCTATCAATAGGTGCAATGGAAAGGGGACTCTAAAATTTGACATTCTTGGTGGAGATTTCCTTCCTCTGAAACTGCTTCCCTCTTGAGGTAAGGATGGCTGCAATTCTCAATCTCTCAATTCCAAAACTTGTGAAAAGTTGGCTGTTCTGGAAGATTTTTTGGAGTTGCCAGTAATTTTAGGAAACTTATATTATTTTCAAAAGTATAATGATATCATTGTATTTTTTTAAATGTACATTATTTTATTAGTGTTGCATTGGCTGCATCTTTGTACATTTAGGTACATCTTAACTGAAGTGTTTTACAAATTCACAAAAAAATACACATTATTTCTAGTATTTAAAGAAGGCACTCACTTCCACTATTGGCACTTTCTCTCCCATAGGCAGAGAATTCAGTTTCACAATTGGAACATCTTCCTTGTTGGAACAAGAACAGGAACGCTAAAGGGAAGAAAAGTCTGTAAGTAAAAATGTTTTTACATAAAAGGCTTTTTCTAATAAATTAATGAAAGGACATTTGTAATAATTGTGATTAATGAATTTGGCTGACATACAGGGTTATAATGTGGCTTTGTCTTTGGTAGTTTAACATTCAATGATGGATCCTTGTACTTGATATAATGGAACGTAGTGGGACACGGAGGTGTGATAACTGCATCTGAACCCAACTTAAAAGTTTGTGTCCCTTCATATGATCCTTTTATAGAAAGTGAAAGGTCTTTCCCTAAAAACAAAGGAGAAAGAATATGGAAAAACATTATTATAGCAGAAGTTTTCATAACAGTCCTACGGGATTGGGCGGCATATAAATTTTATTAAACTTTAACAAGCAAAAAATGCCATGAAACATTTCAATGTGAATAATATAAATTCTTAAATAAAATAATTAAAACTGAAAATTTCATATATCAAGATAATCTGGAAAGACCTTTAAGAAAAGTTATATAGTCATATATAGTCATATAGTCATACACCAAAAGTGATCTGGGTGACAACCAGAATTAAAATTAAAATTCAACTCTCTCTCTCTCTCTTTCTCCCCCCTCTCCCTATCCCCCTTTCTCTTTGATTTCCTGGACTAATCCTTGCAATTTTCTTCACAAAATTTGGGTGGTTTGCCCTTCTTTTCTTTCTAGGACTGAGAGAGGGTGACTAGCTCAAGGTCACCCGCTAAGGAAGTACTAGAACATGTTGTGTCCTGGCTTCAAATCTGTTGTGTTAGCCATTATACCAAGTCTGTACTGTCTCAAAACCATCATACAAATGTATAAGTCAATGAAGGAATAAGGCTAAGCCATGGTCCTTTAAAAAGTACGTTGCTAATATATCACACAGACATGTTCATTCCAAAGTTCTGTTAACATCCTGACCCCAGAGGGTGTGTATGGGAGATGGGGGAGTGAAATTAGGTCTTTATGGACTTCCAGAAGGCCAACAGGTTGGAGCAGTTCATATCCCAGGCAGTTCTACAAGGTAGGTGCCATGATAGAGAAGGCACATTTCCTACAGTGCACCAAGTGACATTGCTTTATAAATGGATCCTGAATCATGTTGTGAACATTAAAATGTTCATATTAATCAACATTTGCAACTTGTGTGTGTGGGGGGGGAGGAAACCTTTGTAAAAATGCCTTACCAATGTTCTAAAATAAAGCACATTTTAAATAAACCAGACAATTGAATGATTTTGAAGGAAATTCTATAACCTTGTGGACATTAAACATTAAAACAAAATGTATCTGTAGATATTTTAACTACCTTGAATATTGTGTGTTTTATAGTTTAGTGTTGTTTTAGACTTGCAATACTAGAATGTTGCCATCTTTTATGGTTTTTAGAAAAGTAGTAAATACTCTAAATGATCAATAATTTTCTTTAGTGTAAACAGACATAATTCAAGAAGTTTGTCTAGTCAATGGTGGAGGAATGGTATAAGGGAAAAGATTCAGAAAAGAACAGACCAATAAGCTGGGTTCCCACCACTTTACTACGTCACTGACAAAGTCTTGGCCACCTAATTTCCCTCACTTTGGCCATGGACAATTTGGGTAACCTCATGAAAATTATTCTTGCTCACTATTAGTAACTCCATCGCTAAAGAAATAATACATCGACCTGATTGGCTAACAGTCACAATCAATATATCAAATAATAATCAGATTGCTAGAGTATGTGAAGAGACAATTTCTCAAGTTCTTTGCTTACATTTTTTTTGCTCTATTGTTTAGCACAGTAATAAAAACATTTTAAGTTTTAAGTTTACTTTATTGGCATTGCACCTCGTACAATGAAATTAAACACCATCTTTGGTGTACATCATACATAAGAAAACTATTTAAAAAATCAGTTATGATTATGAAATAATTTTATATAAACTCACGTGATTTATGTCGCTTGCTTTGATCCACCTCAGCTTCCAGTGTACAAATTTCACGACACTGTAATAAGCAGAAGTAGTAAACGAAAGCAATATAAATGATCACTTCTAGATTTAAAACTATTTTGTAAGATAACTTTGAACAGTACACCTGTAGAAAACTTAACAGCTAAGGAAAAAATAATTTGAAGATACATTAATATAATTCAGTTTTGCTATGAGAACAATAGGAAACTTCCACTGGTTTCTTTGCTTCTTGCCCTGATTTTCTTTTTTGCGCTTCAAATAAAAGTTGTTTTTGCTTTCAGTAAGAGGGTAAAGAATATAGGTAGGTTGGCCATTAGCAACAAGCAGCTGTTGTGCATGATTCATTGCATTAAAATATATGATTCTAGACTGAAAACTATGGATTGCCAATAGTTTCATATGAGTGTATCATGCACCAGAACCATCAACTCCTACATCACAACCCAGGATCTCACCTAAAATAGGGACAAGGTGAAAACAGGGTTTTAGTGGAAAAATATATGATCAAAACTAAAAGATAAAAGAAAATTCCCAGGGTGGGATAAAGTGTAAACAAAAGGAGAAACAGAATTGAACCCAAAGGAACACCACATCAATTAAAAAAAAAAACTATTTCCCTTCCTGAAAAACATAAAAGTAAAACCAGAAAACTATTATGTTGATGATATGGGAACTCCAGTGGAATAATTAAAATTTGGTTCTCTGAGATGTAAAAAACTGCCCAAAGGAGCCAAAAGAACGAACATAGATGGTAGATAATTAAAATGGGCTATAAAATGATTAAAAATATATGAAACATATGAGGTTGACAACAAAGAGGAGAGGAAATATGAGCCAGATGAACTGGAAGAGAACCTGGTTGCTATCTTTGATGTCAAATAATGGCCAGGATAATCTAGACAGGATAATCTACTTAAATGTGTCTCAACCTTGGCAGCTTTATGATATGTGGATTTCACTGATCTATGCTAAGAAAGGAAGCTGTCTCAATGCCATTGCTGAAGATACTGTATTGGGATCAGAATAATCTGTTCTGCAATAATAATAAAAAGCTGGTGATGTCATTTAGTTGCTGGAGGATAGCAGATTGGGAATACACTTCTTTTGCTTGAACAGGTAGGGTTAAAAAAAGGGAAAGGACAGATGGAAAATATTTGTATTTAATTTAGACTTTTAAAACTTTCATTCTAAACTTATCATTTGAATTTACTCCATGCCATGGTTGGTCAAAGAGATTCTTAGCAGATGCTAGTTTAACCATGGAAGGATTCAAAAAGGAACAGCTAACTTAGTGGTAGCAATAAAAGAAATGATCAAACCAGTGCTGATCCTAGTGTCCCTGTCAACAAATTGTGCAAAGTATATGAAAGAAATTGGAGTCACCATATCAAGCACAAGAAGTGTACTGATAACCTCTGGAGAGAAAATGGAACAATATGTTAACAGAACAACCTTCTCACTTTAAATATCAGGCCATGTCATAAGACAAACTAGATCTAGGATGTGACCAGTTCATGAATCAAGAATTCATGAGGAAAATTAAAGAGGAAAAAACAGATCCAAATATACAAATATTAGGGTTTTTTAAATCTCTCCAAATCACAACAGGTAACTCTTGGATAAGAACCAAAAAGGTAAACCTTCAGAAATATGTTGTTCTATGACCAAATAAGAGGAAAAGATCTGTGAAAGAGATGAAAAATAAAATTCAAAATTTACCACAAGAACTCCATTTGTAATTAGTGTTTCCGGAGGACCACACCTAGAAAACAAATGTAAAGAAATAGTTAATTTCAATATTCTTGCAAATATTGTTTCCTTCTCATCCAAATTGAAACTGAAAATAGATGGTTAGAATATGATCCATACATGGAGATTTTAAAATTCCTATAGTTGCCAAATTGTTAATGAGTTATTATGATGGTTTGTCATTGTTCCATCTAGTAATATAGAAAACAATGTAAAGACCACTTGTACTAGTGCTTCCTCTGACCAGAGTTCTGATATTTTGTTTAGCCTTATGAAGAGATAGAATTTGAATTCAGGCCAATGTAATTATGTACTCATAGCAGTGGTGGGTTCTGGCCGGTATGCCCTGGTACGGGTGTACTGATGCTTGCTGGGAGCAGCTGGCACCGTTCTGGTATGGTGCTTCGGAGGGCCCACCTGCCCGCCCGTGTTCCTTACCTGTATTTGACCCAACCAGACCATTTGTGCATGCACACGCAGTGTACGGCGCCTGCACAACACTCCACCGAGCAGCTGGAACATCGCAGGGTGGTGGCTGTGCATGCATGCACAGCACATGTGCACATGGTGGATGGCCAGCCCCGTTGCAGTGTACTGGTTGCGACGGGATCCAGAACCCATCATTGACCCATAGCTCATATGGTTCCTTGTATATTAATATTGTATTTATACAGGACTTTGCATAGGAAGTTACGTAGCACCTTTAGAAATGAAATTTCTTGCTGATGGTTTCTAACTAATTATAGTTTCCATACCTTAAACAGAGAGTAAATTGAAGAATAAGTACTGCTGTGTTTTCTTAGCTGTCCCTTTCCCCCTCCTTCTATGGTATGGTACAGGGATTATTAGAATATCAACTAGACCCTTGAGGAGGAGCCAATGTCACAATGGTACAGACATGCGGTCTTGAAGCTTTGAGACCACAGCCAATACTTTTGCCACTGGGTGGTCCAATCGGACCTAAACCATCCTGCAGAGACAGTAAACAGGAAGAATATGCCTTGCTGATCTCAGGGACATCGCAAAGCCCCTGATCGATGCAAGATAGGTTCTTCAAGCCGGTGACAAAAACTCCATCCAAGGCTGATGAAGTTGGGGCAGCTCCAAAATGGAAGGATACAGAAAGAGAAAGTGTTTCCAGCTGGTGAGGAATTTTTACCATTTTAAAAGAGACTGCCTATAAAAAACTTAAAATTAATTTAAATTGGAGAACAGAAGAAATAAGTGGTGGAATTAAGTTTGGAATGGTTTTGGAGAGTGGGTTATCTTACTTTTTAAATGCTATGTTCATGGATGGAATTTAATAACTAGACCCTTCTTGTAAGTCATCTATTAAAGCTACTGTGTTGCCTTTGAAGGAAGGTGTCTATGTTTTTACATCATGAAGTAAATCTGTCTCTTTCTTTGTAGCTGTCTTATTCCTTAATACTTATTAAGCAATTATCTCTTTCTGTGTATGGGGGTGGGTGTCTTTTAAATATACAAATGATCAAACTATCTGACCAACATTATCTATTGCCCTTATGTAACCCAATGGTTCTTGCTTGTGGCTCATTTGAGAGCAAGGGAGCTATATTTCACTGCAACTCACTAGCTTCATTAAAGCAATTGTTTGTATTCTCTCCAGATGTTTATGTTTATTGAGTGAGCTTTTATACCACAAGGTTTATATTTTATTCTGCTTTTCTCTGTTACTAGAACAGTGTGAGATAGATTTAATGAAGCTGGTGTACATTGTTGTTTCCTTATTATTTAGTGAAAAACAATATATAAGCAGAACTTGTTGATGGTTGCATTTTATTAATATGTAATGAAAAACAGTTTCCAAACAGACTTATTTATTTCTACTGAAAATTGAAATCCTTATAGAGTATCTACTGATAGACTCTGTTTTTTCAATTGATTTGAAATAATTCTGTAGTATGCCACAATAATACAGAAAATAAAGAATCGAAAATGCTTACGCGGGTTCCACTATAAATTCAACTTCCAGCTCTTCTTGTGACTGCCAGAAAGAAAATTGTAAAATTGAATTTGAAATGGTTGTAGAATCTTCCATTTAACATCATTTTTAAGCACATGCACACAATTTCACTTCATATTAAAAGTTGGTTAATGACATATTGAAAAATGATGTAAGGATGAAAATTGGAAATTTGTCAGCAAACAGTTCACTTTTGTATCAAACACACCTATATTTTTCATTAATGATAAGAAAATTAACATGTAGTATACTCACTCTTACAGTACGATATTTCTCACCTCTGGGTCACATTTAAAATTCATAAGAACTTTCTCATTATCAGGAAGACGAGCTACATCAAAATTGATAGTGAAAAGGTGATCATCTTCAGTGACAGCATCTGAATCATACACAGAGAACTCTAGCACATTCTGTGAAGAATAAGAAATATATTATATTGCAGGCTTGAAATTTCTGCTTTATTGCCATTTTTCAATAGAAGTATGCAAATAGCAGCCACGATAAGGCAGATGCATCTGTGGGAAGCAAGTATTGGATCTATACAGTGGCCCAAGTCAAAATGTCAAATGATTGAGCTATGATAACTTTTATAGCATGACTCCAGCTGGAGGAAGTGGGAAATCCCGATTTTGAACCTGGGATAAATAAATATGATTTTAAGATACTGTGGAGTACTTGGTGTTCTCCGAGTTTGGTTTCCTAAAGACATCTTATTACCCAACTAGGCAACAACTTCTATGTTAGAAGGGAGTTGGGTCTGTTCTCTGTTTATATACAGTAGCTTTCCCTGTGTTTATTGGGATCCCCTCCAACTGTGGCAGGCCAAACATCTGCAAGCAAACCACCAAGTTAAGAGAGCATCAAAGACCCCACATTTCAACCCTGAGCTACATGCATTCTCTTTTACTGGTATTTTGAGAAATCTCCATGGTGGATTAGGGATGAGTTGGAGGCAACAAAATGTGGGCATGTCCTCTAAACGGCAACTTAATGTCATATTTAATGGGATAGGAGGCTGAGCTCTCAATCTTCTCAAGGGTAAACATGCTCAGTTCCAGCAGTCTCTCATTACATGGTTCAGATTCCTAGCTTATCCTATTTGTCTTTTCCGTTTGTCTGATATCTTTCTTACAGTGCAGTGGGAAAAATAAATGATCTAAGAAAAAGAAGTTGGAAGTTATTGTGTGATTTTGACATAAAACCTTGTACACTTCAATGACTTTTAAAATTTATTAGCAAGTAGGGTTATGCATGATTTAAAAAGGAATTGGAAGAAGTTTTTCAGAATTCATATGATCGTGACTGCAATGTGTCTCTACCATTCATTAAATTTGCCAATCTTTCTTCAGGCTTCCACATGAACATGAACCAAAGTTGTGGTTGCTTTAAGGAGTTGATTGATTAGAGCAGTGTTTCTCAACCTTGGCGACTTTAAGTCCTGTGGACTTCAACTCCCAGAATCCCCCAGCCAGCATAGCACAGCTGGCTGGGGAATTCTGGGGGTTGAGTCCACAGGACTTAAAGTCGCCAAGGTTGAGAAACACTGGATTAGAGTTAATGCAACATTAAAGCAACTGCAAGTTTCTTAGGAACTGAAAAAAGAAAGATTACTTTAATAAAGCAGATAGGTGTTTCATTAGTTACAAGCAACTTTTCAAGTTACAATTGCTTGCTTAACTCTAGAAATATAATTCTTTACTTTTCCTAAATTGGTTGAGAAGTAAAGATGAGAAATATTGTATCAATATTAGACACAAGTTAAGAAGTGTGTATAAATTCCTATTCAGAGTATAAATAGCAAAGGCTACCATATAGGCTGTCAATTCTTGTTTTTTATAAATAAGACAAATAAGGATGATGGTAAAAAGCAAACAGAACCCGATCCCAAAACCTACAAATCTCATGACAATGCATACAAATATGAATAAAGTGGAATATATTTTAGAAGCTGTTCAGCAACAGCTAAGAGAGATAAAAGGTTTTCACCTTGACTTGTCTTTGAATTCTATAGTAAAAGGTTTCATTCCAAACAGGGTTCTTGGAATTATTTACAGTTTTAGTCTTCAGCTTCTCAGTTGTAGCAGTCGGTAGGCAAAGGGTCACATAGCAATCAGAGTTGCTTACTGTAGAAGGGGTGGGGAGGGGGGAGAGAGAAAGATAATGTTGCCAGTTTCTAAGCCAGCTCTCAATCATATTCAAGGCAGCATAAATCACAAAAATGGCTCAGGCTCTGTCATACAAGAGTCTATCATTATATCACTGAGTCCACCCTAAGTTCTTAAGTAATAACCACAAAGCATTTATCTTAAGACACCTTAAAACATAAAGTATGCTAATAAAGCAACACGTTCTGCAACTCTTATATCACATGTTTTGACTTATCAGTGACAGATGTACATGACATCTATTATTACCTTTTATCACCCCAGTTATTTAAAGGGAAATATCCAATATTTTCCCCATCCATTTTTAAATAACCTGCTCTTGGAGTTTCCATCAGTACCAAGGGGGATTTAATGAAGTAGAAACCCGCAATCTTTTCTTTTTTTAAAAAAAAATGCAGTACAATATACTATGTATGCAGTTTCCTGAAAATTATAGTGCTTATAGGTTCACATCCTGTCTACTTGTGTGATGCATCATAAGCATCCACTCCTAGTCAATATGATGAAACATGCATTGTGATATCACAGTGTGAATTCTACCCTTTTTGCTTCTATTGAGACATTACAATGCACGTACAAAGGAATGGAATTTGCTCTGTGACATCCCAGTGCATGTTTCATCACATGCCCCTCTCCCCCTCACAGATGTTCATGCATATTAATAGAGATTGCATGAATAATAGGAGAAATAGCTATAATATACGTATGGAAGGATCAGAATTATATTTGAGAACTGTAATTGGCAGGTTACCGGATATCTACGAGAACGTCTCCTGCCGCACACCTCCCTAAGACAGATAAGATCGCACAGGATGGGCCTTCCCCAGGTGCCGTCAGCTGGACAATGTCGGCTGGCGATGCCTCGGAATAGGGCCTTCTCTGTTGCCGCTCCGGCCCTATGGAATGAGCTACCCCCAGAGATCCAGACCCTACCCACTCTCATGGCCTTCCGAAAAGCTATCAAAACCTGGCTATTCCGGCAGGCCTGGGGCTGTTGACCTCTTGATTGAGGTCCAGCCCCGCTTAGATTGGGTGCATGTTGTGTTTCTTTTAATTCTGCTCTGTTTTATTTGCTTTTAATCTTTTCTTAATATTTTTATTTCTGTAAGCCGCCCGGAGTCCTCCGGGATTGGGCGGCCTATAAATTTAATAAATAGAAATAGAAATAGAAATAGAAATAGATGTACTTGGATGTATTAAGGGTTTTTAATAGCAATAATAGTATTAATAAAGAAAAAAATCCATATATTTTACCGATGAAGCATAATCCATGAAGAAACTTAACAACAATTACAGATAGTCCTCAACTTACAACTTGGTTTAGTGACCATTCAATGTTACAATAGCATTGAAAAATGTGACTTATGACCATTTTTCACAGTTACAACCTTCACAGCATCCCCCATGATCATGAGAATAAAACTCAGATGCTTGGCAACTGGTTCATATTTATGACCGTTTCTGAGTCCCAAGGTCCTGTGATCACCTTTTGCGACCATCTCACAAGCAAAGTCAATGGGGAAACCAGATTCACTGGGTTACTAACTTATCCATTGCAGGGATTCGCTTAACAAATGTGGCAAGGTACGTTGTAAAATGAGGCAAAACTCACTTAACAAATGTCTCACTTAACAACAGAAATTAGGGCTCAGTTGTGGTCGTAAGTCAAGGACCACCTGTATATGTACAATTCAGTAGTCCAACACTCAGCACATTTGATATCATATGAGGAATGAACTGTATTAAAAGAACTGAAATGCATAAAAATGAATCAAGAGGTAATTTCTGGGATTGATTTTATACATTCCTCTGGTGACAGTGAAATTCTTTGCTCTTAAGGAGGGAGAAGAGGAATAGGGAGGGAGGAATAAGCTCTAGGAGGGTAAAGGGATAATACAAGACAAATCTGCTTATCCTGAAAATATACATTTATATGAACAAGTTTAAGGACCCAGATCAAATTCTATGTTTCTCCACATTCCTAAAAAGAGAAGCTGATATAGCTTATACGAGCTGTAAATCTTTCTGAAAATTTCAGTGCATCCTTCTTAGTTATGTACAGTATGAAAATACTAAATATGACAGGTTCGTAAATTAGGACATCTTTCCTGCTTATTGTGTTACTTCTTTAAAAAACTGGAAAGTTGTTAATAAGGCCAAAAATTAAATCATTGATGAACAAACACTTGTTACTCTGTTATATATATACAACACACACACACACACACACACACACACACACACACACACACACACGCTCAGTCATCAATTCAATTCACTGTTACAGGAGAGTGGAGGAGGCTGTTAAAAATCTTTAGCATTTCTAATTAACAATTCCATCAGTTAATAACTTTGTTTCTTAACATTGTTCAGAAACAAAAATTATATGACAGAATTAAGATCAAGACAAGTTTTGGCAAATCTCTGGGAGAAAACTTGTTAGGTCTGCAAAACAGAACCAACGGATCATGAATAATCATCTGCTGAAAATTTTAGCTGCCCATCAGTGGTGGGCTGCAGATTCCATTCTAATCGGTATGGTTGGAACGGGCTTGCTGGCGTCCAAATGGACACACAGTGTGTGCATGCGTCTTGGCGCTTCTGTGAGCCTCCACAATGCTCCAGCTGCTCAGCGGAGCATCCCACAGGTGCTGTATGTGCTATGCACATTCACAGAAATGCTGAAGACATAAAAAGACAGTAAGAAGCGAGGGCGGGTGGGTAGGCCTCCGAAGCACCCTACCGAAACACTAACTGGTGCTTCAGGCTGGCTCTGGTACGCCCGTACTGGGGCGTACTGCCTGCAACCCACTACTGCTGCCCATGGAATAGTTATCCACAAGTAGAGTGTTATCTGTACAATGTGGTCTCCATGGGATAATTGTCAGAAATAAAATCCTTTCTCTGGTCTCATCACAAAAGTCATCATCTAAAGAAGTGGTTCCCAAACTTTGTGGCTTGGCAGTCTGGCAGATGGGGGGAGAAGTGAACTGGGCTGCCTGAGTGGTGGCCGGCATGCACATACATGTGCATGTAGCTCAACTTGTGAAAGTTGATGTGCATGCGCATGCACACATGCTGGCCCACCATTCATGCAGCCCAGTTGCAAATAGGCCACGGCGGTTGGGGACCCCTGATCTAAAGTACAGGGGAAAAAATCTTGAGGAGCTTGAAATATTTTGAAAAGTACTTCCAAAAGTATTTTGGAATGACCAATTAAATTATTAAATTATAGAACATATATTGTGGGGAAAAGAGTGATGCATTTGAAAAAAAAATATCTTGACAAACATGTAGCATAGGGTAGCTCTATTATGCTTTGTGGTTATGTGGCAGTCTTTGACAAATAAAATATTGCACCAGGGGAAAGAAGAAGAAAAATGGACTCAATATATAAGCACATTCTTCTGGCCAATGTCCCACATTCAGTTAAGATATTAAAGTAGAAAAGAAGTTGGATATTTCATCAAGACAACCACAAAAACATGCCTCTAAATCAAATATTTACAGGAAAAAAAGTTAAACTTTTGGAATGGCCTTCACGTTACTCAGACTTAAATATTATTGAAAAACTATGGGGAGATCTGAAACACGCAAAGAGATCTAAAAAGATTTCTGAGCTGGGAGAGTTCTGCAAAGAAGAGTGAGAAAACATTTCAAGAACAAGAATAGATCCATAGTGGTCATATGAAACATGCTAACATCTGACAAAGGAGATGTTAAAAAGTCTGACTGAAAGGGTTTCCCAATTGCACCTGTTTTTTTTACTTTGAATGGCAAACAATTCCACATAACACCCACACCCAAATATCTATTCAAAACGATGCTTTGTTCATCTTTTACTGTGTAAAATTATGTCGGCTTCTGATTGCTTAAGAGATTCATTGAAACATACATTTCACCATTTTCTTGATATATGGATATTGCACATCATTTCTCATTCCTGCTTGCATTGTTCAATAATCTAATGCAAACTACTTATTACCATGTACTTCTAAAAGATTTGAACCGCATTACTCTCAGGCCCTTCTCATTAACATGTTAGTTAGAGGTGATAGAAGTTGAAGGCCAAAACATCTGAAAGCTATCTGATTTCCTATCTCTACGCCAGAGAGCTCAACCCATCAGTAGTATCCCTAGACATTATAGGTTGCAATTACTATACAGCCTACTATACAGCAGAAATGGCTGATAATCTGAGATATCTGATAATCTTATATGATAAGAGCTGCAGTCCAAAACAAACCTGAGGGACCAGTTCAGGGAAGCTATGTTATCAAGGAAATTGATTTCCTGTGCTTCCTAAAGAGAGATTATCCATGCATTAAAGATAAATTTGTCAATCAATTTTATGTGAAAAAGACATTGAATGATGTGACTGCTCAAATACCTTATGCCTTAGCATAGTCAATCTATTTGTGATTTCAAGAACCAACATACTTTCTTATTTTTTTCTGCGTCATATCTTTTCATGACCTTTCATGAATTATTCCCAATCATAGAATCATAGGGCACTTCAAGATTAGTCTTCCTATCCATACAGATTACAAATATTCCTTCCTTCCAACTTCAGAATTCACTAATCATTAAGTCATAAAGGCTACTGGAACCTGGACATAGATGCAATTCCTTATGCAATAAATTCATCAAGAATGAAATTCTGAAGCCATTTTTAAACTACAAATGTTTAAATAATGGTGGCTAATACATACTAATAAAATCTGAAACTGTAATAAAACAAAGTGTACTCACAGACATCAGCCTGGCGGAGATTCCTCAGTCGTATTACACGAACAGTAAGTAAGTTGCAAGGAAATGTTTTCATTTGCTGAAAAACAGCACAGAGTAAAAAATGATGATATTAAATTCTTTTGCTCTGTATTTTGTCCTTCTTTACTGTGATCTCTTATTTATATCATTTTGGATAGCCTCTGTTGGTCTTTTAATCAGACTGTGGATCAGATTTCTGTGTAAGCCACATGGAATCATTTGATTTGATGGGATAAAACATTGATAGATAAATAATGATATTTATTTATATTTTGTTTGTTTTAATTTCCAACGACATGCTTTTTTAGTTGCACATAAAAGCAGCTCTGAATACAATATGAAGCTGATAGTCACTGCATATTGAATTATGAAAAAAATGAAATACATCTGGTCAAATTGCTACCACTGATGAGGATCCATGTTTCACTTTTCATAAATAGAATTACTTGAGATTGTAAAATAAATATAAGGGATGGAAATCATTTGGCAATTTCATAAGGCAAAGGGTTGCAGAGAGAAGACTGGATTAATAAAATCCTTTTTGGATTACAAAAGTATCGGCAGTGTCCAAAACTTTGATTTATGCAATTATACAAATCTAAAGCAATCCAGACAGATATAGATTTGGTATTTGGCCTATTTTGTCTACCTTTTGTTTTTGAGAAATGTTATCCAGTGTTTCATCTTCCAAAATCGACTTTCTTTTCAGCAGCACTCATCATAATGCTTTGGGGGATGGGCAGTTGTTGAAAAATGACAATTAATGCCTCTCTTTCCTAAAATGAGCACTTTAGCACAGCCCTATCAACCTTATAACTGGGGAGGAACCCTTTAAATTAGTGTTTCTCAACCTTGAGGGCTTGAAGATGTGTGGACTTCAACCCCCAGAATTCCCTAGCCAGGATAGCAATGTGCAAAATAAAAATTTTTTTTGTCCAATCATGATGTCTCTTGGAACCCCAGCTGAGAAAGTTTGCAAGAAGTGGGTGTAACAATAGACTTGCTGCCATCTGCAGCTAATAGGAGCAGATGACTTCCATGAGTTTGCTTGCTTTTGTTAAACCTTTTAGTCATCCTAGAGTACCTTATGGAGAATGAGGAGGTCTATTATTATCGTTCCCAATCAAATACAGCTCAACTATGGAAGTAATGAGTGAATTCCTCATATGATATCGTACATAGCTGGATAAAAAAAAATATTTCTGGTCAACTTCGATTTTTTTTAAAAAAATATTGCTCAGTTTTATTGATACTGAGCAAATGTTTTGCTTGGCATTCATCATTTCCTCTAATTGGGTCATTTGGTCACAATAGTTATGAGAACAGGTCACTTACACCCACTTCTCCCAACATTTCCTTCCTGCGGGTGGAATGCAGAAGTCAGTGGATAACTTCCTATGCACTTAATTGTTATTTATCATTGATATCATAAATGGATAAAAATACTGTGTGATTTTCATTAGGCTATCCTCATAACAAACCTTAAATGTAAATCCCTGTCCTACTACACATGAGGAACTGAAGGAGAGAATTAGTGTCTCTTTTTTAGCCTTGCTCATTGGGGATTAGGCAGAAACCTACCAACTTCATGACCTCCTCACTGTTCATCATGTTCTTTTAGCCTATTTGGCTAAAAGAAACAAATAGTGCTAATGAAGAGAAAAAAGTTTGAATCCAATAAACTCAAATATATCTAGCCAATAGGATATTCTTTCTTCTGAAAAGGGTCAATGTTGCATGAATTCTGATTCTCCTCTGCTCTAGCTATCATGCTATGCCACACCTCCACTGTTCAGCTCAAGAATGGGCAAGCAGAATTGGCTGACAGATGTTTCACTGGCTGATACCAGACACCTTCACACCCAAAACATCACTTCAACCAGGACTAGCTGGCTCATGAAACCCAAAAATGGAATAAATGCATAATTTAATCCACCTATTTTGGAAGTCCTTCATCAGATACCATAAGGATATGTGGTTCAGCTTGTTTTTTGAATGAACCACACATGGGTGAGTTAGCATGCTAATCTAAATCCAATCCAAAGACAATTTGGCTTAGTACAGTTTGTCAAACCAGCCACTGAAGTGGTAACACCCATTGCAGAGAATGAGCTGTGCATGGTAAAGAAGTGGCAAAATTATAACAGTCATTAACATCTAGAGCAGTTACATAAAAATTAAATAACTAACTTGCATTTATTTCATTACAACTGTTAGAGATGAGGTTACCATGATCAATCTGTTCAAATAGTTCTTTAGTCAGTTTTCATTCTTTTTTAATGATCATTTAATTCAACTTTTCATAAAATTGAATGTTCATAGTACCTTGCATTGAGAATCATCTTGTATTTCATTGTGTTGGAGTTCTGCACTTGCTACATGAGATGCATTTATAGAATAGTCCTGGAAGGGGGGAAAAGTACATATATGAATATGTTAAATCTCCCACACACACACACAAACACACAAAGAAACTTTTTTTAATGCAGTACACCAGGGGCATCAAACATGTGTCATTATGGCATCGTCAATGATGTATTCTGACTTTTTTCCCTTCGCTAAACCGGGCCTGGGTGTGGCCAGCCTGTGACACATCTGGTCCATGGGCCGCAAGTTTGATATCCCTGTAGTACACAATACACCAAATAAGAACTATTTTAGTAAATACTGAAATTCTGAAATGCAATATGGGGGAGGGAGCAGGGAGCGAAATGCAAACTTTGCTTTTTATGTATCTGTGCATGACAAATATGAAAGTGTGGAACTTGCATTGTGACATAAAGATGCACATTTGGCATCATCATAGTTAGAAACAGACACTTTGAGTGGACAGTTAGTTTCATCTAGTGGTTAAGGGACCAGGCTAGAAGTCAAGAGGCCATGAGTTCTAGTCCCACTTTAGGCACGAAAGCCGACTGGGTGACTCTGAGCTTTCTCTCAGTCCAATTCTCCTCACAGCATTGTTGTTATGGGGAAAATAGGAAGAGAAAGGAGTATTGTAAGTTTGCTGCCTTGAGTTATTTATATAAATAATAAAGGCAGGAAATAAATAAATAAAGTATAAGATATTAAAACCAGCACTTAAAAAAATTACAAGAGGACAATTATCCTTGAATGAAAAAAATTGAATTATAAAACAAAGACAACACATGTAAAATTAATCTTGCTTTTTGTAAAATGTGATCTTTAATCATAGTTTAAAAAGTTAAATCCAATAGCTTTCAGTGGAGCCTATGTCTAAATATGACTGTATAAAATTGTCACTTAGGTCAGGGATAAGCTATGAAATGTTGCTGAATTCTAACTGCATCTTATAGCATAACAGTAAGGTGGGAATTGAAATCCAACAAAATTCAGTGTTGACAATAAGAATGTAGAACATAGAATAATAGGGTTAGAAAGAAACTTGGAGTCTTCTAGTTCAACCCCTCCTCAAACAGGAGACCTTATACCATTCCACACAATTAGTTGTCCTATTTCGCCTTGAAAACCTCCAACATTGGAGGAGCCACAACTTCTGGAAGCAAGCTGATTAATTGTTCTCATTGTCAGGAAATTTCTCTTTAATTCTAGGTTGCATTTCTCTTTGATAATCTTCCACCTGTTACTTCTTGTCCTGTCCTCGGAAAATAGGTCAACTGTCTCTTCTCTGTGACAGTCCTTTAAGTCTGAAGCCCCTCAATGCTGTTTTGTCACCCCTACTTCTTCTCTTTCTTAGACTAGCAATTATTCATTGTATGGTTTAGCCTCCAGAACCCTTATCATCATTATTGCTTTTCTCTGCACTCTTTTTAAAGTCTTGGCATCTTTCTTGTATCATGGTAACGAGAACTGGATGTAGTACTCAAAATATGGTTTTGCCAGTCCAGTATAAAGTGCCTCTATTACTTCATATGATCCTGATAATATCCCTCAGTTGATGCAGCCTAGGAATGAATTGGGTTTTTTTGACAGCTGCCACATACTAGTGGCTTATATTTAAGTGGTTGTCCACTAGGACATCTAGATCCCTTTCAGTCACTACTTTTGAGCTGTGTAGCACCTATTTTATACCTGTGCATTTAGCCTGATACTAGCCTATTTGCTTAAATAGTTAATGGGCCAGGGTAGTGTGTCAAGTGAAAGGTTATATCCAGTCAGCTCTGGGATTAGAACACAACAGAATAACAGAGTTGGAAGGGACCTTGGAGGTCTTCTAGCCCAACCCATTGCTCAAGCAGGAGACTCTATACCAGTCTCTTCTTAAAAGCCTCCAGTGATGGAGTACCCACAAGTACTTCAGGCAAGCCATTCCACCTGTTAAAGAAAGTTAGTTTAACTCAAAGAATTCATTGGAACTGGAACTGGTCAGCCATGATGTGCAAGAGATGGTTCCTTGCATCAAAAGGGCTTATCTAGGAATTGCATCTCTGAACTTTTCACTGTCTCAATGGGATTGTTTTAAAGAGAATTTTGGTGGCATTGAGTCTCTGCCAATTCTAACCATAGCAACTCTGACCTTCATCAGATTTGAGCAAATTTTATATTCGGGGAAGAAATTAAAAATGAAATGACAGCCACTTCTGTGGTCAGTGAGTTTTCCTTTCAAGTTGGCTGCTTGCTTCCCATTTCACTAGGACACATTTAGTCATCTTACAGGGATAAACTCAGAGATATCAGAAGATTGCATCCGTCTGGTGTGTAAAAATAGCCTCCAAATAATGGAACTAGGCAAACCTCCAGCAGGGTTTCTTGCCTGATTGTGGGATCCACAAATTGAGGATCTTCTATGCACATTATTTGTCATACAAAACCTGTCACTATGACTATACTGGTTGTAGGGATACAGTAGAGAATAAGTGAAAGAAAGAAAAAATCAGTATCCTTTGCCAGTTTAGTTATCAGGAAAAGAATATGTCCACTGTACTTAATCCTTCTTCAAAAAATTAATACACATTTATTTTCTGACATTTTTTCTTTCTTTTTTTCAGTACCCCAAAATCTCAGGACAAATAAATAACAAAAACACAGATTAATCTTTCCCAGGAAAAAGAGTTCCTTACCTGAGAGTATGGTCCTGCTATGGTCTCACTCAGATCAGGTGTTGCTTTAAAAGTCAACTTAATTGGCTGGTGCTGCTGATACATTCTTACAGTTATGCCGGCAGCAATCACTATGAAGGTACAGTACCTTAAAACTAAGCCTTAGCTCCGCCCATTTGGATTGCAGAAGAGAAATAGGGATCCCAGCCCATTTTCTCCTACTTCACTAGATGGGAAAGCTGCTAAATAATAGCTTGTTGCCTTGAGGAATGAGGTTGTGAAAGAGAATTCTGTTTCTTTCTTCCTTTTCTGTATTATGGAGAAATATATGTAGATAATTTGAAAGGATCCTCATTAACTAAATAAACCCCACCACATGTTGCATTTGGGCTTTGATGATTAGATTTGTGGAAATCACATTTATGAATAACTCAACTTCCCTCTCTTCTGCATTTGTACCCCACCCCATGTATAACCTCTGTGATTGAAGAGATGCTTATAGCACGAAATATTTTATGACTGTCAAATGTAATTGAGGAGAAATTGTTTCTCTACTAAATCTCAATTGAAAAGAAAATTTGGGTTGTTCCCAAACCATGTCACAAAATGCAACCTACTTGCCTGGGAGGACATTCTATCATGCTTCCTCATTTGCACTTGGAAGTGGAAATTAAAGCCAAGCTAGAGAATAAGAACACTATTATTAATAAATAATAGCAAAACCTGAAAATATCATATACAAGTTATAAAAAGCAAAATAAAATTGTTGACAAACTTGTTGACTATGTTGCATTTAAAAGGTAAAGGTTTCCTCGCACATATGTGCTAGTTGTTCCCAACTCTAGGGGGCAGTGCTCATCTCCGTTTCAAAGCGGAAGAACCAGCGCTCTCCAAAGACGTCTCCATGGTCATGTGGCCGGCATGACTAAATGCCGAAGGTGCACAGAATGTTGTTACCTTCCCACCAAAGGTGGTTCCTATTTTTCTACTTGCATTTTTACATGCTTCCGAACTGCTAGATTGATAGAAGATGTTGCATTTACCTTTATCTAAATATTTTCTGTTTGACTTTTACTGTTACGCGTTCATTCTGTTTGAATCACATAACATGTATTATAGAACTTCGGTATGAAAAGATTAATGACCATACAGGTAGCCCTCAATTTATGTGTTATTGCTTAGCAACTGTTTGAAGTTACAACAGGCCATCCATATGCTACTTATGACCCATTTAGAAGCTACAGCCACTGCAGCACCACTGCAGTTATTCACGGTTTTGAGTGAATAATACTCTAGTGTCCCTCCTCCTTCCTCCCTATCCCAACCCACCCCACGAAATCTCTGTAAGCCTTGGACCTCCTTCCCAGAACTTTCCGCAGCACTGCGCAGACTGTGTATGGGAAGCAGAATGGATCACTTCATATGCTGGGGCACGTTGCCATATCACAGAAACAGCTGCCATTTCAGTGGCCAAAAGGAAGTGTGATTGTGCTGAAATGATGGTTACATGATTCAGGGAAATGAAAGGTCAGAGTGACATGCCCTCCTTCCCCAATATGAGGTCAGGAGCTCCAGAGACCTTTAAGTGTGTGAAGGCTAATGGAGGAGTAGGTAGGAGACCCGAGCACTTCAGGGACGGTGCAGGGGGAGGTTTGTGTGGAGCAAATCCAAGGGATAGGGGAGACTAAGGGGTGGGAAGCAGATCACAGGTGGTTTCAGGGGGTATGCCTTGGGAAGTCCAATGAAGGCAGACCTGGATCTGTGCTAAGCCTCCCAGGATCCTCTCACCCCTGAGGCTGCCCATGATCCCTTTAATGACTCACAGGGTTATTTAATGATTGGATCGGGAGACCTGGGGGTGAAGTCTGGTAATGGGCAGTCTCCATTGAGGAGCATCTGTAGTATGCCAGCTGCAAAATAATAAACTATTAAATGATAGTAACTGTGCTATTGAAGTCATCTAACAGCTGGTCTGGAATAATGAAATCAACCGCACAGAAGCTACACCGTATAAAGATAAGTCATTTCTAAACAAACCTGCTGATCTATATAGCTTATCTTCCACTTGGTCACATGCAAAAGCAGAAAGACATGAGATGAACTGTGAAAAGGGAAAATGCAAGGCTTCGCAGAACAAAGAGTAAAGCCAATAACCTGTTTTGTGACTAAAACTTTGTCACTGCCCAGATGAAAAACAAGTTTGATGATATGAGCAATTTTTAAACGCTTCTTCACAGCATCCATGGAAAAGCCATGGTGTAAATCATTTCTTGGTGTTGGCAACATGTGAATTCCTTTAAAAATAAAATAAAATAATAATAACGATGGTGGTTTTTCGAAGGGAGGGTCAAAATAGCATGATGGTTTACACAGTATTGCAAACTAATTTCTGCCTTTTTCTGCTTTTGACAATGTCATACATGTGTACAGATTGGGGGACCTTGGACTGAGGATGGGCCTAAAATCTGGCCTTTTTTGAAGCTTCTGAGTGGATGCTCCTGATTCTATTGATGGCCTCAAAGGGAATATGGGGGGAAAACATGTCAGGAAATACTTATAATGACTATGTTCTATCACCCAAGTTAGAAGTAACAGGAGAGGTCCTTGGTGCTCTCTGAGTTTGGTTGTTTTCTTGCAGACATTTCATTACCCAAGCTAGGTAACATCATCAATACTAGGACTGGACTAGGACTGATGATGTTACATAGTTTGTGTAATAAAATGTCTGCAAGAAAACAAACAGCTCAGGGAGAACCAAGGTCCCCTCATTTCACTCTGAGGTACAATATTATTCATTGGTAGAAATAATATGCCTATGAATAACAGGTACTAAGAAATAATAGTAGAATTGGACAATTTTCCTCCAGCCTTGTACATTTCCTAGAAGCCTTGACTGACCATTCTGCAAAGCAAGCTATTGCATTTGAGAAGACTGTTTTTTTTAACAGGATTACCATATTTGCACTCACAAACAATGATTTGTGTTTCCTTCCCGTGATCTTTGGTGTCATATAATTCTCCAACTTTATATTGCGACACTGGACTAAATTGTGAAAGATTGAAATGAATGCACCCACATGAAAACAATTTATTAAAGGGAGAGGTTTGAGATACTAGACAAGATTCAAAACACGTAAATTAATTATTGCTTACAGTGTTTCCCATTTAACCGGAAGTATTTTACAAACTAAAACTTTTTAAAAATGAAAATGTGTGTTTAGTCACAGTAATTGGAGCTCCCTCAGCCTTTATAGACCATAGTAGAAATTAATAAATACACTAAAGTAACAGCACATGATGTATTCCAATTATATCCTATTAAAGCAAATTCCTGTGAAATTACTTGAGTGGTACAAACATAACATCTCAAAATTCTCCACTCTATTTTCACTCAAGAAAGCAGTGAGTGGTATTTTGAATGGAAGAAAGAAGAAAAGAAACCAAACGGTGACTTTTCTCCTTGAAAACTTAACAATTTAATTATCACACCTGAGGTGGCTTCTCTCTATGTTGCCCTTCCACCTTCCCACCTCCAAAGAAATATTGAAAATGTTGTTTTCCTTGGAAATGTGTTGATGGTCTAGCACATTTGATCAAACTAAGTTTGGAGGTAATTTAATATCATTTTTGGGGTAAATTGTATTATTTATTGTGAACTGAACCCTAGACCTTCATTTAAATCAATAATTTTAATGTCATTAAAGGACAATGTTAACAAAAACTATTTTTTCAGAAGAGACCAAAATACCCAATAAGCCCCAAATCAGTCCTACCTCACTACAGGATTTTCCCTTGTGTCTTTTTATCTAATTCTCATAATTTAAATTCATTTGACATTTCCAGAATGATGCTTTCCTACTAAAATCTTTTCTTCTTTCACAATGCCTTAATTATCCATCCCAATATTTCAGATAAAATGAGGTTGCTTTTCTTCTTCTTTGTCAAGAACTGGCAATTCTTGCTCCTCTTGCCATGCAAGTTTTAAAGTTTACTTTTACACTGATATTACATTGGGGTATATTAATCCCCCAACCTCTTTTGCTCATTTTGCTTAGATGATGCCAACCTCTTCAGAGGCCCTAGGACCCAGTTCCGTCTTAAATTACAGCTTCCAGTTGCAACTTATTTTCTGCTTAGTTTCTTTATTGAGAACAAGGGAAAAAGAGTAATGCTATCATATTGTTTTTATATTTCATAGATTTAAAAAAGTTTTTTTTTTAACTGGTCAAAGAATATTGGCTACTAGAAATACATAATATGCTTATTATATTTATTACATAATAAATTAGAGATACGTTACTATACAGATCAAATGCTCCCAAGATCTACTAATATAATGTCATAACCAAAATATACTATGATCTTAATGTATAGTAAACTGACATAGCTGTTAATGGTAAATTAACCCAAGGAAATTACAACAGCTGGTTCAGCAGTCCTCCAGTCGTATTTGAAAAGATATCTATTTCATCTCAGGCTTTTTTCTCTCTGTTGCTCTTTGTAAAGCTTGAAGGATTGAGCTTTTGTTATTTTGAATGTTGTAACTAGTTAGCTCTATTAATTTATCAAAATTCTCCTCAGAGTATTGAAAGTTTTGTATTCCATATGGAGAAAGAGGACTAGTTACATCAACTTTACCTTGCTTCAGTTCAGTGGGAGCACGTTTCACACCTGCAAAACACCATTTACCATTAAATGTATTATTTGCTCGAAATCTGCAAAACAAAGTCAGGATCTTTTTATTAGTCCTGCTATCCCTATTACAGAAGCAAGTCAATATGTTATGGTTGTCTATCAAAATAATTGAACCTTCTGCTGCTGGATTACATCAGGGATGAGAAACCTCTGGCTTTCTGAATTACAGCTTCCACCATATTTCAACATTAGCCATACTTGTGTAGTAAGAAAAACCAAATCACAAAATACACACACTCATCAATTCCAAATAGAAGTTGTAGCTTAGTTGAGTTTGGAAATATCTCAACAGCCACAAATTGCACACACTAGAATAGAATAACTTTGGCTCCACTTTCCATCCATCATAGTAGAATGGCAGGAGTGTTGAGGCTTCTGTTGGGAAGGAAGCCTGCTGACATTCAGCTGTCAAACTGCAAAGCATATATTTCCCTAACTTCAGATTTGCATCATTAGGGTGCTATTCCATCCCACAAACAAACAGGAGCTTCCATTCTTCCTAACTTCCTGTTTGTCATGGGATGGAAGTAGCACACTAATGATGCAAAGGCTGAAGACTAAAACAAGTCATAATGAATATTGGAGAGGAAGGAAAGACATGCACTTCAAAGGCATGATAATGCCTATAATATCAGATCTATTTAACATAAGAAACTTAACTTTGCAGTGGGAGGGGGTGGTAGCCTTTGAATGTTGTCCTATGGGTTATAATAAATGAACTATATATTTTGTTATACTGACAGCAGCAAGGATTGTATTTGTAAACTATTTGAAAAATGAGAACACTCTGTCTGATGAGGATGTAATTCGGAAAATATTAGACTGTGCAGAGATGGACAGATTGACTTTAAAAAGAAAAGAAAAAGAAGACACAGAATATTACTTGATATGGAATAGAATTATGAGTGGTTAGAGATAAGAGGCAGAAATTAGATGAAGAAAGAACATTGTTATGTATAAACTAAATTTAAGATGGTTGATATTATAACTATGCCAATATAATCAACAGAATTATAAATAAGCTAATATAAAGAGAAATTTAGCCAAAACTATTCTGTTATATTATTACTATTGTTACCAGTATAATATTTCTTTTTGTTTTCTCTTTGTTGTTCTTTTGTAGATAATATACCCTGACAATACACTATATTCAAAATGTTTATGAATAATAATAATAATTTAAAAAATGTTGTGCTAGGAATTGCATTCAAGAACTAGAAAAAGCCAGGGAAAGTATATGGGACAAATCCTTAATTTAATTTAATTTAACAATTTCATATTAAGTAGTACAATTTGGGAACAAATTTCCCAAGACTCCTTTGGCCCAAGCCCAGAATTGTAAACCCATATATGTCCCTGGGACTCCAGTCTACAGGGGTGGGTTCCAGCAGTCACTACTGCCGGTTCACTTGTAGGTGCTTCATGTACATACATATGTGATTGATGCGCACTGTGTACGAATGCACAGTGCAATAAAATTGCTCTGTGCAAGCGCAGAAGCAAAAAACAAGATGGTGGCACCTATGGCACCACCGGGAGAACCAGTTTGGGGTGTGGCAGGCCTGGGTTGCTGCCGGTTCCAGTGACCCAACCGCCAAACCACTACCGGTTTGGCTGAACCAGTAGGAACCCACCATTGCTGACAATATAATTGAAACAGATTGATATCTTCTTGACTACTCCAAGGTTGTACAACTGACAAGAAGCTTCTTGAATGAGAAGCAAAACATCTTCAGGGATAAACTAAAGTCCAGTTGCCATCCTTTGGTACAACTAATAAGATATTTATCTAAACTTAGAAAATGAAGGGTAATTTAGCAGGAGGATTATGAGTAATGATGATAGGGTTGTGTAACCTTCCAAAATTACTGATTTATAATAGCACAAGGGTAGTAGAGGGTTTAGTTCACCAAATGTGAATATTCACCTGTGAAAAAACTGTCAGGTCTGTTAAGGCAACAAGGAACTTACCTGGTGCTTTGTATTTCTTGAAGGTATCATTTATTAGTGATGGAAAAACTGCAATAGGTGCGTTGACATCCGTAGCATCTTCAAAAACATAACACTCCTTCAGATCCTTTTCTCTACTCAGATCTATTTTGGGAATGGAATCCCTTGCTTTGCAAAGTATCTGGAGGCTTCATCTATAGGCTAGATTATTAGAGAACAAAGCAAATAATAGCAATAATAAGAATAATAAATTGTGGTAATGATAGTCAGATTTCTTTCTTGATTGATGCAGCTTATTTCTTGATCTTTTACTCCAATTCATTTCTACCTAGGAAATCAAGGGAAGCTGTAGGAGATGACTAGGTTGAGCCCAAGGGAGGGATCAAGCGCATCATCAGTGTGGAGTCCCTTTGTGCCCACAAGAGATGTAGGCCCAGCCATAAATTCTGTGGACTCTTATCTAACACCAATTTGGCTTGACCATTAGTAGTACAGATTCTTGTTTAGAGATAGTATGGAGTAATCTTGTATTCATTTGAACAACCTTCGTTCTTGATTTCTTATACCTGCCAGAATACTTTATAAGGATCTATTAGTTAAGGATAATCTCTCTTGGCAGACAATTCCACTTAACTGTGCGCAAAGAATGTGCCTGGATAAATGAACATGGTTCTACTGAGCCTCTATAATGGTGTATGAGAATGGCCTTGGGATATATGGTAACAAGACACAACTGAGGGAAGAGTTGCATAAAAGGCAGCTATGTCTGAAGCAGGAATGTGGGCAGAGCAAGTGGCTCAGAAGAGATCCTCCTAGTTTTGAGCCTGGAAAGGGAATGGGGGAAAGAAGCATTTTCAGACTTGCAAGATTGATGTTAGCTTTACGAGGTGGATCAGACAAAAAAAAATAAGACCAGATGAGCTAATTCTACTTAACTGTAAGCTAATTCTGTTATTGTAATTAACAGAATCATGTCTGTGTCTTGTCTATATTATTCCTCTGTACCATTAAAGCCTATGAGGATCTTCTGTGAAAATAATCTGTGTCTTAATTTAGACTGGATTCTGAATTTGGTTGTTATACTGTTCAAATTGCTTTTCATACATTACCTAGTAATGCACAGGACAACTTCATTGGCCCCTTTAGGCAAAATGGAAGTATGTATATTTGCATGGGATATTTAGGCTGGATATTTACTCAGAAGTAGACTATTGTTCCTGAATAACCGGAATCTTGTAATCAGGACTGATCAGTACTGGTTGTTCATAGATAGAGTCTCAGGATTTCTTGTACTTAAGATATACTTAAGTATAGGGTGGCACTGGAACAACTTCCTATAATTTCCCAACTTTCTGTGCTTCACAACTTAGCTTTGTGTGCTTCAAGCATAACAGATTCTTAACAGACTTCGGTATTTTCACTGGATTTTACAATGCCTCATGTTTTGCTCACTTAAACATGATCATCAATAAAACCCAGCTTATTTGGAACTTACACTACACACCTAAGCTATTGACTTCAACAGTTAAGGTCCCTGCTAATTTTTAGATCTGGACTATTATTCACTTTACCAAAAACTGCGGCCAGACAAATTTGGGAGAGAAGACACTGATATGGAGGTAAGAGCAAATTCTTTTCTATCCAGTTTTGTGACCTCCGCAAATAATCTCCAAGACCTTTAAAGAGGGTTTTCTTGTTGCCAGTACTACAATAACAGTGTTTAATATGAGTGAAAATGCAATTGTGTATATTTATCCGCAGAGGGAATGACATCATCCTTTTAAGCCTATTTAATGCTTGCATTCTCAGACAAAGCAAAAGGACATAATGTATATGGACATGCATGTGACCTCTCAGAATTCAGATTAACATATTAACATATTAACAGAGTTGGAAGGGACCTTGTAGGCCATCTAGTTCAACCTCCCACCCAAGAAGATCCTACGCCATTCTTTTCTGTAGAATTCTGTAAGTGTAAGACACAAACTAATGACACAAAAGCAACACTTAATTGTAAATCATCTCACTGTTGTTTGTGAGCCTGTAGAATAATACAAATGTATAATGACATCCATTTTTCTCTCTGTCTCATCAGTGGTGCATAGGTGGTGTCTATAAACCTTGTATCTACAAGGTTCATATATTCCAATGGGGTCATCAACTGGTTAGGAAAAGTGTCCAATACAGTCCCTACAAGGCAAACATTTTCGTTAGCAGCTCATAGCTTCAAAAAATAGTTTGCTTTTTGCTTTGATTCAACTTCTAATTTTCTTTAGGACAAGTGGCACATCACATTTACCCATTCATAAAACCACAACTTGGGAAGTATGTAATGTTATTTTAAATAGCTTGTTATCTGTTTATAGCTGATGTAAGAGAACCCTCCTCTCTGTAACTAAATGTTCTTTTGGAACCACTGTTGCACTGAAAATTGCCAGTGTGAAACAAGAATGAAGTAGCAACCGAGGAGAAGGAGTTGACGTCGTGATGATACAGACTTGCGATCCCAGAGCTCTGATATTGCAGCCGATACTTTTACCACTGGGTGGTCCATCTGGACCTAAACTGTCTCAAAGAGATGGTGACAGGGAAGAGTACATCTTGCTGATCTCAGGGACATCACAAAGTCCCTGATTGAGAGAATCTTTTCTAGCCGGCGATAGAAGTGCAGCGCCAAGCTGCTGAAGTCATGAGAGCTCTGCAACCGGAGGAAAGCGGAAAGAGAAAGTGTGTCCATCTGGTGAAGAAATTTTATTTTTACAAAAGAGACTGCCCAAAAAAGATTAAAACCAAATTAAACTTGTAAAGAAAAGAAAAGAAAAGAATTAGCAAATTTTAGCTATTTTGGACAGTGTGTTATCCTTTTTTTTAAATTGTCTTCTATGGATGGATGTTTTGCAAACACTTCCTACTTTTTAAAGTGAAAGTATTGGCTTTTCTTCTACTACATTTTTTTTAACCTATGGATTAAATCTTTTCCCCCCCACAATACTGGCTTGGATGGGTTTTTTCTTTCTTTTTATTTTGTTCCATTTAAGAGCCTTGTTTCTTTTAAGCTTGGAATATAAAGAGGATATAAAAGGAATATAAAGAGAGCAGTAACATTAGAGGGAAAAGAAGTTACACTGCCACTTAGAGGTTGGGGGCTGAGTTCTGGAAATATTTCTCTCTCTCTTTTCTTTGATCATTTTGATCTTGCACTTCAAAGATTTTAGCTTGCAAAGAGATAAAATGTGCCCTTTGGATGTCTCTTTGGCAGCGAGAGAGAACTAGAGTGGCAGTGTTTATAAATTGTTAAAAATGAAGTGATAATGGATATAGCTAGATAGATAATTGTTAATGATATAATGTATACATATGTATTGGTTTGACAAGAGAAAATTTGGTATAAACTTTTAAATGGTGACCATGAAAGGAAGTTATATATTTGATGTAAAATATATAATTTGATATGGATTTTAGGTGATGACTGTGGAAGTTCTTTGTAACCAATTGACACACTTTTTATAATTTGTAATGGAATGTGTTTTTATGGTGTTTGTTGTGTCTTGTTTGCTTGTGTTTATTCAAAAATAAAAAAAATATGAAGTAGCAACTGAAGAGCATCTAACCAGTTTAAAACAAGGAAGCAATTGATTCACTGCCAATTTATATGCTTTAATGAAAGAAAGACGAGAAAGAAAAAGAAGGTAAAAAAGGAGGGGGAGAGAGGGGAACTAAAAACAGAAAATAAAGAAAACAGCAAAACACATGCTTAATTCATTAAACCATAACATTATGGTATGATATTGACCAGTATTTGCATAATATTGGGAGATTATTATTAATAAAAAAAAAAGGAACCACCGTATATAAATACATTCTTGTTCTTATTAAAACTATATTAACACCCCCCCACCCCACCCCCCACAATCCCCATCCCTAATCCTCCCGACTTCCCAGGGTCCACACCTGGCACTACCTTCTATCTAAGATATCTTGTATACATATGGATTAAAAAATAAAAGTAATATATCAAAAAAAAAAAAAAAAAGAAAAGCAAAGAAAGAGAAAAAAAAAAAAAGGAAAAAAAGAAAAGAGAAAAGAGAAAAAAGAAAAAAAGAAACCACTCTTTGTGTTGATCTCAGCCCCCCATCTTTATCTATGCTTAAATAGTATAAATCATTCTATCTATATTTTATTCTCATCTCTTACTTCTTTGCTATTTACCCCGACCTTCTGTAGACTCTCCCATTCCCTTCCTAAACCTCATGATCCCTTCCAGTAAGATTTAAGCAGCGTAGTTTATGCCATATATTCAAATATAACTTTACAGACAAGTAATCAAACTTTCCCATCTAGTAAAATTTAAACAACGTAAATGATCTTTCTTTACCCCTTTTTCAAACAGTAATTCAAAATAATCTAACCCGATTTCCCCTTCTTAGTAAAGTTAAGCAGCATAGATCAGATATTACTTTACACAGGAATCAATTTCTGTAATTCCAACCGACTTCCCCTTCTAATAGAATTTAAATAACTTAGTTCATTCCACATGTATTTTACCCTCATCCCCCACTTGTCTGATATTTACCACTATCAAATTTATACTACCATTTGTTTAAAATATAACTCAGAGCGATTTGTAGCATGAATCCTTCCACATATTCCAATAATACTTTCAGCAAAATTCAGTTAACCTTCTATTTTAAGGTAGTCGCTTCTAACAAAATTTAAACAACATAAATCATTCCACATTCTTTTTACAGTTATCTTAAGATAATCCCAAGCGGCTTCCTGTTCTAATAAGCTTTAAACAACGTAAATTTTGCCCTCATCCCTTGCTTGTCTAATATTTATCACAAATAACGTAGTACTACCATTTGTTTAAAATATAACTCAGAGCGATTTGTAGCATGAATCATTCCACATATTCTAATAATACTTTCAGCAAGATTCAGTTAACCTTCTATTTTAAGGTAGTCGCTTCTAACAAAGTTTAAACAACATAAATCATTCCACATTCTTTTTACAGTTATCTTAAGATAATCCCAAGCGGCTTCCTGTTCTAATAAGCTTTAAACAACGTAAATTTTGCCCTCATCCCTTGCTTGTCTGATATTTACCACAAATAACGTAGTTCATTCCACATGCATTTTACCCTCATCTCTTGCTTGTCTAATATTTACCACTATCAAATTTATACTAGCGTTTATTTGAAAAATAACTCAGAACTATTACAACCAACTTTCCCTTCAAATAAAAGTTAAATAGCATGGATCATATTCAAATAATGCTTTCAGCAAGAGTCAGTTAACCTTCTATTTTAAAATAGTCCCATCTAACAAAGTTTAAACAACATAAATCATTCCGCATTCTTTTAACCACTATCAGATTTATGCTAACGTTACTTTAGAATCTAGCTCAAAGTAGTTTCACCCAGCTTTCCCTTCTGATAAAAATTAGTCCACTTTTTCTACCGGAGAGAGGTCTCAAACCCCCATTCAGTCCTCAACTTTAGGAAGTCTTTTGAAGTATCTAAATTCTCGATCTGCGTTCTTCTGCTTCTCCGAGGGAGGAGGGGCTACCCCCTCCATCTTGCAGCCGCATGGCCAGCCGTTTGCTTTCTCCTTCCGCTTGTCTCTCCTCTCTTCCAAGCGCGTCAGGAAGTCCCGCCTTCAGAATCCTACAATAGAAATCTTGAGCCTCCGAAACAGAGTTAAGACGAAATCTTTGATTCTCAAATGTAACCGTGATGCCGGCAGGGGCCTCCCATCTGTATCGAATCTGTTGACTCCTAAGCTCTTTAGTTAAAAAGGCGTAGTCCCTTCTTGCTCTCAACATTTGGAAAGGTATATCTTTGAAGACAATCACGTCCTGGTCATCAACTCGGAGACTGTTATTATAAAACTTTTGCACAATCGCGTTTCTAGATTCTTTTGTAGAGAAATGTATAATTATGTCCCTCGGGAGCTGTCGCTGTTCCGCTATCAATGAGTTCTGGCGATAGATTTTCCGAATCTGCCAATCAAAGTTAAGTCCCGGGCTTCCCAGCGCATGGCTGAAGGCTTCAGCAAATGTCTGTTTCAAATTCTCTTGCTCCTTTTCACGGAATCCTCTGACTCTTATTGAAAATGCCTTCCTATCAAAATTTAGCGTCATAAGCTGTTCTTCGTTATTTCTAATTTTTTCTTGTAAAATTTGAATATTGGTAGTCAAATCAAAATTAGCCTTCTCCAGACTTTCCAATCTGTTCTCTATTTCAGCAGAGTAATCTGACAGGGCAGACACGGCTGCAAACGTATTCGCCTTCATTTGATTAACTTTAGATTTTAGATCCTCATAAAGTTGCAATACAAATTCCTTAAGTTCTTGCTTAAGGGCATTAAATATTTTAAAGAGATATTCCTGTGTTAAAACTTCTCCAGTAGAGGGCGTAGGAGACAAAGGTTGTGTTTCCAAAAAAGATTGTTTAAATTCTTTAGACACATTTGTAGCAAGACGTTTCTTTGATCTGGGTGCCATAATAGATAAACAAGTAAGCAATGCTTCGCTCCCCTCTATTTCCAAAGAAAAAGAGTTTATTTTGTTAAGGAGCAGTCTGCAGGAAGATAAGCCCGGCTAAGTACATCCAGTAATCATCCACGGAGAGAAATCGCCATTTTAAAGTCTATTTAAACAAAGAAGTCTTTAAGACAAATGGTGCTGGTATTTAAGATAGTAATAAAAGCATAAATCTCACAGGGGTGGTACCCTCCCGTATCAACTCTAGCTTGAAAAAAACTTTGTTTTGTCCTGGGGGGGGCTAGCCTGTCTGGGGCTGCCCAAAAAAAAAAAGGCAGCTGAGAAGAACTGGCCGGAGATAAAGGCTCCGCTTCGGCTGGATCTAATCTCTTCCACAGCCAAAAAAAGAAAAAGGCTGTGGCTTACGAATAGACCCTAACCTACGGAGCTATCCTCCCTGCCCCTTTCTTAGCCAAAAAGGGGTGCTATCTATGATCTTATTTAGATATACAGACCAGATCTCTGAGGAGCTCGGTGGAGCCCTCCTCGGCAACAGGCCACGCCCACAGGAAGTCAATATTGGGAGATTATTATTGAGAGATTGCCAGTACATAAAGTGATTACATCTCAGGAATCCAGATTGTAACCATATTGATCTTTGTAACACTATATTAAGAAATATATAGAAATTAGACAAAAAGGGCAAAAGCAAACAAATCAATAACCCATTATAGTTTCAACACAATAAAGTTAATTCCATGTGGTATTGTGAAAATATATTTGAAATAAATGTAAAATATATTTCATTAGTCTCAAATTAGAACTACAGTTAAAATTCCTTAAAAATCTTATCCAGCGGTATGTGATATCCCAACTCTTATTTTTCAGTTCTTGTAAATACCCTTAGCAATATTGTTTTATTGCTCATTTAAAATATTGTGGAATTCGAATTATCCAAACCACATTCCAATTATATAGTTGAGCCAGACTGTGAACTTGTGAGACTCTTTGCTACTTTGGACTTCAAATGCTATATATTAGTGGCTAAGTTCACACAGTGTGCAAAGCTGTTAATATATTTTGTTTGGTTTGGAGAATCCAGCCATTGTAGTTTATTTGACAAATGCTATTTTCAAGGGAGAAGTATGTCCAATTTTAAGACATCTAACTAACTATATTTTAGCATTAACACTTGCATTGTTATAAAATCTGGTCATCATCTTAATGAACAAACTGATATAAATTTTCTTAGCATTTACCATGTACCTTTCCAGATATAAATATTCTTATTCTCTAGATAGCCATTGTTTAATTGGAATCCTTTTAAGAAATTGTAGACCTCTGATGTTGATACACGCTCTGTTATGACGTCACGAAGTAACTTCATAATTTTATGTGTAGGCATGACCAGGTAAGTATCCACTGCTCCTGGTACTGGTGGCAGAGGTGGTTTTTCTTCTGAAGAACAGAAGATGCATAGGTTAATTTAGTGCAGCAGGTGCCAAGAGGAAAAGATAGACTAATATATATTGCAATATTTTTGTCATTGATTATCACTTCATAGTATACCAAAAGCCGAGCTCCATATAAAATTTATTATATGCATTACTGTATATTAAAAATGTTTTAAAACTGGTTTCCATTTTCTTCTAAACACTCTTGTTACTTGCCCTTTGAAGAGTCATTAATACAGTACTATTTGGGGGAAAAAGAGAGTAAAACATATTGTAATAATGGAACCCAACTTTTTAGGGGATAGGGAGAGAGATGGAAGAAGGGAGAGACAGAGATGGTGTGCCTATATGTGTCTACGTATATCTGTGCATATATACACATATATACATATAAATATACATACAAACATATATACAGTCATACATATAAATAAGTGCAATACAGATATTCTTTTCATATGCTCAATAATATTGAATTAATATAACAGGTAGGCTAGTCACTGATTATATGTGGAATAAAACTCCTGCACATCCATACACACGCAGCTGTCCACACAGCTGGTGAATTATGGGTGTAATCAGGTATGATACAGAGCTGGATATTTGCCATTACAGCTCATCCTTGTATAATGATATTGATTATACTGATTGAGAAATACAGTAGACTATCTTGAGTTTCTCTGTTCATGGCTTTTGCCATCTTCAAGTCAGCAATGGACTCAAGCTCAAGACCCTTTCTATGGGAAAAACTAAGGGGATTGGACATTGACTAATGCTGTTGTTCCTAATCCATGACTTGTATCAAGACACTAGGACAGGTGTAATATGGGAGGACAGGTATAATATGGGTGTATCTCGGTACACCCAAAATTGCTCGCGCGGCTGCATTCTGGACTAGCTGTAGTCTCCGAATGCTTTTCAAAGGTAGCCCCATGTAGAGCACATTGCAATAATCCAGCCTTGAGGTGACAAGGGCATGAGTGACCATTTGAAGTGCCCCCTGGTCCAAGTAGGGCCGCAATTGGTATACCAGGCGAACCTGGGCAAAGCCCCCCCTGGTCACAGCCAACAGATGGTGTTCCAGTGTCAGCTGTGAATCCAGGAGGACCCCCAAATTGCGAGCCCTCTCTGAGCGGTGTAAGTCTTCACCCCCCACCCCCCAGGATCAAGGACAGACTGTCTGAACTGTCCTTCGGGGGTAACATCCATAGCCACTCGGTCTTATTGGGATTGAGCACCAATTTGTTCATTCCCATTCAGATCCTGACAGCTTCCAGGCATCGGCACATCACGTCCGCTGCTACACTGAGTTGGCACGGGGCAGATAGATACAATTGCGTATCATCTGCATATTGATGGTACTTTATCCCGTGCCATCGTATGATCTCACCCAGCGGTTTCATGTAGATGTTAAATAGGAGGGGGGACAGGACCGAACCCTACAGCACCCCACCCTTGAGGGGCCTAGGGGTCGACCTCTGTCCCCCGACCAACACCAACTGCGACCTATCGGAGAGGTAAGAGGAGAACCACCGTAAAACGGTGCTACCCACTCCCACCTCCTCCAGACGTCGCAGAAGGATACCATGGTCGATGGTATCGAAAGCCGCTGAGAGGTCAAGAAGCACCAGGATAGAGGAATGCCCTCTATCCTTGGCTCACCAGAGATCATCGATCAGTGCGACCAAAGTGGTTTCTGTGCTGTACCCAGGCCTGAAACCAGACGGAAAGGAATCCAGATAATCCGCTTCATTCATGGTCCGTCAGAGTTGAAGCGCCACCACCTTCTCAACAACCTTCCCCAAAAAAGGAAGGTTGGAGACAGGACGGTAGTTTTTCAAGACAGCTGGATCCAGGGAAGGCTTCTTGAGGAGGGGTCTCAGCACCGCTTCCTTTAGTGGTTGCGGGAAAGACCCCTCCTGCAAAGAAGCGTTGGTAATCACCTGGAGCCAGCCGCGTGTCACCTCCCTGCTGGTCGAAACCAGCCAGGAGGGGCACGGGTCCAGTAAACAGGTGGAGGCACTCATCGTTCCCATGGCCTTTTCCACTTCCTCAGGGTTGACAAATTCGAACTAGATGCATCAATGAACCTGGCAGGAGGAAGAGGATAGGAAAGAAAGTCCAGCTTTTACTGTTCAATGCTGAATTTTTTAAAAAAAAAATGGCCCTGAAGGAAAGCCCAGAGAAGAGGAGCTATTACAGAGTACATTAGCCAACTGGAGTGGAGGTCCTGAAGTGAAGTGTTGTAGACAGGGTAACACTGCATAAGCTGCTAAAAATGAAAAAAAAAAGTGGAGGATAATACAGGGTGCTCCTTCTCTATTAATAATCATTGGCTCAAATTTAAATTGGTGCAAATAGTTCACAGACTATGTGAATCAGCCCTGTAACTAATTTAGATTCTAAGCTAACTGCCACAAGGAGGCAGTCTTTACTTATCTTTATCATTGTTGAAACTGGCAGACTGAAGGAAAAAGAAAGTATTTTCTGTTCATGCATGTTTTCTCCTTAAAAGCATATTAAAAGAACAAAAGGAATGCACCCATACAGAACTGCCGTAAGCAGGATGCTATTGTACTATTGAGTATGATCTGTTGTGGCTCACAATCACAGGCGAGAGTACCAACTTGTCGAATTTATGGTACAACATTGGAAGAAACTGAAAATGCTTTGGAATAATGTTCCTCAACCTTCTCTTGCTTGTGGCCCCCTTCTGACCTTTCTTTCCTTCTGTGTTCCACCTGTCCAGTCCCATTACTGGATAGGAACTAACTAGTGTGTTTTCTGGCATCAACAAGACAGTGTTTGTAGTAATTGTAAGCCACCAAGAATCATTGACTGGCTACTACTATCGAAACTGAATGAAGGAGTGAGTGAGTGAGTGAATGAGGGAGCAAAATAGATTTTTGCTTTTCTGTGCCTCCTCAAAATGTGCCCATCCTTGTGGTTCCTTTGAAATATCCTATGTTCTCTAGGGTAGCATATGCCCCTCCCATTGCTTTAGATTACAACGTAAAACCATCAACCTTGTTGGTTTTTGCTTTCAACCTTGTTTTTGGCAACTTTCAGACAAGTGGAATCAGAATTTCTGAAAAGAAATGGCATTGTTTCGTGGAACATGTATGAGTGGTTTAGCAACACTAATACTTTTAAATATTTAATTAGTCAAAATGTCATTTTAGAAAGTTGTAAACTGCCTTGGGTAAACTATTTTTCAGACGGTTGTGTGTGTGTATGTATGTGTGTGTGTGTGTGTGTGTATGTATGTATGTATGTATGTATGTATGTATGTGTGTGTGTATATATATATATATATGTATGTATGTATGTATGTATATACATACATACATACATACATACATACATACATACATACATACATATATATATATATATATATATATATATATATATATATACATACATATATACACATACATACACACAAATATAACATATATAAATATAAATATAAATATAACAAAATGTAACAAAAAGGCAACAGTAAAAAATATTGGGTTTCTGTCTGGATGGTCTCTTGTGACGAGCCGAAGACAGAGAGTGGAAATGTGACCTTCCTCCTATATATATATATATATATATATATATATATATATATATATATATATATATATATATATATATATATATATATATATATATATATATATATATATATATATATATATATATATATATATATATATATATATATATATATATATATATATATATCAGGTAAAGATCTTGAATACACCTTTCATGAAGCAGATTTGAGATTCTGGGATCTTCTTCATCATCCGACCCATAAAGAATTTGCTTCCAAAGTCTTCAGCACGAACGTAGGCACCGTATTTTAATAATCCAACCTCAAAAGCAGTAAATTCCACATTCTCTACAACAAAATTATATCAGTTACAGGTTCAAATGAAATACTGGTTTTGCAAAACATGATATTGCATTGATTGAATGTAACTAAATTAGATTTTTAAATTTAATACTTATTAGTTGCATTTTGGCCACATTCCCACCAAGCTAAGTATACAAAATATACAGGGAGAAATGAAATATTGAATAGCACTGAAAAGACCAAGCAACGATTAAGTGCCAATTTTTATTTTTATGGCTGCTTTTAAAATCTGCACACTGTTTTTTGTTACCCTCTAATCCATCAGGTCATCAGTAATTGAAAATCTCAGGAGAACAAAGGTGACAATCCTGTCTATTAGTTTACATGAGAGTCTGTGGTATTTATGTTGGCTCTTGAATTAATATTTCCTATTCTAATTACTTAGATATACTAAGCAAGCATCTTAGAAGTCTACCAGCAATTGTCCAAAAATCCATTATTTCCCTTACTACTATCCAAGAACCAATTGCTGAAAGGAAGTGAAAAAAATAATCAATTAAGAATATATTCAAAGTATCCTACGTTCTGAGTGCGTACAACCATGTTATGGCTGAAAGACTTCCTTCCAAGGACTTAAAAGATGATAGATAGATAGATAGATAGATAGATAGATAGATAGATAGATAGATAGATAGATAGATAGATAGACAGACAGACAGACAGACAGACAGACAGACAGACAGACAGACAGACAGACAGACAGACAGACAGACAGACAGACAGACATGTAGGTGGTTATTCCATAATTTCTCTCATTCCACGGGTCTTCTTACATATTTTCTCCCTCATTTTCTGACTCCATTTTTTATTATTTCCTTCCCCCAATTTAGCAGGTAGTGATAAAGAGATATCTTGCTTTTTGAGGCTTTTCAAGACAAAGCTCCAGCAATGCTCACATCTTCATTTCTTCAGAAGACCTTATAAGAGGGAAAGAGGAAGAAGAGAACAGGGTAGAACTTTCACCATTCGTTTTAGAGAATAATATATATCATGGCATTGAGACTCCTTTGTTCAGCTCTAGACTAATAACAGCACCACTGTGGTAATCATTAAAATAAAATAAATCTTTGCCTGGTAGATCAATAAGACATCTTATTATTGTTGAGTCACAATCAAAACGGGTAATGTTACCTTTAAATTCTTGAAGGCTATATTTGTCCCTGATGTTGAGGACCATATACATGGGCAAAGAATTTTGACCATGATTCAGGGCATGCTTCTGCTCTGAAAGTGTGCTACTACATCACTGCAAAAATAAATCAACAACAAATAATAAAAAACAAGAAAGTCCAGTTGCATCTTGAAAAAGTATCTTTGGGATATTAAAATAACTATAAAAATTATACATATATAATCATCAGCCAGACAAAGGTAAAAACAAATCCAACAACAACAAATCAAATATTATATTTCTTTAAAACATTTATTCTCCTAAGTTGTGCGATGTGTTTAGGAACTCCTACCTAAAGCACCTTTAGAACAACTATGATCTGGATGACTGAGAATCTCCGTAGACATTTGATCTGAATGTATTGAGCACATAAATTATATAGAGGCCCAACATGTGTTCGACCACCCAATGTCACATCTTCACCTGTTTCATTGTTATGAATTGCATGATAAGTATAAGGAATGTTCTATGTAAGTTGAATTGAAGACACTTAGAATCTCCTCAACCTTTGCATTGGATGTGAAGAGGTCAGAAGAGGCAGCAAAATGTGAATGTAAACTTTTGAGAGGGGTATTAGCCCAGGTACCTTCAATACAGTGATGGGTTACAGATCCTGTTCTAAACGGTACGGTTGGAACTGGCCCAGCATCGTCCACATGGACGTGCGCAGTGTTCGCATGCATCTTAGTGCCTCCGTGATGCTCCAGCTACTCAGCAGAGTGTCATGCAGGCCCTGTAGGTGCCGTGCACGTGCGCAGAAGTGCTGAAGACCAGTAAGGAGCTCAGGCAGGCAGGTGGGCCCTCCGGAGTACTGTACTGCAACCGTATCCTGTGCTCCAAGCAGACTCCGGTATGCCTGTATCGGGGTGTACTGCCTGCAACCCACCACTGCTTCAATCCCATACCAGATTTGTATTCTGCACATTCAAAGCGAATGTCAGGATAAGGCTACAGTGTTGCTTGCATTGGTTTGATCTTTCAGCATGTATATTCAGACTTCAATCAGAACCCTTTGGTAATTAAGAAATCAGAAACTTCTATTACCCCATTTCCAAATCCTTGATCGATGAAAAATCCCCCAGAGATCACTAATGCAGGTTTTGTAGCCATCATTTTTCCGCTGCTGCAGAATATCATGGTGTTCTTTTAAGTGGACTAATGTAAAGCAATCCAGTTTGCATTTGGACACATTTTTGTGAGCTTCTGCAGTTGGTCCTAAAAGTTCCTCCTGTGACCAACCAGGATCTTCATACAGATTTGAAAGTGTCTTACAAAAAAGACACAGTTTGATAACGAGAGTTACAATTCCTTAAATTATATGAAGGGTTATTAACATAATTTAATATTATTTAATATTTAAATGCTTCACTCTCTTGCTAATTTAAAAACTGTTAGAAAAAGATTTATTTTTTCTTCTTCTCCTTTTTGTTATGTTTTCTTTATATTAAGTACTATATGTTGGTTTTAAAATAAAACTGTAATAGCCACCAATGTATTAACTGCACTGTTGGTGTGTAGTCATTTCTATTGCACCACTTGTTTATAAATAAATAAATCTCAATTTCTAACCTCCTTACTTACAAAGACATCTGTCAGTGAGGCACAAATTGAAAATGGTTTGTAAGCTATCTGAGCAGAAAGAAACTTCTGTTTGAAATTTGGTGCTGTTATACACTTAAATAAATAAAGTAAATTCTTCTTATTGCCATGTCATTATTCAAAGTGAGAACCTTTTCAGGAATTAAAAGAAAACAACTCTACATGACAACTCTATTTTATAACCACAAGCATGGTTAGATGCGCCAGAAGGCAAACACAGAAATTTCAAATATTTTGAAAAACATATGCCATAGCTTAGATCTACTATTCTAGTGGTGTCAAACTTTATCATCACGTGACGTATAAGGACTTTTTCCCCCTTCACTAAACTGGGTGGGGGCGGGGCCAGCACATGATACATCCGGTCCGCGGGCCGCAAGTTAACACCTCTGTACTATTCTATCTTCTTTACCACTGTGAACTGGTGAAACCAAAGACCTAAAGAAGTGTTTGGCTTTAGCAGCACTGTAATTGAATCTTGAAATGCAGTCTCACCAATGCAGCGATGCTATTTCTTCTGAATGGAATCCACACACACAACCCAAAGGTTTTTCTCCTTTTAAAAAATTCTGAATCATTTAGTCAGCGTTAATTTGGACTACAATTGTTTTATTTTTAATTACATGAAAAGATAACTTTACTGGGACAGATGGTCTTTCTGGCTTGAAAACACATCTTGTATAGTATCTGTTGGCTAACTTAAACAGATATTTCTGACGTAGTTATATGACCAAATGTGATTTTAAGTAAAAAGTATGATGTAACCTGAATAAGACCTGATCAGTGTACTTTGTAAGTGATGCTAAACAGAAAAATACCTTGTAGACAAAGAAAGTTAACATGCAGGTTTTGCTTCACCCTGCAATTTTCATCTTGCAAAATATGATATAGCCTCCAGATATGCAAAAATATTCCAACTTGCTCTTTATGTTTTGAATAATTTTCTGAATATGTATCATCTATTTTAATAATTAGTACTAGATTTTTTCTTAAATATGAATTTGTTTGTCTTCCATTGTTGAATAATATTCTGTTTAGGTTCAGCATCAATTTGATCATGCAATTTTTAACATGTTTAGTCTCTGAATCGTATTTCAGAAGCAACATACATAAGCTGTCAATGTTCCAACTGACAAACTCAACCAAAGCAGGCATGGTCAAGACGATCTCAATCTCAGCCACAATCTCTGAATGCAAAACTTTATTAAGTACATCATTTCAGCACTGATGAGGGCAAAACCAGATCTAGCTAAATACCGCACAAACCCACATAACAAAAATATAGGATTCTCCCACACCTTATTAATACAGGTCACATTGTCCAATTGAATGTTATTGTATTATTATGAGAAAAAGTCTTTGGTTTTGGCAAACTGCTGCTGAAGCATCCTTCGCTCTCATGCCTTGTCTTCTTGATGTCTGGAGCCTACATTGCATCTTACCCTTCCCTCCCCCCTGGATTCATTGGCAAGCAATAATGGTCACAACAGCAAAAATACACTTTGAACTTGACATAAGCCTTTGAAAATATCACAGGTCTGAGACTAAAAAGCTGTTTGATTATTTTCATCTAATTTCCATGTATTTTGGTGTGCTGAAAATAAATAAAAATTGAAAAACTAGACGTCATGATTTGCCACAACATGCAAAATTGTCTTCAAATTTATCATTTTTTTATTTTTTGATATTTTTTGATATTATGGGTTTTTAACCAAATTTAAAGTCCAAATTACTATTAATTAATTCACATAAGTGCATTCAAGATATAAAATGCCAAAAAAACAAAGAGTTTGTCCGAGTTATGTAAAAAAAAAAATATAGCACTGTAAATCTGATGGTCAGCAATATATACATAAGCTAAGCAAGTTTTAAGTCTGTGCTTCTAATGGTAGAAGGGGTTAATCTTTCCTGAAGAATCCAGTGGGAGAGAGACACAGAGCAGATAGCAGCATCTCCAGTCAGTGCAGGGGGCGTGGCCAGCACTGTGACGTCTCATGTACAGACACAGAGCTGCTCTCTCCTGCATGTCACACTTGTGCACGAATCATCATCAGGTTCTTGGTACTAGGTTGTTCACACGTTTTCATTGCAATTCATGTTAGCTCGTCATTCTTCAACTGTTATGTTATGGCTCCTCAAAAGTATATTAATTCACCAGACAGTTTCTGTTTCATCTGTGGTGAATATACAGTGTTGAAGCAACAGCAGAATATTACAGACTTGTGAAAAAAGTATACTTGGCATACTTTGGACTAAAAATTGGAGATCAAGATAAAGTTTGGGCGCCTCATAAAGTATGCAAATGGTGTGTTGAGGACTTCCGAAACTGGTTTAAGGGTAAGAAAAAATCTTTCCGTTATGGGATTCCTATGGTATGGCGAGAGCAAAAGAACCATAGTGATGACTGTTACTTTTGTTCATGCGATGTGAAAGGGTTTAATTCCAAATGGAAGCATTCCATTTCATACCCCAATCTTCACTCAGCAATTCATCCCATCCCCCATGGCACAGATATACCAGTACCCAAGCCCCCTGCTACCTTGGAAGAGATACCTAGCTCCGATGAAGGTGAAGTCATACCTGAACCAGATGACGAATCAAGTTCTGACTTTAAAGATAATACAAGACCAAAATTGTTTTCTCAGGAGGAGATGAATGATTTGGTAAGAGACTTGAATCTTCCCAAAGATGCTGCTGAGTTACTCAGATCAAGGCTGAAAAGCAGGAATTTATTGTTGCCAGGAGTGTCATCTTCATGGTTCAGACATCATGAAAAGGATATCATTCCCTACTTCACCCAGGAAGACCCATCGATGTCGAAAGTCTGATGGGTCAATTTAAAATCCAATATGATTCAGAGCAATGGCATCTTGTTATAGATTCTTCAAAAAGAAGTCTCAAAGCAGTTTTACTCCACAAGGGTTTTTATGCTTCCATACCTGAAGGTCATTCCGTACACTTGAAGGAAGCCTACGAGAACTTGGAATTGGTTCTTCATAAACTTAAATATGAAGACCATGGTTGGCAAGTGTGTGGGGACTTGAAGGTCTTGTGCATGCTGCTCGGGCAACAAACTGGGTATACCAAATACCCGTGTTTTCTGTGTCTATGGGACAGTTGAGACCGACAAAATCACTGGACCAAGAAGAGTTGGCAGCCAAGGATGCTAACAGTCGGTGAAAAAAATGTCCTCCGAGAAACTTTGGTTCCTTCCCATAAAGTGTATAGTGTAAGCCATCCAACTGAGAGTTTTCAATCAAGATCAGAAGGCCGTCATTTGCCAGAAGGATGATCTTATCTATTATTCTGTTGAATACATTTACAGTATATATGTCAATGCACTATGTTATTTTATCTTATTTGATTTGACATGACCATTTGATTTATCCAATAAACTATAAACTAAACTAAATTTGAAGCTATCAAAGCTTCGTACCATTTCAAGAAGAAAGTCTAGAATAAGGTTGGAGCATCATCTGTAGTTATTGTAAGCTCATTGGTTCCTGAGCAGCAATGTCCTCAGAATCTGTGAAGCTACTTTTTTCCTTGAGCAATCTATCTTCCAATTCATTTGGGCTATTTGCAAGCTTGCGGAAAATCCATCTATCTCAATTGATCAGAAAAATGTTAAATAGTGTACTGTATTGTTTATTGTTATCTATATAATTATTTATCATTATGGTTGGTCAGAGTCAGCCAAGAGTTTAGTTTGGATTTGACAGTCCTTTTTCAAGAGGCAACTGAACTTTCTTGTTTTTCTTTGAAGATGTTTCTCTTCTCATCCAAGAAGCTTCTTCTGACTAGAAAGATTTATATTCCTTGCAGATAGCTGGCCATTTGCATTCTTTTAGAGAGTTGTTGAGACCACATGGATGTTTATCTGTGACCTCAGGGTCACTTGAGTAGTGCAAATGGGTGTGGAACCTTCTTGGAACTGCTGAAATTTTGGATTTGACATTTTTATCTACCCTTCTCATCTGCCCTCTTATCCCAACTGGGATAGGCAGATGTTATTGTTTGATGGTGTTAAGGTATCATCACAGGATGTAAGCTGTTTCAAATAAAGCTGCCTTTTGCAATTGACTGTTGGTGATTATGTCAATGCCAATGATATTCAAGTAGTCCTCCAGATGTTTTGGGATTGCACCCAAGGTATCTATTACTATTGGTACTGTCTTTGTTTTGTTTTTTGCCACAGTAATTCTATTTGTAGCTCTTTGTATTTTGTGATTTTCTTCAGTTATTTCTCTTCTCTTCCACTGTCTCCAGGTACAGTCACTTCCATCAATCAAGCTTTTTTTTGTTTTCTTATCAACAATGGTTAAATCTGGGGTGTTATGGGGCAGGTGCTTGTTTGAATTCCACTTTAACTTCTTCATTTTCTATTACTTTGCCTATTTTGTAGTCCTACCAATTATTGCTTGCAGGCAAATGGTATTTCTTGCAGATATTCCAATGCATCCTTGTTACTACTTTGCCATTCATTTGCTGTTTGTTGTTATTTTCTTGATTCTGGCTTTGTATGCATTTCTTGTTATTATCTGCTTTGCCTGCTATTTTTTTAAAGTAATGCTCATGTAATGCTTTGTCTGGCCTTGTCTTCTTTCTATTATTTTTGGTTCATTGCACAGTCAGACTGGATTTGACATTTTTATCCACGTATTGAGTAATCCCCAAGGTCCTAAATTTATTATTATTACAGCTCAACCTAATAATGGGAGTTCAGGTAAGAAAAGCAAGTTGTTTATTAAAAATCTGTAGAATATCCAACTAGTGATGCCTGGTATGTCAGGAAAATATAACAATTAGGCTACTGGAACACCTTTCTTAAAAATAACTGTAGTGAAAGAGTCATTCCTGTCTCTGGGCATTTTGCCATTCAAAATGCAGAGATTTTCTTAGAAGTGGTTTTCTGAATGAAATCTAAGAACAGCCCAAGTTGAACATATTATAACTATTATAATAATTATATTATTATAATATTATAATTATAATATTATTTAAAAATGAAATTGTGTGTGTGTGCTTGCATGCATGTGTGCACATGTACACACGGCTTTAAATCAATTGTCTAAACTAATCCTTGCACATTTCTTGGCAATTTTGGGGAGGGAAGGGGTTTGCCTTATGTCTGAGAGCATGTGAATGGCTTGAGGCCACTCAGCTGATTTTGTGCACAGTGGGATTAGAAATCATAGTTTCTGCCTTTCTAGCCTGATACCTTAACCACTACATGAAACAGGGTTGTAATATAATTTTGCTGTTCTTTTTCCATGAATTCTGCTTTGGTTTGTTTCCATATAAATATTGATTACTTAATAACATTTTCAAATTGCTACCATACAGAAAGCGAATTCTTAGCACAAGGATTTAATGAGTAGAAGATCGTAATAGTTACAGAAATAATATCAATAGCTTTTTGAACTAGCAATAGTACTAACACTTATAATAATATTAATTGTTCATATCACCATTATATTTACATTCTCTATTTCCTGTTTTGGCTTCTGTTTTCTAGCCACTTATAAATTCTATTCCATATTTTATAGAAATCTGATTCTTCTCTTTCTTTTAGTTCCATGGTCATTTTGTCCATCTCTGCACATTCAAGTACTTTTGTAATCATTGTTTCGTCTGCGGGTGTATTGATTTGTTTCCAGTTTTGTGCGAAAGGAATCCAAGCTGCAGTGAGTATGTGTAGTATTATGTATTGAAATTGTTTGTCTATTTTCCAGTCTAATGTTCCTAATTGGAACGCTTCTGGTTTCAGTTCTATTTTTTGCTCCGTAATTTCTTCCAACCATTTCTGAATTTTGCACCAGTATTTCCTTGTGATGGGGCACATCCACCACATATGGTAGAATGTTCCAGACTTGTAGTTACATCTCCAACATTTGGGGGATAAATTTGGATACATTTTGGCCAATCTCTCTGGGGGCAAATGCCATATATAAAACATTTTATAGAGGTTTTCTTTGTAAGCTATTGCCATCGTAAATTTATAATTTCTTTCCCATAATTTATTCCATTTTTCTAACTCTATATTATGGCCAAAGTTTTTTTCCCAGCTAATCATTGTCTCCTTTACCATCTCTTCCTCCATTTTATATCTTAAAAGAAAATTATATAATTTGGTAATCATTTTTCCTCCTATCCTTAATAACATTTTATCTAATTCTATTTGTTTCTCATGTATTCCGTATTGTTCCCAATCTTTTTTAAATCTTGTTTTAAGTTGTAAATAGGGCCACCATTCCACATTTATTCCTTGTTTTTTCAGATCTTGTATTCATTTTAGTTCTCCTTTTTCATCTAAGAGTTCTGCATAGTTTACCATTTTACTGAGATCTATAGTATTGTTTTCTTGAATGTATTTTGTATATTCTAATATGACCATTATCGTTTGTATATTACTTTTTATATGTCTGTTGGGTAGAAATCCATTTTGGTCCAGGTATATGATTTCATTTAGTATATTTTTAATTCTTTCAGCCATTATTGTCATAAGTATTTTATAATCAGCATTTAGCAGCAAGATTGGCCTATAATTTTGAATCTTTTGTTTTTCAGTGTTGCCTTTGGGAATTAATGTTATTAGCGGCTCCATCCAAGATTTTGGTGTCTTAGCTCGTTCTAGTACTTCATTGTACATTTCTAATAATATGTTCTCTAATAATTTTTGCAATTTTTTGTAGAATTCTTCTGGAATTCCAACCGGACCCCGGGATATTTTTTTTATTGGTGTGCTTATGCACGCCCCTTACATACCTCTTAGGAATGGGGTGAGGTCAACAGTAGATGGTCTAAGGTTAAAGTTGTGGGGGTTTGGGGAAGAAACCAGAGTCAGGTAACACATTCCAGGCCCCTACCACTCTGTTGCTGAAGTCATATTTTCTGCAATCAAATTGCAAGAAAATGTTTTCATTTGTTGGAAAACAAGACAGAGTAGAAAATGGTGACATTAAATTCTAAATGTGGGTTCCCCAAATTGATGGTCTGGTATGCAACTTATTTTTCAAAGAAAACCTGTCACTACGACTATACTGGTTGTAGGATACAGTACAAAATAAGTGAAAGAAAGAAAAAAGTCAGTATCCTTTGCCAGTTTAGTTATCAGGAAAAAAAAGATGTCTACTGTACTTAGCCCTTCTGCAGAAAAATGCACATTTATTTTCTAACATCTTTTCTTTATTTTTTTCAATATCCAAAAATCTCAGGACAAATAAATAACAAAACACAGACTACTCTTTCCAGAAAAAAGAGTTCCTTACCTGAGAGTTCCTTCCTGCTATGGTCTCACTCAGATCAGGTGTTGTTTTAAAAGTCAACTTAATTGGCTGGTGCTGCTGATACATTCTTACAGTTATGCCGGCAGCAATCACTATGAAGGTACCGTACCTTAAAACTAAACCTTAGGCCCGCCCATTTGGATTGCAGAAGAGAAATAGGGATTGTAGCCCATTTTCTCCTACTTCACTAGATGGGAAATCCTGCTAAATGACAGTTTGTTGCCTTGAGGAATGAGGTTGTGAAAGAGAATTCTGTCTGTTTCTTTCTTCCTTTTCTGTATTATGGAGAAATATATGTAGGTACTTTGGAAGGATCCTCATTAACTAAATAAACCCCACCACATGTTGCATTTAGGCTTTGGTGATTAGATTTGCGGAAATCAAATTTATGAATAACTCAACTTCCCTCTCTTCTGCATTTGTACCCCACCCCATGTATAACCTCTGTGATTGAAGAGATGCTTATAGCACGAAATATTTTATGACTGTCAAATGTAATTGAGGACAAATTGTTTCTCTACTAAATCTCAATTGAAAAGAAAATTTGGGTTGTTCTCAAACCATGTCACGAAATGCAACCTACTTGCCTGGGAGGACATTCTATCATGCTTCCTCATTTGCACTTGGAAGTGGAAATTAAAGCTAAGCTAGATAAGAATAAGAGCACTATTATTAATAAATAATGGCAAAACTGGAAAATGTCATATACAAGTTCTAAAAAGCAAAATAAAATTGTTGACAAACTTGTTGACTATGCTGCATTTACTTTTATGTAAATGCTTTCTGTTTGATTTTTACTTTACTCATTCATTCTGTTTGAATTACATAACATGTTTAATAAAACTTTGGTTTGAAAAGATTAATGACCATACAGGTAGCCCTCAACTTACAACCGATTGCTTAGCAACTGTTATAACAGACCATCCATATGCTACTCATGACCCGTTTAGAAGCTACAGCCACTGCAGCACCCCTTCAGCACTCTTATTGATACAGCATGGGTTGCACAGGTAAACCCACCAGTGGCTGGCCAGGTTCCGTGGTCTTAATAGAATGGACCTTATAAATTCATTTTAGTTTGGCTTTTACTCCAGTGCCCTGGAGTCCCAAAGTTGACTTTTAACTTCCTCATAATATTACAAATAGGGCTGAACAGTGTGGCAAGACTCTGTAAAGGAGGGGCACAGGAAGCCAGACGTGGGTGAGAGATAGAACAGAGAAGTTGCAGAAAACTGTTGGTATGAATATCTGCTTTTGTATTTTTCCAAGATGTACTTCCCTGTTCTGAACAGGGGTTTTTACGTTTTGTATGAATACGCCTCTTTAAACGCCCTCTGATTGACGAAGTTTGATTAAAGGTATAAAATCACTGCCCTGGGCGTAGCTCAGGTCAGTTCAGATTTTGGTGTGTGAACACGCTGAACTCGATGCATCCAATAAACCTGTTTCTCTCACCTTCGTGGTATCAAGTCCTGGTCTTTCGTAAGTAGATTACAAACCTCAATCTGCTACAACATTATGAGTGACTAATGCTCTAGCATCCCTTCTCCTTCCTCCCTATCCCAACCCACCCCATGAAATCTCTGTAAGCCTTGGACCTCCTCCCCAGAACTTTCCACAACACTGCGCAGACTGTGTATGGGAAGCAGAATGGATCACTTCATATGCTGGGGCACGTTGCCATATCACAGAAACAGCTGCCATTTCAGTGTGGCCAAAAGGAAGTGTGATTGTGCTGAAATGATGGTTACATGATTTAGGGACATGAAAGGTCAGAGTGACATGCCCTCCTTCCCCAATGTGAGGTCAGGAGCTCCAGAGACCTTTAAGTGTGTGAAGGCTAAGGGGGGAGTAGGTAGGAGGCCCAAGCACTTCAGGGACGGTGCAAGAGGGAGCAATTCAGTAGAAGTGGATAATTTTCCTCCAGCCTTGTACATATGTTTCCTAGAAGCCTTGACTGACATTTCTGCAAAGCAAGGTATTGAATTTGATGAGTCTGGTTTTTTTTTTAACAGGATTACCATATTTGCAAACAATGATTTATGTTTCCTTCCCATGTCATATATAATTCTCCAATTTCATATTACGACACTGGACTAAATTGTGAAAGATTAAAATCAATGCACCCATGTGAAAACAAATTTTAAAGGGAGAGTTAGACAAGATTCAAAACATGTAAATTAATAACTTCTTACAGTGTTTCCCATTTTAACTGGAAGTATTTTACAAACTAAAACTTTTTACAAATGAAAATGTGTGTTTAGTTATAGGAATTGGAGCTCCCTCAACCTTTATAGACCATAGTAGAAATTAATAAATACACTAAAGTAACAGCACACGATGTAGTCCAATTATATCCTATTAAGGCAAATTCCTGTGAAATTACTAGAGCAGTACAAACATAACATCTCAAAAGTATCCACCCTATTTTCAGTCAAGAAAGCAGTGGGTGGTATTTTGAAAGGAAGAAAAAAGAACAGAAACCAAATGGTGACTTTTCTCCTTGAAAACTTAACAATTTAATTATTACACTTGATGTGGCTTCTTTTTATTGCCCCCCCCTCCAAACAAATATTGAAAATGCTGTTTCCTTGGAAATATGTTGATGGTCTAGCACATTTGATCAAACAGAGTTTGGAGGCAATTTAATATCACTGAAGGACAATGTTAAGAAAAACTATTTTTCAGAAGAGACCAAAATACCCAATAAGCCCCAAATCAGTCCCACCCCACTACGAGATATTCCCTTGTGTCTTTTATCTAATTCTCATAATTTAAATTCATTTGACATTTTCAGAATGATGCTTTCCTACCAACAAATCTTTTCTTCTTTCACAATACCTTAATTATCCATCCCAATATTTCAGATAAAATGAGGTTGCTTTTCTTCTTCTTTGTCAAGAACTGGAAGTTCTTACTCCTCTTGCCAAGCAAGTATTAAAGTTTACTTTTACACTAATATAACATTGGGGTATATTAATCCCCCAACCTCTTTTGCTCATGTTGCTTAGATGATGCCAACCTCTTCGGAGGCCCAAGGGCCCAGTTCCGTCTTAAATTACAGCTTCCAGTTGCGACTTATTTTCTGCTTAGTTTCTTTATTGAGAACAAAGGGAAAAGAGTACTGCTATCATATTGTTTTTATATTTCATAGATTTTAAAAAACTATTTGTAAACTGGTCAAGTAATATTGGCTACTAGAAATATGTACATAATATGCTTATTATATTTATTACATAATAAATTAGAGATATAATAACCTGTAGTCACAGCAATAACAATCCAAATAATAATATCCAGAATAATAAGGGTCTAACATACACACGAAGGAAGCAAACATTATGTTGTGATTCATATCACATAAGGCCCATTTTGTTTGATGCCCTTAAAGAAATAACTGTTCAATGAATATTCCCTAGAAAACTTTCCAAAATTCAGATGCTACTATACAGATCAAATGCTCCCAAGATCTACCAGTATAATCATAACCAAAATATATTATGATCTTAATGTATAGTAAATTGACATGGCCGTTAATGATAAATTAATCCGAGGAAATTGCAACAGCTGGTTCAGCAGTCTTCCAGTCATATTTGAAAAGATGTCTATTTCATCTCAGGCTTTTTTCTCTCTGTTGCTCTTTGTAAAGCTTGAAGGATTGAGCTCTTGTTATTTTGAATGTTGTAACTAGTTAGCTCTATTAATTTATCAAAATTCTCCTCAGAGTATTGAAAGTTTTGTATTCCATATGGAGAAAGAGGACTAGTTACATCAACTTTACCTTGCTTCAGTTCAGTGGGAGCACGTTTCACCCCTGCAAAACACCATTTACCATTAAATGTATTATTTGCTCAAAATCTGCACAACAAATCAGTATTTTTTAATTAGTCCTGCTATCCCTATTACAGAAGCCGGTCAATATGTTATTAATATCTATCAAAAGAATTGAACCTTCTGCTGCTGGATTACATCAGGGATGGGAAATCTCTGGCTTTCTGAATTACAGCTTCTGCCATATTTCAACATTAGCCATACTTGTGTAGTAAGAAAAACCAAATCACAAAATACACACACTCATCAATTCCAAATAGAAGTCGTAGCTTAGTTGAGTTTGGAAATATCTCAAGTGCCACAAATTTCACCCACTAGAATAGAATAACTTTGGCTCCACTATCCATCCATTATATGGCAGGAGTGGCAGGAGAGTTGAGGCCTCTGTTGAGAAGGAAGCCTGCTGACATTCAGCTGTCAAGCTGCAAAGCATATATTTCCCTAAGTTCAGATTCGCATCATTAGGTTGCTATTCCATCCCACAAACAAACAAGAACTTCCATTCTTCCTTACTTTCTGTTTGTCATGGGATGGAGTAGCACACTAATGATGCAAAGGCTGAAGACTAAAACAAGTCATAATGAACATTGGAGAGGAAGGAAAGACATGCACTTCAAAGGCATCATAATGCCCATAATATCAGATCTATTTAACATAAGAAACTTAACTTTGCAGTGGGAGCCTTTGAATGTTGTGCTATGGGTTATGATAAAGACAATATACAGTATTTAGTTTTGCATGTATTGATAGCATCAAGGATTGTATTTGCAAAATATTTGAAAAATGAGAACACTCCATCCGATGAGGATGTAATTTGGAAAATATTAGACTGTGCAGAGATGGACAGATTGACTTTAAAAAGAAAAGAAAAGACACAGAATATTACTTGATATGGAATAGATTTTATGAGATAAGAGATAGAAATTAGATCAAGAAAGAATATTGTTATGTATGAATTAATTATAAAGATGGCTGATAATTATAAATATGCCAATATAATCAACAGAATTATAAATAAGCTAATATAAAGAGAAATTTAGCCAAAACTATTCTGTTATTATTACCAGTATATGTATTAATATTTTTTGTTTTCTCTTTGTTGTTGTTCTGTAAATAATATACCCTGACAATACAATGTATTCAAACTGTATAATAATAATAATAATAATAATAATAATAATAATAATAATAATAATAATTTTACTATATATGGATGATTTGAAACTCTATGGAAAGTCAGAAATAGAAATCCAATCATTGACAAATACAGTCCGAGTATTCAGCACCGATATTTCAATGCAGTTTGGCATGGAAAAATGCGCCACTGTATCCATAAAAAGGGGCAAAATCACTGCATCTGAGGGAATTGAAATGCCCAATGGCCAACTAATTAAATGCAAAGAAAATGAAGCCTACAAATACTTAGGCATTCTGCAGTTGGATAACATCAAGCATGGAGAAGTAAAAACTATTGTCAGGCGAGAGTACACCAACAGAGTTAAGAAAATTTTGAAATCTAAATTGAATGGTGGAAATACAATCAAGGCCATAAATACCTGGGCAATACCAGTTATAAGATACACAGCTGGCATAGTTAACTGGACACAAGCTGATTTGGACCTTTTGGACCGAAAAACCAGGAAACTAATGACAATGCACTACAGTTTACATCCACGTGGTGATACTGATAGACTATATCTGCCCCGAAAATCAGGTGGCAGAGGATTATTACAAGTGAAGCAAACAGTTGAAGAAGAAAAACATGCACTGGCTGATTATTTAAAAGACACTCAAGAACATCTATTAATCAAAGTAAAGAACAAAAATCTACTGAAGGCCCAACAGACAAAACAAGAATACAGAAAAGATGTGATAAAATCAAGAATGGAGAGTTGGCAGAACAAAGCACTGCATGGTCAATTTCTGGAAAAAATAAAAGATAAAGTGGACAGTGAACAAACTTGGTTATGGTTAAAAACAGGTACATTAAAGAAAGAAACAGAGTCACTAATCCTGGCTGCGCAAGAACAAGCTATCCGCACAAATGCCATTAAGGCCAAAATCGAAAAATCCTCTGATGATGCCAAATGCAGACTTTGCAAAGAAGTTGATGAAACTGTTGATCACATACTCAGCTGCTGTAAAAAAATCGCGCAGACTGATTATAAATTGCGGCACAATTCAGTAGCACAAATGATCCATTGGAATTTGTGCAAAAATTATAATATTAAAACAGCAACAAACTGGTGGGAACATCAGCCTGAAAAAGTCACCGAAAATCAGATGGTCAAGATCTTGTGGGATTTCCGTATACAAACCGACAAAATACTGGCGCATAATACACCAGACATCACACTGGTTGAGAAAAATAAGGTCACAATCATAGACATCGCAATACCAGGTGATAGCAGGGTCGCCGAGAAGGAACATGAAAAAATCGCAAGATATCAGGACTTAAAAATCGAAATTCAACGACTATGGCACAAACCAGCAGTGGTAATTCCAGTGGTAATTGGCACACTGGGTGCTATTCCAAAAGCACTGGAATTACATTTATAACAGTTAAAAATTGACAAAATCACCATCAGTCAAATGCAAAAAGCCGCACTGCTTGGATCTGCACGCATATTACGAAAATACGTTACGACGTCCTAGGCCCCTGGGTGGGGCCCGACTAGTAACCAATGCCAAATCCGGCGAAACAACTGGCCGCTGTGATACAATTGTACAACAACAACAACAACAACAACAACAACAACAACAACAACAACAACAACAACAATAATAATAATAATAATAATAATAATAATAATAATAATAATAATAGAATGTTGTGCTAGGGATTGCATTCAAGAAATAGAAAAAGCTAGGAGAAAGATATGGGACAAATTCTTAATTTAATTTAATTTAACAATTTCCCCACACTGTCATATTAAGCAGTACAATTTGGGGACAAATTTCCCAAGGTTCCTTTGGACAAATCCCAGAATTGTAAGCCCATATATGTCTCTGGGACTCCAGACTATACACCAATGACTATACAATGCAATAAAAATGGTTTTGTACATGCGTAGAAGCAAAAAACAAGATGACAGCGCCTATGGCACTGCCGGGAGAACTGGTTCAGGAGCGTGCTGGCCTGGGTCGCTGCCGGTTCCAGTAATGATGATAGGCTTTTGTAAATTTCCAAATTTACTGATTTATAATAGCACATTATAGTAGTAGAGGGTTTAGTTCACCAAATGTGAATATTCACCTGTGAAAAAACTGTCAGGTCTGTTAAAGCAACAAGGAACTTACCTGGTGCTTTGTATTTCTTGAAGGTATCATTTATTAGTGGGAAAAAAACTACAATAGGTGCTTTGAAATCCGTAGCATCTTCAAAAACATAACACTCCTTCAGATTCTTTTCTCTACTCAGATCTATTTTGGGGAATGGAATCCTTTGCTTTGCAAAGTATCTGGAGGCTTCATCTATAGGCTAGATTATTACAGGACAAAGCAAATAATAGCAATAATAAGAATAATAAATTGTGATAATGATACTCAGATTTCTTTCTTGATTGATGCAGCTTATTTCTTGATCTTTTACTCCAATTCATTTCTACCTAGGAAATCAAGGGAAGGTGTAGGAGATGACTAGGTTGAGCCCAAGGGAGGGATAGATCGCACCATCAGTGTGGAGTCCCTTTGTGCCCACAAGAGATCTAAGGCCAGCCATAAATTCTGTTGATTCTTATCTAACACCAATTTGGCTTGACCATTAGTAGTACAGATTCTTATTTAGAGATAGCATGGAATAATCTTGTATTCATTTGAAGAACCTTGGTTCTTGATTTCTTATACCTGCCAGAATACTTTATAAGGATCTATTAGTTAAGGATAATCTCTCTTGGCAGACAATTCAACTTAACTGTGCACAAAGAATGTGTCTGGGTAAATGAACATGGTTCTACTGACCCTCTATAATGGTGTATGAGAATGGCATTGGGAAATATGGTAACAAGACACAACTGAGGGAACAGTTGCATAAAAGGCAGCTGAGCCTACAGCAGGAATGTGGCTCAGAAGAGATCCTCCTAGTTTTGAGCCTGGAAAGGGAATGGGGGAAATAAGCATTTTCAAACTTGCAAGATTAATGTTAGCTTCATGAGGTAGATCAGACAAAAAATGAGACCAGATGAGCTAATTCTACTTAACTATAGGATGTGAAGCCTGTGAGAATCTTCTGTGGAAATAATCTGTGTCTTAATTTAGACTGGATTCTGAATTTGGTCCTTACAATGTTCAAATTGCTTTTCATACATTACCTAGTAATGCACAGGAGAACTTCATTGGCCCCTTTAGGCAAAATGGAAGAATGTATATTTGCATGGGATATTTAGGCTGTATATTTACCCAGTAGACTATTGTTCCTGAATAACCTGAATCAGTACTGGCTGTGCATAGATGGAGTCTTAGGATTTCTTGTACTTAAGATATGCTTAAGTATAGGGTGGCACTGGAACAACTTCCTATAATTTCCCAACTTTCTGTGCTCCACAACTTAGCTTTGTGTGCTTTAAGCATAACAGATTATTAACAGACTTTGGTATTTTCACTGGATTTTACAATGCCTCATGTTTCGCTCACTTAAACATGGCCATCAATAAAAACCTGTTTATTTGGAACTTACACTACACACCTAAGCTATTGACTTCAACAGTTAAGGTCCCTGCTAATTTTTAGATCTGGACTGTTAATCACTTTACCAAAATCTGTGGCTAGACAAATTGGGGAGAGAAAACACTGATATGGAGTTAAGAGCAAATTCTTTTCTATCCAGTTTTGTGACCTCCACAAATAATGTCCAAGACATTTAAAGAGGGTTTTCTTGTTGCCAGTACTACAATAACAATGTTTAATATGAGTGAAAATGCAATTGTGTATGTTTATCCGAAAGGGGAATGACACCATCCTTTTAAGTCCATTTAATGCTTGCAAAAAAGCAAAAGGACATAATGTATATGGACATGCACATGACCTCTCAGAATTCAGATTAACATGTTAACAAAGTTGGAAGGGACCTTGTAGGCCATCTAGTTCAACCCCCCACCCAAGCAGACCCTACACCATTCTTTTCTGTAGAATTCTGTAAGTGTAAAACACAAACTAATGACACAAAAACAACACTTAATTATAAATCATCTCACTGCTGTTTGTGAGCCTGTAGAATAATTCAAATGTATAATGACATCCACTTTTCTCTCTGGTCTCATCAGTGGTGCATAGCTGGTGTCTATAAAGGCAGCTGTATCTATAAGGCTCAGATATTCCAATGGGGTCATCAACTGGTTGGGAAAAGTGTCCAGTACAGTGTCTGAAAGGCAAACATTTTCATTAGCAGCTCGTAGCTTCAAAAAGTAGTTTGCTTTTTGCTTTGATTCAACCTAATTTTCTTTAGGACAAGTGGCACGTCATATTTACCCATTCATAAAACCACAACTTGGGAAGTATGGAATGTTACTTTAAACAGCTTGTTATCTGTTTATAGCTGAGGTAAGAGAACCCTTCTCTCTGTAACTAAATGTTCTTTTGGAAGCACTGTTGCACTGAAAATTTCCAGTGTGAAACAAGAATGAAGAAGCAACCGAGGAGCATCTAACCAGTTTGAAACAAGGAAGCAACTGATTCACTGCCAATTTATATGCTTTAATAAAATAAAGACGAGAAAGAAAAAAAAAGGTTAAAAAAAGGAGGGGGAGAGAGGGGAACTTAAAACAGAAAATAAAGAGAAGAACAAAACACATGCTTAATTCATTAAACTATAACATCATGGTATGATATTGACCAGTATTTGCATAATATTGGGAGATTATTATTGAGAGATGGCCAGTACATAAAGTGAATACATCTCAGGAATCCATATTGTAACCATATTGATCTTAACACTATATTAATAAATATATAGAAATTAGACAAAAAAGGGCAAAAGCAAACAAATCAATATCACCCATTATAGTTTTAACACAATAAAGTTAATTCCATGTGGTATTATGAAAATATATTTGAAATAAATGTAAAATATATTTCCTTAGTCTCAAATTAGAACTACAGTTAAAATTCCTTAAAAATCTTATCCAGCTGTATATCCCAACTCTTATTTTTCAGTTCTTGTAAATACCCTTAACAATATTGTTTTATTGCTCATTTAAAATATTGTGGAATTAGAATTATCCAAACCACATTCCAATAATATAGCTGAGCCAGATTGTGAACTTGTGAGACTCTTTGCTACTTTGGACTTCAAGTGCTATATATTAGTGGCTAACTTCACACAGTGTGCAAAGCTGTTACTATATTTGGTTTGGTTTGGAGAATCCAGCCATCGTAGTTTATTTGACAAATGCTATTTTCAAGGGAGAGGTATGTCCAATTTTAGACATCTTACTAACAATATTTTAGCATTGACACTTGCATCTTTATAAAATCAGGTCATCTTAATGAACAGACTTAAATAAATTTTCTTAGCATTTACCATGTACCTTTCCAGATATAAAAATTCTTATTCTCTAGATATCCATTGTTTAATTGGAATCCATTTAAGAAATTGTAGACCTTTGATGTTGTTACACGCTCTGTTATGACGTCACGAAGTAACTTCATAATTTTATGTATAGGCATGACTAGGTAAGTATCCACTGCTCCTGGTACTGGTGGCAGAGGTGGTTTTTCTTCTGAAGAACAGAAGATGCATAGGTTAATTTAGTGCAGCAGGGGCCAAGTGGAAAAGATAGAGTAACATATATTGTGCGATTTTTGTCATTGATTATTACTTCATAGTATACCAAAATAGCAGCAATAGCAATAGCAGTTAGACTTATATACCGCTTCATAGAGCTTTCAGCCCTCTCTAAGCGGTTTACAGAGTCAGCATATTGCCCCCAACAACAATCTGGGTCCTCATTTTACCCACCTCGGAAGGATGGAAGGCTGAGTCAACCCTGAGCCGGTGAGATTTGAACAGCCGAACTGCTGAACTGCAGTCAGCTGAAGTAGCCTGCAGTGCTGCATTTAACCACTGCACCACCTTGGCTCAAAGCCAAGCTCCATAGAATATTTATTATATTACTGTATATTAAAAATGTTTTAAAACTGCTTTCCATTTTCTTCTAAACACTATTGTTACTTGCCCTTTGAAGAATCATTAATACAGTAGCATTTTCTGAGGGAAGGGGGAGAAGAGTAAAGCATACTGTGAATATTAAATTAATATTAATAGGTAGGCTAATCACTGACTATATGTGGAGTGAAATTCCTGCATATTCACGCACATGCAGCTGTCCACACAGCTGGTGAATTATGGGTGTAATCTGGTATGATACAGAACTGGATATTTGCCATTAGAGCTCATCCTTGTATAATGATATTGATTATACTGTTTAAGAAATACAGTTGACGATCTTGAGTTTCTCTGTTCATGGTTTTTGCTCTCTTCAAGTCAGCAATGGACTCAAACTCAAGACCCTTTCTATGGGAAAAACTAAGGGGATTGAACATTGACTGATGCTATTGTTCCTAATCCATGACTTGTATCAAGACACTATTCTTGTGAATCAAATAAAATTCAATCCACAGCAGTCTAATTTCAGACTTAATCTCTGTGCACTGTAGAGGCATTTTAACTCTCTTTCTGTTTTACTTATGGGTTAACTCATTAACAAAACAACTCAGATCCAAACTACCATCGGCCCGGAATAACAGAAATACATGTTCTACTTCTGCTTTATGCAGATGACATAGCAATTATTTCAAGGTATCCTATTGATTTTTGGTGCATACTCAAAAGCCTTGGGTGCTACTCAGTGGTGGGTTTCAAATTTTTTTGGAACCTCTTCTGTAGGTGTGGCCTGCTTTCTGGGAGTGGCTTGCCAACTATGTGACTGGGTGGGAGTGGCTTGGCAGTCATGTGACTGGGTGGGAGTGGCTTGGCAGTCATGTGACTGGATGGGAGTGGCTTGGCAGTCATGTGACCAGGTAGGAGTGGCCAAGATGGTGTCACTGAATTCTTTGCCCCAATGGATGATCTACAAAAAGATATAAAAAAGGAAAATTATTATTTTGTGTACTTACTACTTAAATAACATTAAAATAAGTACACAAAACAATAAAAGAGCTACTTACAGAAGGAAGATGACTGTCCTTGTCAGTCTTCAATATCACTGACTCCAACGAATGGCCTACACAAAGAAGAGACACATAAATGAACTCTTTCATTGCATGCACTGCATTAGGATGAAACCAGCACACAAAATAATAGAAAAGGAAGATTACTGTCCTTTTGTGTGTTGAAGTCACCCACTGACCATCTTGCACCAATGAATGGCCTGCACAAAGAGATACACAAAGGAAGACTTTAATTGCTTGCACTACTATATTAAGGATGAAACAAGCACACAAAGCAATAAAACAGCTACTTACATAGGAAAGATGACTGTCCTAGCGGTCATACTCCGTTGCCTCCTCATCCTGTTAAATAATACTAACTGCAGAAGAAATAAAACAATATTGGACTCAATTGTGGTTGTAAGCTGAGTACTACACTACAGGTAACAGAAGTATACTTCATTCACCCAACAATGTACAGTCTTTTCAGGAAGGATGTCCCTCAACAAACAGGAAAGATATAGCTTTTCATCTAAGAAGTTAGATCAAGAATGAATGTCATGGGTAGATTCACAGAGCAATACAGATTTCTTTTTCTGAAATTTTTTCCTCAGTTCAAAAAACAGGAATATATGAATTAGATTCAGTACTTAGGACAGACCAAGCAGCTATTCAAGAGTTAGTGGTATCATGGTTAGAAGCAATGGTAAAGCAAGATGTGGATTTAAAACCAGTAATATTTGTTTGGGTATTTCAAAGGGAATACAATACATGTTTAATTTTGCACATGTTAACAGCTGCTGGAAATGTGTTTGCACAACAGTTGAAAAACAAAGATATGAAAAAGAATAAATATTAGAATAGGCAGGAATGAATAAATTGACAATTAAAATCAAAAAGGCTTCAAATACTTTTTCACATGAGGTTTGTTTTATCAATTGCTAACTAACAGAAACAGAAATTAGAAATCTAAAAGTATGAAAGAAAACACCAATTATGTAAGGAAAGGTCACTAAAATTTATAAGGAAATCTTATTAGTACTTGATCATTATTAATGTGTAGATAACTACACATTACACACCCACACACACAAACTATGACAGTGCCAAGAAAACACCAAAAAATAACAATTTCCCCCCAAAAGACTGCAGATGAAAGCAGTTTTTTCCCCTAACCCTAAGGACAGGAAAGACAAAGCCACTGGAATAAAAACCATCAAGGCATTGTGGGAAATTATAAAGGACAGTGCCAGGAAGAAACCAGGAACCACAATTACCTAAACAACTAGGTATCACACAGAAACACACAAAATCTGGCAAAGCTGCCTTGCACCAACCTGGCCTGCACATAGAAAAGAAAAAAAAATGTTATAAATTTTATGTGTCTCAAAGTGGCTGCTTTTCTATGGGTAGCCCAGGTTGGTGCAAGGCAGCTTTGCAAGATTTTGTGTTCATTTCTGTAGTAAATTCACTACAGAAACACACAAATCTCCCAAAGTACATGCAAATAAAACTTAAAAATATTAAAAATATTCTATACACAATAAATAAAATTTTAAAAAAACATTAAAAACATAAAGGGAAAAAAAATGGGTCACTTACCAGCAGGCAGAATCAGTAGCTCTCCTATGCGCTGGATGCAAGGAGCAGGCAGGCGACCAGGCAGAAGGTAAGGTGGCCTGGTTGGCAGGCTTAGAAGCGGCGGGGGCCTCTGTGTGTCTCATTTTTGCCCCCCAGTGCCACTCTGCCATCCAAAAATGGGCCATGCATCCTGTTTTTGGCCTCCTCGACCTCCAGTGGGTGGGTGGGGGCTGGTGGGGGATAGGTGGGGCAATGTGGACGGGGTAGCCTCATGGTCCCATGCAGGCCAGATTAATGGATTCAGCAGGCCGTATCTGGCCCATGGGCCATAGTTTGAGGACCCCTGGTTTAGCCCCATTTTACAACCTTTCTAGCCAAAGTTGCTAAGTGAATCTGGCTTCCCCGTTGACTTTGCTTGCAAAATGTGATCACATGATTCCAGGACAACATGACCATCATAAATACATGCCACTTGCCAAGTGTCTCAATATAATCAGGTAACCACAAGGATTCTGCAATGGTCATAACTGTGAAAAATGATACACCCTTTTTTTCAGTGCAAGCAAATAGTCATTAAACAAATGATCATAAGTCAAGGACTCTACCTATATTCCAATCAGGATCCACACAGTTTTAGTCTCAGTCCAAAATTAAAAACAAGGCGAATTCTTCCCTTTCACAACAAGAGAAGGAGGTTGAAAAAACAACTGCCCATCAAAATGAGATGGAGAAAAAAACAAAAGTCAGCTGCTGGAAATCCTGTTCCATTTATTATTGTCCCACCACATTGTGAGGAAAAGCTCTTTCTCAAGAGAAATGCTTACCCTCTCCTGTGTGAACTTCAAGCAGCTTCTCAGAAGGCTATAAATCTCCCTTGGGAAAGAAATTTTCTTCAAATTGTGCACAGATAATACAGGGAAGTGTCTTTGAAAGCACTGCTGTGCTCTGACCCTCTTTTTTTCACTTTAAACGGGGGGGGGGGGGGGGTGTCCAATGTTGGCATTTTAAAACTGGTGGACTTCAACTCCTAGAATTACCCAGCCAGCATTCCCGGGAGTTGAAGTCCATACATCTTAAAGTTTCCAAAGTTAGACACCCCTATTTTAAATCAGACCTGGCTGGAGCCTAGTTACATTTGTGAACAAGGCAGACATTTTTAACATGAAACTCCAAAAGAGTCCAATCAGAGAAAGGAATATAAACCTAATGTTTATTTATTTATTTTTCAATTTCTATGGCCACCCATCTCAAACAAGTTTATATAATACTAATAACTCTAACATAAAGTAGAAGCTTCACGCTTTTCTCCGGGAGTGCCAAGAACTGCCTCGCTGGACTTTGTCTTGATAATGTCACCGCAACTGCCGGGCGCGGAAGGATGGAGATAGCCAGAGCTGCACCGAGGCAGCCCGGGCAAGTGAACAAGGATCAGGCAGCCTGATCCTCCATCGCTCGCTTGCTGGCTGGTCCGCTGGGCTGCCTCAGCACCGCTCTGGCTACCTCCGTCCTTCCATGCCTGGCAGCTGTGGCAACATCATCAAGACGAAGTCCAGCTGAGGCAGAAAGGTTCTCAGCACTCCCGGACTTTGTCTTGATGACATTGCCACAGCTGCCGGGTGTGGAAGGATGGAGGAAGCCAGAGCCACACCAAGGCAGCCCAGCGAGCGAGGATCAGGTAGCCTGATCCTCCCTTTCTCGCTCGCTCGTTCACCGGGAAGCACAGAGAAGAGCATGAACTCCAGCGAAGGCAGGAAGGTTCTCGGCGCTCTGGGAAGCCATGAAAGCGACTGGGGAGCACTGAGAACCTTCTTGCCTTTGCTGGACTTTGTGCCTTTCTCTGTACGATCCTCACAACTACAATAGATGTCCAGAAACAGCTTTTGTGGCTAATGAGGTTTGGGCTTCCAGCCCAACAGCCCCCGATGCTTCTGGACATCTATTGCAGTCGTGAGGAGCACGCGAAGTCCAGTGGAGGCAGGAAGGTTTTCAGTGCTCCCCAGTCGCTTTCGCGGCTTCCCAGAACATGGAGAAGCACACGAGGAAGAGCATGGTGCTCTGGGAAGCCATGAAAGCCACTGGGGAGCGCCGAGAACCTTCCTGCCTCCGCTGGAGTTTGCGCACTCCTCGTGACTGCTACAGACATCCAGAATCGGTGGGGGCTGTTGGGCTAGAAGCCCAAACCCCATTAGCCGCAAAAGCCATTTCTGGATGTCTATTGCAGTAGCGAGGAGCACGTGGAGAAGAGCACTAAGTACAGTGGGGGCAGGAAGGTTCTCAGTGCTCCCGAGAACCTTCCTACCTCCGCCAGTTGCCGATTGCCCAGCTGGCATGGCCCCATGTGCGTGCCTCCTCCTCCTCCTCCTCTTCACTTCACAAAGCCTCTCCTCCTCCTTACTGGAGCTCAGCGGGAGGCGGGCACAAGAGATGGCAGGAAAACCACACCTTGGAAAACTTCGCCGGGAAGGGAGGGGAACCAGTGGGGTGCGGGGATGCCCTGGAATGCCCCCATGCTTTGCTGGCAGCCATGCCTCCTAGGCAAGTTCATGGAGGTCCTAGGAGGTCGGCCGCACCACACAAGCTACCGCCCGCGAGCGGCGACAGAACGGGCAGTGTAAGCAAGCGAGGGGGTGGGGCAGGTGCTCAATGATGAACCTCTTCTAACCGGTATGGTAGATTTCTGGAATCTCTTCTACCAAACGGCAGGAACCCACCCCTGCTGCTACTGTAGAGAAAATCACTTTGTTCTAAACTTTCAGAGAACCAAATTATGGTATTTGCTAAAAAGAAAAAAAATCAGTAAGTTTCCCTAGGCAATAGAAGGGCAAAAATTGAGCAAGTGAGAGTTTTCAAATATTTAAATTGCCTTTTAAAATTCAAGGACATGGAACTGGCAAATCAACCTAGCAGATGCAACAGGAAGAAAGGATGGTAAATAAAGCAACCCAAATTGTATAATATAACCCATTAAATGAAATAATAAATGTATAAGAATGATAAATGTATAGAAGAATAACAACTATGTGAATGTATACTTAAAATGCTATGTAAGAGAAAATAAAAATTAAAAAATTTCTCAAAAAAACCCTAGCAGATTCACAGACTAAAAAAAACCCTGAAGAATTCCATGACAATTTCCTCTTATCAGACAAGAAAAGTGCTATCACCCATAATGTAACAAAGTTCTATATAGCTGCTGTGAATGTGCACAAACTTATTATCTTACATTACTGATACCCTTGTACTTCATTATTATATCTTGAGTTATGTAGGATTGAAATACTTATTACTTTACTAATAACTTTAATACTTCAGACAGATATTCCTCTTTTCAAATATTTCACATTTTCCAAAGTGCATAACTCAATGTCTTGGAGATTCTCAGTCATCCAGGTTTTGGTTGTCCGAAAGGTGCTTTTGGGTCAACAAATAGCCCTGAGAAATTGAAAAGTGAAATCCCAAAGGTCCTTTTTTCAAGAGGCAATAGGACTTTTTTCTTTTTCTTTGAAGATATTTCACTTCTCATCCAAGAAGTTTGTTCAGCTCAAGAATCTTGGATAAGAAACAAAACATCTTCAAAGAAAAACAAGAAAGTCCAGTTTCCTCTTGAAAAAAAGGATCTTTGGGATTTCACTTTTTCAATTTCTCAGGGCTATGTGGATAGATTGTATGATTGTGGTATTTAGTTTATATACTGGATGTTTTATTTAATCTGGCCACTGAATGAAATAAATACGATCTATCTATAATTTATGGGACACAGTAGCTCAATGGCTAAGACGCTGAGCTTATCGATCAGAAAGGTCGGCAGTTCGAATCCCAAGTGCAGCATAATGGAGTGAGCTCCCGTTACTTGTCCCAGCTTCTGCCAACCTAGCAGTTCGAAAGCATGTAAAAATGCAAGTAGAAAAATATGGACAACTCTGGTGGGAAGGTAGCAGCGTTCCGTGTACCTTCGGTGTTTAGTCATACCAGTCACATGACCACGGAGACATCTTTGGACAGCTTTGAAATGGAGATGAGCACCACCCCCTAGAGTCGGCAATGACTAGCACATATATATGAGGGGAACCTTTATCTTTACCTTTATCTATCATTTGGTATATGAACACATACAGTTCACTGCAGTACCTGCTCAACATGATTTATGGAACGATGATGACTGATATCCTGCTTCACTTCAGAAACACTGGGGAAGTAAATGCATACTGCTTTAAGTATGCATTTGTGAGCTCAGTTCTGTACTATCAAAGTGTACTGTTATTTCTGCTGATGATTATTTTTTGTTGTTATTGTATAGCAGTGTTTCCCAATCTCTACAACTTTAAAGTGTGTGTAGCTGAGAAATTCTGGGAGGGAACTTCACACAACTTAAAGTTATCATGGTTGGGAAACATTGCTCTTCAGAGTACAGAGTACAGCTATTGACTTTTTCATTATTCAGTGACATTCTGAAATATCAATGAGATCTATCTACTGAAGTATGCCCATTCTATTAACATCCTACAACATTTTTTGAGAAAAATTATTGTAGTTATAAACCCAATCTGTTAAGTAAAAAAAAAAAAACATAGCAAAGATCAGTGAAGTTCTGATATGTAATTTGCAGCAGTGGGTTAGTTGGTCTTTTTCATTACATTTTAGAATTAACTTTTTGCAATAATATAGCTGCAAATTTTCACTTAATGGAAATTTCCAACCAAGGGTTTTATCACTAGAATTGATAGGCTAAAGAGCTGTGGTGGCACAGTGGTTAGAATGCAGTATTGCAAGCTACTTCCGCTGACTGCCGGTTGACTGCAATTTTGCAGATGGAATCTCACCAGGCTCAAAGTTGACTCAACCTTCCTTTCTTCTGAGGTGGCAAAATGAGGACCCAAATGGTTGGGGGCAATATGCTGACTCTGTAAACCAGTTAGAGAGGGCTGTAAAGCACTGTGAAGTCGTATATGTTTAAGTGCTATTGTTATTGCTATTATATAAACTAAATAATTAAAATCCATAATCAAATTTAAAGCAACTTGTATTTTACTAACCTATTTGCTTTATTTTGTCCTGGGTATAATAGTACCAAAAACCATCTTCTGAACTGTCAATTCCACGCCATGAATCCAAGAGGTTATAGGAAAACACATTACTCCACATACCTAAAGAAAGCTCAAGAGTTAGTAAGATATTCAGGTTTAGTTCTGAATTGTACATATCAAAAGGTTTGTTTTCCAAAGTTCTAATTGGATGTTAAGACTGCAGTCCTGAAGATGTCTCACTCTCTAAGGGTTCAGAGCAAGCTTCCACCTCAGAAATGCTGATTCCTAAACATCCACATGAACTTTGCCCTGGCTGGTTCCCAAGACAGTCCATTTTGAACAATTTTGAACAATTTAAACTTCCGTTGTTGGAGGTCTCTGAAGCAATTTGGATTGCTAAATAAGAAGTTTTATTTATTTTCATTTATTTATCAAATTTAGAAACAGCCTGTGTTCCTTACAGAAAGATTCTGGGCAGTGCACAAATACTATAAATTATTTAAAACATAAAATTATATGTTATGTATTGAAATGAGTAACCAAAACTAGTTACTGAAGTTCTTACTCAGGTCTGCAATTGAAGTGGGAAAATACATTGGTTGACCAGCTGATAGCTTCCTATAAAAGGAACACTGTCAGCCAGGCTATTCTGTTGTTGTTCACATGAACTAAGAGTTTTGCTAAAGTCACTCTGGCCTCACCTCCATTCTCACCCAGAATGTAACACTATATCAGTGGTGGGTTGTAGACGGTACACCCCTTACTGGAGCCTGCCCAAAGCACTGGATACTGTTCCGGTGGGCCCGTCCTCCCTCACTCCTTACCTGTGCTTTAAGCTTTTGGCACTTCCGCGCACATGCATGGCACGTATGGTGCCTGCACGAAGCTCCGCTGAGCAGCTGGAGTGTTGAAGAGGCTTGTGGAAGCGTCGCAGGCAAGGACAGCACATGTGCGTGCCACACGTATCCATGTGGGTGATGCCGGGGCTGTTCCAACTGGTATGGTTGGAACGGAATCCAGAACTCACCACTGCACTATACATATATTTTAAAAAAATGGATGGGAAATTGTTCAGCAATAAAACATAGACCTTGTGGAGGAAAAGTCCCAGGACCAGTTCATTGCATATTTCTTTGAAAAATTGAAGCTAAGTTAGTACTTGTACAAAGCAGCAAAGAAGCCAAAATCGGAGGTTTGTGGCATCTCAAAGATATTCATTTCAATTAAAGCATAAGCTTCCACAAAATAGAATGTAACCTTCATTGGACATTAGTAATATGCTATTCTGATTTTAAAAGAATCAAAAATATTATCATGAGATTTGGAAGCCAATAAAAAAGTCTCAGCCTTTTTCACTTGGTAGTTTTCAAGAACACCCTGGTCATTCATTTAGTTCATTTCAAGAACAAACTAAAAATGTTGTGCCTTCGAGTCATAATTAGCTTCTGGCAAATCCCTTGGAGATGTCCCTGCAGTTTTCTTGGGAAGAGCTAGTGGTGGTTTGCCATTGCCTCTTTCCTAGGGGCCTAAGCTATGAAGCACTTTACAGGTCATAATTAGTACCTTGAATTGTACCCGGGAGACAGCTGGCAACCGGTGCAGGCCGCCTAAAAGGGGCGCAACATGGGAGCACCTAGGTGCCCCCATGATAACCCGTGCAGCCGCATTCTGGACCAGTTGAAGCTTCTGGGTGCTCTTCAAGGGCAGCCCCATGTAGAAAGCTTTACAGTAGTCCAGGCGAGAAGGGACGAGGGCATGAGTGACTGTGCACAGAGCATCCCGATCCAGGAAGGGGCACAACTGACGTACCAGGCAAACCTGGTAAAAGCCCCCCTTGGTCACAGCTGTCAGGTGTTCTTCTAAACTAAGCCATGTATCCAGGAGGACTCTCAGATTGCGGGCCCTCTCTGAGGGGGCTAAAATTTCTCCCCCTATCATCAAAGATGGAACAAGATGCACAAATCGGGATGATGGAAACCACAGCCACTCAGTCTTGGAGGGATTGAGCTTGAGCCCTTTTCCTCCCCATCCAGATCCGCACAGCCTCCAGGCATCAGGACATCACATCGAGGGCATTGTTTGGATGGTTTGGGGTAGAGATGAAAAGTTGGGTATCATCAGCATATTGATGATACCGTACCCCCAAACCACAGATGATCGCACCCAGTGGGGTTTCATATATATGTTGAACGGGAGGGGTGAGATAACCGACCCCTGGGGCACTCCACAAGTGATGCGCCTCGGGGTCGATCCCTGCCCTCCAGTCAACACAAACAGTGACCGATCCAACAGGTAGGAGGAGAACTACCGTAAAACGGTGCTCTCCCACTCCCAACCCCTCGAGTCATCGCAGTAGGATACTATGGTCAATGGTATCGAAAGCCGCCAAGAGTTCTAATAGGACCAGGACAGAGGAGCAGCCCCTGTCCCGGGCCCACCAGAGATCATTGACCAACACGACCAATGCAGTCTCCGTGCTGTATCCGGGCCTGAAACCTGAATTAAATGGATCCAGGTAGACAGCTTCATCCAGGGACTGGGGAAGCTGACGTGCTACCGGACTCTCGACAACCTTCGCTACAAAACGAAGGTTGGAGACCGGACGATAGTTGGCTAAAGAAGCTGGGTCCAGGGAAGGCTTCTTAAGAAGGGGCCTCACCACTGCCTCCTTCAAGGTGGTGGGAAAGAACCCCTCTCTCAACGAAGCATTGGTAATCGCCTGGAGCCAGCCTCGTGTCACCTCCCGGGAAGCCGAGACTAACCAAGAGGGACACAGGTCCAGCACACAAGTGGCAGCACTGAGTCTCCCCATAATCCTGTCCATGCCCTCGGGGGTCACAGGGTAAAACTCATTCCCGTCGACTCGCCTGAATCTACCCAGTCAGAGTCCAAGCCTGTCCAGATCTGAACAATTTTATCCTGCAGATACTGAACAAATTCTTCAGCCCTATCCTATCTCTGGACTGAACGTACTCAACAACATGTATGGTAATTAAAGTATTGATCACACTAAACATTGTTGAACTGCCCAGAGCAAAATAATCCATATTAATAATCAGAGCAACAGAAGAAATATGTTCCTCTGCAGGAATCTTCAATATTGTTGGTTCTTGAAGTCAATTTTTAAATGTTCAGCAAAATCAAAAAATTTAAGGAGAAAGTTTTAAAAAACCCAGAAGAGCTTTGAACTAGAGAAGTTTTAGACGCTTTCACAGAAGGGCCCTGGACTCTTTCATAGCTCAGTGTGTGTGTGTCTTTAAAGAAGAACAATTGCTTCATAGAAATAGAAATGATGTGGACTTGTTGTTTCTTTTACTATGTACAAGTCCATATACAGGCATTAGGGAAAAACAGTAGTTTCCAAACTTTTCCAAGCCCTGCTTCTTTCCCAGGGCTATTCACTAGCAGCCACCTGCTCAACAGCCACCTGCTCATCATTAAGTAGCTCTGGCTCTGTTGTTTGGTACCTAGGCTTTAAAAAAAGATACACTATTTTTAAGGAAGAGATTTGTTAATGGCAGAGGAACAACATCCCACACACACTGCCAGTCCTTTCCCTATCTGATCAGAAGAATTTAATTACAGCTAATGTAAAATATTAATACTCATGAATAGGGGGAATATATACTTTGATAAAGGCTATAAAAGGGAAATAATTGGGAGAGTTTTAAGCAGTACATTTTTATAACGTTTAGGTTTATACCACTATAATAATGTTCTTTTGGTTATTTTCATGCTGAATAAAATGGTCTCTAACTGAAAGTATGATGGAATAAACTTTTCCACAATGCAGCCTTTAGCTGCTTGCCTCCCTGGCATAACAGAGTAACAGAATTGGAGGGATCTTGGAGGTCTTCTGGTCCAACTGCCTGCTCAAGCAGGAGACCCTATGCAGGGGTGTCAAACTGGTGGCTTGTATGCCAGATGCATCACATGTAGGCCATGCCGACCCCACCTCTGCAATAATAAAAATTGTCACAATTCATCATGTGTCATCACATGACACCATCAACTTTGACACCCATGCCCTATACCATTTCAGGCAAATCTCCAGTGTTGGAGGACCCACAACTTCTGGATGCAATCCATTCCATTGGTTATTTGTTTTGTTAGGAAATTTCTCCTTGGTTCTAGTTTGGTTCTCTCTTTTCATCCATTGCTTCTTGTTCTTCCTTCAGGTGCTTTGGAGAATAGCTTGACCCCCCCCCTCTTCTTTGTGGCAGCTCTTTAGATATTGCAACACTATCATGTCTCTCCTAGGTTCCCCCCCCCATTCAACTATTTCATACATAAGCTGCTACAAATGGAAAAAAAATGATGGGCTAAGGAAAAGCAGTGAATAATATGAGGTGCTCCTTCCCTAGTAATAATCAGTGGCTCATGCTTGAAGTGGTCATGGCCTATGTGGGTTCACCGACAAATGCACGCTCAACAAATGCACGTTGATGAAACAGCGCCGACAAAACCGCGCCTGCCATCAACAAACAACATAATGGGACGCGAAAACGTTATAACCCTAACCCTAACCCTTTATAACGTAGTTTTTGCGTCCCACTATGTTGTTTGTTGATGGCGGGCGCGGTTTCATCAGCGCGGTTTTGTAGTCGTGCATTTGTCGGGCGCGCATTTGACAGGTCACGCCTATGTGAATCAGCCCTGTAACTAATTTAGATTCTTGCCTAGATTCTAGTATGATCTGTTGTGGTTCACAATCACAGGCGACAGTACCAACTTGTCGAATTTATGGAATAACATTGGAAAGAACTGAAAATGTTTTGGAACAGCGTTCCTTAACCTTCTCTTGCTTGTAGCCCCTTTCAGTGGTGGGATTCAGCCAGTTCGCACCTATTCAGGAGAACCGGTTGTTAACTTTCTAAGCAGTTCAGAGAACCAGTTGTTGGAAGAAATCTTACTTCATTTTTTTCACTTTACAGGGCTAATCCTGTAAGGAAGGCAGGGAGGAAACATGTTGTTTCTAGCCTAATCTTTGTTGCCCTGCTTACAGAAACTGCCTCTCCGGTTAACCCTTTTTACATTATAACAGTGAAGGTGAAGCACCCATCGATTGAGTGACATTGAGTTGGCCATGCCCACCCAGTCACATGACCACCAAGCCCCACCTACCCAGCTGGTCATTAGGGCAGAGAACCAGTTGATAAATTATTTGAATCCCATCACTGCCCCCTTTGGACCTTGTTTTCCTTCTGTGTTCCACCTGTCCAGTCCCATCACTGGATATGGACTAACTAGTATGTTTTCTGGCATCAACAAGACAGTGTTTATAGTAATTGTAAGCCACCAAGAGTCATTGACTGAAATGGGCAGCTATCAAAATTGAGTGAATCAATTGAATGAATGATTGAGCGAGTGATTAAGCAAGCAAGCAAAATAGATTTTTGCTTTTCTGTGCCTCCTCAAAATGTGTCCATCCCTGTTCCATGTTTTTCTCCTATGGTTCCTTTGAAATATCCTATTTTCCCTTGAGGAGAATATACCACCCCCTCCGTTGCTTTAGATTACAATCTAAAACAATCAGCCTTGTTGTTTTTTGCTTTCAACCTTGTTTTTGGAACCTTTCAGACAAGGGAAACCAGGAATTTCTGAAAAGAAATGGCATTGTTTCGTGGAACGTGTATGAGTGGTTTAGCAGCACTAATAATTTTCAGTATTTAATTAGTCACAATTTTATTTTAGAAAGTTGTAAACTGCCTTGGGAAAACTATTTTTCAGAAGGTTGTATATTTTTTTTTTTAAAAAAGAATCAGGTAAAGATCTTGAATGCACCTTTCATGAAGCAGATTTGAGATTCTGGGAGCTTTTTCATCATTCGACCCATAAAGAATTTGCTTCCAAATTCTTCAGCACGAATGTAGGCACCGTATTTTAATAATCCAACCTCAAAAGGAGTAAATTCCATCCACTCTGCAACAAAATTATATCAGTTACAGGTTCAAATGAAACACTGGTTTTGAAAGATATGATATTGCAATGGTTAAATGTAACTAAATTAGACTTTTAAATTTATTAGTTGTATTTTTGCCACATTCTCACCAAGCTAAGTATACAAAATATACAGGGAGAAATGAAATATTGAATAGCACTGAAAAGACCAAGCAATAATTAAGTGCCAAGTATCATTTTTATGGCTGACTTTTTTAAATCTTCACACTGTTTTTTGTTCCCCTCTAATCCACCAGTTCATCAGTAATAGAAAATCTCAAGAGAACGAAGGCTATCCTGTCTATTAGTTTACATGAGAGTCTGTGGTATTTATGTTGGCTCTTGAATTAATGTTCCCTGTTCTCCTGTTGGAATTTACATTTGCAGATGTAAATATCTCCAAAATCTTTTTGCTGTCTAGCATAAATGGAGTGCTCTGTCTTCTCATTTTCATCAAGAGGGTGAGGAATACCATCTTGGATTCTGTCTTACCTTTAAATCTTTGCCTTTCCTGGCAGATCAATAAGACCCCTTATTATTGTTGAGTCCCAATCAATGTGGGTAATGTTACCTTTAAATTCTTGAAGGCTATATTTGTCCCTGATGTTGAGGACCATATACAAGGGCAAAGGATTCTGACCATGATTCAGGGCATGCTTCTGCTCTGAAAGTGTGCTGCTACATCTCTGCAAAAATAAATCAACTGCAAATCACAAAAATGTCATAGATTTAATCCTATTAAAACTAGAAAGAATGGGAAGAATCCTAATTTAAATTTCATTGTACTCATATATTTGATTCATTTCTGGAACAAATTACCAGATTGTTTATCTATCCCTTTCACATTTCATATGGGTTCATTGAAGAGAACAGAACTGACCAAACATTTCTCTGAAAACCATTTTCCTTGACATTTTATTTATTGAGAACTCTACCCATCTGCTGGATGAATAGCATGGTATTAACCCTTTGAGCTAGTCCAGACAAAAATGAGATTTTCATCTAGGCCATGGTTGTCCCAAAGGTGCTTTTTACAAAAGGCAACATTTTCTTTTGAAAATGTTTTGCTTCTCATCCAAGCAACTCCTTCAGTTCCATACAAGAAACACAATTATGAGACTCTCTCTACTTTTATTGTAAGGCTATGTTGACATAATCTTATCAGATTGAAAGTTTTTCTCTTCTTCTTTCCTCTCTAGAAATCATGGGAGGGTCTTTTCTGAAATGCTTTTCACCCTCCTCCTTCTATTAGTTGAACTATCTTTTACATGAAGGTAGTCTAGTTTGTGGATCTTCCTGCTGCCTCCAAAAATCATTCACACATACTATTACACATGGTAGGCCCTGTTTGAACATATTCAAATTGCTGAAGGAAGCAATAAACTTGGGTCTTATACCTACCTTCCCCTCTTAGTCTAATAGTTGGGGCTAACAGTATTAAAAGAATTCATTTACAAATAACTAAAATCTACTTCTTAGAAGATAGATTTTGACAATATTTTAACTCCCCCTTTTGAATCTTAAGTACCCTATTGTTAAATAATTCTAGTAATATGTACTCTCCCAATTATAACATCAGAAAAGAGACTTGGAGGAAAAAATCTATAGTCCACATTCATTTAGTTCTAAGAAAGGCCTTAAAATTTCCTTCTCCTTCTCACTGGGATTATCTGCCATTTTATTTGCCAAATTGCGATTATTGTGTCCAACAGAATAGATATGCCCCAGTGACTTTCTCAAAATAATATCATGCAATGAGACCTGGGAAGTGTGTTTTTGCTATTAGTTCCATAATTATGCCAGTGTCCCAAATGTCCCAAAGGCAATTTTTTCAAAAGGCAAATGGACTTTCTTATTTTTCTTTGAAAAAGTATTTTTGGGACCCATACATATATATTCATGCCAAACAAAGATAAAAAATAAATCTACCAACAATGAATCAAACATTATATTTCTTTAAAATATTTATTCTCCTATGTTGTGCTATGTATTTAGGAACTCCCTACCTAAATCACCTTTGGGGCAACTATGAGCTGGACGACTGAGAATCTCCATAGATGTTTGATTTGGATATATTGAACACATAAATTATATAGAGGCCCATCATGTGTTCTACCACCCGATGTGACATCTTCACCTGTTCCATTGTTATGAACCTCATGATAAGCATAAGGAGTGTTCAATGTAAGTTCACTGAAGACACTTAGAATTTCCTCATAACCTTCGCATTGGATGTGAAGAGGTCAGAAGAAGAGGCAGCATAATGTGAATGTAAACTTTGGGGGCGGGGTGGATCAGCCCAGGTACTTCAACCCTATACCAGGTTTTTGTACTCTGCACATTCAAACTGAATGTCTAGATAAGGCTATCATGTTGCTTGCATTGCTTTGATCTTTCAGCATGTATATTCAGAACCTTTTAATAATTGAGAAATCAAAACCTTTTAATAATTGAGAAATCAGAAATATCTCTTACCCCATTTCCTAATGCTTGGTCAATAAAAAGTCCCCAGATATCAGTAATACAAGTTTTGTAGCCATCCTCTTTCCGCTGCTGCAGAATATCACGGTATTCTTTTAAGTGGTCTAATGTAAAGCAATCCAGCTTGCATTTGGACATGTTTTTGCGAGCTTCTGCAATTGGTCCCAAAAGATCCTTCTGTGACCAACTAGGATCTTCATACAGATTTGAAAGTGTCCTACAAAAAAGACACAGCTTGATAATGAGAGTTACAATTACCTAAATTATATTAAGAGTTATTAGCACAATTTAATATTATTTAATATTTAAACACTTAACCATCATGCTAATTTAAAAACTGTTAAAAAAGAAGAAGAATTGTGATGCAACTTTAGGATTTTTCCTGCCAAAATACCTTTAAATATTCAATAATAGTGAAAATAAGCAGAACCAACCACAATTAATTCAGCCTACCCCAAAAATGCAGACCCACGGTTTTGGCCAAGTCAGCCCAAAGAAATTTTAAAAAGTCATTTTCACATTTGTAAATTTTTTCCTGTTTTTGAATTATGGGAAATTATTGCTAATCTGCCAAAGATGATTTTTTAAACATACAACAAGACCATGAAGGCAGGAATGTGTGTTGGAATGTAGTAAGGAGGTGGATCCCTGGGAGGGATGGGTTATACGCCAGAGGGGTAAGTGGCAACTCTTATCTTATGTGTGAGAGAAAGAGGATGAAGATGACCTAATGAAGATGATCTAATAGTTCACAGAATATATGGTATATGCAGATTCTAAAGTGCTCAGTTTGGCAAGATATGAAAGAGTAAACAAGTCAGTTTGGAGGAATCATCATGTGTCATTCTTAGACTTGACCAAAGGCATTCCAATTTAAAACAAAACCAAGAAGAGAACTCTCCAACCTGGTTATGCAATTTATATATTTACTGCATATTTGGATATTTCATCCTGATTACCTGTCCTTTCTTCCAAAGCTTAAATCACACTTCCATCCAACCTGAACAGAAGCCTACCCAAGGCCAATTGGCAAGTTTAATGAATAAGAACTGCCCCATGTGTATGCTCCCACAATTCCAGTTTTTTTAAAAAATCAGAGCAGTTAATATCATTATTCTGTACACAGGAAGTGAACAGATTTTTGCTTTAATTTTATTGCATTTTTTAAAACTCCCAGGTCAGATACTTCACTTAAATACTATCATTGGATGGGAGTTAGGATACAGGCCTTTTCTGTGGCATTTGGTTAAAAGATGGGAAGATAAAGGAATGTTTTAAATAAATAAATAAATTGTAAATATATGAATTCTGCCCTTCAAAATAAATTGTAAATATATGAATTCTGCCCTTCAATCCCATTTCCTCATCAACTTAAAGTGACATTTCAAGGATTATGTTTATTTGCAAGAGTATAATATGAACAGCCAAGATGAATGTATTTATTTATTGATTTTATTTATTTATTACATTTATGGCCATCCATCTCACCATAAGGCAACTCTTCTTGTCAGAATCCATGATAGGTAGATGGGTTTAAAAAAAAATCCTTCGCTTATCTTCTTCTTACCAAGTAGAACCAGAAGATCCAGAAATGTACGTGAAGCAGTCTAAGAGATTCAGTTTCTGAAGACCAAGTAAATGGCCATGTAAAGCTGTAAATGCCCGAGCTCCACCTCCTGTGGCCATGATAGCCACCACAGGTACCTGTTCAACAAATAAAGCCCAAATGAAGTGGGGGAAAACCCTCATTTTATCAATGATTAAAAGGAGCAAATAACAATGGCCAAGTGACTTCACAAATCAAAATTGGAGAAAAATTCTCAGATTTTTTTTCTAAATAAACAATAATAACTCAAGTACTAGTAGTAGAGTTTGCTATCATTGTATATACTTGCCTTGTCAGTGTTAGTGGGAGTGGTCTTGGTGATTACTTGATTGGGCAGCTGTTTACTATTACCTAGTTTGTCTTAATTGGTAATTACTTGATTGTGGTGTTTGCTTATTGATTGTTGGTCTAATGTTCATTTTGCTGTTAATCTCTGCTTATCTGGGTGTTGATTGTTGATAGGTCTTTTTGTTTCCTTTTGGGCTTTTTGATTGTCTCTTTTGAATGGAATATAGTTTAGTTTATCATTATGTACCTTTTGATGGCTGATTTGTCTGTGAACCAGGCTGCCAGGAATTTTTGGGAGTTTTTGGACTTGGCTTAGTCTAGGATACTCACAGTTTCCTAATTGAAACTATGGTTAAGTCTGCCCATATGTTGTGAAAATGTTACCCAAGACAAAAATATTTCTCTGTCTAACCTAGATAAATTACCAATGTATTCATTTATCAATCTTCTCCATCCTATTTTTAAATCAGAACTCTTCCATCTATGTTTAGGTTTGTCAGAGGTCTAGATAATTAATGGAAAACGAAATCTTAATTTTCCATACTGAATTATAATGGTTATGCTTTACATACCTCATGATCTTGCAAATCATTGTCTATGCAAAGAACCCCTTTCAGGGCATCTGCTACAATTTTCTTCCTTTTCTGTATAAATACTTGTTCATCTGGACACAGTTCGTAGTCTAAACGCACATCAAGCTCTTTTTGCCTTGCCATGATGAAAGAAATAAAATATTACTTTTATGATTAATTTTGGAAAACATTATAATAATATCAACTATAAAAATATCCAGTAATATGTAAAAGAAACTGAAGCAAAATCATACTTCCATCCTAACCCAGCCATAAGACTGAAATACTTCAGATGATAGTGGAGAAAGCAGTGATTATTGCATCATGCACAAAAATCATTGCAAGATTGAAAAACCAGGTTAGGGACAGATCATTATGGAAAAAATCTAGTTATCTATAAATCCAGCTTGATGACCCATTGTCAATCAATAAATTAAAGTATTTTCTCTTACCACTCTTTTATCTTTACACATAAGTCAATTGATTTGTCCTAGAGATAAAAAAAATATTGTTAATAATTTGATAAAGTAAATTTTGTTTAATTGAAAGTTAATTATTATTTATTTGCAAGAGACTTTTTGAGATCGCTGCCTGACATTTTTATGGAAAAATCATCAATTTCTATATTCACCTACATTGCTCCCTCCTTTACACATGCACAATTATATTTTGAATTCCAGAAAAAGGACTAAATATTTATGTAACATTTTCTAACACAATGAACTTGAGTCAACCCATACACCAATCAACTCTAGCACAACCATCACAATCCTCTTAAAAGGATTATTCTTCTATACATCAAAGAAAAGCATCTCAGAAATCACTGTCCTACAAGCTGTTGGCATCACAATCGCCCACAAAGCAACAAAATCTCTTCAAAGCAATCTGACCAAACTTGAAAATTGAATAGGACACTCCCATAAATCAGGCAAATCAAGCAAAACTATACCTTCTCTAATTAAGATTTTTGTTTGACCAAATTCTGTGAGCTACTGAATTTAATCTAAAGCTCATAATAGACATAATGGAGGGCAGATAAGTTAAGCATGAAAGGCAAATTAACCATTAAAATATTAAACATATTGTGCAAGAGTGCCCATGATTCTCTGGTTCCTTAGAAGACTTGCATGAAGCAACACCAGAGGCAATCGCCTGGATAGCTGAAATGGACATCCAGTTATGTGGCTTCTGCTCTACCCCTATAAAAGTTTGTGAATTGTAATTGTATATGAAGTGTATATGTTTACTTCCCTGTGTCATGTTTTCAACATATGCTAAATAATAATAACAGGCATATCACAAAAACAAATTAATTTTTACATTTCAAAATCTTCTTCAAGTTTAAAGGACAAATGCAACAAGAAATAACCTTTTATTATTGGTTTCTTTTTCTACTTCTCCAATAAGCAAATGAAGATGATTTTTAAATGGAACCAATGACATGATTTCTGTGTGATCATCCCACATAATTTATTCATATTGGGTGACATTGCAGACATCATCCTACCTCAGGGGTATCAAATGGGCGGCCCATGGACAGGGCTGCCCACATCCACACCAGCTCCGCAAATGCGAAATACTTGGTGAAATGTCATGTGACAGCAATGTGATGCAGCGAGTTTGACACCTGTGTCGTACATGTTTGAAATGTTTGATACCTCACATTTTATGCAAGTACCAAAGCATATGTAGTCCTTGACTTATAACTATACTGGAGCCTGCCCATTATTGTTGTAAGTCTAACAGTCATAAAGTAGATCATCTATCTGACTGACCCAATTTTACAGCCTTTTCTTGCAGTACTCATTAAGAGAACTCATTACTATGGGTTGTTTTTGCCAAAACTGGAAGTACAGTACCCCAACAACTTTGTAAATTGCAGTTAAATGACTGTGGGATAATGCAAACGCTCCAAATTGTGTGCCTGTTGCCGACTGTCTGAAATGCAGTCATGTGACTGGGGGTGTGGTCCATTGTAACTTTGAATAGTTGATTAGTTGTAAGGGATTGGTTGTAAATACCTGTATAGCAATTTTATCTTGCCTGTTTGTAATATTTCATCTACATGTTTGCATAATAACATTTTCCTTATTTTACCTGAGGGATTGGAAGTCACAACTGAGCACATGCCTTCAGAGTCAAAAAATTCTTAGTATTTCTAAAAGATCTTTCTCTGAAGACCTTTTGGGAGTTCCCACATTGTCCAGTGTGTGTGTGAAGGGGGAAGATGTGCCCTCCTCAGATATCTTTGAACTATTTCAAACATCCCTTTCCATTGGCCAGAATGACTGGGGTGTTTGGAATACACAAAATGAAAAGTTCCATTGTTTAAAGATGAGATTATTCCTCTATATTTGTTACCTTAAAGGTTAATTTACATGTTTCATTCACAATAACATATTGAGCCGCCCTCTTTTTGCAATATAAAATTAAGTTTTTAATCTTTTAAAAATATTAAAGATTTTCTATATTGCACCATGAAGCAGTATTTACCTGGTCTATAGTGACTTCTTTTTCCATAGAGATTGAATCCAGAGGTAAAGTAAGACAAACCGTTTTATCTGTGTTTCTATCTGAAAAATGCTAAAAAATATAACAGATTAATACACAACAGCCTTAACTGTTGCAAATCTTGAACTCAGTGGAACTTTCTTCTAGGTAGATATCTACAGGATTGCACTGTTAATTTGTTGTATTAACCCACAGCAACCGCTATTAAAGCAAGAGCATCTTCAGTTTATTACAGATCATATTTCTATTGGCTGTAATGATGATTTTAAAAACCTGGATTTTTTTTAAAGCAAAAAGTATGCTATGTTAGTCAATGAAGACTGTCAATCATCCAGGCAAACATGCCTGAAGGTTGAATCATGGCAAGATGACTCATTGTTTTATTTGTTAATTTTTTTGCTAGTCTGAGACATTTTGCTGCTCATCCAAGCAGCTCAATCAGTTCGAGCAAGTTAGTTAGGCAGAGAGTTGTTAGGATGTACCAATTCTTGTCACATCAACTTCAGGGATTTTCTTTCCCAAAATGCATTCCAATGTTAATAAAGTCTCTCAATCATCCAGGCCAGGGTGTCTAAAAATCGAATCATGGCAACTGGGCTATTTTTTTTTTGGGGGGGGGGTTGCCAGTTATAAATTTAATTAATTAGCAACTTTTTATTGGCTCATGAAGCTCCATTGTTAGAGATAGTGGTTTAATAACTTTTGAGGTGGCTGTATCAAAACCATGTTCTATATGAATAATTAACAATAATTAACAAAAGAAACATTTTGGAAACATTCAAAATAAGAGCAGGTGATGCTCTTTCTTTGTTGACAGCTCCCACTTCCTCTTGTTCCAATGAACTAGAGTGCAGGCTAGATACTTAGCATTTTTCTTGAGCACAGAGTGGGGTGAATGGCCATTGCTAACTAAAAAGAGTTCAAGTGACTTTTACCTCTGCTATCATTCACCTGATCCCCATATTCTGGAACACTGAATTTCATTTGCCATTTCACCTCCCAAAGTCCTTGCCCTAATCTGTCTGCACATTTACATTGGAAGACACAGGTTAATGTACATATACAAACACAAACACCAACATGGAAAGTTTAACCTTCATATTAAATTGCCATATGTGGGCAAAGCTTATTGGGTACAACCAAATTAGTTAGAATTAATGAACAGTGTATGATTCACATCAGGGGTGGGTTTCAAATGGTTCGCGGCGGTCCCCGCGAACTGATTGGTCGGCGAACCCGGAGGTAAGTAACTTCCGGAAACAGTAAAGGGCCCACCCGCCCGCCCGCGTTCCTTACCCGGTTTTGACGAGTTCTGCACTTCCACGCATGCGCAGGACGCATACAGAGCCTGCGCGATCCTCCAGGAGCAGCTGGAGCATAGCACAGATGCTAGTACGCATGCGTGCGCTGCGCGTGTGCACGAGGACGCCGCCGGCTCTGTTCCAACCGAACCGGTTGGAACGGGGCGAGAAACCCACCCCTGATTCACATCCAACTAAAGTCGACTGAATAGGTTTAGCTGTATCAGCAAATTAAAGTATCACTCGAATAAGAATACCGTATTTTCACGACCATAAGCCGCACTAAAAATCCTAAATTTTGATCCAAAATCGGCAGTGCGGCTTATAACCCGGTGCGCTTTATATGTGGAAAAAGATCTCCCAGCTGCTTTGCTCCTCGCGACTGCAATAGATGTCCAGAAGCGGCCCCTGGGGCCAATGGGGACCGGACCCCCAGCTCGACAGCCCCTGTCGCCTCTGGACGTCCACCGCAGCTGTGAGGAGCCGAGGAGAGCGCGGAGAAGAGCGCGCGACGGCCCCCGGCGCTCCGGGAAGCGGGAGAGGCGCGCGGCCCGGCCTCCCCTCCCTGGACGCCGCAGCAGCAGCCCCAAACTCACCGATCCCAGTGCCTTTCGCATCGGGGCGCGCTGCAAGAGCATGCCCCGATGCGAAAAACACAGAGATCGGTGAGCCCGGGGCCGCCGCTGCGACGTCCAGGGAGGAGAAACCAAGCCACGCGCCCCTCCCAGCCGCCCTCGGCGCCCCCCGGAGCGCCAAGAACCCTCGTGCCGCTCCTCGCGATGTCCAGAAGCGTCGGGAAATGTGCGGCTTATAACCCGGTGCGCTTTATATGTGGAAAAAGTTTAAAAAATTAACGTTAATTGATACTGCGGCTTTTAATCCGGTGCGGCTTTTGGTCGTGAAAATACGGTAATTCATTTCCATAATATGATGGAAAGCTTAAGGAAGTTTATGTTGCAATACCGTTGTTGATCTTAGAAAATTCCATATTATTATTTTATTAGGTTTAATAAAAGAAGAAAATAGGTTTTCTGCTCACATCTTTTACATATAGAGAGAGTAAGTATCATGAGACAGATCACAAGTGTACCTATCAGTGTTATAATAGATGTTAACTAGATCCAATGATGGCTAGATATCCCTAGAAGTTGTTAGAGGTAGAGGTCCTGCCTCTATATTTATATTCTAAACAAATGTATGCTATAGAAAAAGTAATTGAAATAGGTTTGTTTTGATTTCTGAATTAAAATGTGTCTTAAAAACATACGGAATTTGTGCCACACAAATTCTTTACTAATTCAACTTTTAGGGCAGATTCTTTATACTTGACGCATTGAAATTCAAGAGGAATAGAAGAAGTCAATGGAAGTTTCTGAGATTCTTCATAGCATCCTTGCATAGTAAATAAAGCAATTTCATCTGTGGAGAAGGAAATATACAGTTACACAGGAAACTCCTTCATTGATGTCAGACTTAACTTGCATCCCATGAAAATATAAAAGAAACAGATAACTGCTAAAGTAAAAAAATTACACTTCTCTAAATTGCACTCCACCATTACATAAAATAGCTGCTCTAGTTAAAGGTCACGTTACCTAATGTTTTAGTAATATCTAGATGTGCCATAATTTATAGTAATCTCTTATACTTGTAGAGACAGCCTGCACTGCAGAGAACCAATATATCCAGTGTATTTGATCCAGAAGGGCAAGCGAAGTTGTTCTCTGTGCCCTAAGACAGGGAACAAAGAATATTATTTTCCCTTTTCACAAAACACCTTGCCTCCAGATCTCTAATTATTTCACTCCTGAATGATGTTTCGATGGGCATTCAAGGCAGAAGCCTTTCTGTAGGGAATCTGAGATTTAAATAATAGATGAATCTTCTTTTGTCAGGTTTTGCTTACAGTAGTTACATATACCACCTTGAGTCTATCTGGAGTGAATGATCTATTCGTATTGGAATTAACTAACCACATTTGTATTGTACACTTTTTTTACTCTGCGATCAACATCATTTATCTGATTCATGTGATTCATCTTTTACATCATTGGCCAATGACTTCCTTGTTTCCCCGAAAATAAGACAGGGTCTTATTTTCTTTTCACCCCCGAAATAAGCACTTGGCCTTATTTTCGGGCAGGTTTTATTATTTTTGAGCCATAGGAGGCGGCGAGCATGGTCACTTCATGGTTGCTGCTGCGTTGCAATATTTTGGGGGGAGGCTTATTTTGGGGGGAGGGCTTATTTTAGTGCATGCGCTGAAAAGCCCAATTGGGCTTATTATCCAGGGAGAGCTTATTTAAGGGAAACAGGGTATTAAAACAATATATATATATATATATATATATATATATATATATATATATATATATATATATATATATATATATATATATATATATATATATATATATATATATATATATATATATATATATATATATATATATATATATATATATATATATATATATATATATATATATATATATGATTTTAAATTAAAAATAAATATAAAACAATACATTTCCAAGTATTACCTTTTGAAACATGTTTCATATTATTCACTTCTATCTCCAAGCAGGAAATTTCACGGGACTATCAAAAGGAGAAGGAAATCTTAGTGGTCAAAGCAAGATAGTTTTGAAAGAAATAGAACATCACTGGGATTTTTTTACAACTTGAGAATTAGCCAGAAATATCTAAACAAATACCTAAAATAATAGCCGAATTAGAATTATGTACCTATTTTAAATATGTAAAGTTATACATAATTTTTCATGAATATTGAGAGCACTAAAATGTGGAAGGCATCTATGTTTGGTTCTGAAATTGATTCAAATAGGAACCAAAATGTAAATGTAATTGCCTCTGTAGAGATGCCCTGATTCTGCTAAACTTTTCTAAACAAAAGACCCTTAAATTGCCTGAGAGGCCTTCCTGCCTACCTATCTACCTATCTACCTATCTACCTATCTACCTATCTACCTATCTACCTATCTACCTATCTACCTATCTACCTATCTACCTATCTACCTATCTACCTATCTACCTATCTACCTATCTACCTATCTACCTATCTACCTATCTACCTATCTACCTATCTACCTATCTACCTATCTACCTATCTACCTATCTACCTATCTACCTATCTACCTACCTACCTACCTACCTACCTACCTACTGTATTTCTCTCTATATCGGTCTGTCTGTCTGTCTGTCTGTCATCCGTCCGTCCATCTATCCACCCACCTCTTTCAGACTTCATGCCTGCTTATGTGAGAGGAAACTGAATTAAATGTGATGGACTTTACTTCATAATGTTTAAGCTAGCCTGACCAGTTTATGGCACGTTTTGAAGCCTTTGTAGTAGCTGGAAATTAATAATTAAAGGCATAATTCCTGTGTGATTTTCTTATTCATACCACAAAGGTAAAGAAACTCTCTTTATGTCTATAGAGGCTTTTTTATGTCTCATTTCATTATGGTGAAACTTTGTACTATCCACCTCAACTAATTGCACTCACCCACTTTACTCACACACCCACACCCACACACAAGATTAAGCCAAATTTAGGGAGTGCAGAGTTAAAATATCCATATGACCATAATAATATGATTTTTAAAAAGAGAAAAAAAGCAAAATGGAAATTACCACTAGTACACCATTAGTAACAATATTCTCAGGAGGAGCTGAACTGAAAAAAAATAAAAATAAAAATGCATGTAACAGATTTTGGTTATTTAAATGTGCCTTTTATTTAATTCAGGGTGACATGAATTAATGACATTACACTCTGCATTAACTTACTTTGGCTACAATTTAACTACATTCTAATGTGAAACTTTTAAAACTGATTATAGGTTTATCACTTGGAAGGCAAAAAATGGGCCTACTGAAAGTCTGGAAACGGGTCCGTTTCTGGCCTCCAGAGGGCCCCTGGAGTCCAGGGGAGACCATTTTTGCCCTCCTGGAGGCTCAAAAAACCCCTCCAGAGCCTGGGGAGGCAAAACACACACACACACCAACCGTAGTGCAGGAAGCTGACTAGGCTATACCCCCATGGCCACACCCACACAGCAACCAGGCAGAGAACCGGTTGCTAAAATTTTTCAATCCTACCCCTGGACTGGATCATAGCATAAAAGTCATCAAGCTAGATATCTTTGTGATGGGTCATGACAATGAGAAAGGAAGAGGGCTGCAAAAGTAAAATATTTAATCAGAGTCTTTTCTTAATATACTATCCATAGTCAAAATCACTATGCAGCAACAAGTTTTAATAGGAGCCTTAAAGATACAGCAGGGATTGGCAGAGAGGTCAGTAAAATTTAAGTTGGTAATGACTCCTAATGTCTTAAAACCGGGCGGAGAATGTTCTAATTTAGCACTGGGGAAACGATCTGTCAAATCATCTGCCCAAACACCAATCTTCCCATTGAAATGATGACCAATCTCACTCCTAATTAATCCAACTGGCACTTTTCCATATTATCAGGGCAGAATTATAAGACCAGGACTATGAATAACAGAAAAGTTTCCACTTTTTTTATCATCTGAGGGTCACCTGGATTTTTTGTAATCCTAATCTGATAGAATAGACATTAAAAGAAATACGTCTAATTTGAAATTAGCTACTATTATTACTACTACTACTAGGTCTATTGCATATGACGACAGAATCATAGATTCAGATCCATCATTTGAGAAAGAGAGCCCAGGTGAATATTGCAAGAATAAAGGAAGGCTGAAGGGAGATGGAAGGTATAAATACTAAGATGCCGACATACTCCATGTCAGGATATCAGGCAGACGCATGCAAAATTGGACAAGTTCTATCCAATATCTAATGCCATCCTGTCCATATTTTCCATAGCAGGCAGGGAAGCTTTTTTATGTTACGAATTCTTTAAAGTATAGGAAGTACTTACATATTTTCCAGACTAAATTCTACCTCCAGATTTTCTTGAATCTATGAAAAAATAATGCATTATTTCATTATGACATATACAGAGTTATCTCCACATAGACTCCTTTAAAATGCAATGAAATGTTAACTTCTTATAATAAGATATCTTTTCTTTTACAGCTACCACACTCTAGATTTAAGCAATAATAGTATCTAGTAGTTAAGTTAAATAAACTGGTGGCCCTCTTAATATTCCACTGTCTTGTGTCTTCATTTCATTATGAGGGTGTTGTACCTGTTTTAGCAGGAAAGTTCTGTCCAATTCCTGCTATCACTTCCCTGAGAATTAAATTTAAATATCTTGGGATATCTGCAACATATTGAAGGAGTTCTAATGAGGACATGGTGAATAGGCATTCCTAAACAGGAGGGACAACATTATGGCTGAATCGGTGATAGGATACTGGATTCAAACTACAGAAATTGCTCTAGGGAAAGGAGAGCTCATGAGAGCACCCATATATAGTGTGAACAGCTGCTACTCATGAATAGATGGCAAGAACTAGTGTTTCTGCAGACACTTCTGTGTTGTGAAGCTGTAAATTGAGGGATTTCATCAAGCTCATTAGGTAATAATACCTCCAAGAATGTTTACATCTGAATGTCTGTTTTACAGATGTGAATTCAATACACATTAAAAACAATTGTAGTAAAGAATTTGGAAAATTTAGCTACAATACGTCTGAACACCAATACGGTTACTACAATACCCATCCTGCCCTTCCTAGCCTGTTGTGTTTGTGGGGTGAGATGGGTTGAAGCTGAAAATTCCCATTAAATCTGTGTTCATTTCTTCTCATTCCCCCACCAGTAAATGTCAATAGTTTTGTTGCTTGTCAATCATGTCTGCCCTTTGCCCAGCAATTCTGCCCCCTTACTTTTGGATCCAATGGAAATGTGAGGCAAATTGTTTCTCCAAGCTGAAGTTTAGCAACATCAAAGAGAACAGTAAAGGGCTGGCCATCCAAAAGGCAGTGGTTTTCATCATGAACAATCAGCTCCAAAATATTCTGAGAAGAGAAGGAAACTTACATCCTCAGATTTTGTATTTAGACTACCAAACCAAAAAGAGAGTAACATTCAGTGGGCAGACTCTTCTCTTCAAAGATAAGAAGGCAATTTCACTTTCATTACAGAATTCCAGTTATAGTTTAAGATCAAAGTATGTATTAGGACTATAAGTCTTTGAATTCTAATCTTGGGGAAGCATAGCTATAGTTGATTCTAACATTGTATATAAACCTTAAATTTACTCCTTGAATTATCTTTCAGTTATAATTCCACTATAGGACTTTAAATTGTCAATGGCTTCTGTAAAAAAGAGTTTTATCAAGGAACTTCAGGTGGCATGTATCATTATTGATGTCTAACATTCTCTATAAATCTTTAGAGACAGAGAACCAACCAAATGTTATCATATAGTTCAATCTGTCATAACTGAGTTTAGATGGATCATTGGCATATGCAGTTAAATCTTTTTTGCAGTAATTGTCCTTGAAGTAAAAAAAATGGTGGCAACTTAATGGTAGAATCATTGAGTATTCTTGGTTATAGAAGATTCCATATTTTAAATGATCATTGTCTTATAGTATGTCCCTTCAAATTCTGCTTACGCTTCTTTATAACATAAATACTCATGAAGTCCAGTTGCTAAGCCAGCTCCTTCTATAATTGGTTTATAATACTATTTGTGGACCTTATCCTTTCTGTTATCCAGCTTGCTCGATAATATTATTTAAGGTGGGGAAATATAAGTAATTGTCTTTCTTTTTTAAGAAATTTAAACTATAAAATACACATAAAAATAAAGATGACAGGGAAAGGGGAAAGGGGAAGAAACAGGGAAGAAAGTAGATACACAGGGAAAGCGGGGGGGGGGAAAGCATTGACTCATCTTTTTTTCAGCAAAATAAAATATAATCATAATCTCAACTTTTTACTTAACCAACCTAATAAATATTAGCCATTTTTATAACAACAAACAATTTAATCAGAAACACACAACATCACGCATCACAATAAAAGAATGGATAGAAAAAGTCATAGAGCTAATAGAAATAACAAAACTGATTGTTTTAATTAACTAAAAGAACATATCCAGTTTTGTTTCCGCTTGGAAACTTCATGCAGATAAATCAGCCATCAATAGGCACATAGAGAAACACATTTTATATCACATTTTTATTTATTTATTATATGTATATGTGAAATCCCCCCCACTCCCATCTCATTATATCTAGTAGCTCTGGTGATTTACACACCATTCCAAGGAAACAATAAAAAGCAAAAAAAGAAACAAAAAGATGGCAATTCTTGGAGATCCAAACACCTCCTTGCCAGCAATCAACACCCTGATAAACAGGGATTAAGACCAGGATAGCAAACAATCAAGAAATAAACAATCAAGGAAATACCAATGCAGGCAAGACATTGGGCCACACCTAATCAAGGAATTACCAAGGAGAAAACTACACCCCCACCAATACAGACAGAGCAAGCTACTGTACATAAGCAGAGAGAAAACCCCATTCCACTCTAGCAATGAAGATATTATAGTATAGTCTTTATTGTCATTGTACAAAATAAATACAACCAAATTGGTTTATCTAGCCAAGTAATGAAACATCTGCAGGAAAAGAACCAAGAACTCAAAGAAGGCATAATGTTATTACCCAATGTCTACTAGTCTGTATGAAAGCATTAGTATAATATTTGAATATATGAACTTTTAACTATGATGAAATAAATTATCTGCGTACTATGGTAATTTCTGCTTAACTAAAGCAAGTGAAGGGTGGGCAGCATAGACAGGTTGCGCTCGATAGCTATAATAATTTGGTGGAGAGGAAGAGAGACAACATTCTTCTTTTGCAAGTTTTCTTCCCACTTACATATAGTTAGCGTGCCACAGCATTTCTGATTGTGGCAGCAATGCAGACACACTTTGAAAAAGTGGGTCTTTTCCGCCACATCAAATATTAAACTAACTATTAAACAATATTAAACTATAAAACAAAATCAGCTGTGATATACAAAAAGTAATGTGAGAAGTATCTTTTCCCTCCTATTTACAAAATGATTGGTAGATTTGGGGCTGTGATTTAGTTTAATTGCCACTTATTCTGTTAGGCTTAATACCCAGGGTATACCAAACATATTATGGGTCATCCTTGCCACTATGAACTGGCTTTTATTAAGCAGAAATTAACACAGAACATATATAATTTATGACTAATAACTAACAGTTCATACAATTTAAAGACTGTACTAGTGTTTACATATCATGTTGGTATATATTAAATAATAACAGTATGCCCTCTAAAGTTCTTGTGCAGACATTTTTTTATCCAGCTAGGTAACATCTTCAGTGCTAGAAGGGAGTGGGCTTTTCTCTCTGCTTATGTACAGTAGCTTACCCTGTCTGTATTGGTGAGGGTATAGTTTTCTCCTTGGCAGTTCCTTGATTAGGATGTGGTCAGCTGCTTTCTCTGAGTTGGTAGTTCCTTGATTATTTATTGCTTGATAGTTTGCCTGATGTTCCTCCTGGTGTTCATCCCAGTTAATCTGAGCTTGGACTGCTGCAAGGAGACATTTGGATTCCCAAGAAGTGCCATCTTCCTTTTTAGCTTTTTTATTGTCTCTTTTGAATGTTGTATAAATCACCAAAGTCACTCAAGATAGTGACGGGAGCAGACATACACATTTATTAAATACATTAAAATATGGTTTATCTCTATGTGCCTATTGACGGCTGATTTATCTGAGTGTTAAGGTTCTAGGAATTCCCTAACACTTTTCAATTTAGCTTTAGTTTGGGATGCTCAGTTTAGTCTATGTCCCAGTTTACAAAAACATCTTTGATCAAATTGATGATATTGTGAGTTAAGGAAAGCATTATAATGGAACTTCTTAGCAATAAGTACTTATTAAAAATACCTAGAAACAATGAGAAAAGCAGCAGCTATGGCAAAAAAAAATTAATGAATGAAATGAATGAATGAAGGTCCACAATAATAATGCAGAATTTGTTTAAGCTCAGAAGTTCATAGAATTTCAATTTAGTTTACAAGCAGACTGCAGAATGAGAATTTGTTCTTATTCCAAATCCTATTTGTGAGCTTTCTATAAGCAGCCACTGTGATTTAGACTAATGGACTATACAGCCCTGATAGGTTTTAAGATTACTTTTTGATGTTCTTCCTTCAGAAAGTAATAATATGTATGTGTTCTGTATTCTGTCCTCTTTTGGTACTGTCCCACATTTTACAGGTAATCCTTGACTTACAACTACAGCTGAGCCCAACATTTCTATTGCTAAGTGAGTCTGCTGTTAAGTGAGTTTTGCCCCATTTGAAAATCTTTTCTGCCACTTTTCTGTTAAGTGACTCACTGCAGTTATTAAGTAAGTGACACAGTTGTTCCCTATTGACTTTGCATGTCAGAAGGTCACAAAAGGTGATCACATGACCCCGGCACAGTGTAAGTGTCATAAATATGAGTCAGTTGCTGAGCATCTGAACTTTGATTATCTGACCATGGAAAATGCTACAATGGTCATAAGTATGAAAAAGATTCACGCAATCATTTTTTCAGTGCTGTTGTAACTTCAAACAGTCACTAAATGAACTGTTTTGTGTTGAGGACTACCTTACAAAACTGAGAGCAAGAAACACTGTGAGTTCATTGTTTGGCAAGGTTTATATCTTTGACCTAAAATAGATACCAGATACTGGCTTTCAAAGGCCAGTTGGCATCAAACGCTGTATTTCATTTGGCAAAAAAATAGTTAATGAAGAATATTGTGATGTAATAATATTCCCTAATATAAAGTCTCTTTCTCTAAAGTAAGTCTCATTAATCATAGTGGTTGGATTCCTATATTGCACTAAATCATGATTCTGTAAAAAAAAAAACCTACAGTAGCTGGCTTTGCATAGCTCACTATTCATAAACAAAATTTCAATCACAATAGTTCAGTTCATGCAACTTTTTGCCAAAGCTTTGCCACATTTTGCCCAATCAAACTGTCAGGTCTGAACTTTCAACTGGGTGGAATTCCAGGAAGCTTTTAGATTTGGGATTCCACAGATGTGCCAACATGTCTATCTTATTAAATTGGAACTTTAAGGATAGCTCTGCCTTGGACTCTGATTTAATTCTGCATGATATTTGGAACACTGACACAAACTACAACTCAAAATCAAAATTAAAACTGAACAAAACTAGTCAAAGGTAAATGGCTTGCCAAGACGTATGACCTCAGCCAAAAAAGTTAATGAAGAACATACTGATATTATCTAAAAGCAAACCCACTACAGTAAGTTCTTGACTTACTATTACAATTGAACTCAAGTTTCCATAGCTAACCAAGACAGTTGCCCCATTTTATGACTTTCTTGACAGGGTTGTTAAATGAATCTCAGCAGTTGTTAAGTTAACAACACAGTTGTTAAATGACTCTGGCTTCCCCATTGACTTTTCTGTCATTATAATGTCTTTCTTAACTCAGCTTTATTAAGAATTGATTTCTTGTTATGCAAAGTTTATTAACTTCACACCTATCACAACTTTTCTATCTGTTGTCATGAAAGGCATTTTAGCAGCCATGTAAATAAAAATTTCTGTAACAAGCCAGCTGACTCAACTATTTTAAGAGGATTGTAAAATACCATATTTTTGGAGTATAAGACGCACCTTTTTCCCTCAAAAAAGAGGCTGAAAATCTGGGTGCGTCTTATACACTGAATACAGCATTTTTGCCTCCTGAAACAGCTCCTGGGGGCTGGGGAGGGCAGAAATGAGCCCAAAACAGCCCATTTTTTTGCTCAATTTTATCCCCTCCCCCAGCCCCCAGGAGAACTCTATAAGCTTCCTAAAGGCTATCCATGCCCTTTTTTAATGAAAAATGGGGCCATTTTCACGAAAAATGGGCTGGTTTTTGCTCATTTTTGCCCCCCCACCCACTCCCCCAGGAGCACTCTGCAAGCCACATAAAGGCTATTCATACCTTTTGGGGGGAGAAACGGCCCCATTTTTCGCAAAAATGGGCCATTTTTTTTTAGGTTTGCAGAATGCAAAGACTTTTTAAAAAAAATTGCTTCTTCAAAACCTTGCTGCATCTTATACTCCAAAAAAATATGGTAACGTTCTCATTTGTAAACTACTAAAATCCCTGAGACAGACATTGTTCCACTAAGCAATTCTTCTCCCTTTCTGAAAACTTTGAAAAGCTGGTTCTTTCAACAAGCTTTAGGACGCGATGATTTGTGACCCCCACTTCTGATATTGACTAATGTTAAGTGAAACATTTGTTAAGTGACTTTTCTTGCCACAATTGTTAAATGAATCATTTCATTTGTTAAGTTAGTAACATGGTTGTTAAGTGAATCTGGCTTAACCATTGATTTTGCTTGTCAGATGGTCCCAAAAGGTGATCACATGATCCCAGAACACTGCAGCCATCATAAATATAAGCAGTTGCCAAGCATCTGAATTTTGATCACGTGACCATGAGGATGCTGCAATGGTCATATGTGTGAAAAACAGTCATAAGTCATTTTTTTCTGTGACATTGTAATTTTGAATGGTCATTAAATGAACTGTAGTAAATCAAGGACTACCTGTATATCATAATCCAGTTGCTACAGCACCTTGGTTTAATTCTGTTATTAATAACTGCAATGTTGTATTTACTAAAAAACCTTGTTAAAATTATTATAGCCATACAAAAATTTTCTTACGAATGCATGCCCAGTAATCGTCCCCCAATCTGGTACTGAAACAGGAATTAAATAAATAGGTTCTTAAAAGCTATTTTGGATTATTGCCCCTTTACAGCTGAATAGTTACAAAATATGAATCTGAATGTAGTTCAGGAACTCAAAGAGTAATAATGATCACTTTGTGCCTTACTTTGACTTGATTCTGTATCCTGTAGCAGAAGGTTTCATTCCATACCGGATCTTTACAGTCCTTAATGTTTTTTGTCCGAGCCGTTTCAAATGAAGCTGATGGCAGGAACAAGCTCACGTAGCAATCAGACTGGCTAACTGTTGGGTTTCAAAAAAAAAAATTGTTTTTAAAGGAGGGATTAATGCAGCATTCCAAAAGACATGCTATTATTAAAGTTTATTTTAATCCCTGACAAGATCATATACACCAGAGGTGGGTTCCTACCAGTTCGCACCTATTCGCTAGAACCAGTTCGTCAAATCTACTGAACTGGTTAGAAGAGTTTCCACCAGTGGACCCGGAAAGCAGGCCACACCTACAGAAGAGGTTCCAAAAATTTTTGAAACCCACCACTGATATACACATGCATATAACCAAGAGTAAAAAGAAACCAAGAGTTTTTTTTTTACTAGATCTAATTTCTGAATTCATGATTGCTGAATGAACATTAAAGGTTAGATCATAAATCCATAGAATTACGTAAGTACTGAGTGGCTTTCATTATATTCGCTCAATGCATAGAAACTGATACATATTATCTAAGAATAGGTTTATTTTACAGGGCCCAAAAATATCATATGCCTCATGATACCAACATACAAATGACAGAAATGGAGTATGTCACATCATTTATGTGTTAATATAATGCATGTGACCGCATTTGCTATCCTTTGAAGATGCCTTTGTCTGTAATGGCTACATAAAATGCTTTTTAAAAACTATATATTGTACATAAATTATTTCTAGTTCTTTCTAGAAATACAAGAAGCTCTAGGAAGAAGAAGCTCTATGGGGAAAAATGACCTTTGCTACAACAGGGTGACATTTTCCCTCTATTTTATTTACCAATGAACAGTTACAGAGATTACCTTTATCTACAATTCCCTTCCTTTATATTGTACAGCTATTGAAACTGCTTTTAATATACCGTAGACAACTATCTTACTTCTTTGGCAGCTCATCTAAGGTGGGGAAGTGCAATCAATCAGAATAGAGCTGGAAGGGACCTGGGTGGTCTTCTAGTCCAGCTCCCTGCACAAGTAGGAGACTCTATACTATTTCAGACAAGTAACTGTCCAATCTCTTCATTAAAAATCTCCAGTGTCGAAGCACCTACAATTTCTGAAGGCAGATTGCTCCACTGGTTAACTGTCCCCACTGTTGGGAAGTTTCTCCTTCATTCCAGGCTGCTTCTGTCCTTGATTAGTTTTAGTCTTCAGGCCTTTAATTATCTTAGTTCCTCTTCTTTGCACTTTTCCCAAAGTCAACATCTTTTTTGTAATGTGGTGACCAAAACTGGATGCAGTATTCCAGGTGTGGCCTTACTAAGGCTTTATAAAGCGGTACTAATACTTCACACGAGTTTGATTCTATGCCTCTTTATACAACCAAGGATTTTATTAGCTTTTTTGGCTGCTGCCTCACGCTGCTGAGTTATGTTTAAGTGTTTCTAGATGTTTGCAGATCAAGTTTTTTTAAATTATTATTCTTTCCAGTATCTTCCCATCTTGTTAGGCTGATTGGTCTGTAATTTCCCGGGTCTGTTCCTCCCCCCCACTTTTTTTTTTTTTTTTTTTTTTTGAAGATGGAAACCACATAGCTCTTTTCCAATCCTCTGGTAGTTCCTCAGTGCTCCAAGATTTTTTAAAGATATGATATAATGATTCTGAGATAACATCTGCCAGTTCCTTCACAACTCCATCAGGTCCCAGTGATTTATATTTATCAAGGTCAGACAGGTATTCTCTTACAATTTTCTTGCTTATTTCAATTTTTATTTCTAGTCTTTACATAGAAGCAAAAAAAGGTGGGTTTTTTTTTGGTTTCAGCAGTTGCTTGATAAAAAATAATCCATGACTGTTCCCTTTCCTTTTGCAATGCCTGCAGAAAATAATTCTGCTCAGTCAGCTATCCCTCTTGATAGAGGATGCTTTATAATGAATTAACAATTAAAATGTTACCTTCCTAATAGTATTATGGCTTTTATCCTACTTGTTGCATTAGAATTTCTATAGACTATTATGGACTTTTTTTCTTCTTTTCTGTTTTGTTTTTGCTGGCGTTGTTGATGAATTCCAGCCTATGATTCAGATGATCATAATGAATAATAATTATAACAAAAATCATATAGATAGCTGTTGTGGCTCGGTAGGAGCCTTTGGAGCTGCTATCAGTGAGTGGTTTCAGGATGCTCCCAGGAGAAGATAACAAGCAGCTGGGGCTCGTTAAGGCTCTCCTCCTGTGGATAAAAGACTGATGGTGCCACGCCTTAGTTGCAGAAGTCAACGTCGTTCGTTTGTTCGTGAGTTCAGTTCCGTTCCTGTTCGAGTTAGTGATTCAAAGAGGCACTTGGATAAGTGATTTGCTTTCTGTAAACCTGGTTTGCTGTAAGAGTTTTGTTTTTGCATTGGCTGTGTAACTTTTTGCCAGAGACTTTATCTATGTTTATTTTGGGCTCGCAGCCAGCTTGAGCCGGGACTGATAAAGATATTTCCCTGAAGTTCTGTCTGGCTGTCGTTGTGAACAAGCAAGGAGTGGGGTCAGAACAGATAGCTTATAGAAGTTGTAGTAGGATTTAAAATAATTGTGCATTACATGCAAAAGAGAAGCAAATCCTTTGGTCAGATATCAACTTTTCTACTGAACGCACTGAAAGAATTAAATCACTTTTTAATATTTTGGACAGATTATAATAGTATTCAAAACTGAAGAAACCTCTGCGGGGATTAGTGCCTGCATATTAACAAACTAGTGCAGAAGTATCCACAGGCAGGAGGATCAAAAATGTTCATGATGATGGCTATAACTATGCAATGGAAGCCGCATCTCCTTTTATTTATATCCTTTGTGCATGTGGGACATGTTAAAAAGAGACAAAGCTTCAATTGCATGAAAAACCACCATCTCTGCCTTTTTTGACCCACCCATCGCACCCTTTAAAACACACACTTCTGTATGGGAAGAGAGATGCTTCCTTGAGAAATGGCACTTTTCAGCAGGTTTCCTCTGCTACTTGTTTATTGAACTACCATATTTTTTCAAAGTATAAAATGCACCTTTTTCCCTCAAAAAAGAAGCTGAAAATCTGGGTGCGTCTTATACACTGAATACAGCATTTTGTGCCTCCCAAAACTATGCCCCCTTCACCAAAATGGCTGTACATAGCTTTTAGAAGGCTTTCAGAGAGCTCCTGGGAGCTGTGGAGGACAGAAATGAGCAAAAATGGCCCATTTCCTCCCCCCCCCCCCAGGGCCCAGCAGCACTCTATAAGCTTCTTAAAGACTATCCATGCCCTTTTTTTTATTAAAAATGGGCCCGTTTTCACAAAAAGCAGGCCTTTTTTTTTGCTTGTCCCCCCCCCAAGTACTCTACAAGACTCCTAAGGGCTATTCATGCCCCCCCCCTTTTTTTTGAAAAAAACTGGGCCTGTTTTCATGAAAAACAGGCCGTTTTTGGGAGGTTTGCAGAGTGCAAAAACTTTTTTAAATTTTCCTCTTCAAAACCTTGCTGCATCTTATACTCCGGTGTGTGTTATACTCCGAAAAATACAGTAGATATAGGAAGAGTCATCTATATACGCAACTTGCTACATTCAGAGATTTTACATAGTAAAGCAAAGTTGCAGAATAACTACATGGGTCAAAAAAAAAGTTTGGTGATAATTAAGTTTTTATAATATAAACCAATAAGTAATTTGAAATTTCACAGGACAGGTAAATAAGAGGACATTTTAAAACTTATTTTTCCCTTATCCTAAATTTTGTCTTTCAGAGGCAATTAACAAAGGAAACCTCCATAGTCTGGATTAACCTTTCAGTCCTTGTTAAAAAGGAAAATTCCCAATGCAAACATCTTTTGGAAATGTATCATGTCTAATAAGTCACTATAATCTGTTTGAAATATGCTTTAAAAGAGAAAATGCAATTTATAAATAAAATAAGGCAAATTAAATTATTTTGAAATTGCATACATCTTTACAGTATAGTAGCAACTGTATTATAATGCATTATCGTGTTTTATTCAATGTGAATATCTATGTTAAAGTAAAGTAGAAGTGAGTGCCCAGTGTACAAATGGAATCTGTAGAAATAGTAGAATACTCACATAAATTGGCTTTTTGTAAGTTGGTTATTTGTATGATTTTCACAGACAGCAAACTGCAAGATGTCTGTTCCATCTGCAGAATAACAGCAAACAGAAAAAAAAATACTGCTCTGTGCCCATCACATGGTCAACTACTAAAACTTCCCAAAGTTTAATCAGAAAGAGCTGGATTTAAAATCAGGTAAGCTATTCAGTCTAGAGCATCCAGGACATCAGGCCATTACACCATGGGAATGGAAGGGAGGGGAGGGGAGAGTGTATGGAATCAGGGAGGCTGTATATGAGCTTCTTTTTCATCCCTTTGTGAGACCTGAATGAATATTTTAGTGAAGCTCTTTCTGCTTGCTTTTTCCCATGTCTAAAATTGCCAGTCAGATCTCAGGAAGTCTATTTCATCTCCTAGATCTTGATTGCCATATTGTAGGAGAAGAACATGCACAATTGGGGGGTGAGGTTAAACATGTATGTATGTTTGTTTGTATGTTTATTAGTCTTGTATGCTGCCCACTCCTGGAGGACTCAGGGCGGCTTACAATAAAAAGGGGAAGGGAATAAATAAGGCAAACAAACAATTTAAAATACAACAACATTCATAGATACCGTGGGGCTGGATACTTCAGCAGCCCACAGCCAGCCGGAGCAGCCAGGATTTAGTGGCTTTACGGAAGGCCTGGAGGGTCAAAAGGGTCCGGATCTCCATGGGGAGCTTGTTCCAGAGGGCCGTAGCTGCAACAGAGAAGGCTCTCCCCCGGGGGGTCGCCAGCCGACATTGGCTGGCAGACGGAATCCGGAGAAGGCCTAGTCTGTGCGATCGAATCAGTCTTTGGGAGGTAATTGTCAGGAGGCTGTCTCTCAGGTACCCAGGTTTGATGCCATGAAGGGCTTTATAAGTAACGACTAGCACCTTGAAGCGTGTCCGGAGACCAATGGGCAGCCAGTGCAGCTCGCAGAGGATAGGTGTAACGTGGGTGTACCTAGGTGCACCCACAATCGCTCGCACGGCTGCGTTCTGGACTAACTGAAGTCTTCGGACACTCTTGAAGGGCAGCCCCATCATCTTAGAGTCCTTATGTTGCCACAAATCATCCCAAATTCAGCTCCTCTCTTGAATTCCATTAACATTTTCCTAGCTCCAATTTAGTGCTGACCATTAGATGACTAGATTCTTCTATGTAGGCTTGAATAAATCTTGTCTCAGCAATTTAATGTATTGTCCTAATCCTTTACACCTGCCATTAATCTAGTCATTCAAGGGAGGGGGCTGGATTTGGATCATTTGTGGCAACATAAGGTCTCTGTCATGCTTAACTCTGCTCCCACAACTCTGTTTGCACTTTTCCTACCCTAAATACATTCACAAAGGAATGGTGCAAGCTAAGTCATTTCTCAGTTCAGCCTTTGGAGAATCTTGCGTACATTCTGTTTAAATGACTGTACATTCTTCTTTGGGGAATGAAATGTTCTTTTCTTTTGCCAATACATTTGTGAGAAGTGTTATATATATATATATATATATATATATATATATATATATATATATATATATATATATATATATATATATATATATATATATATATAATAAAAAAGTGTTTTAATCTCAATACAAAACATCAGCAAGTAGGCAAGACAAGAGAATTAAAAGGGAGTTCCATAGTCATGACTGCATAATAATTGTTAGTGATTTTCAATTTAAGGAAAGTGCAATCAAGGTCTTTATTCCTGTAGCAACAATCAACTTTTCAAATTAGGGTGCTATAAATTATGAATACCTGTACAAGTTGTACCTAAATTATGCTCGTAAGGCAGGATAAACCAGTAATAAACTTCCTGCACTTATTAATGCATACTTACAGATTATATTAGGGTGAGCATCATTACACAGTCCCTTTTATAATATTTTTATACTTGATTATCCCAAAGAATTAATGATCCAAAATCCACAGTATTCCCAAAAATAAAACACAAAATAATTATCCCTCAGCAGGAGAATAATATATGATTCTATGATGCATATCATCAAACTGTAGGAAGTGTAGAAATTATTATTAATGGCAAGCATTTCTTATTAATAAGAAGCATTTTTTGTTCAATTTGACTTTTTTTAGTCCAGATTGATGTTGTTAGACTGGACTTTTTGTACTGGGCTTTTTTTAAAAAAATCCAGATTGGTGTTGATCCTCTTAGTGAAAGATATTTTATTTTAGGAAGTTTCATCTCAACTGCTGCCAATCATTGGCTGCAGTGGTGGCCTTAATCTTGTGGCCTGGACAGGACAATCTGCCAGAGAGTCAGTAAAAAACTATGTGGGGCTGCCACCTTGCTGTGAAACCTTCCCCCTTTTGTGTCCATTGTTTGTGCAAGGGACACAAAAAAGAGACAGGACATCAGTCACATGGTTGAGTTGGTAACTTCTTTTGTGTGCCGTCACTACAATGGACATAAAAGGGGGAAGGTTTCACTGTATGGTGGTAACCCTACTCCTTTTCTGCAAACATCCACAGTCTTGAAGCTTGTTTTCAGAACTGCTTTAAATGGGACATGATGAATGTTACAGTATAGGTTTGATCATCCAAAGCCTTGGACAAAGCGGAGGAGAAAGCTTTTAAAACCTCAAGAGAAAATGGAAAACTTTTACATACTGAAAATTCTTCCTGTTAATAAGAAAAACTTCCCATCAATAACAACAATTCCTACACTTCCCACCGTTGAATATGTCACTTATATTTTTTTTCTACTGGGGAGAATAATTTTGAGCTTTATTTTGGAGAATATTATGGATTTGAGGTCATCAACTGATTGGGATGATGATGTTATCACCGCCTACAGTATAACTAAAGTGGATTTGGATTTAGATTTAAATTTTTTTAGATTTAAATTTGAAAGTTTTGGAAGTTTGGGGTTTTTGGATTTTTGGATTTTTATTTAGCCCAAACTGGGATATTACAAGTGACATTTTCATAGACATAAAAATCTGCAATTGGTAGGCACAGCATTATAATCCAAGCCCCATTGTTTTTATGCATACGATATTTACATCTCAAGCAGTCTTCTTTAAGAGTGTTTGGGCTTGTAATTTTTTCCTGCTATTTTGGCTAGTTTCCTTCTTCCTATTTTTAATCACCTGTTTTTTGCCTTTGTTGGTTTGTCATTGCATTTTTTACATATGAATATTCTTTGTATTCTTTGAGACAGCTTATGAAAGTTTTACATTAAAGAAAAGAATTGTTTGAATAAACAAACCAAGAGCCAAAAATCATAACAAAATGCTATGTGCGTGTTTGTGTGTGTAAATATAGATAGATAGATAGATAGATAGATAGATAGATAGATAGATAGATATCGATATCGATATCGATATCGATATCGATATAGATAGATATAGATATAGATATATTGCAGACTACCAGTCAGAGGGAAATGCATGATATGCTAATAACATATTTCTATAACACTGTAAAATATTCAAAAGCATAATTGATAAAGGAGATAATATGTGGAACAATGCAAGGTGGTATTTATATGAAAATTATTACAGTGCTTACAGAGGAGAACCTTTATACCAAATTACACAACTTGCAAATAAAATGTAAGTCCAAGATCTTCCCACTGATTTCTCATAATGTAAATCTTGTCACTAGTCAACTACCCCAGAATATTCTTCACATTTACAACTTGCCTTGGATTTTTAAACAAAAGGGATTCGGGAGGTGAAACTATTAAAAACATCTATTACATCTTAACAGTCTTCTCACTTCTACATTATTATTTACAATATAACTGGCAATTTCTCTCATTTCAGTTTGATAGCTATGTGGGAGAAGACTGTGGCCCCTCCTTGCAAAAATGCCTGAACAGCTCAGTTATGGAGGTTGAACATAAGTTGACTTTTTCTCCCCTTCCCTCTTTATTTTTAGTTTTCTTAAATATCTACTTCAATCATGCTAAGGAAGAAACAATTTGTACTTACCTCATTAGCTTAGCCCACGTCCACTGCTACCTTGAGTGATTTCTAATATAGCAGCTGAGCTTCCACTTGTAGCTCAGTTTTTTCTTTTTGTTGTGACATCATATTCCTGAACAGACAGAACAGGAAAAGACTGTTGATTTGCGTAATCTGCATCATCTCAAATCTTGTGAACTGCTTTTTTTAATTATTTCTCTTCAACACAACCATACAAACATCTGGTTTGCCTTAATAAGCTTGGTAATTTTTTAAATAGAAGGTATGTCAACTAGGAATGCCAAATAATCTGCTACCTGTTAAAAAGAATGAGATTAAACTAAAATCAGTTTCATTTCCCTTAGATTTAATTGTAATATTATTTGCATTTCAATCTCATTAAAGAACAAAGACATCAGGTAAAAATTTTCAATCAACGCAGAACAAACCAAATTCCACCAATATCCTAATCCTAAAGCTTGGGAGGGAAGAGTCAGATTTTTATAAGTATTTCAAAGGTCAACAGGATCAGGGTCACATATCTAGTTTCTCCTTCCAGTGGTGGATTTCAAAATTTTTTAGAACCTCTTCTGTAGGTGTGGCCTGCTTCGAGGGAGTGGCTTGCTGGCCATGTGACCGGGTGGGAGTGGCTTGGCAGTCATGTGACTGGGTGGACATGGCCAACTTGTAAAATGTGGTGAAACTCACTTAACAACACTCTTGCTTAGCAACCAAAATGTTGACTCAGAAACTCTGGCATTTGAAGCACGCAAGTTTTAAAGCCGTCAAGTTACAAGACCCTTGCACCCCTAACCCTTTAGAAAAAACCCTAGGGGTGTTTAAACTTGACAGCTTTAAGACTTTAAGGTTTAGATATGACTCTTAGAGGCGGGCAGGGCGATTGGTGAGCCAGCCAGTCAGTGAGCGGTGGGCAGGGCAAGCATGGTCCATACGGGGGGGGGGGAGGGAGCTGGAACCAGTTCTCAATGGCATGGTAGATTTGTGGAACCTCTTCTATAGAAGAGGTTAGAACTGGCAGGAACCTACCCCTGGTGATCATACTTCACAGGTACAGGAGAAGTGCAAAAGTGTAGAATCTTAGATGCTGAAAAGTCAAGCATAAATTAACTCCCACCACTTATTCTGTATCAGTTTATGAGTATGAGTATGAGTAGTTTATTTATATGCCGCCCTTTTCCCTGGGGGGGACTCAGGGCGGCTCACAATTCGGAAGGAAGGGAGAACAAACAGATTAACACATAAGACAGTGCATCATTAAAAGCACAACATTCATACAATTCGGGTGGGTTACGGTCTTTAACCCCAGGCCTGACGGGACAGCCAGGTTTTAAGGGCTGTGCGGAAGGTCTGGAGGGTGGTGAGGGTATGAATCTCCACAGGGAGATTGTTCCATAGGGTCGGAGCTGCCACCGAGAAGGCTCTCCTCTGCGTGGTTGCCAGTCGACATTGACCGGCAGATGGAACTCGGAGGAGGCCTAATCTATGGGATCTAATTGGTCGAGTGGAGGTAATTGGCAGTAGGCGGTCTCTCAAGTACCCAGATCCACTACCATGAAGGGCTTTGTAGGTGACAAGTAGCACCTTGAAGTGTACCCGGAGATCGACAGGTAGCCAGTGCAGCTCGCGGAGGATAGGTGTTATGTGGGTGAAACGAGGTGCACCCACAATCGCTCGCGCGGCCGCATTCTGGACTAGCTGAAGTCACCGAATACTCTTCAAGGGCAGCCCCATGTAGAGCACATTGCAGTACTCCAGCCTAGAGGTCACAAGGGCATGAGTGACTGTTGTGAGAGCCTCCCGGTTCAGGTAGGGGCGCAACTGGTGCACCAGGCGAACCTGGGCAAATGCCCCCCTGGTCACAGCTGACAAATGGTGTTCAAAAGTCAGATGTGGGTCCAGGAGGACTCCCAAGTTGCGGACCCTGTCTGAGGGGCGTAGTATTTGACCCCCCAGCCTGAGAGATGGAACACTTGCCAAATTAGTGGGAGGGAAGCGCAACAGCCACTCGGTCTTATCTGGATTGAGCACAAGCTTGTTAACCCTCATCCAGTCTCTAACAGCCTTAAGGCCCTGGTTCATCACGTCCACCGCTTCATTGAGTTGGCACGGGGTGGACAGATACAACTGTGTATCGTCCGCATACTGGTGGTATTTTATGCCATGCCGCCGAATGATCTCGCCCAGCGGTTTCATGTAGATATTAAAAAGTAGGGGGGACAGGACCGAACCCTGCGGCACCACATATGTTAGGGGCCTCGGGGTCGATCTCTGCCCTCCGACTAACACCGACTGCGACCTGTCCGAGAGGTAAGAGGAGAACCACCGTAAGACAGTGCCTCCCACCCCCACCTCCCGCAGTCGTCGCAGAAGGATACCATGGTTGATGGTATCGAAAGCCGCTGAAAGGTCAAGGAGTACCAGGTTGGAGGCATGGCCTCCATCCCTGGCTCTCCAGAGGTCATCGGTCAATGCGACCAAAGCGGTTTCTGTGCTGTAGCCAGGCCTGAAGCCAGACTGGAATGGGTCAAGATAACTAGCTTCCTCCAAGGACCGCTGGAGCTGAAAGGCCACCACCTTCTCAACAACCTTCCCCACAAAGGGGAGGTTGGAGACTGGACGGTAGTTGTTTAGAACGGCTGGATCCAAAGATGGTTTCTTCAGGAGGGGTCTCACCACCGCCGCCTTAAGAGCGGGGGGAAAGACCCCCTCCCAAAGGGAGGCGGTAACAACTGCCTGGATCCAGCCCCTGTCACCTCCCTGCCGTTAACAACCAGCCAGGAGGGGCACGGGTCCAGTACACATGTGGAGGCACTTACAGCTCTCATGGCCTTGTCCACGTCCTCAGGGGCAACAGCCTGAAACTCAACCCAGTGATGGCCTACCAGATTATCCCTTAGTGCCTCAGCTGGTTCTGCAGAATTGGAGTCCAAGTCCGACCGAAACCGAGCAACTTTGTCCGTGAGAAACTGGACGTAATCCTCAGCCCTGCCCTGCAAAGGATCCCCCGTATCCCTCCTATTTAGGAGGGAGCGGGTTATCCTGAACAGGGCGGCTGGGCGCGACTCAGCAGAAGCAATCAGAGTGGCAATGTAAGCTCTTTTCGACGTCCTGATTGCCCGGATGTATTCTCTGATGCAAGATGTTAAAAGTGCTCGGTTCGATTCGGATTTATTGGATCTCCATAGGTGCTCTAGGCGTCTCTTCCGGCGCTTCCTCTCCCGGAGTTCCTCAGTAAACCAAGGAGCCCTCCTGGATCCACTGCCTCGGAGCGGCCATAGAGGCGCAATCCGGTTAAGAGACTCCGTCGCTGCCGAGTTCCAAACAGCAACCAGAGTCTCCGCCGGACTGCGGGCGAGGGTATCAGGAATAACCCCAAGCTCCGTCTGGAACCTCAAAGGGTCCATAAGTCGCCTGGGGCGGAACCATCTGGTCGGTTCCTCCTCCCTTTAGTCTGAAGTCAAAAGCATCCCCAAATTTCCTTTGCTCAACCTCTGAAGTTTCCCCCAATCAGAAACTTATTTGCACAAAACAGCAAACAGCAATTAAATGCCCACTTAATTTTGACAGAAAAAAGTACATTAAAACAAGAAATGAACTTATATACCTACTAGGAATGCCAATTTGCCTATCATTCTGAGTTCACCTTCTCTGATGAACTCACTCTATCCCCATATTTCCTTGGTGAGTCTCAATGAATAATTAATTAAGAAAGAAAGCCAGGTTTTTGGCTACAAAAAGTTCACCTTCATGATGTTGCTATGCATACTGTCTACCAAGTAGAGATAAACAATATTTGGTTATAAATAGCAAACTATGGAAAGGGAAAACACTAACTGCAAAGAAACTGATACGGAACTGCTGTATGATATATGATGGAACTTCTTGTTCCTATGTTGTCTTAAATTGTGTGTTTGTTCTTGTTGATGTGTTTATGTGTGAAAAATAAAAACTTTAAAAAATACATATTATTACTAGCAAAAAAACATTCTATTAGAAAAAAAGACAACAGAATCAAATATTTTCTAAATTGTGAATATATCCAAAGGAACAAAAATACTTTGATTATGTATATATTGTGAGTGCTATTTTAGTTTCAAATTGAAGCATGTGTTAATAAAACTTTGGGACTCATATGGGGTAAATATGATTTATTGCTGAAATATGAAAATTCATTTTTAAAAACATTTGGCTCTACCAAACCTGGGGCTCATACTGTATTTATATTATAAAATTTAAATCTATTTTTGAGACCCTGGTTAGATAAAGCTAAAACTCTTTAAAAAATTTAAAAAAATCATTTTTTAGCAATTTAGTTTGCATGTACAACTTTAATTATATTTATTTCCAAAGTTTTATTAACATATGCTACACTTTGAAACTAAAATAGCAATTGAGATATGTATACATACCACAGATACACATTCAGTGTTGAATACATACATACATACATACCAGAAGTGGGGTGCAATTTCTTTACTATCGGTTCAGACACAGTCCTGCACGCATGGGTGAATTCTCATGAAATTCTCAACAAGCATTGGAACACTCATGGAATTAAGTGTGTGCCCTTACTTGGCCTCCAATTTTGTCAAATTAAATTATTTCCTTTCCATGGACTGATTCTCTGCAGTCTGGGCAATTTCATCCTGCTTATGTTGAAATGATTAACATTCCTTTATTTTGAGCTAGAAAGCTTCAAAGTGGTACTGCTTAAGGGCAAGAACAGTTCCTAGGCTTGATAAGATCCTATAAAATGGGGGAGTGGCACATTACATATATGAGATAAAATAAATTGAAGTGGGCTTTCATTAATACCGTAATAATATGTAACAAACCAGTTGTTTACTTAATTAATTGTATGGAATGAGTAGGATACAAGGGAGGAAAATGTGAAACATGTTAATAATGCAAATATGAGGCTGGGATTCAAAGTATATTCAGATGGAACTGAAGTTAACCAATATCCTGTTGAACCAAACTGAGGTAAACAAAATATTTTTGAAGTATATAAGATTTGGCAATGCTAAACAGAAAAATATATTGTAGATAAAGAAAGTTAACATTCAGGTTTTGCTTCATCCTGCAATGTTAATCTTGCTTTTTATGTTTTGAATAATTCTCTGAATATGTATTGTCCATTTTAATAATTATCACTGGATTTTTTTCTTCGTGTATTTATTTTATTTATTTATTAGAATTTATTAAAAAATCTGAGAAGAATAAAAGAATAAAAATACAGTGACAAGGACTATAGGCACATTAGTGCATTTATGCATGCCCCCTCATTCACAGTGTATATGATTCACAGCGAATTTGTCTGTCTTCCATTTTTGAATAATATTCTGTTTAGGTTCAGCATTCATTTAATCATGCATTTTTAACATGTTTAGTCTCTGAATCATATTTCAGAAGCAACTTATATATAAGCTGTCAACATTTCAACTGAATACCCAACCAAAGCAGGCATGGTCAAGATGATCCGATCTCTAAGTACAAAACTTTATTAAGTACATCATTTCGGCACTGATGAGGGCAAAACCAGATCTAGCTAATTCCCGCACAAACCCACATAATAAAAATATAGGATTCTCCCTCACCCTATTAATACAGGTCACATTATCCAATTGAATGTCATTGTATTGTTATGAGAAAAAGTCTTTGATTTTGGCAAGCACCTGCTGAAGCATCCTCAGCTCTCTCTCCCCTTGTCTTGATGTCTGGAGCCTACATTCCATCTCACCCTTCCCTCCCCCTGGGTTTGTTGCCAAGCTGAGAAGTGATAATGTTCACAACAGCAAAAACATGCTTTGAACTTGACATAAAGCTTTGAAAATATTCTGTCATGCTTTATAAATATTTCAAATTCAATTAACCTCTGAACATAGTGTCTTGATTTTCTAATCCCTTTGAGATTATACTGTTCATTTGAAGCTAGTATCTCATTGAACAAGTCCCTTCTGTCACATAGCTGGATCAATTTACCAAGGCCATCTTTCCGCGTGGATTTTAAAATTCCATATTGAATCTTAACTGGCCACCAACTGGCCACCAAGCCGAGGACATGTTCAAACAGAGGATCCTGGATATTAATACTCAATATCCTTGATATAGAGACATTTGATAATATCAAATCCTTAAATGGCTGTTCCAGAAGAAAAATGACTTTTCATTTCACCCCAAAATATCAAACTATGGATGTGACAAGACCAAAGAGCTCGCCAAAGCAAGATTTAAGTTCCTGGGTCTTATGGTAAAACTTGGGTGATTTCATCAAATAACCTTACTCAGAGATGATATGTATATTTGGCATGCTGAAAATAGAGGAGATTGCTCACATCCTCTGGACTGTTAACTATATATTTTAATTAGAAACAAGCATTTAGAGTCATTAACTGACTGGACAGCCTATTGGGATCATTAGCAGGCTCTTTTACTTCCTCCAAGTTACATAGGCAATAAGACAGACTGCCAAATGTATAGTGTAAGCCATCCAACTGAGAGTTTTCAATCAAGATCAGAAGGCCGTCATCTGCCAGAAGGATGATCTTATCTATTATTCTGTTGAATATATTTACAGTATATATGTCAATGCCCTATGTTATTTTATCTTATTTGATTTGACATGACCATTTGATTTATTCAATAAACTATAAACTAAACTAAATTTGAAGCTATCAAAGCTTCGTACCATTTCAAGAAGAAAGTCTAGAATAAGGTTGGAGCATCATCTGTAGTTATTGTAAGCTCATTGGTTCCTGAGCAGCAATGTCCTCAGAATCTGTGAAGCTACTTTTTTCCTTGAGCAATCTATCCTTCAATTCATTTGGGCTATTTACAAGCTTGCGGAAAATCCATCTATCTCAATTGATCAGAAAAATGCTAAATAGTGTACTGTATTGTTTATTGTTATCTATATAATTATTTATCATTATGGTTGGTCACAGACAGCCAAGAGTTTAGTTTGGATTTGACAGTCCTTTTTCAAGAGGCAATTGGACTTTCTTGTTTTTCTTTGAAGACGTTTCCCTTCTCATCCAAGAAGCTTCTTCTGACTGGAAGGATTTATATTCCTTGAAGATAGCTGGCCATTTGCATTCTTTTAGAGAGTTGTTGAGACCACATGGATGTTTATCTGTGACCTTGGGGTCACCTGAGTAGTGCAAATGGATGTGGAACCTTCTTGGAACTGCTGAAACTTTGGATTTGACATTTTTATCTGTCCTTCTCATCTGCCCTCTTATCCCACCTGAGATAGGCAGATGTTGTTTGATGGTGTTAAGGTATTCACAGGATGTAAGCTCTTCCAAATAAAGCTGCCTTTTTGATGGTGATTATGTCAATGAAATGCTTCAAGAGATTTGTTCTCCAACACCTTAGGATATGCCTCCCACCGGACTTTGACAAACATCAGTTTGCCTACTGGGGGAATAGGTCAACAGACAACATCATAGCTATTGCTATACATTCTGTAGTGAGCCATCTGGAAAAACCCGGGTACTATGTCAGGATGCTTTTCATAGACTATAGCTCAGGGAGGGGAGGGCAAGGGCTGGGCCAGCCAGTGGTGGGTTCAGCTGACAGGATGCCACAGTAGGGAGATGAAAGTCATGGATTGCCAACACTCATTGCTTCTGCCTGTGCTGCGACCCCATCCTTGCCACAACAGCACCATTAACTCATTCTGGCGAGCAAGGGCTGAGCTACTCCTTGCACGTTGCACCTCCTGCAAAGCTGCAAGTTGCATGTACCTCCCTCTATGGCAGAGATTTCCAGCCCCACCACAAGCTGCCTGGCTGGTCCCATATTTCAGAGCTCTAGTCACAGGACTGGCCCATTGGTAATCCTAGAGCAGATCCTCCACCCGGGTGTGACGCAGACCACCAAACTTTTCTCTTGGACCACCGATTGGTGACCTCTGGTATAAACTAATCATTGCACTTTTCTCGGCAATGTTTTTTTGGAAATGATTTGCCTTAGGTCTGAGAGCATGTGAATGGTTTGAGGCCACTCAGCTGATTTTGTGCACCATGAGATTAGAATTCATAGCTTCTCCCTTTCTAGCCTGATGCCTTAATCACTACGTGAAACAGGCTCTTGATACTATTTTGCTGTTGTTTTTCATGAATTCGGCTTTGGTGTATTTCCATATAAATACCGATTACTTAATAACATTTTCATATTGCTACCATACAGAAAGCACCACACAGAAAGTGAGTTCTTAACACAAGGATTTAATGAGTGGAAGATGCTAATAGGTACAGATATAATAATTATAGCTTTTTGAACTAACATTAAGGGTATAGAATTCATTTTGTGCCTTCAAGTCAGTTTAGATTCTTCTGACTGCCCCCTGCAGTTTTCTTAACATTTTTTCAGAAGTAGGGTTCCATTGCTATCTTCTTAGGGCTGAGAGAAGTGACTGGCCCAAGATCACCAGTTGACCTTAGAGTTAAGGCAGGACTGCTATTCACAGTCTCCAGGTTTCTAATTTCCTGCTTTAACTACTATACCACTGACATAGGTGTGAAACAAAAACAAGTCTATAAAGCAAAATGGCTTTATGCAATTATGATATATATTATGCATTTGTAACTTCATGTACTGCTTATTTTATAAGTACCCATATCATTTAATCAAGGTTTTATAACTTTGTAACCATTAATTCAATAAACGTATTTTGAGTCACTGTAGCTTAGACAAAATACAACAGATTACAATTTATAATATATTTATTTAAATAAGATTGTGTGGAGTAAAGAATCCTGTGCCTTATAATTATATTCATAACTAGCAGGCAATTTTTTGAATATCAGAATTTGAATAAATGGAAGATAAGATACTATATACTGTATGACATGATTCAAATATGCAACTATATTAAATAGTAATTTAAGACTATAATACAATTCAACCAACTTCAAATATTTTACATTATCTGTCCCTTTTTTATCAGAGCTTGGAGTTCTTATGTGTATGTTTCCTTTTAGAAGTCAAAGAAGGCAATTTCATGATGATGACTGAGATGATTGAGCCTGTTTCTTCCGTTCTATCACCTTGTGCAAAACTTCCAAGATTGTGTTTGCATTATTCTGAACATTATAGTTGGTTAGATTTAACAGCTTGTTAAACTCCTCCTCCTGCAGTGAGACCTGTCTTGTAGAATACGGGGAAAAGGCACTTGAGACATCAACATTGCCTTGTGGCAATTGAGCTGCATTACGTTCTATGCCTGCAGAAGAAAAAAGAAGATATACTAATTATGTATAAAAATATAATAACATGAGACTGAAGATAACCTTGTATCATGCTATTTAATTGACCAAACTAAAACCAGTCAGAAACCCACCAGAGGACATCTGTCTGTCTGTCTGTCTGTCTGTCTGTCTGTCTGTCGGTCGGTCGGTCGGTCGGTCTGACTGTCTATCTATCTATCTATCTATCTATCTATCTATCTATCTATCTATCTATCTATCTATCTATCTATCTATCATCTATCTATCATCTATCTATCATCTATCTCTATATTAAAAGGGATGTATGTATGCATGCATGTATGTATGTATATATGTATGTATTTTTGTGCTGTGTCCTAGAGCAGCAATTGTTCGTGATGTCATGGGAAGGGGAAAGGAGCCTGATTAGGCCAGTACAGAGGCCTTTGATTGAGTGTGCCATGGCCTAAATCAGAACGCCCATCCCCACCTGACTGTGGTGGCCCAATCCCACAGGAAACAGCTTTCCCTGTGTTCCCAGGGTCCTCCTTCGTCCCAACTCAGGCTTAAGCTTCCCTCACACAGTAGGTCTATGAAGCAAAGGGAGCCTGATTAGGCCAGTACAGAGGCCTTTGATTGACCATGCTCCTTCACACAGTGGGCCTTTAAGACTTAGACCTCCCTCACACAGTAAGCCTATGAAGTGCCAGGATCGTAGACAGGGCAGGAAAGCGGAGCGCATTGGAGGGGGAAGGGAGAGGGCAGGGATGATGGGCATGGGAGCAAGATGACAAAAGTCCCCTCTCAATGGCTCCAAGTCAGACAAACACTTCAAGGCAAAATGCCAGAACCGTAGACTGGGCAGGAAAGAGGAGCGCATGGCAGGGGGAATGGAGAGGACAGGAAGTGGGGGGAAGAAAGGCCCCTCTCAAAGGCTCCTTGTCAGACAAATGCTTTGATGTTTATAAATACCCAAGCAATGCCAGGTCATCAGCTAATAGCATAATATAATGCCCTTACATTCCTATTCTCTTTAAAAAAAGTATTAATGACAATTTTTTCATATATTGAACTAATCACTTTTTAAAACTATTCAGTTTAATAGTCATTACTAGAGTCCGTTTCAACATCACTCAAAGCACTATTTGTTTAATAATGTTTACACTGTAATTAGGATGTATAGTTCACAATAACTAGTTTCATACAATGTATTAAATGAAATCATACTATGGTATTGTGTAATATATGTATGAATGCAGGTTTATATACTGAAGCAGAAAATTGTACAGGTTAATGTTATTCTTTCATATGTTCTGAATCTTCCACCATTCAGCTTAATTGGATGAGCCAGGTTCTAGTGTTCCAAAGATGAAAATGATTTTACTTGCTTTCTCCATACAATACATAATTTTATATAATTTTCTTTCTTGTTTTATTCTTTTTTCTGACTAAAAGAATTCAATTGTGATAACTTTTCCTGTCACATGAGCTCTTTCAGTTCTTTGATCAATGAGTTTCTCCTGGATCAGGCAGCATCTAAACTTGTTTAAGATCAAACACCTACTACAATTGTATTGTACTATTAACTCACCAGGTGCAATATATCTTTGGAAGGTGTCATTCACTAGTGGGAAGTAAATCAGGATGGGGGCCTCAGGATTGTTTGTATCTTCAAAGACGTAGCATTCTTTTAGATTTTTCTTTTCTTCATCATTTAGCAAAATCTTAGGAAATGGGATTCCTTGTGCTGAGAAATATGTAGAGGCATGTTCCAGAGGCTTAAATAGTAACAGCCAATGTTAGCAAATGCAAAAAGCCATCCAAACAGGATTTTTAATGCAGACATTGATTTGAAACCATAATGTAATAAACATAAAATACAATGGTAATTCTTAGAATGAAAACAGTCTTTAAAATCCCCAATTTATTTCTTTATGCTAGCTAATACTAGTTACTAATAATTGGTTGTTATCAGATCTGAAATTCAAGTTAGCCAGATTCTGAAATTCAACAATATTAGGAATGTTTTCCAGGCCTGCACGGGAATCCTAATATTTTAGAGAAACAGGAACATTTTAAATAATCTAGATCAGCATAGCTGGCTGGGGAATTCTGGGAGTTGAAGTCCACAGGACTGAAAGTCACAAAGGTTGAGAAACACTGGTCTAGATGGAAATTGGCTGAAAATAACAGGATCAAAGCTAATAGTTTGAGTTTGAGTTTATTGGGATTTATAGGCCGCCCTTTTCCCTGAGGGGACTCAGGGCGGCTTACAACCACAAGGGAGGGGGGTGCAGTGTCAAAAAAACAAAACAAAATGTGAACAAAGAAAAATAGTAAAAACACAACTTTCGTTCAGCAATCAAACACTCGGGCGGGTGAATTGGAAACCTATCCCCAGGCCTGCTGGGAGAGCCAGATCTTGAGGGCTGCGCGGAAGGTCTGGATGGTGGTGAGGGTACGGATCTCAACGGGGAGATCGTTCCACAGGGTCAGAGCTGCAACAGAAAAGGCTCTCCTCCGTGTGGTCGCCAGTCGTCATTGACTGGCAGATGGGATTCGGAGGAGGCCCAGTCTGTGCGATCTAATTGGTCGTAGGGAGGTGATCGGCAGAAGGCGGTCTCTCAAGTACCCAGATCCACTACCATGGAGTGCTTTAAAGGTGGTCATCAGTACCCTGAAGCGCACCCGCAGACCAACAGGTAGCCAGTGCAGCTCGCGGAGGACGGGTGTAACGTGGGCGAACCGCGGTGCGCCCACTATCACTCGCGCGGCTGCATTCTGGACTAGCTGTAGTCGCCGGATGTACTTCAAGGGCAACCCCATGTAGAGCCCATTGCAGTATTCCAGCCTAGAGATCACAAGGGCTCGAGTGACTGTTGTGAGAGCCTCCCGATCTAGGTAATAGCAATTTACAGAAGTACAAGTATAGATTGGGGAATATCTGACTTGGGAAAAGAATCTATGAAACAGATTTCAATTGATTGCAACTGGTTTCTGGCACTGTATCTGGTTCTCGGCATTGCAGGTTTAGGACATTTCAGAAAAACTGAAATAGAAACAAAGAATGGCAACAAGGAGGATTTTGGAGGACTGAAAACTAAAATTTACAAGAGATTGAGGGAATGAGATATATTTAGCCTTGAGAAAAGTTGAATGTATATATGGGCAATGTATTAGTCAATTGCTAATACAAGGAATTATTATTTTATTACTAATAAAGTCTGCATTATCTCTTCTAACCTTGGTTTGTGACCCTCCAGTATAATTGAAATGCAGAATGACATCCACTTTCCTCTCTGGTCTGAGAAGCGGAGGGCAACTGGTATCAAAGAAGAAGGCTGTATCTACAAGTTCCAAATGTTCCGTAGAATCTTTCAGTTGATTGGGGGATTCATCAAGCACTGTGTCTATAACATACATTATAAAAGTAAAGTCAATACCCATAGGTCATCATCAGATAAAGACAATTGCTCATAAATTTCATTTTTGCCAATACCCATCCTACCATGGATCTATTTGCTTCAACACACAATTTATTCTCTTCAGGATCTATAGGCAATTTTTTAAATCTCCTGACCTTATGAATAGAACATTACTTATGGTATAGATGGGTAGTTTTTTCTATTGCAGAGAGCAAGTTCAACTTCCATGATTCCCATGCATTGCATATTAAGGTCCAATCTCCTAAACCATGCATTATGTAGAGTCCCAAATTCAATTATCTAGTGACATTTTTAGATATTTAAATTTGTATTTATTTATAAATGTTGTATCCCACCTTTATTAATTTTTACAAATAACTGAAGGCAGCAAACATATCCCACACAACTTCTTCCTCCTATTGTCCCCACAACAGGAACTGTATGAGGAAATTGGGCTGAGAGAGAGTGACTCTCTCCAAGGTCACCTCCATGGCTATGCCAAGACTAGTACACATGGACTCCTGCTTTCTAGCCTAGTGCTTTAACCACTAGACCAAACATTTTATTTGTAATGAGAAAAATTATGTCAATCAACAATTGTGTATTTTTAATGATATATAAAAAACATTCAAATCCTACTAGGATACCTTTCCATTTAGTAAATTGTTGATGCTGAACATATTCATTATGCATTTGGAGCCCTTTTAAAAAATTGTTATACTTGGACACCGCTGGACGATCTGTTAAAATATCCCGTAGAGTATTGGAAAGACCTCCAGCAGGAGTGAACATGCGAGTTGGCATCTCATGGGGTCTCTCTGGTATATCAGGCACTTCGTCTAAATACAAGCAACAGAAATAAACTTTAATTAATTTAAATAATGAATAAGAATCTTGTGTACTAGTGTATGATGCAGTTCAGATGATACCCAAAGATGAACAATTGACAGTGGCATGAGTAGTTTTTCTTTCTCTCACACATCTTAAACTCTACATTGAGTGCGAGTTTAAATTTCAGTAGTGCAACACACAAAAGCTTAGGTTGCATAATTAGGTGGCGCAGTGGTTAAATGCAGCACTGCAGGCTACTTCAGTTCAGTTGCGTTTATTTATAGGCCGCCCTTTTCCCTGAGGGGACTCAGGGCGGCTAACAACTTATGGGAGAGGAAGACATACAATGACATAAAAACACAGTATATAGTTAAAATCAAACAACATTCATTCAACATTCGGGCGGGGGCAAATTATGGTCTTTACCCCCAGGCCTGGCGGGATAGCCAGATCTTGAGGGCTGTGCGGAAGGTCTGAAGGGTGGTGAGGGTACGAATCTCCATGGGGAGATCGTTCCAGAGGGTCGGAGCTGCTACAGAAAAGGCTCTCCTCCGCGTAGTTGCCAGCCGGCACTGGCTGGCAGATGGCACTCGGAGGATGCCCAATCTATGGGATCTTATGGGTCGAGAGGAGGTGATTGGCAGGAGGCGGTCTCCCAAGTACGCAGATCCACTACCATGAAGGGCTTTATAGGTAGTAAGAAGCACCTTGAAGCGCACACGGAGATCAACAGGTAGCCAGTGCAGCTCGCGGAGGATAGGTGTTATGTGGGTGAACCGGGGTGCACCCACAATCACTCGCGCGGCCGCATTCTGGACTAGCTGAAGTCGCCGGATGCTCTTCAAGGGCAGCCCCATGTAGAGCACATTGCAGTATTCCAGCCTAGAGGTCACGAGGGCGCGAGTGACTGTTGTGAGAGCCTCACGATTCAGGTAGGGTCGCAACTGGCGCACCAGGCGAACCTGGGCAAATGCCCCCCTGGTCACAGCCGACAGGTGGTGATCAAAGGTCAGCTGTGGATCAAGGAGGACTCCCAAGTTGCGGACCCTGTCTGAGGGGTGTAAATTTTGGCCCCCCAGCCTGAGCGTTGGAACACTAACCAAATTTTTGGGAGGGAAACACAACAGCCACTCGGTCTTTTCTAGGTTGAGTACAAGCTTGTTAGCCCTCATCCAGTCCTGACGGCTTCAAGGCCCCCCGCTTCATTGAGTTGGCACGGGGCGGACAGATACAGCTGCGTATCGTCCGCATATTGATGGTATCTTATCCCGTGCCTCCGAATGATCTCGCCCAGCGGTTTCATGTAGATGTTAAATAGTATGGGGGACAGGACCGACCCCTGCAGCACCCCATATGTTAGGGGCCTCGTGGTCGATCTCTGACCCCCGACCAACAACGACTGCGACCTGTCCGAGAGGTAGGAGGAGAACCACTGCAAAACAGTGCCTCCCACCCCCACCTCCCGCAGTCGTCGCAGAAGGATACCATGGTCGATGGTATCGAAAGCCGCCGAGAGGTCGAGGAGAACCAAGATGGAGGCGTGGCCTTCATCCCTGGCTCTCCAGAGATCATCAGTCAATGCGATCAAAGCGGTTTCTGTGCTGTAACCAGGTCTGAAGCCGGACTGGAAGGGGTCCAGGTAATCGGCTTCCTCCAAGGACCGCTGGAGCTGGTAGGCCACCACCTTCTCAACAACCTTCCCAATAAAGGGGAGGTTGGAGACTGGATGGTAGTTGTTAAGTACCGCTGGATCCAAAGATGGTTTCTTCAGGAGGGGTCTCACCACCGCCGTTTTAAGTGCGGCGGGGAAGTGCCCCTCCCGAAGCGAGGCGGTAATAACCGCTTGGATCCAGCCCCGTGTCACATCCCTGCTGTTAGCAACCAGCCAGGAGGGACACAGGTCCAGTACACAGGTGGAGGCGCTCACAGCCCTCATGGCCTTGTCCACGTCCCCGGGGGTAACATCCTGAAACTCAACCCAGCGATGGTCAACCAAATCGTCCTCTCGTGCCTCGGCTGGCTCTACTTCAGCTGACTGCAGTTCAGCAGTTCGGCTGTTCAAATCCCACCAGGCTCAAGGTTGACTCAGCCTTCCATCCTTCCAAGGTGGGTAAAATGAGGACCCAGATTGTTGTTGGGGACAATATGCTGACTCTGTAAACCACTTAGAGAGGGCTGAAAGCCCTATGAAGCGGTATATAAGTCTAACTATTGCTAATTCCTGAATTTTATTTCAGTGTTTATTATACCAAAAACAAGATTCTCCAGATGTTTTGCATCACAATTTCTGAAGTCCCTTATAATTGGCAATGCTTGCTGGAACTTATGGGGGTAGAACAATTTTACATTTATATCCGCTATTGGAATGTTTCACCCATTCATGAATAGTTATCAAGCAAATACTCTTCAGGATTAGAAAGACACGAGAAGGCTTTGTGAAAGAATTAAGTAGCTTCATGAACCAAACTGAGGTTGTGAGGCATAATAATAAGCAGGTAGTATTTTCATATTGCAAAGATAATGATGTGTAACATTTCAAGTTTAACTGGAGTTAGCTGCTCTGCTCTAGCTTTTGCTAAACTAGCTGGGGAAAGTGTGAAGCAGTGTCATACAGAAGAAACAAGGTATAGACAAAGTATTCCTCTATCATGTGTTTAAAAAGATATAAAAGATGGCTTTGCCTTTTGGAGCACCAACAAACCAGTAGCCAAAATTTACCTTTGCCCCCTTAACTAGTTGCATATGACAATTTTTCTTTCAGAGAAGTATCTATTAAATTTTTTTTTTTTTAAATCAAATTAGTGTGTTATTCCAAGATACTCTGAAGTACGTTGCAGGTGAAAAAGGGAGGGGGAGATATATTACACAACAGAGTAATTTGGATATAAAATTAGAGATAAACAATTAAATTCGGGTAATGCAGAAAGAGGGAAGCAAATAAAAAAAAATGTTCATAGCAATATAAGATCTGCTCAACCACTGAAGAGCTACAAAATGATCATTTCCTTTTTCCAAAATATTATTTTAGTTTGCATTGAATAAATGTATGTTTGCTGGGAAATTAGTGATAGTCCAAATGATACATTATTAGGTGTAGATTATGTAATGGTACATAATAGTATATACTGTAATGGTACACAATGTAACTATGAAATAATACATTATACTTAATAAGACCAAATTATACTGTATTTCTTCTCTCTTTTGTGTCTGAATACATATTCCTCAGTCTGAGGTTATATGAACTTTCAGGTTCTACAGGCAAGACGGATAAATATCATAAATATAAAAAGAGTCAGTCAGTTAAATTCTGAATTCTAATTTTGGAACAACTTTTCATAGTTTACCAATCTCTGTGACAGTATCTTGGGTCCACCTATTCCAGAAATCTTCTGAATTGTCTGCCGCATGCCAGGCATCTAATAGATTCTTGGAAAATACACTACTCCACAATCCTTTGAAAGGAAGAGATCAATGAAGTTAAAGCATTTTTCTACTTGTTACTGTTGAGATAGAGATAATGTTATGGGAATGAACTATTCTGTACACCCAACAAGCAGTTTTGGGAAGTCCATGTCTTCACAGAAACATACATATTTTGTATTAGGCATGGATCCAGAACATGCACGATTTGATTAGAAGGTGCTATGGGATGGACAAGGTGGGATCAGATACAGACAGTGATTGTGGTGGCAACTAAAAAGAGGTGGGGAAAGGAAAGTGCTGGAAAGATCATGGGAAGGAGTGAGTGGCCCAGTTAGATATGCCAAATTGCTGATGTATGACAGTAACTCTCCCACCTGTCTTCCAACTTTTCCAATGTCTTCCTTTCCCTACCTCAACTGCCACCCTTGATGTCAAACACCAGATATCCAACCTGCCCTCTTCTCTCCTGCTGATAGATTATGCTTGCATTCAAAAGTGATGTCAGCATGTGATGTCAGTTAAGGGAAAGTAGGAAAAGGAAGGAACTATAGAAGTAGGTGAAGTAGCCCACAAGCCATGCATGGAAGGACCAACCTAGCCCTTCTTGCCTCTAGATTTTACTTTGATCAAATCTAGAACAATCAATATGTTCTGACATTCTATTTATTCAACCCATCGCCCCCCAAAAAGCTTGGCTGAAGACATCTCTATTCTGGAATTAAAAAAATCTCCCCAATTCAGTGGAATTCTTCACTGTTAATCTACTGGTTATACTTACAGAATAGTAAGAGAATTATTGCATCTAGCAATATTGTTACATGAATTGTCCAGAAAACAATTAAATATTACTGTTAAAATGCAGTCAGAACTGAAGCTATATTCTAAACATAGCTATATTTGAAGTATTTATAGCTTGTATTTTCCAGTTTCTTGTCTTGGAACAGTTAATGATAAATTATGAAGTGCTACCTTACTATTTTAATTTAATTTCATTAAGCATATCATCACATACTGGGAGAGAGAGAGGGAGGGAGGGAGAAGGAAGAGATGGAGGGAGAGAGCACCTCTTTTCCTGCCTGTTTTACATACTATTATATGAAGATAGAAGTCTAGGTTTTTTAAATAATGTTCACCCATAAGGAGGGAGGGAGCCCAAGGTTCTCCAATTAGGTGTATTCAGCTGAGAATCTGGCTGCAAAGTGAGTCCAGTTCTTGCGAAAGCCCATAGATACCATTGGTGTCTTCAACAAGGGAAAATCCCACCCGCTCCCCTTTTTTCTTGAGGTAAAAAAAAAAAGTCACCTTGCATAAAACATATCCTTGATTCTGGGAGTTTCTTCATTATGTGTCCCATGTAAAACTCGCTTCCAAAATGTTCAGCAGGAACAAAAGCTCCATATTTCGGAAATCCTACTTCATAGGGTGTGAATTCTAACCACTCTGTAATGACGGTCAACAAGAACACATTTAGTACCATATCTTCCCTATGCAGAGAAAGGATGTTTTCTTAGGTGAAATTACCAAAGACATTATGTTCAAGGAATTATATGTCTTTTCAATGTGGCCTGGCCTGATCTTAATAATACATGAAAATCAAGAATAATCCAACATTTCAATATTTTCCAAATCCATTGTTAGTTCTTACACCTGAAGTAAATATAAAAAGGCAGTTTTCAGCATATGGATAAACATTTCAAAGGGTCCATTACATTTATTATTATCTATGCTACAAAGAATTAAAAACACTTAAAAACTATTTTGAAAGGATAATTCTATACTTTGTGCTTCTTGTCTTTCTTCTGGCTCAGATATGCTTTTAATCATATATATATACCCCAGATATATATATATACCCCAGATATAGATATAGATATATCTGGGGTATATACATACAAACATACAAGATATGCATATATAAAAATAGTCTCTAAACCTGGATACATGTAGTATTTTCAAACTGACAATTTGAGAAGTTCCCAGATAGAGAATTTAAAACCTAAGAATCAAGCTTCTATAGATCTCAAAAAAAAATCTTTGTAGTTCTGGATTTGAGTGTTTGTAGCAAGCAATTTTTATCAATAAAGCGTTAACAGAATCCAAATATTTTCTTAGCACATTGGTACCATGTAAAGGAAGTGTAACATGAAGAGACTAACAAGACTCCAGATAAGCTAGTGTTCTTGTACTTGAGCTGAAATTGTGTCTCTCTCTATGTGTGATTAGCATAATATGAATGGCTTATTTTTAATATGTGAATATATGAGTTAGATGTGTAAGGATGAAAAGTCCTCAACCCATGGGTGGACTTATTCATGTAATGTTTTGGCACAACACTGATGTGAGTTGCCATTGTCCTCCTCCTGGATAGTTTTCTTTTCAACTTCCCAATCTAGCCTATAGTCCTTGGGTTTCCCTATGCACTCCCATCTGAAGACTGACCAAGTCTAACTCTGCTTAGCTTTTCCTGAAATCAGTTAAAGTTTGTTACCAATAGTTTGCAATTGTTATAGGTTAAAACATTTATATAGGAAACCCCCCAGTAAAGAACACACCTCTAAAATCTTTTGTAGTGACGCTGTCTTTCACATTGAGTGCCAGGTAGATTGGCAGAGGGTTCTGGCCTTTGTTCACTGCCCGTCGTTGCTCTGAAAGTTTATGGTGATTATTCTGTGTTTTGTGAAAAAGTAATAAGTGCATTATAATTTAAGTGAAATAGAAATTACAGCTGATTTGTTTACCTAGGCCTCACATCCATATAGAGCTTCAATTTAAGGATCACGTTACAGTTTAAACACCAACCACATTATTTTTCACAACACATGGTAAAATATGTGTGAAGGAAGGATAAAGAAAATGGAATATTGGAAAAGAAGGGATAATGTGGCAAATAATAGTTGTGTGTCTTCATAGGATTGACTTCCAAAGTGTTATAATACTCACAAAGAAGATTAATTCCCTTTCCCTGAACTTCTTATCCTGACTGGGGCTTCATCTAGCTCAGGACTGTCAAACTAGTGGCCTATGGGACGGATGCGTCACATGCAGGCCACACCCACCCCAGCTCCATGACGGCAACATGACGCAGCAAGTTTGACACCCATGATCTAGCTGAATATAATCACAATCAGCAGGAGTAACCATAGCAAACAATTATAGCTAAAGTGTCTGGGATGGAGAGGTTAAAATAAAAGGCAATACAGTCACAGTAACCACCTGATTGAGGCACATAAATAAAAAGTGAATAGTCCTGTCTGCAATCTTGACATTTTTAACTTCCTAAATCTTCTAGTATTAGGGGTGGTTCAGGCTTGCCGTCTCTTTCAAAACATGGTGGACTATCATGCTGTTTGATCTCAGGAGCAGAGCCAGATGTAGATATGATAAAGTCCTAAACAATGGGAAGTTGTAGAGACTCAGCTTGATAAGTGCTATCAGAGAGTAAGTTTGTGTCACAACTGAATTTGGCAAGACTGCCACCAAGATGCATAATAAGCCTGTAATGAGGTAGAGAAAGGCTTTCTATGAACAGAAAATATGAATGTGTGCAGAAACAGAGCATATCTTCATTATTTAATTAGTTATGCAAGGGTATGTGGTTTATGGAGATGAAGTGGGGGAGGGGTTGACTAACAAAAGCACTGTGGCATCATTCCTCATGCCTTGTGCCTTTTGTCTATGCATTGTGGTGTCATAGACATATTCTGAACCAGAGAGACTATAGTTAAAAGTCTGGACATTTTTATCATTCTGATTCAGATAAAAGCAGGAGGATCTTGTGAGGATCTGTCCTCAGTGTGTATATCTTATATACAATCATAACTAATTCTGCATTGGCTTACGTTGAAAAGTATTTGAATAATTCAGATGGTTCCAAATGACAAGCCAAGTATCACAAGAAAGGCTGGTGGGATGGAGCTTATCAATAGACTTTATTATTTATCGATTCAAAATGCTAGTTCTTTGAAAAGTTTGGAAGATAGGAATGGTCCCAAGTGAAGTTATGGCAGTTTTAGCATCTGAACAGGAAGGGTCACCTGCTTTCTCAACTTTTGCTGGATGGTGAACATGGGAAACAGATGCGTGAAACATATGGTAGATTATTCTCTGGTGTACTCTCTTGAGCAGCAAGTATATGCAAATTAAGGCTGTTCGAAAATACTATTTCAAGGTGAGCTTGACTTGTGGTAAATGCTAAAATAAAAGTGGGTTGCCCCATCATCTTTGCCAATATTTTTTCAATGCCCTTATAGAGCTGGGACTTGCAGATCTTGTCAAAGTGCAAATCCCGATTTAGCTTTTCAGATCAGCTAAAATTAGCTATGTGCTGCCCCCTGCTGGGGTGAGACAAAATAAAAAAAATGTTTACATTATTTCATCGTGTTTATTTCAACAGATGTTATTCATTAGGCAATATATTACTTACTGCACAAATGCCAAAGATGATGGTGATGGAGAATTTGAGTTCTATTAATTCTTATACACCAAGAAAACAGTGGATAGGCACAACAATTATTATACAGAAAGATTTAAAAATCTAATTTAGAGGATTAAGCACATCAATTGTGGCATGGCAAGCTACTATATAAAAACAGGAAGCAAACTCCAAACTTCTTCCCTCTTATCTAGTTGAGTAATGAAATATCTGCAAACAACCAAGGTGAAAGAGTACCAAGGACTCCACAATTAAACCCTGAGCTACAAACATTCTCTTTTATTGACATCTAATTAACCTCATTAATCCACTATGGTTTATTGTTTTGATTTAGAAAGGTGTTTCAGTATAGAGATTCATCAGGTGGTTGTTGAGTATAATTTCAAAATCAGAGTCCTGCTAGACCCAAAAATGTTTTAGACTATTTCATTTTGTAGTATGGTATTTTAAAATTCATACATTGCCCTTTAAATATTGTTGTTGTTGTTGTTAGTCATGAAGTTGTGTCCGACCCATCGCAACCCCATGGACAACATTCCTCCAGGCCTTCCTGTCCTCTACCATCCCTTGGAGTCCATTTAAGCTCACACTGACTATTTCAGTGACTCCATCCAGCCACCTCATTCTCTCTCATCCCCTTCTTCTTTTGCCCTCAATCTTTCCCAGCATTAGGCTCTTCTCCAGTAAGTCCTTCCTTCTCCTTAGGTAGCCAAAGTATTTGAGTTTCATCTTCAGGATCTGGCCTTCTAAAGAATAGACAGGGTTGATCTCCTCTAGGACTGACCAGTTTGATTGTCTTGCAGTCCAAGGGACTTGCAGGAGTCCTCTCCAGCACCATAGTTCAAAGGCCTCAATTCTTTGGCACTCAGCCTTCCTTATGGTCCAACTTTCACAGCCATACATTGCAACTGGGAAAACCATATCCTTTTATATATACTCTTTTAATAGGTACTCATAAAAGAGATTTTTTTCCCCAAAAAATGTCTCAGGAATGTCTTTTTTTTTATCCCACACCTTTTTTCCATGACTGCTTCTGATTTTCATTTGACTATGGTTTCTTCCATGCTTCCTTATTCAGTTTACAACAAAGCATCCTAGGAATAGCTGAATTATATTTTTTGTGATAAGAGGACAGAGCTAAAAAAGAGCAGATATTGGTTCATCTACAGTGTAAATCCTGCTGAACTAAATAAGAAAGCATGTTCGTTACAAAATACAATTTTTCTCCCAGAAGCTAAGAAACAACATAGGAAGAGGCAGAAAACCCCTTTTGCATACCGCATCATTCAGCATGGCTTCAATCATGAGTCCCCAAAGATCTATAAAAGAAGATTTATATCCTGCAATGGTCCGCTGAGCCAGCTCCTTATGGTAAGACTTCAGATTTTCCAAGGAAAAGGCACCCCTCTTAGATTTGGCTGCTTGCTTCCGAGCTTGCAAAATGATTTCCCCAAGATCTTTATTTGACCAGTTACTATCTTCATACAATTTTGTCATGGTCCTGAAAAGATAAATAAATGCAATAGAAATGTCAACTTTTGTATTTATTAAAGGTAGTTCTTCTCCAGCCTACATAAGATCAGAGGCAAATAAATCCTGATGGATTAGACTCAGAAATTCAACCATTATTAATTGTTAAGGTATGTTCACATATCTAAATTATTAAGTAATGCAGACAATGTTTTTCCTATATGATTTTACTGTTGAAAATTTTCCAAGTTTATGATCTGGGAGAATAACCCTACACTTCAACTAACTTCTGGAAGGGGACATACAATATTTCAAAACATAATACAATATTTACATAAATAGATTTTTAAAAACAGCTTTTTATCTTCTAGAATAGATTAGTATCATTCACAAATATCTATGTAATGTCTAATGTTTATGTATATTTACTTACATTGTATGTCTATAATATTACTATTATTCTTATCTTCTTTATTACCCTCTTTTATTGGTATCATTGTTGTTGTTGTTTGGTTTTTGTTGTTGCTCATATATACTGAAAGCTTTTGCACCAGAGATAATATTTTTTGTCTGGCTAATTACACTTGGCCAAACAAGTCTTGTCTTGTCTTGTCTTGTCTTGTCTTGTCTTCTATTCTATTCTATTCTATTCCTTACTGCATAAATCAATTTTTAAGAAAACATTATAGTAGTGGTTTCAACACAGATTCTTGTGAGATTTTAATTCTTAGTTCCCTCTGTTATATATAGTGGTGGGTTTCAAATACCATTCCAACCAGTGCAGTTGGAACGACTGGCAGCATTCTCATGGACGTGTGCAGTGTGCACGCACACACATGCAGTGTGCGCATGTGTCTGAGCACCATGATGCTCTGCGATGCTCCAGCTGCTCCGTGGAGTGTTGTGCAGGTGCTGTACGCGCTATGCGCCTGCGTGGAGGTTCAGAATCCTTTAAACACTGGTAAGGAGCTCAGGCGGGTGGGGTGGGCCTTCTGGAGCACCATACTGGAACAGTATCCAGTGCTCCAGGCTGATTCCGGTATGCCCGTACTGGAGCATACCACCTGCAACCTACCACTGATAGATAGATAGATAGATAGATAGATAGATAGATAGATAGATAGATAGATAGATAGATAGATAGATAGATGTGTGTACGTGTGTGTGTATGTGTGTATACACACACACATGCATACCTTTATGCTGCTTTTCCTTTAGCATAATTTATTCCTCTATATGCCCAGTTATTATTTTTTCTTTCATTACTGTTTCTATCAATTTCCCTGAAATAAATGTTATATGCACATACATTGGTCTACCATATTCCAGATCCCTTTTTAAAAATTAACTACCTTCTGATAAGTTACATACTTTGCTAGATTGTCCACAATTTCACGTTTCAGTTCTGCTATAAGGATCTAATAATATGTTCCTAAATATCTTCTTTTTCTACCTCAATTTGCTTTAATTATATAGTTGTATAGAATTCTATGTAGTATATTCTATCTTTAGCTCCAGAACGAAATATAACTCTAAGTGATGAGAATAAAAGCCTCATTAAGATTCTTTATAAAATAAAAACACATTCTGTTACCATGTGGTTCCAGATGATCCAGTTAAATATGAAATACAGTCCAAAAGCTTCATTCTCTGGAGACCCCAAAGGGAGCCATAAAGAGCTGTTAATGCTCTCATTCCAGCTCCTGTTGTTGTCATAGCAATTACTGGCACCTGTTCAATGAAGGAAAAGAACATGTTATGATCATGAAGGAAAAGAAAGTCCTCAAAGAATGCCATAAATGTTTTTTCAAACTAACATATTTGATTTGTCATTATAAGACTGTATTTCATCACGTGCAATATCAGATTGGGATGTGTATGAGAAAAAAATAGATGGATTACATAAATATAATAGACAAAATTGTATACACACCTTGAAACAGAGAAAATTAAAGAAGGACTTTTGAGTTCAAAAATGCCAAAACAGCCAAACCCAAATACTATAATATTATGTTGTAAATTGAGTCGGACCCAATTTTACAATTTTTACAGTAATTGATAAGCGAATTACTGCAGTCATTAAGCCAATCATGGGATCCATTAAGTGAATCCAGTTTTCTCAATGAGAATTTTTTTGCCAGAAATTGATCGGGGGGAGAGTCATAAATCATGATAACATGACTATAGGATAATGCAAACAGTTGAAAAATCGAACCAGTTGCCCAAACTGCATGACTGCAGAAAAAAAAAGTCAAGTACAAAAATAAAAGATACAAAGAAATACGAATACATACTTTTAATTCCTTTTTCTTTTTTTTCAGCAAATGCAAATAGGTTTACAAAATTGTATCTTACACTTTGGTAAAAAAAAGAAAAAGCTCTCTCTTTTTTTAGCTAGTGTTTTTTTTAAATCATCCAAACCCACAAATCATAAGTTCATTTTTTTTTCATACATGTTTGTAAGGGGAGGTCAGTAGATTCATAGCAGTTTAATATATACAGTTTGGAGGGAATCGGGTTGATACTGAGGTTGGATTAGAAGACCTCCAAGGTCCCTTCCAACTCTGTTATTCTGTTACTGTGTTATCCACTTACTTCATGGTCATTCAGGTCTTGCCCTAAAGGAAGAATACTTTTCAGAGCGGCAGCTACCACTTTCTTTCGTTTCTGCAGGAAATTGTTTTCATCTGAGCACAGACCATATCCTAGGCGCACATCAAGAGCTTTTGGTCTTCTCCAAAACAGCCCCTGGGTCCTAAGGTAGAAGGAAATTCATTATAAATGTTGCTGTATCATATTGCCTTGAATCTAGCAAAGATCATTCATTAATCTGTGGGAAGACTAATCACATACAACTCATTGTATCAACTTATCAAGAGCCTTGAAAAGAACAAATAGCTTCATTGTAAAACATTGCAACATCAGGGCCATGACAACTACTTTTGCAACAACCTGGATAGACAATTATAGAGAGACATATAGAGAGAAGCAGGGAAATGACTAGAAGGCGGCATGGATTCATTAAAAATGGGTCATGTAAAACAAATCTTATGACTTCCTTAGACAATGTGACTAGACTGATAAACCAAGGGACTACTACAATCACTTAAACTTCACTAAGGCATTGGATAAAGTAGATCATTGCCTCCTCCTTGATAAATTGGAACATTGAGCCTGTGCAACAAAATGTTATTCAGTTGTGTGAAATGTTAGTTTCTGCATTTAAGCAGGAAAAGATAGATGCATGAAATCAACAGTCCTCAACATACAACCAGTTGCTTAACAATCATTCAAAGTTACAATGGATTCAAAAAATGTTATTAGTGACCCATCTTTGAAATTATGACTGCCACACCACCAGCATGGTCACATGATTACATTTTGGGGTCTTGCATTTATGACCAGCTGCAGCATTCTGGGGGTCACATGATAACATTTTGTGAAGTTTTGGGTATTTGGGGAGAAAAAAGGCAAACCTCCCGCCCCCAAAATGGATTTAAGCTGGATTTAGACTTAAGACCATGTGAGTCAGTACAATACAGTAGGAAACAACTAGAATCATTTGCAAATAGGAAAACTAATTGCTCTTTTTTAAAACTTGAGACAGGGAATATATTATTAATAATTAATAGAATTACTGTACATTCTGCATTTTCTCCATTTACTTCTATAGGAATACTTGAAATGACAATATCAGGGTGTTGAAAGTGAATATGGCAGCTAATACCATGCAGTCAAAGCCTACTTACCTTTTTAATGTATTACATGTTTAAAAAATGGGATTAGATTTTAATTGCTTGTTCATGGCTGCTTTTATGGCTTTTTTGAGTGCTCCTATTCACTCTTCTAGGCAACATGTCAGCTGGTTAAAATTATTTTTCATATTAAAATCACATTAGGTTGGTACTACAATAAAGCAAGTCATATTAAGACCAAAAGAATTAGACAATGTGTGTGAAATTATAGTTCAGGTTTATAAAATCCCTCCTTACCATTCCTTTGCCTTCACGCTCAAATCAAATATTTTGTCCTTAAAAAAAAAAGAAATAAAAGGTGGTTAAATGCTAAAGGGTGTTTATGCTTTCATTTCTTTCAGTTTTCGAATACATTTTACTTTCACAATAATATATATCTTTGTGGCTCTGTAAGAGTTTCAATGTGCAAAGAATTAGGCACAAGTAATTGCCTCCATCCTACAGTATGCAAATTGGAAGCTTTATTGCTAAATTAGATAGATTAACTCAGACATATATTCCCCAAGATCCAGGTTTTAACATAATAATTACCGCACTTTTTGAAGTATAAGACACACTCCCCCCACTAAAAGAGGGTGAAAATGTTGGTGCGTCTTATACACCAAATATAGCCATTTTTGGTCTCCCCAAACCCTGCCCCATGCATTCGCTTTTGCCAAAAATGGACCTGTTTTTCACAAAAATGGGGCGTGCAGAGGGTTTGGGAGGCCTGCAAAGTGCTCCGGGGAGCTGGGGAGAGCAAAAACTCTCTGGGGGATTTAGGAGGCCAAAACAGGGCCATTTTTCACCCATTTTTTGCAAAAATGGGGCATGCGGATTAGGGAGGCCTGCGGATTTTTCATGACGGTTGGGAAGAGCAAAAACCAGACACGCAGCAGCCAAAAAATAATTTTTTTCTTGTTTTTCTCTTCAAAATCTTGGTGCATCTTATAGTCCAAAAAATACGGTATATTTTTAATATAATAGTTAAATAAATAATTAATGATCCAATCAGATTTACCTGATATAAATTAGCATAGACAATAGAAAAACCATCTAACAAGGTCATTTAGATAGTCACAGGTTCATAACTATTTTGTAGATCTTTAATTATTTCTTATTAATTTTTTAAATTTAAATTAGGCAAATGAAAAAACAAGATTTACTTCATTTTTGAAGATTTTGAAGATTTTATTAATATTTGTAGGCCGCCCTTTTCCCTGAGGGGACTCAGGGCGGCTCACATAAAATCGGGGAGGGGGAATACAGACAGTAAACATAGAGACATATAATAAAATAGTAAACAACATACATTCATCATTCGGGAGGGGCAACTATCCTTGTCCCTGAAACTTTTAAATCAATTCATGACTGACTAGTGATCAAAAGAACTCTTGAATCCAATCATAATGCAATAAGTGAAGCTTAGCTGAAATACAAATTTATGAAGAAATGTTGGTAATATCTGAAACTTTTAAATCAATTATATCCTCCTTCCCCCTTGGTGCTGCATAATGCTACAAAACCTAGCATACTTTGGACTATGGTTAAAAGTTACATCAAACAACAGGACTAATAAGAAGGAATTGAAAAAATATTCCTATGAAAATGAAAGTACAAGTGGCATGTTTGAAGCCAATAACATTGGGCATTATGATATAGTCACATATGTGAAAACACTTGCCCTCTTTGCCCAACCTTGATGCCCGTTTTCATATTGTCTCTTTGAACTAAAAGTATATTTGCATATTTTTGCCCTTAAAAAGCAACAGCTGATTCTCACCGGTGTTATCGTCACTTTCTCATTTATTGGAAGTGAGTTCAAAGGAACAGTTGTTGATTCATTGCTTTGTCTGGAAATCTGCAGATAAAATAAATAAGTTCTGTCCATTACTGACTGCGATGAAATCATTTGAATTTCAATAAATAAGTAAATTTCTGCTAGGAAAAAGTGTGACAAGGAATTGGTTGGAGCTAGAATAGCTGTAGTGATCATGAAGGAATTTTTGATGCCCAAGAAGTGGAATGACCACTGGTTTTCCTCACCACTAATTCTTTTCAAGGTATTTAAGTAACTTTGGTGTTCTGATTTTTGGAAGTGTTCTAGATTGACTACTAATGAGTGTTCTTTGATGGCAGTCCATTGCTCAGCCCAAATGTTTGTTCCCCCTCCCATCAAACTACTAAGAAATATAAGGCATTTCCACCCAACCCCAAAGTCACATTTGTACTGACATTCTCATCACAGATGCCAAGAAATTGATCAATGTGACCTACCTCCTATTATTATCATTATCATTATCATATGGCAATGTTACAATCCAGGAGACCACAATTCAATTGCAGAGTTGTAGTTTGGCTTGCCAAGGTACCAGTCCTGTTATAGAACACACTTATGCACTTTCCAAGGTATTACACAGGAGGACAGGCTGTCTTCACATCAGAGAGAAAGTGTGGCTCTTCCTTCATTATCACCCAGGGCCCTCTTTCCTGGAGCTGCTTGGCAAGTGAGCACCGCAACAAGGAAGGTTCAGAGCCATCAGGAATCTGACTACATGCACACCCCACCAAAATGGTACCTATCTATCTACTTGCATTGAACATGTTTTCAAACTGTTAGGTGGACAGAAGGTGAAGCAAGTGGCAGGAACTGATCCTGCCGTGCAATGCTTGGCCTCAAACTACAGATCTGAGACCATCTCTAGAGTCAGTAAGCCATTGAGCCACCATGCCTCTTACTTCCATTCCCTCCAATGAGGCTGTACAAAACAATGATGCTCCAACCACTGCCCCAGTCCTATCTCAAAATTGCCATGTCAGGTTTGTTTTATGGAGTGGAGTATAAATAGGTACTGGTGTTAAAGACACCAAGTTGTGCATTAAATCCAGCAATCAGGATTGGGGAACAGTGTCAAAGTGCAAGAGATTATTTACAAAGTTTCCCCTGGAGCAGCAATTGAAGCAGAAGTGGCTCAGCTGCTGGAGGCCTCCCAGGACCAACAAAGTTGTGGAAACACAGCTATGCAACACACTCTCAGATAGACACAGGCTATGAGCATGGAGACAAGCAACTTACTGCACAGAACTGTCTTGGCAATTCAATGTTAAGGTCTGATTGGTTATATTTAATATAGTGAAATTTAGCAGGAGAAGCAGGGCAAAGCCAGTAACCTAAACGGAGATTTTCAGCTTCTTCATAGGATCCATCCACTGAAAGAGTAAAATTTCTGTCTAAATGAAAGACAAAACAAGATTCTTAATTAATGATCCTATGAAAATATACACAAACATTGAAAATGCCATTTAGATTTTTTGATTAATGGAAAAATTATAGGAAGGAAGGAAGGAAGGAAGGAAGGAAGGAAGGAAGGAAGGAAGGAAGGAAGGAAGGAAGGAAGGAAGGAGAGAAGAGAAGAGAAGAGAAGAGAAGAGAAGAGAAGAGAAGAGAAGAGATCTTCCCCTTTTAATCCCCAGTCCCAGTTCAATACTATTTTGAAGACTACTTAATGCTTTTTAGGAAGTGCAGAACTTAACAAGAACCAAGGAAATTAACCCCCCCACACACACTTCTCTCTGTGAGTAGAACTTCACTCCCTGATCACTTGATTCAATCATTAGATTGCAGAGCAGCATAAATCAAATATGTGGTTTCCAACATATTTAGAATATGAAGGATATCAAACTGTGCAATATGGCTTTGAGATTTTTTTAAACAAAATATCTAAGAACACATGCAACAGACCAAATCTAGATACTGAAAACAGTGATAAATTAACAAGTAATGAATAACCATCTTCACAATTAGCCATTGCCATAAGATAGAGTAAGATGACATATATGGAAGCTGACTGTTCCTTTAGTGTCCTCCCCACCACCCCAGGAGGAATATTGCAGGATATTGCTCTGGTATTGAAGTGACATACAACTGCCAAGGGAAAGGAGATGCCATGTGATCCTTTGCTTCAGGCATCTAATTTTCATAGGCTGCTCTAGATTCTCTCATTTTATTGCCAGATTAGAATATGCAAGGAAACTGTAGCCCTGAAAAGGTTAGATGAGTATTGTCCCTATCTTAAATAACAGTGTTCAACATAGTTCTAGGGTGCAACAAGAATGTTTTTTTTTCCTCAAAACATGAATGTTTGCTATATTAGGATACAATTAAAGAGCATATTGTAATTACTTGGCACACATCAAAAGGAGTATTAAATTTCGCTGTATGTTACATCCTTGTTGCATTTTGATGAAAGCAATTCTTTATAATATCTTTGGGAAGGAGTGATAAAAAGGAGATTAGATACAGATCTGATCTTTTTCTATAGATTTCACAAAATCTGCACAACCATATGCAGCACCCCACTGTGGGGAGTTTGTAGTGAGTTTTGCTAAATGTTGGATTCTACAAACACAAACACAAAAAATTCTGTGAAGCTTGGGACAGGCCACATTTCACAATGAATAGACTTGATGTTGTTTCATATGTAATCTTGTAGGTAAGTGTTCTGTCCCAGGCCTCTAAATTACACTGATGCTGGCTTGGCCATCTGCCACAACTAAGGAGAGAGATAAACCACCACTTGGCTAGGAGCCCAGAAAAATTATCTCTATGAAAAATAAAACTCACGGAACTCACAGAATTCTTCAAACTTTAAACTGAGATTGTAACTGTTGTTTCCTGCAAAATTCCCCTCCCATCGCCCCACCTATAAGCTCTCTGGGAGGGGCCAATCAGTCCTATTTCCTTCTGTGAGCCTGTTTCCACAGCTGCTGCCTTTTCCTATCAGCCCTCCGCATCCGTATGTCAGGGAGTAAATTTGCAGTTGCAAGGAAATGAAGTCAATCTTATTAAGGCCAACTCTGTCATCTCTACGTTTATTTCAAAGTTAACTCTATTCAAGCACAATATAGGCCATCACGAACTATACCAATTTCCAAGCTTCTCTGAGCTAGAAGAGAAAGGTGGGATACAAGATGATGATCTTCAAGTTTTTTGTGACCATTTGGAAATTCCAGATTGAGTGATAAATCCATTTTCAGATACTGAGGAAGATGGGGTAGTGGAGGAACATCTCATAGAGCTGCAAAATGACATTGAGCTGAAGCCAAAGTTTAAGAAATCGTACCAAGAGTTTTGGTTACAGAAAAAAAAATCTGATCGCTATCCTGCACTAAGGAGAGTGGTTAAGAAGCTCCTTGTTGCATTTCCAACACCATATGTGGCTTCAGTGTGGTCATCCAACTTCTCTCCAAGCAAAGAAATTGACTCCATATTACTGAACATGGTGATTTAAGACTCCTGCTAAGTGACTTAAAACCAGACATTGGGAAACTGGTATCACTTCATGAAGCCCATCCATCACATTAAAAACTTACTGAACAGTGAAGTAGTTACTAAATTTTACTGAGTTTACTAAGTTACTAGTTACTAAGGTTCTTGATAAATGACTATCAGACTTTGAGAACCTGGTATCACTGGATCATGTTCAACAATTTTGTTGAATTAACATTAACTAAAATATGCAATTAATTGTTACAGTTTTGAATTTTACTGTTACTATCCTCCTTCCGTCGTGCAAACCGCCCAGTCATATGACCCCACCAGTCACGCCCATCAAGATACGCCCACAGAACCAGTAGTAAAAAATTGAATTCCACCACTGGGTGGGGGGCACTGACGATCAGTTTGTAGCACCAAGGGGGCGGTGGACTGAAAAAGTTTGAGAACCACTGATCTATACCATACATTCAGTACATAAAATTAGAGAAGATCCCTCCTCTCTATTAATAAGAATAACAACATTTCCTTTCCTTTCAGAAATGTAGTAACAATTTCACTATTTTAAGGGACATGGTTGCAAATGTTAGATAAATGCTACATGCACTTTTTAAAACTTCAGCTGTGTATTTAAATCCAAATAAATCAATTTTAATAAATCTGCCCATTGTAGAAATAGATAAAAATAAATTGAGACATATACTGGCATATTTTATGTATGTATTATAGAACTTCTGAAAATGTATTGTTATGGGATTGTCATGGGAAAATTATTGCCCTTTTTCTGATTTCACTTGATAATCCATCAGCAGAAAAATCTTTCTAGTTTTAATATAGTCAACTGTCTTATAAAGGCCTATAAAAATTTACATTTAAAATTAAACGGAGAAGGGGATGTCTAAAATAAAATAAATTGCAAGAATGACAAATAGATTGATTATGTGTTCAGTTCAGCAATTATCCAAAATACTTTGAATGATAAGACCCAAAATTGTTGAGTTTGTCAACACTTTCTAATAAAAGTCAAAATCCCTCTTTGCTAGGTTTCATGCATGTCTTTTCCCCCATTTAATCCAAATTAATTCTGAATTAATTCTGAGAGAATTCTGAGAGAAGATGCACTGTTTGTCAACATTTTACTTTTCTGGAATGTAAATGCAATTAAAATATTTTTTTTAATATTTCATAAGTTTACAGCAGTTCAGTATGGATTGTGAAGGAACAGCTTGCAAAGAGGAAAATAAAATACTAATCAGTCCTTCTTGCATAATATAAAAATAAAAAGTTGTAATTTACCTGTTAAGATACCTTTTCTTCTTCCCCCATTCACTTGAACTTCTAAACAGGCAACTTCACGAGACTGTATAAGATTTGTTATTTTAAAAAAAATCAATAATAAAAGATGTTGTATAGAGCAAAATTACATTTTTATACTTCTATCCCATGAGTCTGTTATGCAGAATGACATGAAATGTAAATGGTACAGATCCTGTTTCCCTGAAAATAAGACCTCCGCAGATAATAAGCCCCACCCGAAAATATTGCAATACAGCAGCAGCCGTGAAGTGACCATGCTCGCTGCCTCCTGAACTTCAAAAATAATAATAAGCTCCCCAAAAATAAGGCCACGTTCTTATTTCGGGGGTCAAAAGAAAATAAGACCATGTCTTATTTTCAGGGAAACATGGTAAGACATCAGGCCTAAGCACTGAATTTATTTATAATAAATTCAATATGCACAAATAAAGCACATGAAGGAATAATTAAGCATGGTGTTTTGATTTTTTTAAAAACCTTTTCCATTTCTACTCTCTAGTCAATTTCCATTTGCTCCAGATTTCAAGATATGCTTCAGGCTTGGCTTTTCTAAATGAACAATTTCTACCCAATCACCCAGTGCAATGTTAACATGAGCAGAAGCTGAGCATCCTTAGTTTAAGACCATTTCCTATTCAGCTATTCAATTCAAGAGTAGTGTAGAATAGCAAAATTACCACTAAGACTCCATTGGTAAGAATTTTTTCTGGAACATCCGGGCTGAAAAGGGAAAAAAAATATACATTATTTCAGTCAATGTTTTAACAAGCAGGGACAATATTCCTTCTGACATGCTTGTAATCTTCCATGCATCAACTCAATAGCTTGAGTGCTCAAAATATTCATTCGACTTCATGAGGAGGAACATGGTCTCACTGTCTCCACAAGGAGAAGTTGGGCTTAACTCAAAAGCCCTTTATGTGGTATTCTTTCCAGAGAAAATGGAAGGATGATGGAAGGACTGCTAGAACTACTATGATTACTGAGGAAAATGACACTCTTCTGTTATTGTCAGATGAGTTAAATCTGTATGCCTATTGACAGTACTATCTAATAGGTAAGTTCTAAAGTAAGCTGTCTATGCTGGCAATTCTCTGTTATGCGTCACCTCACAGTTTTTGGTCTTACCTGCTCTCCATTGTGAATTCAACTTCTAGTTCCTCCTTGCCCTAAAAATATAAAATAAATACAATGTTTCATATTTTTATACATTTCTGCACATTCCTTTAGGAATAAGAATTAAATGCTTAAATAAGGTTTCTTTGCAGAAACATAAAATGTAACCAGGTCTTTTCCCCACCTGTACCACTGCCTCCAACACCCACATGTTAAATATAGATGACTAATTCAGGGAAATCAATGTAACTGAACAAGGCAATGCATTGTCTCCTATGTACAATATTCACTGAATATTTTTACAGATAGAGTGATCTAAATACCTGGAAGTGGAAAGGTAAAAACAAAACAAATATTTCTTGAGTTTATTATTAATCGGTTTTAATTTAAAGACTATTAATGTGGCTATCATTTTGAAGTGACATTGTTGTCCATATGCCTGATTTGTCTTCTCAACTCCAGACCGAAGTATTTAAAGGAGAATGCAGTTCACATTAGTGATAATATGGAGAAAAATCTCCTGAGTTTTTCTTCTATTAGAAAAATTCCTGCATTTATGTTTTACCAGTCCTCATTAGACTGCTGTAAAAAGTATTTGATTTACATGTGTATTTGTAATTGATTAGGAGCTAAGTATGATGTTACTGGTTCTATTTGAATGACTTGATTCTCATTTTTCCATCACCTGTCTGATGACCTGTAGCTACCCTGACTTCCCATGCTTCTATTAAATCTCAGAGAAAACCCATGTTGGCTTTTCAGTAATGATTTTAACTGTTGACACTAAAGAGAAGTGAAAAATCGAGAATCTTTCCTACATTGGACAAATTCAAAAACTTTTTAGTCCACAAAAAATCCAAAAAACTATTTGTGACTAGCTGCAGCTCATAAGTTACATATTTGATATAAAAATACTATTTTATGTAGACTAAACGTCCCCTTTTAATATGGTTCCACATTAACAGTGGGAATGTTGTGAAAATCCAGAGAAACATGTCTTTTTGGTTCCACCACAAAAGCACGTAGAACAAAATCGCGCTCGACAAAAGCGCGCTGTGACGTCATCACAGCGCGATGAAAAAGTTCGAAAAATGTAAAAATAAAGCGAAAACCTTACCCTAAGCCCCCCAAACCTAACCCTAAACCTAACCCTAAACCTAACCCTTAACCTAACCCTAAACCTAACCCTAAACCTAACCGTTAAAGTAACGAAAAACCTAACGCTAACCCTTACCCTAACGCTAACGCTAACGCTCTAAAGCTAACCCTAACCCTTAACCTAACCCTAACCCTAACCCTAAACCTAACCCTTACCTTTATGTGAATCGGCTTGCTTTAATTTAATTTTTATTAATTTTTATTTGAATTTTTCGATCTTTTTCGTCGCACTGTGATGACGTCAAAGGCGCGCTTTTGTCGATCGCGCTTTTGTCGTCCGCGCTTTTGACGGGTCACGGTCTTTTTCATCAAGTGGAAGAAGCAAGTTTGTTAAGTTTAGCAGTCACCTTTGGATTTAGCTGAAAGCTCAGGGGAATGCTTTCTCCAAGTTGGATTTTAGATACATCAAACAAAACAGTGAGGAGATGGTCATCTTCTGTGATTTTGTCTTCATCATAGACGTTAAATTCCAAAATATTCTGTAGAAAGAACAACAAAAAGAACTTCAGAATTCTATCCATGACTTAGGCTAGCATCCTGCCTCAGCCTATTTTCCCCCCTTGATGTTTCATTTGTTGTTAGACAACAAAAGAGTGAACATTTCTTTGCAAAAAATAATGGAACAATTATACTATGTGTACCAATGGCACGTGGCAATAACACTTGGCAATTAGCGCTATTAGTACTTAGCAATAGCGTAGCTTAGTTTAGTTTAGCACTTAGCAATAGCACTGAGCCTTTGGAAAAAGTGCAAAGAAGAGCAACGAAGATGATTAAAGACCTGAAGACAAAAACATATGAAGAACAATTGCAGGAATTGGGTATAGCTAGTCCAGAGAAAAGAAGGACTAGGGGTGACATGATAGCAGTTATTCCTGCATTTGAGAGGCCTCCACAAAGAAGAGGGGATCCATTTATTTTCCAAAGCTTCAGGACGCAAGACAAGAAACAATGAATGGAAACTAAAGAGAGAAACAACCTGGAATTAAGGAGAAACTTTTGGCAGTGGTTTGCTCTCCAAGTTTATTTCAATTTAGTTTCTGAACATTTTGTTATAAGACCTGGCGATATCATCAGCAGGATTTTCTTGTCTTATTCTCCTTAGCTTATAAATGATTTCTTATATATAACAATCAATCAATAAGAGAACCAATCAGCTGCTCAGAATTTAAATATAGTTCCAAACCATCAACTAATCATACGAGCAACCAACCACACTGGCACATAAGACATTTATAAACTAAAGAGAATAAGACAAGAAAATCCTGCTGATGATGATGTTACCTAGTCTGGTAACGAAATGTTGAGAAACTAAATTGAAACAAGCTTGGCGCAAACCACTGCTAAAATCCTAAACCCAAGCAAACAGTTTTTTTTTATTATTTTAAGGAGAGGCTCCCTAACAGTGAGAACAATTAACCAGTGGAATAGCTTGCCTTCAGAAGTTGTGGATGCTTCATCACTGGAGATTTTTAAGAAAACACTAGACAGCCACCTGTCTGAAATGGTTAGGGCAGTGATGGCTAACCTTTTTCCCATTGCGTGCCAAAAGCGGGGAGAGTGCAAGGTGGTCGTGCATGGGCATGGCCTCACCCATAATGCTATGGGTATGACCCCACATGTGCATGTGCACATGGCCCCCAGCCCCCCCCCGCTTTGGGCTCACAATAGATTCATTTTTTTCCCTTCCCAGGCTCCAGAGGCTTTCTAGGAGTCTGAGGAGGACAAAAAAGCCTCCCCCCCCCCCGGAGGGGAGCAGCCTTACAGGCCAACCATAAGTGAGTTCCAGGTTGCTCCTTAGGGCTGTTTTTCGCCCTTCAGAGCTTTCAGGAGGCTTTCTTGAAGCCTCCAAAGCACGAAAAATGGTCCAATGCATAAACTGGAAATCTGTTCCCAAACTTCTGGTTTGTGCATTGGGTTGTTTTTCATCTTCTGGAAGATAAGGGAAGCCTCTGGAAGGCAAAAAACAGTGTTAAAAGAATGCCCAAATCAGCTGGCCAGCGCATGCAGGGCAACGCCTCATGTGCCCTAACAAATGGCGTGTCATAGGTTCGCCATCACGCATGCCATAGGTTTGCCATCACAGGTATAGGGTCTTCTGCTTTAGCAGGGTCTTGGACTAGAAGACCTCCAAGGTCTCTACCAGCTCTATTCTGATTGATTGATATTCTGTTTCATAGTGCTTTACAGCCCTCTCTAAGCGATTTACAGTATACAGCCCCCAACAATCTGGATCCTCATTTTACCAACCTCAGACCGATAGAAGGTTGAATCAACCTTGAGCACTCAGAATTGAACTCCTGGCAGCACGCAGTAAGTTAGCCTGCAATACTGCATTCTAACCACTGCACAACCATGGCTCCTGTAGGTGACTTTGTTTGTTTTTATTTCTAATTGCAGATCCTGATTACATAAATATTTATTGTTCTAGTTTCTACAATCCATCACACAATAATAGCTTTCCACATAACAGGATTTGCTTGCCAATGAAATGACACAATGTGTGTTATTGTAGTAATCTGAATGAAATTTAGCCCAGGAGCCCCAGGTCCTATTGCACATACTGCAATGTAGTCATGGAAAAGTTCTATTTTATTAACATAAAATTAAGTATGAAAATCCCAATGGATTTGTAGAGCTTTCCATGAAGCTTTATAAAAATGCAAAAGGAGCAATATTTTATTTGTTTTCTGCCCAATTCCCAATTACTTCTGGCAGTTTATCCATAACTGCTATTCATTCAGGGAACAAACATTTCTTACGTTATGAGGAGAAGTTAGGCCTATTCTGCCTTGAGGGGGTTTACCCCCAGCTATTTTGGTCTCTGTAGATTTGCATAGACAACTCTCCCACTGTGTCTATTAGTGAAGTAAAGCCAGGGGCGGGCTGCTACGGGTTCATCTGGGTTTGGGAGAACCCGTAACTAACATTATGTCCAGTTCGGAAAACCTCCATATCCCACCTCTGGCTTGCTCCGCTCCTCCCACCTCATCTTTCCCAGGAGTCTCCATGCGGCCCATTTTGGATGCGAGGTAAGTGCAGGGCCCGCACAGAGGCTCAAGAAGGGGGAAAATGGGCCTACCAGAAGTTCTGCAAGGCCAGAAATGGGCCCGTTTCTGGCCTCCAGAGGGCCTCCGGAGCCAGGGGAAGCAGTTTTCACCCTCCCAGAGGCTCCAGGAAAGCCTCCAGAGCCTGGGAAGGTGACACAGTCCCTCGCTGTGGTTCAGGAGGCGACTAGCCCATGCCTACCATGGCCACGCCCACCCAGCAACTGGGCAGAGAACCCATTACTGAAATTTTTGAAGCCCACCCCTGAGAAAAAGCTGTTGTGCTTGAACAGACATGCGGAGGCCATAGAGAAAATCTTACAAGTCGATGCACCATACAGTTTGGGTATTTTTAAATGCTGTTTGAAATGTTTGAAAGATGAGTGAAAGAGGCATCAGGTATGTGTTTCATTGTTGTTTGTTGTGAGGAAACAAGGGAAACAAAATGGCAAATTTCCACTGTTGCATTGTCTCTTGTCTGAGGTCTGATTCTTGAATACCGTTGGTAATTCATCTCTTGTTGAATGGATTGATTCACAGTCCTTTTATTTGTTTGCTCTAGTTTTATGGTTATTTGAAGTGACTATTTGAACAGCAAGCAGAACTTGAAATATTGGGAGATATTGTTCTAAAAGTATGCAATCAGGCACAATTTTTTTAAAACTAGTGTCATTTCATAGTTAGCCTCTCCACATTATTCTTTGTATATTGAGTATAAAAGGGATTCCCCCAAAAACATCTGAGAATTTCCTCATAGAAATTGGGCCTTTAATGGCATCTGATTGGAGAGGAGTGTGATATAAAAAAAATCAATATCACAGCCATGATCACATGATCAAAGCCCAGCCCTTTCTTAAATGTGTCAGAGATAAAGGGGGGCAGGGTTTCAATTCAACACAAACATCTACCATCTTGACTTCATTCCCCCACTCAAACAAGGACAGCCTTTCACACTTGGTACCTTCTAAATGTGTTAGAACACAGCTCCAAGCATTATCTTACCTTTACTTTGTTCTGAATTCTGAAGTGAAAAGTTTCATTCCACACGGGATCCTTAGAATCTTTGATGGTCTGCGTCTTCATCCTTTTCACTGAAGCGGTCGGTAAGTATAAACTCACATAGCAGTCAGACTGGGTTACTGTACCAAAAGACATGGAATTTTATTAATAATGTAGCAATGTGTCATGATTATTTACAGAGTTGTATCAGTTTCTCAATATGTAAAGTTATTTAGTCATGTCAGTTGACCCAATTGTAGATCCAAATAGAGGATAGCAGGAGAAAAAGGGTTTGGAGTCAGAAGAAACAGGACTGACATGGCTAGTCCACAATATATGGATTTAAAATACATTATTAGTAGATTGCAGAACAATAATTATAAACTTCCTTGGGATAATGAACCAATCTAGAATAGAAATGTACTCTAGCTGGACATTTTCATAGTGGATTCATGGTCCAAAATGTATAGGAACACTATTCAGTATTTCCACATTTCTTTGTTAATATAAGTACAATAACTTGCATGTGTATTTTTATTTTGTTTTGTTTGTTTCAATGCTATGCCTATTCCCAAAGGCCCTGGATAGCTAACAAACATCACAAAGCAACCCACCTCAAATAAATCCAGCCAGAAAATAAATCAAATATAATATCAAAATTATACAAAAAGAAAAAGAAGTAAAAACAGGGATGCTACTGTGCACCAGGGGAAGTAGTATAATTTTTTTCCAGCCTAACCACAAAAGTAAAATTATACTACTGTATTTATCCTTTGAGTGGCATCTTTCAAAACTGGGCCAACTTTATGCTTTGGGTATTTACAGTGAATTGTTGTGAGATAAATGACTGGATTTGGCTTTGTAATCAAGCAAACACCTACTTCTATCCTCATAATTAATTTTGCCTTAAATTAATCGGATAAGAAGACAAGTAAATTAGTAAAGTTGTCTATGTACCTAGATCTTATTTCTGGAACAACAACAACGAAATGATTCTTGAGCTAAGAACCTTCAATGCTTATAAATCAAAACACAACTCAATGTGAATGCAAGAAACCAGATACCTAAGCAAGCTCCTGTGGTTTCAGAGAAGAATGTTTGCTTACAGTCTTCTTGGATAAAACCAAATAAAATAGATGTTAAGGATAAGGACTCAACAGCATACTTTAATACTAGGCATGATAAACTTAATATTTGTAAGATTAGAGAGCTAATATATATATGTATGTATGTATGTATGTATGTGTGTGTGTGTGTGTTGTATTTGTGCTGATAAATAAATAAAGGGAGAGACAGAGAATGGAAGCAGTAAACTTCCTCCCATATTTGGGCATACCAGGGGTTGTGACTCTAAATACATACATACATACATACATACATACATACATACATACATACATACGTGTGTGTGTGTGTGTGTGTGTGTGTTTGTTAGAAACTTAATGGAGAAACACACTTGCATGGAAATGCAAAATGGACACTAGTGTTCTCAGACTTTATAAGATATACAAAAGACAGATTTTCCCCCATATGTCAGGTAGGGATAGTTCATATTCCCTATAGAAAAATACTCTTCATGAACATAAATTACCATCACAACCTGAGGATCATTCTTGGGCAATAGAATGTATAAGGCTGAGCACCTTATACTTTATGGCTTCATAGATGTTTAACTAAGACTATTAAACAAGGTACTAATTATCACTCCTACTTGCAAGGCTGGGGCATAATTGTGCTGCATAACCGGAAAAACAAAAGCAAAAACATTCAGGTGACAATCTTTTTGTCATAGGTCACGTTGGTGAAATCTGACAGTGTGTTGAAAAGAGTGAATAGCCTTGAGTCTTTTGTGGGGAGCAAGAGGCTGAAGAGAGACCCTCCCTAAACTGTGCAGTATTTACCTAGTACTTGTACTTCAGTCTGGCAAGATTCCTTTCTCTAAATGAGTATCAAAAAGACATACTGATCTGATCAGTTCATCATGCCCTTTCTGGTTCCTTTTACCTGACATGGACTTTTTTTTTAATGGAGTAATCAAAAAGTCGATGATAAAACCAATATTAATTTGAATTAGGATTTGTAGTACATAATGGAATCCCACATGCTGGCATGCTGATTATAAGGCTCCTTTGCTTTCACCCATTTTATATTAACTCAACAGAGAAATTAAACTATCTCCAATTTCCCTGAAAAGCTATATCATACTTGGTGACACGCTAAAAACATTCTAACACAATTTGTTATTATCAACAGCCATGATGGTGCAGTGGTTAGAATGCAGTACTGCAGGCTACTTCTGCTGACTGCCTGTTGCCTGCAGTTCAGCAGTTTGAGACTCACCAGCTCAAAGTTGACTCAGCCTTCTATCCTTGCGAAGTCGGTAAAGTGAGGGCACAGATTGTTGGAGGCAATATAGCTTAGAGAAGGCTATAAAGCACTGTGAAGTAGTATATAAGTCTAAGTACTATCGCTATTACTAAGTTATTTCTTAAAATAAGAAATCTCTCTGTGTCTCTAATCTTTCCACCCAACTGTCATCCCTTCATGAATGTGACTAAGCATGAACCTGGAAATAAATCCAGAAGCAATGGATATATAACTCACAGATAAGCAACAACCCTGTTCTGTTGAAGGACTGATACCCAGAAAAAGTAAATATTTAGTGGGCAGAAAAAGTTCTGACAGTCCCAAGTCACAGAATTCTACATTCAGTTCCCTGAACTCATGAAGATATTATATAATTCTAAAAAATAATAAAAATGTTGACTCTCCAGAATGTTTGAATGGGTCATCAACTTATGGATATATCAGCCTAAACAGTAGAAGTGAAATCCAATATAAAATCCATGAATCAGCCACAATATCTGTGAGTATATATGATGGATGTGATGGATGTTCTATCTACAAATCAAATGTTGAGTATTTTCAGAAGCGAGGTTCAACAGATTGATAGGGAGGAAAAATATGTCAAAGGGTTAAGGGAAATATTTATTTATTTATTTGCTTTTATAAAATTTAGGCACTTTCCATTTCACTACCAAGTGACTCTTGTTGGTTGGGGAAAGAGTCCTGTGACATACCTAGAGAAAAATAAGATGCACCGTATTTCCAAACAGACCTATAGGTTAAGATCTAGATTTAAAAGGCAGGTGTAAAAGCAAACTAGTTTTGCCATATCCTGAAAAAAAAAAGGTGGGAGGAATGAAAAATCAAATAATCTTTTGAGATAGAATGTGAGTAAATTCTTTTTCACTTTTCAACCATGTTAATAATCAATCCTGTTGAGATCCTTCAAGCACAACCTGTCCATCCATCTGCCTCCACAGCTCACTTTAATATTGTGTCATCTCTGTTTCCTAATTATGTGTCACTCCTTAATCAAGTCTGATCACATGGAATTCTCTATTTCCTCATTACCCAGGCTTTAGGTGAACTAAAGTATGTAGGCCAAGAATCAGAAGAAGCATATGTATTATGCTAATCTCTAATAGTAGAATTCATTTATCATCAAGGAAGTATAATGGTTGCAATCACTAAGCTCTCGGGTATCTGCCAAATGTTTTGAGCCAGTAAGAACAAATGGAATTTTAGAGGATGTCCTAAGGACAAAATGGTTTTCAGGTAAGTGTTCATCATTTCACAAAATATACACACCAGCGTCCTCACTCTACAGATGAATTTTAAAGAAACTTTCCCAAGAGCCCATGTGTATCTCCATGAAAAATTAGGAGAGAAAAGAAAGGACAAAGGTATTTTTAAATTTCAAAAAGGAAATAAGCAGGTGGACAATAAAAGTAAAATCCATATGCCTATTATTGCCCATAAGAGCCACAATGGAGCCTCAGGATTAAAATCTCAAACTACTGTATTTCTAACTTTTCTAACTAAAAGTCAACAGAATGCCAAAGTTATCTATTTCAGAATAACTGTAAATATATGTTTTCGAAAGGAGCTTGTATGAACACATAAAACTAGGACTTAAGTAAAGCCTATCCCAAGCAAACCATCTGAAGAAGGCTGATCTTTTGTCCTAATGACTAAAATGAACTATATATAATAAACTCAATTCAATGCATTTATATTGTGGCCAGTGTTGTAACCAGCATGATGATGTTACAGTGTGCCTTCAGAAGTAGATGGCTTCTGACTATCATTAAATCCAGAGAGTGCCATCTTCAAGCTTGTGTGGGTTTTTTTGAAATCACATGTTTTGCCAACTGAGTGGCAGGAAACATGTTGTTGCAGTTTTTGAATAATTAGGAAACAGAACTTTTTTGAAGTACTTCAAACAACTTGAGTTAAGTCTGAATATAGCAATAGCATTAGCATTTAGGCTTTACAGTATTCTCTAGATGGCTTACAATGTAGAAGCATTGCACTTTAACCACTGTGCCACCAGGGCTCCTATGGATTACCTGCCACCGCATTAAATCTACTTTGGTGAACTTCGTTTCCATTATCTTGACCAAATAAATACATTTGTTATGTAACCAAAGTGCTCCCCTCCATTTCGGTTCCCAGGTTCTTTACTTGTCCAGTTAAAACTTGTAAAACTCATCATTTCTTTTCATTTCAATCCTAACATTATTATATTACAACAGAGAGATGCAACTTATTATTTGTTACATGTTTATGAAAGGGAAGCAAACATATTTTTCATTCACTGTTTATTCATGAGAAGGGAAGATAGGTAGGAAGATAGATGATAGATAGATAGATAGATAGATAGATAGATAGATAGATAGATAGATAGATAGATAGATAGATAGATAGATAGATAGATAGATAGAAAGATAGATAGATAGATAGACAGACAGACAGACAGACAGACAGACAGACAGACAGACAGACAGACAGACAGACAGACAGACAGACAAGCATTAACAGAGGTATACAATCAAGATCAAGTGAGGTACTAATACCACTTTATAAAGACCTAGTAAGATCACACCTAGAGTACTGCATCCAGTTCTGGTCACCACACTATAAAAAAGATATTGAGAGTCTAGAAAAAGTGCAGAGAAGAGCAACAAAGACAATTATGAGTCTGGAGGCTAAAACATATGAAGAATAGTTATGGGAACTGGCATGGCTAGTCTAGTGAAAAGAAGGACCAGGGGAGACATGTTTATTCATGAGAAGGGAAGATAGGTAGGAAGATAGATGATAGATAGATAGATAGATAGATAGATAGATAGATAGATAGATAGATAGATAGATAGATAGATAGATAGATAGATAGATAGACAGACAGACAGACAGACAGACAGACAGACAGACAGACAGACAGACAGACAGACAGACAGACAGACAGACAAGCATTAACAGAGGTATACAATCAAGATCAAGTGAGGTACTAATACCACTTTATAAAGACCTAGTAAGATCACACCTAGAGTACTGCATCCAGTTCTGGTCACCACACTATAAAAAAGATATTGAGAGTCTAGAAAAAGTGCAGAGAAGAGCAACAAAGACAATTATGAGTCTGGAGGCTAAAACATATGAAGAATAGTTATGGGAACTGGCATGGCTAGTCTAGTGAAAAGAAGGACCAGGGGAGACATGATAGCAGTGTTCCAATATTTGAGGGGCTGCCACAGAGAGAAGGGGGTCAAGCTATTTTCCAAAGCACCTGAAGGCCAGACAAGGAATAATGGATGGAAACTGACCAAGGAGATATTCTACCTAGAAATAAGGAGGAACTTTCTGACAGTTAGAACAATCAACTGATGGAACAGCTTGCCCTTGGAAGTTGTGGGAGCTTCATCACTTGAGACTTTTAAGAAGAGATTGGACTGCCATTTGTCAGAAATGGTGTAGGGTCTCCTGCTTTAGTTGCACTAGATGATCTGTAATGTCCCTTCCAACTCTGTTAATCTGTTAATCTGTTAAAGTAGATAGGATGTAGGGAGGAATATTTTTCCTCCTGAATTGAGGAGCAGGAAATGATCAAGATCTTCTTACATAATTTATCTAAGTAATAGATGAAACCAATCAATCTTGTAACTTCTAAATACCACAGGAATTGAAAAGTAGCATTCCCCAAGTAGAATCACAAGGTATCATTTCTAAGGTAAGCAAAGAAATTGTAAATCTTTTTATAAAGATAGTTTTGACTGGCTTAGTGATTGATCAAAGACATGATCTATGGCCTATCAGTCTACTATAGGAAGCAGAATACTGACTATGTCCTTCAAATACCGCACTCTTCGTCCCAACCTGGTCTCAAGAGCCCCCTTCCTCCAGAGCCTACCTAGGGATTTCCAGTGCCCATCCCATAGCTATCCCTATCTTGCCACTAGGCATCCAAGTCCTTTCCTGGTCCTTTCTTCATCAACTCCACAGTTAAGCAATTTCAAATTTTACCGGAAGAGCAGGGATATGCTGCTCCATCTTGTGAACAACTATGACTATCCATGGCCATGTAGTGACACAGCTATTCTGAAACAGCTACAACTTTGGCAAATTTCATTTCCCAATGGAGTAATGGTTCCTGGATTTTGGACCCATTCTTTAAGTAAATTCGGTCAGTTAAGTCAGTGTGATGGCTTGGATCTATATGAATTTCACAAATACTGTGATTTTAAAAAGCTTAGAGAAGCATAATGTCTGTCACATAATGATCAAATAGTTGACATTATAATAAGAGCTTCCCTGGATGGATCCATTGTAAGAAAAACAACTTAATAGTCAAAATGCAACCTATATTTTAAATTCCAAATGTAAAATTTCAATACTTTCAGCAGGATCCCTGGATGGATCCATTGTAAGAAAAACAGCCTAATATTCAAAATGCAACCTATATTTTAAATTCCAAATGCAAATTTCAATACTTCCAGCAGGGAATGCTACTTTAGCTGGCCAAACTGGTTCACAAATAATTCCTGTTGTCTGGAAGTTGCTTTCTGTTCTTTACACTATACACATTTCCATGTTTAGGGTACTGCATTTCTTTTAAGGAAAAGCACCTCCTTCGTATTTACAGCTATAATTTTTGATGGGATTGGGCATTCAATTTTTTATAAAACTCAGAAGAGTTAGTGATGATCACATGTTTGCTACATTATACAAGCAACAACTTGTAATTGATTGTAATCAAGAGTCATTTGCTTCAACAGATTCTATTGAAATCTGCATTTTTAAAAAAAGTTACTTGTTTGCAAAGAACAGCAGTATCAGTAAGCGAGAAGATGACTATGTGCTGTGATAGGTTGTTGAATAGAATATATTTCAATCTCATTGCAAAGACTAGCTGAAAGGTATCCAGGTAGAACTGGGACAAATAGACTGTAATTTCCCAAGGAATCCAAAAGAGTAGTTCGGAGATGCATGGCCATGCAAAAGATTTCAAAGAGAAGGCATAAGCAAAATGTCTCTTTTCAAAGCAACTGAGGCAGTGTGACCTCGGAAAATTTTGAGACTGCTGATTAAATAATGAGATTTCCGTCTATGGAAGTGTGTACATATTCATGTAGACAAGCACAGGAAACCAACAAGAACAACAAGAAATCCAGGAAGCCTTCCAAACATGTAACTTTCTCAAAACTTTAAGGAGGGTTGCTTTGCAAAGTGACAGCTATCAACAGTCAGATAGCTCTTTGAAGATGTCCTCCATTTATCCGAGAATACAAGTAGTATTCCCATGATACCACTAACTATGATTTTTTCCTCTTTTTAAAAAATATGAAATCAAGGAACTATCAATGAAGACAAACAAGCTAACAGTAAACAGCCTAATCAAGGAACCATCAAGAACTTTCCCACCAATACTGACAGGGCAAGCCACTAGTATATACAAATAAGAGCAAACCCTTCTAGCACTGATGATGTTACCTAGTTTGGTAATAAAACTTCAAAAAAAAACCACCAAGCTCAGAGAGCACCAAGGACCCCACAGTGTTTTTGCACATACTCTTATGAATTGCCTCTGCCATGTGCATCATTCCAAATGTACTTTATCTATGCAGCCCCTCCAGAAGGCTCGTTCCTTAACTAAGATTAATTGAGCCAATTAGTCAACCCAGTTTTCTAGTTTCACGTGTCATACGGACGAACCACGGGTAAATCACCCGTGATCTGGCTTACCACAAGGCTCAAGGTAAATTATGGAGAGTAGTTTAGCATTTGGTAAGTCAAGCAAAGGAGCCTCAAAGCATGCTTTGAAAAGAATGGAAGGGGCTTCAAATTGCTCACCCAAACAATTCTCATGTACTTAGGTTACCTTGTTAACCTACCTCCCAATTAATTTTTAAATTATAATTATCGGTGAGTTTGTCTCTCTATAAATTAGCCTAAGTATTATTTATAGATGAGTTTATCAATTTGCAAGTATAAATGTTAAAGAACACTCATGACCTCCTTTTGGAAGAAGACAAACTTGGCATTCTGGTCAGCCCTCTCTCTTTTTGTCACACATATTAGGCAACGTTTTGTGTTACTGAACACGTAAATATTTTAGGAAATGGTAGTGGGGGGGGTTCATTGTATGTGTCAAAAAATGGCAGGGATTTGAAAGCACAGTGACATCTGTCATTATGATTTTTTTACACACATGTACTTTAGGAATATCCCTTTATTAAATGTTCATATTTGGAGGGGAGGCAATTTATTGTTTCCTCTTCTAAGAAAGTAGCTTATGCTATGTAATATATATTTGGTACAGTGAAGAATATCTTGAAACTTGGGGGGGTGTATATATATATATGTATGTATGTATGTATGTATGTATGTATGTATGTATGTGTATGTGTATACGTGTATGTGTATATATATAAATACACATACACATAAAACTATCTATCTATCTATCTATCTATCTATTTATCTATCTATCTATCTATCTATCTATCATCTATATAGTTTTTCTTTTTAAAACAGCTAAATTGAAATACACCCCCCCCCCCAAGTTCGATTCCCAGTAAGGGTGTGGCTAGCTGATGAGAGCTAAATAGCTTGAAATAGATCTATACTAGTCTCCCTTTATTTATTTATCAGCATAAATATAACAGATAGATAGATAGATAGATAGATAGATAGATAGATAGATAGATAGATAGATAGATAGATAGATAGATAAAGAAAGAGAGAGAGAGAGAGAGAGAGAGAGAGAGAGAGAGAGAGAGAGAGAGAGAGAGAGAGAGAGATAAAGATATATAGATATATAAAGATATATAAAGATATATAGATATGTAAAGATATATATTTGCCAAAATGCTATCAAACGTTTAATAGAGCCAAATTGAAATAGTTAATCCTAGAGGCAGCTGATTCAAATATTCAAATTAGCATGATGTTTCTTCAAATGTCAATAACACCACAAAACATATTTGGGTGGAACCAGCACGTCGTTTAATGCAAGCCACATCAAAATCTGTTTCCACACAGAAGGATTACATACAGGAAGAAAATTATACTTAGTCATGGAAGCTTACATTTCCATATGGATGGGTGGATCTGTCAATGGGATTTTCACTGAATGTGCTACCTGACTCATCATGTGTTCTCATTCGTGCCTGTTTACAAACTTAGCAGAAAAAGTTTGCATAAAAATGTCTTTCCTTAGTGCTCCAAAGGTATGCATTGTTTTAGGGACTTTTCTAAATAACATGTTCATGCTTGTAAGAAACTTTTCCATAGGAAAATGTACTTCAATAAGTTCTTAAAATGCACCCCATGACAAATTGTTGCAATTTGTCAAGCTTTTTGGGACCAGAGGTCACTGGAAGTTTTGTTGACTTTAGTTGTTGATATAATGGAAAACTTGATGTATTGGTATTTTCAATAGCAGACTCACAGTTATATTCCAGACATACACTGTAGGTGTTTATACTCCATCCTTACTTGTCTATTCAACAGTAATTTTATTTGTTTGTTTAATTAAGAACAAATTAGCTTGCATACAGAAATACCATTATTCCATCACTAGGAGATAATAATTTTATGCACATGATGACCTAGTGAGCCTGTTGCCTGCTCATAATCACATGTGGCTCAGTCAAACATTTCCGAGAGCTTCCCAGATACCACAAGGTTGGCTGCGAGATCATCACTTCCTGGATTAGGAAGTGCATTTTCTTACTTTTCCTTTCTTGGGACGTTGGAGGAATTTTGAAGAAAAAAATATTTGCAGTACTGGGATTGGAATAGACATTACTAGAGACAGATTTGGGAGAATTAATCGTCCTTGGGTTTTTTTGCTTTGTCTCATGCTCTCCAAGGGACTGAAAAGTAAGGTAGAAGACTCAGAACATTTAGGCAACCACTGTTTATGGAATAGCTTTAGCAATTCACTTCTGTCCTACCAACCACCTGTTAATTTTTTAATCCCTCTCCATAGTCAGCTGGAGGAATTTCATTTAGTCAGAGTTTTGAGGTTCTGAGAGGCTCACATTTTTTGCTGTTCATAAAACATCCTAATCATTCCTTGACCAACTTAAGTGTGATTGGCCATTACATCTAATATTAGGAGATAATAGCTACTAAATTCTGTCAGCATGACCAGCGTGACTTATCCTTAGATTAAGCTAAGAATAAATGGGGAAAAAAGCTCTTAAGTGCTATTTGCTTAAGGCACTTATGGCTTTAGCATTCATTATAGTAGCATTTCTGCTAAATTGGTTCTGCATATCTCATGAAGAATTGGTAGCATGGTACACACAGAAGTTTGATGTGTTTGTACGTGGCACCTGTACCTCCCCATAATATATTTAAAACAAAATTTAGGATATTGTTTTTGTTTACTAAATTATTTAGTAAAAGTGCATTTATTGAATATTTTTTTCTAATCATTCCTATACAAATTAGCACTTTAGTTGATGGTGTTGTTTAATTATTACTTTTGGATAAAAGTTTTGGACGAAATTGGAAACACTTTTCAAACCCTCTCATGAATCTTAAGGTGGATTTATTGTCCATTTCCCCCAAATCTTATAAAGCAGTGAAGCATTAAAAACTACTTTGACCTTTACTGTTTAATGAAAAATGAAAATGTACATATCGATGGGAAAATGTTACCTATGATAGGCATCTACAGAAAGTTGTTAAACAAATAATATGTGGAATGATATCATTATATAAACAATGTAACTACATACTTGCATCAGACATTGTAAAGCAATGTGTGTGATGATGACATGAAATGGATGGTGTCACGTTAATATTATTGTGATTTATTATCAGTTAAGATTTTTTTTACTCATCCTGCAGATGTTACTTGGCTCTTAGATTAGTGAATGGGGCCTATGATCTCTTTATAGTTTCTATTATTTATATATGTGTTTAATGCATTTGTTTCTAACTTTATTGTTTACCCCAGACTCGATTAAGATTAGGATGCACAATAAATATTGTAAAAATAAATACTTCATAAATATTTGCTGTCCATTTTTAATGATATTGACCAAACATAGATAATAGATTGCCTTAATGGCTGAAATGTCATGAACTTACAACATATCGTGACATGTCACATTGGTACTAATCCCATCAGTTTTCAGCATTTGCATATATAATCTTCATATGAGATTTCCAAAAGTAGAAATAATTATTGGCCTAATCATGTACATTTAGCTTTAAAAATGACTGCTGATTTATCATACCCTATTTCAACTTCCTTGTGATCTTTTTCTCCTTTATAATTCTAACCAAAAGGTAAGTTGAGGAACTCACATAGATCTGCTTTCCGGAGGTTCTTGATTTTTATGATCTTTACCGTGAGGAGACTACAAGGAGCTGGTTCCGTCTATAGAATGAAAATAAATAGAAAATTTCAATTAATGTTTAGTTTATTTATAGATAGACATAGACATGGAACATGGGCATGGACACATGGTGATGATGTTGAAGGTAGAGAGATAGAGATAGAAAGATAGAAGAATGGAAGGGAGAGAGAGAAACGATAGAGAGATAGAGATAGAGAGATAGATGATGAGATGGATGGATGGATGGATGGACGGACGGACGGACGGACGGACGGACAGACAGACAGACAGACAGACAGACAGACAGACAGACAGACAGACAGATAGATAGATAGATGAGATAACAAAAGATAGAGAGATAGAGAGAGATAGAGAGAGATAGATATCAAACTTCTTAACCACCAATCTCCCTCAGACAATTGATAGAAGAGTTTGTATCTGGCTGGCTGCTATTCTCTATCTCCTTGAGCAAAAAGGTAAAAATAAAACTATATTCTCCTACCCCCCAAGACAATCAATATTCTGTTCTTCCAGACTGTTGCTCTGAAATAGAAGGCATGCAAAGGCAGGCAGGACAAGCCTATTTTGTCATGTTGCCTGAGCATTAGTGACCAATTGTTATCCCTTTTTTAACTTGTCAGTGCATTTTAAATTTGGAAGTATATTACATCAGGTAACCAGATTTGAAGAGTCAGTTATGAGTTCGCTGTCATGGAGTGACAGAGTCATGGAGTACTTGCTTCTTTATGAAATAACTCTTGCAGGGGACATAGGCAGTCATAAAATGCCCAGACTGCTGGGGATTTCCTTCTTAATCAGCTATATCTTTTCTTCCAGAGAGATGAACACTTTTCCAAATGAACCACTGAATTGCAGCCATCACCTTTTATTATCTAGGGAAAATACTTGGACTTTGCCAAGTGCAGTCTTGGAAAAATAGATGCAGCTGACAGCTCCCCATTTAATCTGCTCTTTAATTAAAAGAATCTGAAAATCAGGTAAAACCCGGCAGGGAGGAACCTGTGTGTATTCTGGAACCTCAGGCACCAAATTGCCTTGTGCCGATACTGGGATATTAATGCATCTGTTTGCACGGCTGCACAAGACTTTGCCAGGGTAGGATATTTGGTTCTTACTTGATTGATATTTTGCAATAAATTTAAATTGATTACACCTTTTACTTAAGTTCCAACATGCAACTGATAAGGGACTGCTCACTGGAACATATGACAACAAGGTCAAGCGTATCTATCTCTAGAGAATTATCATTTCCAGTTCAACCAGATATGCACTTTTTAAAAAAAGTCCTGTGTTTGTTATTTTAAGTAGAAAAGCAAGGTTGGAAGGCAGACAGAATATGTTACTACTATTGAATTTCCTTTTGCATTAAGTGGCAGACATACTACAAATATACTATGAAAAACATGCAAACCAAAAACATGTAATACTAAATGAAAAATCCTCAAACAGGCAAAAATTCGCTCCACTGTTATTTCCAAGAAGCAAACATTCAGAAAGAATACAAGGCTTCAAGGATGTAGAATCCATGTCTTTCTCTCGGGATAATGTTCTTTCAGACAAGGTTACCAGAGAAATTCTGAGAGCCGATCCTGGATGAAACAATGAATCTGCAACCAAAATGAACTGCAAGTATTTCAAGAAACATCCTTTTCTTTTTGGGATGAAAGAATGACCATTTTCCCTCTGAGAACTTTCTGTTTCTTTGGAATCCCTGAAAAAGTGCTGACTGTTGAATTTTGCTTTGATTCACAACAGTACTATATCATGCAGCTGTATTCCACTATGTATGAGTACATAGGATGTGGTGGCTCAGTGGCTAAGATGCTGAGTTTGTCAATCAGAAGGGTCAGCAGTTCGGTGGTTCGAATCCCTAGTGCCACGTAATGGAGTGAGCTTCCGTTACTTGTCCCAGCTTCTGCCATCCTAGCAGTTTGAAAGCATGTAAAAATGTAAGTAGAAAAATAGGGACCACTTTGGTAACAGCGTTCCATGCGCCTTCGGCATTTAGTCATGCTGGCCACATGACCACGGAGACGTCTTCTGACAGCGCTGGCTCTTCGGCTTTGAAATGAAGATGAGCACCACCCCCTGGAGTCAGGAACGACTAGCACATATGTGTGAAGGGAACCTTTACCTTTACCTTTTACATACAATGTGGATAGAATTATTACCAAACTTTGTAGCCCTCAACAATTCAAAAATGCATAGATAGTTTTCTCCATCAACTCTGCTGCTACTGCAGTACAATAATATGCCTCCCAGCCCAGGTTAGGGAGTGTTATTATAAAACTGAAAACATTTTTGTTACCCTTATTAAGTTCTTTTTTGTTACTTCTTTAAATTGGAGAGGCCTAAGCGTGTTACTGATGATGATGCAGCATGGGTTATTCCACTAAGAAAGGAAATGAACAGTACCTTCCAGTACTTCCTTGTATCCTTCCACCTTTGTGGTCTTAGAAATTACTACTTGAAATGTTAACAAGAAGCTTTGATCTTCTAGATAGGCATTGACTTAACCTAACATAATTGAAGTCTCCTGTCAGAGATGCCAAGATTTTTTTTTCCAGTTCAGACACTTCAGTGTGCAATTTTCAATTAGCATGGCAGTTAAATTTTTCTTTCCAATTTATTCCAATAATAGAATGAGATAGTGGTTTCCACTGCGCCTAAAAGATGCACACTGTGCTAGGAACTTATGGAGGTCATTCTTCCTAATGCCTTTTTTCTACTTTCCAACATCAACCACCTCACTCTGTCTCATGGTAGGACCAATTCTGTTATGTAACCCAAAGTAATATATATGCAAAAGATCTTGAGAGATGGGATGGAGTGATGCTGCTAGCGAATAGTCAGATAAGAAACAGCATAGTCTACAGCTGGACAGTGAGTGGAACAAGACATTCAGAAGGGAACACACACACACACACACACACACACACACACAGAAAGTTTCTTCGGCTGCAAAAGAGACAGCGGGAATATTCTACTTTCAAACTTGCAAATTTCCATTAATGTAGCTTTACATTATTGGCTTATCTGGTTGTGCTTCCTGTCTGGTAAGGCTGACATCTATTCAGCAGCCTGTCCTTGCCTAGGAATGTGTCAGGCACAAGGAACCAGATCCACACCTGTGGACTTCAAGCTAACTACTTTATTATATTCTGACAATTATAAGGAAATCTCTCCAGACTGTCATCCTTCCCGTGGGAACAGGTAAATAAGGCTCTATGGAGATTAGAGGGGATCAGTTTTGGATTCCTTGTTGCTGTGCAAGGATTCAAGGCTAATTCCCCATTTGAGAACTCCCCCGCTGTCTGGCTGGGTGTTTCCTAACAGAATGATTGTACCAATGTACCAATACTGTAATGTTTCCCATTCCCTTCAAATAGCCTACAGACACTCAGCTTCTTTCTTGATCATCACTTTATCAAAACTCCAAATATTCCATGAGAAATGGGTATTTACTGTAATTACTTAGAGTAGGAAGCACTAGTAAACTTTGAAAACTCTGTCACTGAAGCCATATGCAAAACTCTTATTTTATTGTTAACATGAGGATGATCTGGAAAAACTAAGCTTTCATATATCATTGCATTAGTGTAAATTTACCTTTGAACAAACTTTTCAACTTTGCTATCTGCCAATGGGCTAAAATTCAGGATATATAAATAATAATGATTTATCTGAGCCACCAATGTGGATCCAAAAGTTTTTTTGCCATTCATAGTCCTTGATAAGCTACCTAAAGAGTAACATTGAAGTCAAATATATTCCTTTGTTCCATGATTAAATCAGCTTACCAAGGCCATTTTTCTGCATGGTAGTAATTCATTATTTAATTATTTTTCTATTATTGTTCAGATTGCCCTGAGTCATAAGCAGCATGAAGAAAAAAGCTCTTTCAAATGGTTCCTCTACATCTTTTCAGTTTGGACTGAAAGGTTTTTCCAGTATTCTGAATTTGACAGAAATATTTATGGATAAACCTTGGATTTTCCAAAAATTACTTTTTATGCGCATTATGCACTTATAAGATATGGGAATGGCATATTATATGTTATAATATGTTAGGACTATATGTTAGGGCTACAAAAAGAGAGTTTTGTATGAAGACCGGAGACACAGAGAAAAATAAACTAATTAAATCAGGATAAAATGATATACCTCTGAAGCTTCAATCCCAAGTCATTACTTGCAATTATTTTGTTTCATAATGTTGAAAATATTAGTTTTACACATCAGAAACAAAATTAGTTACTTAACTTGCAGGTTTTTTTAAAAAAATGATAAAAAGCTTGTTTAACATTCTTATTCTGAGTCCTTCTTTTGCCAGTGAATTTCAACAGATGTACCATTTTTAAAAAGAGGGTTATGAACACCAAAACCTATTTGTAAAATGTCTCTGTGTAACTGCTGACACGTCCAAACAAAACTCCTGTTTTTGATGTTTTCCTGTAGAATACAAAGTCTACCCATCTACCCATCCTACTTTAAAGTTATGTTTCAGTTCTGAAAAGTAAATAAGTCTGAAAGTCTGAATCTGTTTCAACAAACATAGAGTCACCAGCATGGACCAGCTAGTTATTAGCATCAACAGAATGCCCCCTCTACCATAACACTGCAGTCATAGGAGAAACCATAGACTACAGCTGGCCACAGATGAGAGCCATATCAATATTTCAGCACAGGTACATAATCTGCATACTAGTTGACAAATTAAGACAGCAGCAATATCCCAAGGATTTTAAAGCTTCCTTTGCTTTCAGCCAGTCAGTATCTTAGTTAGCTGAGTATGAACGTTCTCACAATCTTCAATACCCGGGTGCATAAAACAAGATATACATCAAAATGTCAGTCAACTGCTTAAAAATAAATATTCCATAAAACTGAATATGTCAAAAAATCTGCATTGAATTATCATTACTGTATGATGTATAATAGTTTAGTTAAAACACCTAAAGAGCTAATGACAAACTTGAGTTCAGCAGGCTTTCTCGAGCAACTTACCTGTTGTTTACTTAGAAATAATCCCATTGTGTCCCTTGTCTGACAGATCCCGCAACAGTCTTCCAGCAGACAGTGATGGGTAAAACAAATGTGTGCTCTTTAAGTTCAGGAGTTGATGAACAGGTATTTTACAATCTGGCTCACAGCTCCGCCCCACTTAATTTTCATAAAAGTGAAGCAATCGCTTTCATTAAACTACTTTGCTAAGAGCAATGAAGCAGCATACCAGACATCCACTTGCAGCTTCACTGACACTGGTCAGAAAAGTACAACATAAATAAAATTGATGAGAAAAACAATGATGATCATAATGGAATTTATAACATTAGTGAATGAAGTTGTGACCTCTTAATGTTGAATTAGTTAACCTTAAGAGGTTAAATAATTTTTTAAACACATGCGTCTTTGTTTGAATGTGCTCCTAATTATATGAAGCAATTGAAGAAAATAATGATAATAAAAAAGCAGAAAATCAAGATAATACAGAGAAAGCAAAACCTATCCCAACTAACTTCAGAAGATGGTGGAAGCAGATAGCCTTCTAGAAGAGGAGACCCAATTGGTTCTTCATGAGGTCAGTTCAAGGAAAGGACAGACATCTCTACTCTTCACACTTATGTCAATGCACTCTTACATTGTATATAAGGTAAAAGTAAAGGTTCCCTTCGCACATATGTTCTAGTCGTTCCTGACTCTAGGGGGCGGTGCTTATCTCCGTTTCAAAGACAAAGAGCCAGCGCTGTCTGAAGATGTCTCCATGGTCATGTGGCCGGCATGACTAAATGCTGAAGGTGCACGGAACGCTGTTACCTTCCCACCAAACGTGGTTCCTATTTTTCTACTTGCATTTTTGCATGTTTTAGAACTGCTAGGTTGGCAAAAGCTGGGACAAGTAATGGAAGCTCACTCCATTACATAGCCCTAGGGATTCGAACCACCGAGCTGCCGACCTTTCTGACTGACAAACTCAGTGTCTTAACCACTGAGCCACCGTGTCTCTTTACACTTTACATTCTATATTACTTTACCATAATTTCTGATAAACATTGGTTGTATTGGATAAAGACCTGGTCGGGTAATACATTAAATAACTTAGACATTTTAGAACTTACATATGCTGCCAAAAATCAATATTAGCTCAGAGGCGACAAAAGGGTCCAATGCTTTCCTCAAAATGACTAAAGCAGCATCACACTATCATGATGCAACTTTGCATCCCTTTCATATGCACACTCAAGGACACAATAAATGACAAAAGGGACAGAGCTTCTGTCACAATAGCATACAAAAGCTTTCTTTATTTGACTTCCCCTGATTCCTCTAGGCAGCTTTCAAGAACTCCGGAAGTAGAAATCTAGAAACTGCTTTTATATCATAGAGATTGTGTTATTTCACCCTCTCTCCTGCCTTGGGTTCCTTCCCACTTTATTTCATTCAACAACAATGCAAATAAAGTTCAAATGTACAGCAGAAGCAGGACTACACAGGAAGGCCTTGTAGTGATCAGAGGCTTCATCAAACATACATTTGTGCATCTCATATAAAGCATCATTGGAAAAAGACCATGATGTTGGGAAAAATTGAATGAAAAAAAAGAAGGGAACAGCAAAAGATGAGATGTTAGATATTGTCATCGACACAGTGGACATAAGTTTGAGTGGATTCCAGGAGACAGTGAAAGACAGGCAGCCTGATGTGCCATGGGGTCACAGGGAATCAGATACAACTTAGTGACTGAACAAAACAACAACATACAAAATGATCTTTTTCGTTTCATATACTCAAAATCAGGTGAAACATAGCTACAATAAAAAGAGGGTGATGGTTTTCTTTAACCTAAGAATGGGATTCTAGACAAGATATCCAGGCAAGGAACTCTAATGATGTGCATGGCACTTTCTTGTCCAAACAAATTGAGGAAACTAGAATCAAAGGTGTGAAAGGCTTGTTTTCTTATAGTTAAAAGTAAGCCAAAACTTTGGTTAAAACAAAGAATACAGGTGAAGGATACAAGCAGTCTTCTGAAAATTAGAAAAGAATGAATCTAAGATTGGGTTGTATCTAACCAGAAAGACTTTGCCCTGGTTTTTTTCCGTCAGACTGGAAATAGACGATTACTATTTCACCAAGCTCAGAGAATAAGGACCCCACAGTGTTTTTGCACATACTCTTATGAATTGCCTCTGCCATGTGCATCATTCCAAATGTACTTTATCTACGCAGAGCTGAAGGTGGAATAATAGTAGGAAAACGTTTTCACTTTCTCTTGTGTTTGTACCTTATTTGTTTTAAAGTTTAGGGATGTTTGAAAAAAACCTGCCAAACTAGTTGTACAAAAAATGACAGTGGGATGAAAATATCCTGGTGGATAGTGTCATTACATACACCAATCACTAGGTGACAGCATAGTTACTTATAGCTGATCAGGGTCACAAGTCTCATGTGTTGTTTTTCAAAAGAGACTATAAAATTGTTGTCTTGCTTCCTGGATAATATGCCCTTTCAGCTTGCAAAATGAAGTCTCAGGAGACATATTTCTAAATATCAGTTCCTAATAAAATAAAAACACAAGGCACAGTGCCCCTGGCCAGAAATCCTTAATATTAATATTCCTGCATCTGCAGGTACCCCCACCATAGAGTCTCCTCCTAGTGCAGCATCCTTTTTCCTCTACCGACTGGAAGTCCGGTTCCCCCACCATAGAATCTTTTCCTAGTGTGGCATCCTTTTTTCTCTACCTTTCCTAACTGAAAGCCCTATCAATTGTGTAGCTGATCGGCAACAGGGAGCTGCAGCAGAGGGATGAAAGAGCCACATGTGGCTCCAGAGCTACAGGTTGCTGACCCCTGGGGTGGCCACTATAAGAATAGGGTGACCTCCAATTTAGCTGGTTATCGTGTCTTCCCACCCTATGGCTCCAATCTAGAAACAGGTTGCCAAATTGCTGGATATCTTGATCTCAAAGTACTGGTGTTTAATGCCAGGTTTGTTTGTAACAAAAACCCCTCTATCCATGACTTGCTGGTGGATGAAGAAGCAGAGCTGGCATGCATTACCAAAATCTGGCTGAGCAATGGCTATGATGTTGCCTTGCCTGAAATCTACCCTATTGTATATCAAATACTTCAGCAGGCTCAATAGGAGTTGGTAAGTTACAGTAACAAATCTCTCTGTGGTCACTTATTCTGCTCCCACCATGCAGAATGTGAATGTCTATATGATAGGTTGGGTTGTAGAGATGACCTTGAGATTCTGCTGGTGTATCAGCCACTCTGCTGCCTGACAGAGCTCTTCGTGGATTGATAGAGATGGTCTCTGGGTTAGTGCTCTTTCCTGAAGAGCTTCAACACCTATGTTTTGGGGACATGATTCTGATAACATCCAAGCCTGATAAATGAAGGTCACATGTTATACCTTGCCTTTGTGGTGTGAGTGTGTGTGCATGTCTGTGTGTGTGTCTGTGTCTGTGTGAAGCTGAGTTCTAGATTTGGAGAGAAAATGGATTTCCACTACCCTTTTGCTGTGGTAAGATCATATCCTGATCTAATTGAGAATCACTAGACTGGAGTGGAGGGGAAGAGACATTGGTGGCATATAGGCTCCACAGCACCCTTTAAAAAGTGGATTAACTGATTCTTTTTGATCAGGCCCAAATAGCAAACCGAGATGGTTTTAGCTTTCTACTGAGTGATCGTTGTCAAGACATGGATGGAATGATGTACTCTCCTGGTCTTCTTATATCTCTAAGTGTTTTTTGATACCATTTAAAGTGGCTGTGTTACTGGGCCATCTACAGGGGTTAGGGATTTAAGCCCATGCCTTACAGTGTTTTTGTTCTTCAGTAGAAAGTTCTAGTCAATGAGAACTTATTTCTGGGCAGGCAAGTGTTGTCTGTGAAAGAACAGGCTTACAATTTTGGGATCCTTCTTCAATCATAGATCCTGTTTGAACACTTTATGTAACATTATGTGTCCATTGTGACTTAACCAGTTTTGGCTGGCACACCAACTGTGGCGTTACCTGGTACAGGAAGACCCAATTATAGTAATTCACAAGCTAATTGCTGGTCCAGAACATTTTGGCCTCTGTGTTAAGAAGCTCCAAAAATTGAGAGCATGTAAATGCAATAGACCTTGCCTTGGTTACTAACTCAGTTCTGGACAGAGGGCTGATTTGACTATATACAGCTCTTTATGTCTTGTTACCTGGTTCACAGGATCACTTTCTCTAAATCAGCCTGACCCACTAGACATTTGAGGGAGAAATCTTGTGATCCCACCATTCTAGGAAGCAATAAGAGTTGAAGTTAGAAGGCAGTCTTTTCAGTGGCAGTCCCAAACTGTAGAACAGTCTCCCTGTGGAGATCAAACTAAAATTGTACTTGAAACCATTTTGAAGGTTGTTAAAAACTGAGCTTTTCCAGCACAAATTCCAGTGACACTTACGCACTATGCCATATTTTAACTGTTATTTTTATGTTATACGTGGTTGTTAATTCTGTGATATATGTTTTATTATGTAGTGTTTCATTTCTTCAGTTCAATCATGTCTGGTTTTCAGAGATTGCCTGGACAAGTCCATCAGTTTACTTATCAAGGTTTTTCAGAAATGGTCTGCCATTGCCCCCTTCTTGGATTGAGAGAAAGTGACTGGCCCAAGATCACCCAAGATGTTGTGCCGAAAGCAGGACTCTAACTCACAATCCTCTGGTTTCTGGCTTGATGCCTTAACTGCTACACCAAACTGGCTCATTTTTGTTTATATTATAATTATGGGGATTTTAATCTCTCTGCATATCTTGTAAAACCATTGGATGTTGTCAGACTACATCAGAATATAAATTCTATTAAATAAACATCAAAGCAGTCCAGAATAACCTCTGCTAACTGCCAATAGAACCAGAAAGGAAAAGAACATTGGTCAAAAACAGAAAGGAAGTGTCAGATCTATGCAACTAAAAAGGCAGCATGACCTCAATCTCAGCTAAGTAATAACATTGGAAGCCATTTTTTAAAAAATAAAATGCATTTTATTTAGAAGTCTACCAGTTACAACCATTAACATATTAACATATATTAGACACTATATTTACTCCTAAATTAATAGGGGTTAATATTTTGGAACTGTGCACCACATCATGTATTACTGATATCTATTACTTCTGGCTCTTCTGATATTTTTTCCTCTGCACTGCAGCATGAAAGGCTTCAATGATCTTGTCTTCATTGTTGAGGATGTTGTATTCTGCTAATTTCACCAGTTTGTCAAAATTGTCCTCTGAGAAGCTCACCTCCCTTGTACCAAATGGGGAAAAGAAGCTGGAGACATCCACATTGCCCTCTTCCATATTAGTAGGCAAACGTTCCACACCTAAAATAAAATTTTAAAAAAGCAACACTTCCATCAATAAAGCATAAGGTTTAAGACAGGTGTTTCCAATCTGGTACCTTTCAGATTATTGGATTTCAATTTTACTCCTGCTCAGGGAAGGTTGATCTAGGATATGATTGTGAATATTCAGTTAAATCAGTCACTGAATCTGATAGATTTAGTACCATCAGCCTTATTTAAACACTAGTATTTAATTCTCTTGTATAGACATAATATAGGGATCCTTATACAGTAAATTAGTTTTCAGTAAGAGTACAATACTACAGAATCACATCAAAACTTATCCACAGTGATCATAGATGGCACTTAGTCTCCGCTGTAACTCATACTCAATAATACAAACTTCTCATAGAATTTCATCAATCAGATTTATTGAAAGTAAAGGGGTTAGTATTGAAGACTGGACTGAGAAATAGGCGTCAGACTCAATGAGGTACTTTCAACAACTTTATTGAACAGAACAGCAAGAAAACAGCAAGGTAACAACTTCAGCACTCCGCTCTGCTTGATGGCTATTTATACCAGAACTGTCAAGCAGAGCAGCCAATAGTAACACAGCAAAAAGCCTGCTTCCAGCCAGGCAAATCTTAACCAATAGGCACGAGCCTTTGGTTGCCTGGCTGTCATTCATAAATCGAGGACTTGCGGCCGGTCGTAGGTCGAGGAATTTAGACCGGTCACAAGTCGAGGACTTTACAGTTAGGTAATAGAAACTAGGAATCTAGGAAACAAGAATGCACTTGTTTAACACTCTATTTATTAGGAAATACATTAAGACAGGTCTCTTTGATCCCTTTTATCCAACTGTCTTTTATGTTGGGGAGATATTGTTATCCATTTGACTGATAAAATATTCTGGCCTTATAGTATTCTGTAGCCACTGTTCCTGTTCCCAGAATATTCCAGGATACTTGGGTATTTCAAAGACTACAAGTAAAACTAATTCTTCCAGTACATTTAGCCAGAATGGTGATGCTGAAGATATCACCCTAAGAATAATACAAGAAGGAAAGGGAACATTTTTTTCTTATTTCCTATACACAGAACAAATTTGTAACTCCAGAAATATGAATACTATCCTCACTCATAATTTTTGGAAAGATTTGAAAATGGAACCCTTTTGCAGATCTTTTAATGAAGGAGGAAGAAGGAAGTCACCATGAGATGCCACATTTATTGTTTAGAGGGTTAGGGTTAAGATTCTGTATGTATCATGTATAATATAAACAGTCTACTCAATGTCTAAAGGCATATTTGCTTCAGTCTACAGTAGCAAAAACAGTCATATTAGACTTTTGGACATATTTTTAATGCTATAATCTGAGCATAATGTGACACCTTGAAATGACAGATGTAAAGAATTGTATGTGAAGAAAAAATATTCAACTCAACAATTTGAGATTATAGCAATAGCAGTAGACTTATATACCGCTTCATAGGGCTTTCAGCCCTCTCTAAGCGGTTTACAGAGAGTCAGCATATTGCCCCCAACAATCTGGGTCCTCATTTTACCCACCTCGGAAGGATGGAAGGCTGAGTCAACCCTGAGCCGGTGAGATTTGAACCGCTGAACTGCTGATCTAGCAGTAGCCTGCAGTGCTGCATTTAACCACTGCGCCACCTTGGCTCTTCAAGCATCCAAGAAAATGCTTAAATTGATATCGCCTGGTAATGCAAAATATTTTACTTTGCCAATATGGGATTTTGTACCGCCTTCATTTTCAAGTGTTTTTCTTTGTCATTACATTGATCAATGAAAATTAGGAACAAAAAGTGGAAAAAGAAAAAGACTTGCTTGATTTGCAAATTAAATTTAGGATGCTGTTATGTTTAGGACCATATCACAGTATTATCATTTACCAAGCACAGCTTATGACTTAACATGACGACTTAGCTTATTTAGCAAAACTAGGGATAAAACAAAGCATGATTTAGCATGATACATAAAGTCATACTGTGTACCATTATGTACAATATTAATTGGAGGATTGGCTGCATAATGAAGCCAATGAAGCCAAAAACAATTATTTGATTACCTGCTTAAATGCAGGTGACACAAGTCAATTCATCTTTTGGATATAGTGATCCCAATATGAGTAATAAATAAAAGGAACATTTAAGTACAGTGGGTTAGTTTGAATTGTCTTAGGAAGATAATAACTATCTTATTATTCCATGCTGGGAAACAAAATATTCTTTCAGAACTTACCAGGTGCTTCAAATGCTTTGAAAGTATCATTAGTCAGGGGGAAAAATAGGACTAAAGGAGCAGCTGTGTTTTCTGTGTCTTCAAAAACGTAACACTCCTTCAGGTTGTTTTTGTCTTCCTCACTTATCTCTGTTTTAGGGAATGGGACTCCCAGTTCAGAGGCATATTTTGAAAACTGGTCCAGGTTCTATGTGATTAAATTATCAATAAGTGTCATGGTCAAGTATTAAGAAAAATTAACTATGAACCAACAAATATAAATAAACAGAGCATATAAACACATGGTGCTACATACTGTCTAGTATTGCTGTGTAACTTTTACAAGGATATACAGGTAGTCCTCAACTTACAACAGTTCATTTAGTGACCGGTCAAAGTTACAACGGCATTGAAAAAAGTGGCATCAGACCATTCCTCATTACTGTTGAAGCATACCGATGGTCACATGATCAAAATTCAGGTCCTAGGCAATTGATTCATATTTATGACAGTTGCAATATCCTATGGTTGTGTGATCACCGTTTTTGTCCTTGTGACAAGCAAAATCAATGGGGAAGCCAGATTAATTTAACTTCAGTGATTCTTCTGTGACAAGAAAGGTCATAAAATGAGGCAAAACTCACTTAATAAATGCCTCACTTAACAACAGAGGTTTTGGGCTCAATTGTAGTCGTAAGTCAAGAACTACCTGTACCTCATTTGGAGATCATTATTACAAAAAGCTTCTATTTTGTGATTCAAATACTAATATTATCCATTTTATCAAAACTGAGTCTTAGTTTTGTGGGGTAGTGGTTAAACATGTCATCATATACAGTATCCCCAAGAATTCAGCTTCATATGAGTTAATATCTTAAAGTGGATTGTTGATCATAATAAAGTATAAGCTACAAATCCTACAGGTGACCAAAAAATTACATAAATATTTAGGAACTTGGAAATGATATCCTAGGATCTGTGCAACATAAGGAAAACAAACAGTAACATCATAACTCTCTGGATCATCCTTATTGAAGACCTATAAAAGTCTAAACTTGAGTATTTCTCAACATTTTCAAATATATACAGTCCATAGTGAATATCTGCAATATTTGTACCATTTGTAGGAATAATAATTGATATATCTCGTCCATATTTAACAGATAGGAAACTGTTATGGTTACAATATAGTAAGAGAAGAAAAGCAGATGATGAATTATACTACACTGCTTACAATCCAGAATACTATAAAGCTTTGTCAACAGTACTTATCACACCCACAAATACCAAGTTCCATAGAAATTCCAAGTCATAAAATTTCTACAGGAAAAAAAAAACCTCTATCCTGTTTAGAATTAACATACTCTGGGCTAGCCACATTCTTCATTAAAATAATTAATCTTTCCCAAAATAAACAAGAATTCAAAGCAATGTAAAACTTTGACCTTTAAAAAACGTATGTAATTTATGCTAATTTGTTAGTACAAAAGAGGCAAATATATCTCTTCTGAAATTAAGGTGCTCTTGAAATATCATGGAGTTCAGAGTTGACTGAAATGCAAAATAAATAAATAATTTTGTCCCTTACAAAAGTCTGTGCTCCTCCACTATAATTTAAATGTAGTATAACATCCACTCTTCTTTCTGGTTTTAAAAGAGGAGGGTAGCTTGTATTGATGAAAAACCCAGTATCCACCAGAGACAAAGGTTGCTCTGCTGTTTCCATCAACAGGTTAGGTAGAGAGTCCAGGACAGAATCTGAAAAGCAGAGATTTCCAGTCAACATTCTCTAGAGTACACAACTTCTCTTGGGCCATTGGCTGCATGTAATGTTCAAGGAGTGCTCAAAAATATACTAAAACAGAGCAGGAGTGGTAAGACAACAACCTCATTTTGTTTATAATTATACCATAAAATTCATTATAGTAGAGTAAGTGCAGTTATTTTCCAGCTATGTTTTAAACAACATTTTCTTCTTTTTATATTTAGCACTGCAGGAAGGCAAAAACTTCTGAAGTTCTCTAGAGGATGCACCCCAAATTTTAGAAGCTTAAATGTTTATTAGGTAGGGACATACTTTTTTATGACCATCATATGGTTCTAAGCCTCCACGTCTACCTTTGTTCTAGAAAGACCCTGTATGAAATAGATATTTGAAATATTCCCTCTCCTAGCTTCCAAATTTCCTATTTACTAGTTTTCTTTTGTAGTTCCCAAGTCCTGTAATTTTAAACAACCACATTCCTTAAAGAGTGCCACCTTTGGAAGAGGAACACAACACATACATCAATTATTCTGTCCATTTGTTTATTAATAGCATGATAGTATGTTGTTATTAAAGCAAATGGAGCTTGATTAAAGCAGGTACCTCAAGGAGGTAGGCTAGAATCAGTTATAGTCCTCTGTAGGCCTTAAAGTACTCTTGAAGTGTGTAACAGCATCTATAGTATCAGTTACTATTTGAACAAGTGTCTATAGATTGACTATACTTAGATTAAATTCTAAGTGGCAAATAACTATTTTTTATTTCTATACTATTCTATAGAATTGCAGTATTAATTAGAAAAATGTTCAGTTTTGCTACCTGGTTTGAAGGACAAGATAACATCCCCTGTTCTACTTTACATCTCGAAGCCAAATGAAATTTTATTTCAGCTCTCATAATAAAGCACAGTTTTCTACTGCAACTGGACATGAAGGAAACCTAATTCAATTTACTGGTAGGATTTGGACTGGATTTATAAAAACTAGAAATGAGATGCAAAAATATAGATGGCTGCATCTAGATGACGACAAAGAGATAAATGTGAGGGAGATAAAGTAGTTTCTAAATTTGACAAACAAAATGGAAACTTTAAACTCCTCACTGAATAGTCATCTGGGTTTTTTTAATCCCAGAAATCTAGCCTTAGAGTTGAGTTCTGAAGCTATGATCTGACCAGAAAATTGTACTCTGACTAAGTCAAATATAATTCAGCAAACATAATTATCTGCCAGTCCAATGGAATTTGTGCATGTATGAATACAGGAAATGGTGCATTAGTAAATCAGATAATTGATCCATCTGTTGATGATATGGATATCAACCAGAGGTTCTCCAAAATTTTCAGCAAGAGTTTGCAGCCCTGCCTAAAAATGGCACAGAATGATTTATGTACTGCTATATGTTAACTTCCTTGGAGGATAACAGGATATTTTTACTGATCTAGTTTATTTAGTAAATGACACTTCCATTTCATCTTATAATATGAATACACTATTTGTAAATTAAATCTAATGTTTGAATTCCAATTATTTATTTTGAAACTTTTTAACCCAATTTTTCAAGTGAAAAAGAATTAATTAGCAGCAGTATTTTCAATCCTGAAAAATTGGAGGAGGATTTTGTAGAAAACAGACATGTAGATATTGTTTTAAAATGCTGTGATGAGATAAGCATCTGCTTCCTATATTGAAGAGAAATCTAAAGTAGATGGGGGGTGTTGTTGTTGTTAAAGTACCAAACTCAAAATTAAAGATAGCAGCTACTACAGTGGTCTGGGAGCTGTATCTATCTTTTTGTGTTGCACCATCATAGTGGCCAACGTCACTTTTGAAATCATACCCTACAGCAGTGGTGGGTTCCGGATCCCATTGAAGTGCCGAAGACTTTAAAGACAGGTAAGGAGCATGGGCAGGCGGGGCCCTCCGGAGCACTGTACTGGAACGGTACCCGGTGCTCCAGGCAGGCTCTGGTACGCCCCTACTGGGGAGTACCGATTGCAACGCACTACTGCCCTACAAATATTCCCATGAAGAACAAATGCAACCACAAACAACATATACAAATAAAGTGCTATATCATCTAAGCAGAAGCAGCAAAAGATGCTCAACTTATTTTTCATTTAATATATATTCTGCCATTCCACTTCCAAAATGTTTTCAGTGGACAAATAGTTAGGTTTAGATTGAGACAGTCCTTCCATAAGGCCTTGTGAAGTGAAGCAGAACTTCAGTGAATTGGTAGGTCATTTAACACTAAGCTACATTATCCATTATCCTTGGTGAGATGTGGAAAGAAAAGATCACCATTCACAAGTGTGGAACTGGCTAGCTACATTCTAATTAAATATTATACTAAGAACACTTTATGAAGCCAAGATAAATCCCAAATGTAAGTTTAATACTGTGCCTTTCCACGAAGAAAAATGGACGTTCTTCAAGTATTCATCATGAAACTGAAAGCCCCTCAGGAAATTAGGATATTGTGCTATTGTTGGGCGTCCAGTTAGGACATCTCGTACAATAAAGGAAAGCTGACTTTGGTAAGTGACTAGACAAGAGTCTAGCTCATGTGGCTTTGAAGGTGGAAGAGAATCATCTGTAAAAGAGAGAAAGAACTGTTTATGCCTTGTGTCTATACTCAGGCTTTAGAATGTGGGCACCAATAAGATCACAGTTTATAGGAGGTCCAACAGATTGTGGCAAAGTTTTGTGCAGAAAGAGGGTTCTCAATGTTCACATTCAAATATTTGTATATTTATTTGCATGATAAATACTGCAATGGCAAAAAAAAAATATTATAGTGCCAAAAATCTTGGAGAGTCATGGACTTTCACAGAGAAAGATAGCTGTAGAGGTGCTTAGGGACTATTGTTATTACAGCTTTCTAAGGTAACTAGCCAGACTGTGACTTAGTTGCCAAATTCCTGATAGTTTGACTAGAAAACAGAGCCTCTAAAATAGCATTACTAGATGAGCATTCTAGCAGGTATGCAGTATGAAAAGAAGGAAACTTTAGCATACCAAATTAAAAGATACATGGTCAAAGAGACAAGTTGGGAAAGACTGGATCAAACCATGGTTTATCACTGGTTGATGAAGGGCATATATCTAAAGTGTAGTTACTTGTGGGGGGGAGGGACCCAAGATATATTTGGATAAACAACAACCACAATACAACAATATTTATAGAGGTATATTTCAAACAGTTTCCTTCTATGAAGCATCCTCTTCCAAGTGTATTAGGACTTCATTTCCAGAATTCCCAGACAGCGTGGAAAGCATCTGGTTGAGAAAAGCTAATTTAAACAACATATTTCAAGCAATGGTATCATGTATTCTGACCATATGTGGAGTTAAAAACAGAAGAAAAAATTAAAAAACATCATTATGGATTAGTGATGAAAAGGACTAGGTATTTCACTCTACTTGTCAAAATAATGGCGAAAACTTTGCAAGCATTTCCAAACTTATCTAAATTAAAAATCAATAAAATCAATACAGAAACATGTCCCTTCTTACCCTTATTAATCTTAATAAAGGTAGGAGAACAATAACAAATTTACCAACCAGGAAAGACAAGAAGGGAAAAAAGAAATCACCTTACCGATGTCTTGTATTCTGTCTCTTGTCCACATATACCAGAATTCTTCTGAGTCATTAGCTACATTCCAGAAATAGATTAAATCCAAAGAAAAGATGCTGCTCCACATACCTGTCAAATATATTTAAATAATTGGTTTAATAAATGTAAATAAATTCTTAAATTGATGGTGTCAAAATGAAATTGTTTCATTTCCACTGCACTTAAAATTTCAGATTGCTGCTTTTACCTTCATTCTGAGTTTTCCAGATATTTCTAATCAAGAATTGTTAGGTTACACAAATATATTTTAGACAACTGTAAAGGCTTTATAACTTGATCAATTAGAAAAACAAAATCATTAATCCTTGTAGCTGTTTCAGATACCTATGGAAAAACTACTGAACAGACAGACAGAAAACAATAAATCCATGTATTATCCCAGGACTCACATTCTTGGAAAAGGAAAAAAGTGTTCACCCTCTGTACAGAAGCATTTTTATATATATAACCATCTTTCATTACAAAACCCAAATATCATTTCTGAGTCCTGAATGAAGATTTTGCACACAATAGTATTCAAGCACATGTACAGATTAATACACTTGGAGAAAACTTTCCAAAGAGCAAAGGTAAAGGTTTCCCCTGTCCAGTCATCCCTGATTCTAGAGGGTGATACTCATCTCTGTTTTTTAGCTGAGGGAGACAGTGTTGTCCAAAGATCCTTTCTGCAGGGATGTCGCCAGCATGATTATATGCTGAGGCTCACAGAATGCTCTTACCTTCCCACCAAAGTGGTACCTATTTATCTACTTGCATTTGCACACTTTCAAACTGCTGGGAAGCTCACCCCCTCCCCTTGTGCCGCACTTTCCAGCTGACAAGGTCAGGGTATTTAACTGCTTAGCCATCATGCCCCCTTCTTCCAAAGAGCAGGCAAGTATAATTTTATTCTGAAAGTACTCAAAGGGAGATTAGCTGATCAACTAAGAGGAAATCAATTTTCACTAAGTACTATATTGAGTTATATTTGCCAAAATATCATCGTCTATATAGCTATGAAATGTACAAGAATTTATTTTAATGTCCTACACATTTACCACTCACACTATTGCTAGTTCACATTTTGAGTGCTTGGTCAACTGATCATGAAAAAGAAGACAATTTGTCTCCCATCAAAAGTGAAATCATATGAAATATTTTGTATGAAATTTATAGGAAACAGAGTAGAGATAATAAAATACAACTATGGTGAAACCCATAAGATTATTTTTTTAAATGACTGGTGAAGGTACTAATAAAGGAGAATATTTGTAGCTCAGGGTTGGCATGAGAGGGGCTTGGTGCTCTGAGCTTACTAGGTAACACCATCAGTGCTAGTAAGGAACACTGTTTGCTGTTAGTTTATATTCTGGTGGCTTGCTGTCAGTGTTGGTGGGGATGGTCTTAGAAATTCTTTGATTGGGTTCAGGGGTGGGTTGCTGCCGGCATTACTGCCAGTTTGGCACACCTAAAAAGGTCTGTGCATCCGCACGGCATTGGAAAAGGGGAAAAAAATTTTTGCAATGAAGATTGTTCTGTGCATATGCAGAACCGAAAATCAAGATGATGGCCCGGCCAATAGAACCAGTTCAGGGGTGTGGCAGGGTGAGTTACTACCTACTCAGCCAAAATGGTCCAAACCGGTAGGAACTCACCTTTAATTGGGATGTTTGCTGTTGGCTTCTTTGGCAGTTTCTTGATTGGGATATTGTGTACTTGATTGCTGGTCTGATGTTAACCTTGGAATTAATCTATGTTGATCTGGTTGCTGGTGGAGAGGTTCTTGGGTTTTTCTTCCTTTTTCGGCTGGATGATAGTCTTTTTGCATAGTCTATGGGTGTCGTTAATGTCTATGTATCTATTGATGGCTAATTTGCCAGAGTGCTAGGCTTCTAGAAATTAATGGGTGTTTTTGGACTTGGCTTGGTCTAGGATGGTCATATTTTCCCAATTGACATTATAGTTAAATCTGTCTATATGTTGTGAAATTAAAGAATTTTCTTTTGACTGCTAGTTGGTGTTCATGGATGCATTCTGTCAGTCTTCTACCTGCTTGTCCTAAACAGTGGTTCTAGGAGTCTTTATATTGTATGTTGTAGATGACTCCTGATTTTTCTTCTGGGTATCTTTTGGTTAGCTTAAGATGTTTTGAAAGGCTTTAGTTGGCTTGTATGCTATACTGATTCCATGTGATTGTAGTAGTCTGTTGGTGGTTTCTGAGATATTCTTGATATATGACAGTGGAATTTTTTTAGGGTTTGTGTTGGTTGTGTTGTATTGGGTTGAGTGGTCAGGGACTTTTTAATAAAGTTACATGGATATCTATTTTGTTGGGATATGTTGTATAGATGCTCTATTTCTTTTTCTGCTGTTGTGGGTTGCTGCAGTGTGTTTGGACTCATCTAAATAAAGGTCTTACATAGCTTCTCTTGTGGGGGATCATGGGTTACTGTTATTTCTTTTATATTGGTTTTTTTATTGTTTGTAAGTCACCCCCAGAGTCATTGAGAATGAGTGGGCAGCCATATAAATCTAATAAATAAATAAATAAATAAATAAATAAATAAACAAATAAATAAATAAATAAATAATGTTTTTGGAAAAAAGTAATGTAGGCAATTTACAACATTGCACAATAGCTTCCTTTTGTTTACAGTATGGTTTACTTATTTATTTACCTTGCATGAAGCAGATCCGAATTTCTGGGAACTTCTTCATCAGTCGTCCCATGAAAAATTCATTCCCAAAATCTTCTGAACGAATATAGGCACCATATTTCATACTTCCCACCTCATAAGGAGTGAATTCTAGCCATTCTGCAAGCACAAGACAGCCATTAATATATCTTAGAAAGTGATGGCGAATCTTTTCAGTACCAAGTACCCAAACCAGAACACAGGTACATGTGCATCAGGTTTCTTCCCATCTGCCCTGGATTGGGCAAACCGGTAGTGGCGGTGGCAAGAGGCTCCGCCCACCCACCCAGACACTTCTGCACATGCACAAGTGAACCGGTAGTGAAATTGTGCATACATGTGCATGTGCCAGAGTGCCGGAAATCTGAAGACCAGTTGGCCAGCATGTGTATGCCTGTTTTTCTGGGCATTTTTGTCCGTTTGTTTGGTTGTTTTGGGCCCAAAAAACAGCCCAAAATGGCATGGAAAATAGCCTGCATTTTGGGCATTTGGGGGGCTACTTTGGGGACATTTTCAGGCTGTTTTTCGGCCATTTTCGGGCCATTTTAAGGCTGTTTTTCGGGCCATTTTCCAACGCTCCACTGCCCATGAAGACCAGTGGCCAGCATATCAGAAACCAGAAGAACAGCTGGCGACGGCATGCCTGCCCACAGAGAGGGTTCTGCATGCCACCTCTGGCATGCGTGCCATAAGTTCACCATCGGGGTCCTAGACATTTCCAATTACAAAATTAACCAAAAGACATAAGCGGTTCTTTCTTTTTTTATTTGCTTTGCCCTGGGAGTGGGAATTTTATTCTACTCTGGGAACTTGTTCCCTTCTCTGAGAATTTGTTCCCTTCTAAGGTGAAAAAATGCTCACCTATTTGCATTTTAGTATTAAACAATTAAAATGTTAATACAGAATACTATGACTCAATACATATCAGAGTTCATTTAATACAGCATTACCTTTAAAATCTTGAGCACTGTAGTTGTCTTTTAGGTTGACTGCCAAGTAAATAGGGAAAGGATTCTGACCTTCATTCAAGGCCATGCGCTGATCAGAAAGGGTGTGATTGTCTTTCTTTGAACAGAGGGAGAAAAATAGGTATGTTGATCAGCAGGTGTCCACAGATGTCCAAGTTTTATTAGGGGACTCACTCTGAATTTAACATAACAAGGATACATAGAGTCCTTATCTGTTTGCTATTCCATAAGCAAGATGGCGTGGAGTAGGGGGAGAATTACCTGTGTATAGGAACTTATATGTGTTAACCCTCATGTAAGAACACTAGAAGACCCTTGCTATGCAAATGTAAAGATCATCTAACAAAACATTCTAGTTCCTACAAAAAGCAAATATTTCCAGGCTGCCCAAAAGCAGATTGTTTAGGTCACTGCTTTCTCTCACTGCCCATCCATGCAACTTTTAATTCTGAACATAAGTAGATGTGGCTAATAATCGCTGAGAGATGAATCTTTTATATATTTATTATTACCCACTTTGAGAACCCTCCCAGCTTGTGACATGGCTTATCTAATTTCCATAAACAATTGTACAGGATATTAGGGGTGTCAAACACACATCTTCACGGCGGCATCACATGATGTATCGGACCTTTTTTTCCCTTTGCTAAAATGCGGGGGGGGCAGCACGTGAAGCATCTGGCTGTAGGCCAGGAGTTTGACCACCCTGCAATATATGAAGAAGGACTTTCCTATTAGGCTACTTCTTTTTCAAAGCATACATCCATTGCGTATATCTCCCAGTGAATTAATACGAAGGCTTATTACCTCATCATGAAACATGGACTCAATGATGAGGCCCCAGAGGTCTATAAAGGAAGTGCTATGTCCTTCGTTGATTTTTTGACTAAGCTCATCATAATAATACTTCAGTTTATCAGGGGAAAAACAGTTAAATTTAGATTTGATCACTTGTCTTCGGGCTTTGTTAATGGCTTCTTCCAGGTACTTCTGTGACCAGTCAGGATCTTCATATAATTTACACATGGTCCTAAGTTTTTATTGAAAATAATAACAATAAAATGTGAGAGTAGCATGGAACTAACAGCATAGAAACCTTACTTTCAGAAACAGTGACACTATTGCTCGGTTTAAATATAATTTGGGCTACAATAATATTAAAAATAATATACAATAATATTCCCCTGCTTTTCTTCCTCAAGAGGGCTTTCTGAGAAATGTGGATGTGGATCCAGGGCTTCCCACATAGAAAGGGCAGCATTCAAAGTATAGTATCTGAAATGCCACATAATGTTGTCCTTTAAGTGTCATAGGTAAAGGTAAAGGTTTCCCTCACAGATGTGTGCTAGTCATTCCCGACTCTAGGGGGCGGTGCACATCTCTGCCGAAGAGCCAGTGCTGTCCAAAGATGTCTCTGTGGTCATGTGGCCGGTATGACTGAATGCCAAAAGTGCACAGAACGCTGTTAACTTCCCATCAAAGATGGTCCTTATTTTTCTACTTGCTTTCGAACCGCTAGGTAGGCAGAAGCTGAGACAAGTAACGGGAACTCACTCCGTTACGCGGTGGTAGGGATTCGAACTGCCGAACTGCTGATCTTTCTGATCAACAAGCTCAGCGTCTTAGCTACTAAGCCACCACGTCCCAGTATTGAGTGTCAGTACTTTTTATTTAAATTGATAATAGTGATCAACTGTACTGAAATTTCAGTACTTTGGTTTTTCCATAGATCCCCTATTGGGCCATTTAATGGGAGGGGGAGGAGGAGAGGAAAACCATCATTAAGATAAGATGCTGTGAGAAATAGGTGATTGGTTCTCTACTGAATATTTTGCCCCTAAGAATACTCTCCAGTTTTACACTAAGAATCGTGTAGCACATCTATCTCAACTACAAATTGTTGTTAACTGTAATTCTAACTGGTAGAGGGGAGGGGGACTTAATTCCAATGAAACATTATTTGTGAAACCGTAAGTTTCTAGTATTGTTGATTTGATAAATAGATTTAAATTTAATTACATTTATTTTAAAATAATTTTAAAGTAAAAATTGTATATTTATTTCTTGTCCAAACCCATCCCAATTAAATCAGTAGTTTTATTCAAGGCAAAGGTGGAGGTGATATAAATTCATATGTCATTTGGGGGGTTGTGGATGCAAAGTTTTAAAATCCTTGTCTTGCATGTTGTTTTGTTCTGTGACATTGTAATGCCACATACACTATATAATGGACGGGTCATGAAATATAGTAAATGAAAAGAAAATTCTCCTTACCATGTTGTGCCAGATAAACCCGTAAGGTATGTAATACAGTCTAACAGATTCAGTTTCTGCAAACCCAGAAGGCTTCCATACATTGCTGTAAAGGATCTGGTTCCACCACCAGTTGTCATTACTGCTAATACTGGTACCTATTGAGTGCCAAAGGGCCGAGTGAGACAAATAGTAAGCTGCTAGTCATTGCTCCAGGAGAAAAAAAATAATCTTAAAATTGAGAAGGTTGAGCAGATGTACCATAGGCAAGTTCTCATTGTAGGCATTGACAGAAATTATACAGGAAAATGCTCTTGTATTTTTTTTTCCTATCAGCTCTCATTCAAGTTGATCAAAGAAATGTTACTTAAGATTTATTGGAAAGGTAAATAAATGCTTGTACATTGGAGAATGCTTATGAATGGAAGGTGGTGTTCCTCCTACCTACTTAATTATGAGGTTGCAAAGGGGTGCATGTGAATGCCATATTCTTCATTGAACAACCATCTCTCCAGCAATCTCTACATTGCCTGTCAATCCTGGCAGCTTCCTTAGCTTCCCACATTTCAATTAGCACCAAGCAAGAATGTGTGCTATGAAGCTTTTTTCAGCGCTAGTACTATAGTTAACAACACAGTTGCTAAGTGTGACATCACATGACCATGACTTGTGATTTTTACTGCTAAACTCTCCATTGACTTTGCTTCTCAGAAGCCAGATGTGAACCATACAACTCAGAGATGGTATTCAGCAGGTTCTGACCAGTTCTGAAGAACCACTAGCGGAAATTTTCTGTAGTTCAGAGAACTGGTAAATACCACCTCTGACTGGCCCTGCTCCATCTATTCTCTGCCTCCCGAGTCCTAGCTGATCAGGAGGAAATGGAGATTTTACAGTATCCTTCCCCTACCATGCCCACCAAACCATGCCCACCAAGCCACACCCACAGAACTGGTAGTGAAAGAATTTGAATCCCGCCACTGATACAACTGATGTACACTTGGCCATGGGATGCAGAGAAGGCATAAATGGCCACCAGTTCCAAAGCAACCGTATCCTAATCATGACTATGGAGACTCTGAAACAGTCATGTGAGGTCCAATGGTAAGGTCCTTATACCTTCAAATGATCACTGAAAAGGGTAGTGGTTGAGCGAGGATTGAGGACCCTAACAAAAGAGGTGGAAAAACTGTTGTAGAAGTTGTCCTTTCCCTGTAGACATTCTGAGCAACTGTCTACCCAATTCACCTAATTTTGACACCATTTGAACTCAGCTGTAAAAATAAGTTGATATTCAAATTATGCTTTTAGCAGCCAAGATGACTAACTTATTTTCTTCCAGTTGAAAGAAAAAACACTATATCCTTCTTATTGGCATCTCTCCTTTATTCTTCACTTCTCTCTACACACCCATTAATGTTTGGCATTGCTGAACCTACAGAAGGGTGTTTTAGCTGCTAATGGCAATTTGCCACAGAATATATATGCTAATATAATAAATAGAATTAGCAATTTGCTCTAAATTTATTGGGGCAATAAAACAAAGTAAAAAACAAAATACAATTGAGCGAGTTCAGAGGTGTTTCACAAGAAGAGTACTCCACTCCTCTGCTCACAATAGGCTTGAAAATTTGGGCTTGGACAACTTAGAACTATGCCGATTAAGGTATGATCTAAGCGTAGTTACCAAAATTGTCTGCTACAATGTCCTAGCTGTCAATGACTATTTCAGCTTCAACTGCAATAATACATGGGAAAACAATAGATAAACTCAAGGTAAACCACTCCAAACTCGATTGCAGAACATATGACTTCAGCAACAGAGTGGTCAATGCCTGGAATGCACTACCTGACTGTGTTGCTACATCCTCAAACCCCCATATCTTTAACCTTAAACTGTTTACTGTGGACCTCACCCCATTCCTAAGAGGTCTGTAAGGGAGCGTGCATAAGTGCACCAGCGTGCCTACCGTCCCTGTCGTACTGTCCCCATTTATTCGTACCCATTTCCTGTGTTCATGTCCATGTTTATACTTATACCTGTTATCTCATACATGTTTGACAAAATACATAAACAAACAAATAAATAAAGATGATATGTCCCTGCTTAACCTACCTCATCATCTTTCAGTTCTTTCCTCCCAAGAGTCTTCTTGAGGGCAGCAGCAACATATTTCTTTCTCTTCCTTAGGAAATCTTGTTCCTCTGCACACAAATCATACCCTAAGCGCTCATCTAGTTCTTTAGGCCTGAAATATAATAATTTATATTTTGCAATCCAGCCTCTATTAACATATCAACTAACTAAACAGTCTTAAGATTATCATACTGTTTATTTACAGAAGTATAACCACAATAGTTTGTGGCGTAAGAATAAACATGGATTTTGTGGCAATTTAAATATTAATATTTTTATTAATTGCTTAATGTTTTGTTATCACAGTTGTCATCTTATGACTGGAGTTTATCCTGAAAGATTAATATTATATATACATTATGTATATTGATTGGGAACTACCCAGAGGTGATTGGAAGTAAGTAAGTAAGTCCAATGTTTTGGAACAGGAAAAAAGAGAAACTAGGATGAGCTGGCAGAGAAATAAGTCAATCTCAAATCATTTTACCTTTATGGCATTTTAGGAAGGAATTCTTAACTAGAATTCATAAAGAAATTGAATCTGCTTTAGATATTATTATATTACTGTAGCCTCCACTTTTACAATATGTGCAAAACAACAGATTGGGATGGAAACTAAATATTTAGGACTTCCAGACCTCTTGAAATGTCAGAGTGTAACAACAGCAGGGAAATGATCACAGAAGCTATGTGGTGTGTTCAGGTATGGGGGAAGGAAGCTCAATTCCTTAACAGTGGATGATTACAAAGGCTGTATCTGAGAAATGTTGATTGCCCACCATGAATGAGTCAGTGACTATTTCTTGCTAAGAAAGCAAAGGCTGTAAATATAAAGCATCCAATTTTCAGAAAGTATGGTCACTGAATGAACAGAGAAATCTAAGAGGTGTTTCTCCCTTGGATCTAGCAGATAGAGTTCAAGGGCAGAGGTGGGCTGCTGCCGGTTCGGACCAGTTCGGGCGAACTGATAGTTCTGACCACCAACTGGACCAACCCACCCACCCCAGCACTATCCAAATCTATATAGCTCACTCTCTGGCTCACTCACCCCACCCACAAAGCCCAGCTCTACTCACCGCGGCTGCCCAAGAAGTTGTGCTGGAAGTTGGGCACATTAAATTGGCCTGTGTGCGCGGGCTCACATTTTCGGTTCTGCACTAGGCGAACCAGTTGTTAAATTATCTGAAGTCCACCTCTGTTCAAGGGCAATCTTAAACAAGTATTCTTAAGGCAAAGCTTAGTAAAATGAGAATATGAAAAGGGAAAAAGAAATAAAGACTTAGACTAATGGCACTTTAAGAAACAGAGATGAAATTGAACGAAACCTCTGAACTTATGTTTATGTTCTGATTTAAAACAAGAGCTTCAGTAAAAGAACTGAAGAAGCAAGCCACTGATTGATAGGGGAAGCTACAGAAAGTAATTGAATAAATAAAATTATCCTTCCCCCCAATTCATGTGGGGGCATGTAACATTGCTAGGAAGAACTTCCCTGGATCATCTAAGAGAATGGTCAAGAACACAGGTGTTTGTTTTTTCTATCCATACTTCCTGTCCATGGAAGAGGACTAGAAAAGGAAAGAAAAATACTACAGCTGAATGACTAAAGACCTTTTTTGGTTCTCAAAATATTATTAGGATTATCCACATGATGGGACTGGTAACACCTTGTGGAGTTGGAAAAGAGAAAAACAAGCCTCTGGAATACAAACATCAGATAAAGGCTTGTGTTTTGCAAAAGAAGTTTGAAGTGTTACTACAGTAGGCCCTCTTACACTGTACAATTAGAAAAGTCAGGGAGAACGTGGTTTTATTGATTTCATGGCTTTAATCTAATCAGAATAGAGCTGGACAGGATCTTGGAGGTGTTCTAGTCCAATCCCTGCTCAAGTAGGAGACCCTATATCATTCCTGCAAATGGCTGTGCAGTCTCCAGTGATGAAACGCCCACAACTTCTGAAGGCAAGCTATTCCACTGGTTAATTGTTCTCACTGTTAGGAAGTTTCTCCTTAGTTCTAACTTGCTTTTCTCCTTAATTAGTTTCCATCTGTTGTTTCTTGTCTTGCCCTCTAGTGCTTTTGGAAAATAAGTTGACTCCCCCCTCCTCTTTGTGGCAGCTCCTCAAATACTGGAACACTACTATCATATCACCCCTAACCCTTTTTTTCCCTCTAAACTAGCCATACCCAAATCCTGAAACCGTTCTTCATATGTTTTAGTCTCCAGGCCTTTCAACCTCTTAATTGATCTTCTCTGCACTATTTCCAATGTCTCAACATCTTTTTGTAATGTGGTTACCAAAACTGGATGCAGTTTTCAATTGTTTATAATTGTCTTTTATTGTCTATCATTTAATGCTCAGAGTGAGAAGAGGAAACAAAATGAGCTTGAATTGTTAGCACAGGAAGGCAAATGTGAATCAGAGGTATAATGGTGACCTCATAAGTCAATTGGAATATACAGTAGCACTTCAAGGGTGAAGGATGTTCAAAATGAATGGAAGATAGAGCAATGGAGGTGGAATTTCATTGTATGTTAAAAAATATTCAGACTGCTCAGAAATCAGTTGCACTAGGGTAAAATAATAAGTCACCATTTTTTTATATTAGGAATTTTGAAACTTAATGACATTACTAGCTTTGCATACTTAATTTCAGTAGGGTTTAAATATTAAGTCTCATTAAAATGAATTTTCCTTGAATAAAGATCAGAGAATCTTATTTTAAAATAAAATTATGTAAGATGTTGCTCCTTTATTATCTTAAAAAGCTGATATTGTACCATTCTTTTGTCTTCACATGTACATCAAAAGATTCATTCTGAAAATCAAGGGAATAAACATATTATCAGGCATATCATTCACTATTCTATGTCTTCGTAATTAAGGAAGGATAAAGAACAACCCAATCTTATTATTAAATCAATTTAAGTTTTAGATCTAATATACAGTTAAAATTATATCTGATGTTAACAACAGATTTCCTATTCACAAAATCATTCCCCTTCTGTAGTTGTTTTTTGTTTTATGGGACTTCTTTTGAAACAATTATTAGGAACCCAGAATCGTAGGCATAGAATTTTGGTGGTTCAAGTCCATAGGAGTTGAGGCAGCACATAGATACTGTAAATATATACATACATACTTACTCAATAAAACTTATTTCAAAATAAGTGTATATGTTTCAGTAACGTGCAGTCAGGTGAGGCAGGGGAGGCACAGCCTCACCACTCCCATCATGAAAAGAAAAAAAATGTAAAAGGAAAAAGCTGAGCTAGTTGCTGCCTCACCATGGATGACTTTAAAAAGCCTCTAAAAAATTCCCCAGGATCACAGTGGCGGGGACAGCAACTCCTTCCGCTGCGCTGCAGAGAAGAGCCACGCTGTGCAGGAGACTCCTCAGCGCTAGGCTCAGGTCAGCATGAGCCGCGGTCCCATTCCCCTCCTTCCTGAGCCAACATAAAGGGGACCATGGCTCGCACTGACCTGAGAATGGGAGAGAGAGAAAAGAGAGGGAAACAAATCAGGGGTAAAGAAAGGAAGAGAAAAGAAAGAAAGAAAGAAAGAAAGAAGGAAGGAAGGAAGGAAGGAAGGAAGGAAGGAAGGAAAGAAAGAAAGAAAGAAAGAAAGAAAGAAAGAAAGAAAGAAAGAAAGAAATTTTCTCATACCTATGAGGAAAGCAATGGAAAGCTAGATCTCTTACCAAGAAAACTGTAGTTTGCCAGAAGGCACAAATTGGAAGCAAGTCTGATTTTTTAAAAAGAAAAAAACAGAGATGGCAAAAAAATGCATCTGAAAATAAGATTATTTATAACCTTTATAATGGATAACGTATTATATTGTCAAACTCAAAAGGTTTTTGATACTTAATTGTCATCATCATCATCATCTGGTTTCTCTTCAGATCGTATAAATCTTTCACCTTTTACATCATCATCATCATCATCTCTCTCTCTCTCCTCCCCCCCCCCCTCCTCGGAAGGACTGTCGTCCCTTGTGGAAAACACAACAAGGAACTCCTTGGCTCCTTGCTCCCCTCCCCCCCAAAAAATAAGAAAGAAAATCTTTTTCTCTTTTTTAGTTGTTGTTGGCCACTGGTGGTCACCGCTTATGGTCCTCAGCAATACGTTCTTGCCCGCCACCCCTTCGAAACGCGCAAGGATGGGACAAAACAGCATGGATCCTTTTATTAAAAACCCCTGTATTACAAAGGCATTTTAATAAAAAGATTGTGATGACGTCAGTGCCTCACCAGCCATAAACCTCACCACACGTCACTGATATATTTGTATGTATATGTTGGCAGTCAAGAGTCCAGGGGATCCCCAAAGTGTGAACACAGGTTCTGAGTGGTGGAGTATGTGTATATACATTTATACATTTATCTATAAATCTCTCTCTATTCCATAGTTCCTCAATTCTCATTTAAATTCATGTATCGTTTCCATTATGAAAAAGAGCTCACCTCTCCTAGCATTATTTTCTCTTGTAAAGGAAGTTCAGTCAAAGGCAAAATCACAGTTGACTTTCCTTCCAATGAAGCCAGCTAAATAGATACATATATATATATAAGCACTTAAAAGAAGAAAAGTTGTGAACATTTAATACATAAATGTTACATGCTGAAACACAGATTAATACTAGATGATAGATGACATCTATCTATCTATCTATCTATCTATCGATCGATCGATCGATCGATAGATAGATAGATAGATAGATAGATAGATAGATTTTTTTCAATTATAAAAAATAAATGACATTTCTGAAGGGTGCAACCAGTATTTACTTCTGCAGTCAGAATTTTCCCAGCAGCTTAATTCACTTTCTCCAAATCAACTTTAGAAGATGCCCTAGCTCTCACAAATAGATTGTACAATATTTGCAAGTTGTAATAGAGAGTAGTTGGTTCCCCACTTAGGTGGACAAGGTTTATTGGATATAAACTTAAACTTAAAAAGTGGTGCAAAAATGAAGATTGTATTTTGGTACCTTTGTCCCTGAGAAAAATTGGGAAAGAACTGTCCTAAAAAACCGTTGAAAACAATTAGTCCTTTTTTCTCAATCTAACAAATTAAATTGAGCAAGTGGGTTCAGGACTGAGATTCTCAACTTCAATAGCTTTAAGATGAAGTCCACACAACTTAAAGTTGCTGAGGTGAAGAAACATTAAATCAGGGTAACAGAATTTGTCAAAACATTTCCTTCTTCATTTATTTCAGCCATATAACCATTGAAGCAGTACTATCCAAGATAACGATACCTTTGACCAACATATTTGTGTAGGTAATGTGATCTCCAGATTTGACTGATGATTCTTGATATAATGAAATTTAATGATGTCACTACTACTCTGACTGGAATCAGGACCCAATGAAATCTTCTGTGTTTCTTCAAAAGAACCCTTGACTGTAACGGTTAAATCACCTTCTGCATGGATAGAAAAAAACCAAATAATATTAATAATAACTGTTTCTAGGCTTCCACTAATAAGACACCCAGAAATTTGGAGTAAACCAAATTTCTGTGCTGCTAATCTGAATTTTCAAGGCAAATTCATTTCTTTTAACAACTTTTTTTAAAATGTAAGACGGGAAGCATCTTATGAGAAATAAACAAAGGAAACAAAAGTCATATTTTTCTTAGTTCAAGAGCAGTTTCTCAAAAACAATTCACCCCCTGAAGGGAGTTTTACCTTCACAAATGGCAGAGGAGTTTGTGTATATGATCTTTCTCGAAGAAAGTGGTTCACCCTATTTGCAGTGACAGACATCCAAATCAGCATACTGGCAAGCACCACATTTTCCCCCAATGCCTCAGAAATGACATTTTGTCAGTATTCGTGTCATTTCATGTGGTAAGAAATGAGAATTCCTTCAGAGTGGGCTTAGGAGTTATTGTTTGTATTCAGATAAGGACAATGAGCTATAAGATAAATTCATACACTGTAACATGCTATACAGCTCTGAATGCATCCATTGAAAGCTGAAATAACTAAAGAATCATTTTCACTTATTTATTTATTAAATCTATATGCTGCCCATCCAGGGGTGGGTTCCTGCCAGTTCTAACCTCTTCTATAGAAGAGGTTCCACAAATCTACAGTGCCGTTTAGAACCGGTTTCAGCTCACCCACCCCCATCCACACATCATCAAGATGAAGAACGAGAGGAGGAATTCTGGGAGTTGAAGTCCACAAGTCTTAAAGCTGTCAAGTTTGAACACCCCTGGAGTTTTTTTTTTCTAAAGGGTTAGGGGTGCAAGGGTAACAGCTTTAAGACTTGCATGCTTCAAATGCCAGAGTTTCTGAGCCAAAATTTTGGTTGCCACTCCCACCCGGTCATATGGCCAGCAAGCCACTCCCACAAAGCAGGCCAAACCTACAGAAGAGGTCCTAAAAATTTTTGAAACCCACCACTGTGCCCATCTCATATAGCAGTGATGGCTAACCTTTTTGTTGTTGGATGCCAAAAATGTGAGCGAGCGTGCACAATAGGGCACATGTCTGCCAGCATCGATAATGAAAAGCACGCCCCACATGCGCATGTGTGCACAACTCCACACACACTCCCCCACACACACATGTCACACTGTTTGCCTCTAAGCTGAACTTGGTATTTCCTCCAGGGATCCGTAGGAAGTTATTTGTGCCCTCTCCAGGCTCCAGGAAAGTCTCTAGAGCCTGCAAAGGGCGAAAAATGGGCCCCACGGGCCTACCAGAAGTTCTGAAACAATGCACACTGGAGCTGGTGGCTCGTGTGCCAGCAGATATGGCTCTGCGTGCCACCTATGGCACACATTCAATAGGTTCACCATGACAGTCATTTAGCATCTTAGTCTTCCTAGTTCTAACCCAAAGCAACCCAGGCAAAACCAACTCATAATGCAATGACCTCACTTGTGAATTGCTTCAGTTTCTCCGTATCCACTCTGACTTCCAGACATGAAACTTCACGTGACTGTAAAAACAATGGATATCAGTTACACAAAGATTCACTGGTCAAGAGTCCTATTTTGTTATTCAAACTAATGCAAGAATCTTGACTCGACCCTACTAACCCTACTAAGTTTCTCACTTTCCAGCTGCTCTCTTTTCATCTGATATACTTCTATATCAGAAAAATTCTGATATATTTCTATATTTAAAAAATATCTCTTGATTTTTTTTGCTCTTCCAGTTTCCTGTTTCTTTCTTCTATTTCTCTCAAACAATTCGAATCAGAGATTCATGACTATATAGATAAGTTCATTAGTATGACCCACATATTTGTGGGTAATAATGGAAAATGTGTTACCACCATCAAAAACATCAATTGCTGCATACATGAAACTTCTATAGTGATCTATAGGTGGTGCCTCCTCCAGGCTGTAAAAATGTAATCAGCCACTAGTTAGCAGCTGAGAATTAGGGGTTTTAAGTCTCTTTGCTGCCATCTAGTGTTCATCCAGATTTTTCAGCCTAGATATGGTATGCCTATTCTCTTCAGAACCCTGTAAATCAGTTGGTAACTTTGTTTGTTCCCAAGCTTTATGACACTAGAAGTGATCTCATAACATGAATAGGCACATAATTCCTGAGATTTAATACTATCTTGGGCAAAGGAGCCTGTTTTATACCAGGTCAGATTATTTGTTATTCTACACTTATATTGCCTATTCTGATTAGCGATCACTGATCTCTCATCTCCGTATCACTTGCTACCTTAAGTGGAGGTACTGTCAGACTAAGCCTAAAGACACAGATTCAGTCAAGTCCATTTCTTTATTTGTTTATATGTAATGACAAAATCTTGCCAGACTAAAGCTATAAACTTCTAACCTAATAGATACTTCCTGGCAAATTCTACGGTGTGGCTACCTGAACCTTTTTCTCCCTCTAACACCCAGTTCAGGACTATGAAGTCTCTTGTTTAGGGCACCTTTCTAGAATATGCTGCATCATCCCTGAGAAACCACGGAGATATTGTCACGGAGGTATTTTCCCAATCATCCAATTGCACATTCCATCACAGGTGCTATGGATTAGACATGAGATCTTTGCATTTTGCACATGCGAAACCTGTGCTATGTTGCTGAGCTATGGTTCTGTCACAAGACAATACTCATCCTGAACTTTTATCCTATGACTAAGGCTGTTGGACCCAGTAGATGCCCGATGAGTTGGAGTAAGCTGCCTGATTCATTAATTAAAAAATTACCCTATTTTTTTTTAACAACTATGGATAGGATATCCAATGCATAACAGTGTTTGTGACACATGAGAATGAAATAGCCATAATTATACTCTTATTCTGAGTCACATATTTCTGTCACCTAGATTGCACTACATACAACATTGTTGCAACAGTTAAGCCATCCTGTGGTTTCCCTCTTGCTCTCTAATGGGTGATGAGGATTCAATCACTTTAGAAAATCACTTTAAAAATAAATCATGATTACCACCAATACTCCGTTTGTAATGATGTTTTCAGGATGATCTGGTCTACAAAACAAAATCAAAGAACATAGAGTTATAATCTAGTTTTTTTTAAAAAATATGTATGGAAAAAACAAAGTCCAAATGCCTTTTAAAAAAGCACCCTTGGGTTAACCATGACCTGCATGACTGAGAATCTCCATAGACATAAATTCTCTATGGCTCATTTAGTTACAAATTCCTTTATGTATGTCTTTTTTCACTGCATATTTAATCATCATTTGCAATCCCTTTTGACAAATGAGAAATTGAAATGGAAAAATAGGGAATATTACTGTACATTAGTTTCTGTTGGTTTGGATATATTTGATTGTTAAGTTACTGTGGACCATCACTTGTATCATAATGTCACAACCAACCATTATTTGAGGTTATAGAGCTGCTAAAACTCTGAACGTTAAACTACAAATGTTACAGGTGGCACATCTAGCGTTAACCCACAATCCTCAATACCCCAAGGACTTACTAAGGAATACCTTTTAGGGAATTACTTTAAATACTCAATACAGTAGATAGGCAGAGTGTAAGCCAAACAAATTAAAAAGTGCTACTGAAAATTAGACTGCACATTACTATGCTACTGTAAATTAGTATGCAAATTAGTGTAGCTTGTATTCCATAATGTTTTTCATCATACAAAAAACTCTGGTTTAATGTTTGTATTTCACCTTTCTTATTCTGGTCTATGAACGGATTCCCTGTCCAGTTGTGGGTGGGCGTCGCGATGGTGGGCGTGTCCTAGTCGGCCTCCTGCACCACAGTGAGGGTAGGGTTTTGCCTTCCCCGGGCTCTGGAGGCTTTTCCTTGATCCTCTGGGAGGGTGAAAACTGCCTCCCCCAGGCTCTGGAGGCTGGAAATGGGCCTTCCATTTCTGGCCTTCCGGGACTTCCAGGAGGGTCACTTTTCCCCCTCCCTGAGCCTCTACATAGGCCCTGCACTTACCTAGCATCCAAAAGGGGCAATGTGGAGACTCCTGGGAGGGGAGGGGTGGGAGGGGAGGGGCCAACCAGGGGTGGTATTTGGAGGTTCTCTGAACTGGCCATAATGTTAGCTATAGGTTCTCCTGAACCCGGGCAAACCCGTACAGCCCACCCCGTCTATGATTGTAATAAAGATTTAATTGATTTAATACAAACTTCTATTACTGAAATGGAAAGTAATTATTTTTTTTCTCATCGCTCCTCTCTATTACAACTTTTGGTGATACTTCTGATTCTGTTCTAAAAGATTTTCTTTCTTATTTGGAGCCGATTTTAAAATTACAAATTTTAAAAGTGATTTTAAAAAACCATTTGGTTAACAGAATACTATGGAATGCTACTGTTGAGAAACATCACCATAAATAAATTAAATATCAGTACAGGTAGTCCTCTACTTACAACAGTTTGTTTAGTGACTGTTCAAAGTTATAACAGCACTGGAAAAAGTGGCTTATGACCATTTTTCACATTTGCGAACATTGAAGCAACTCCACGGTCATGTTACATGTTACATTGGGATGCTTGACAACTGGCTCACATTTATGATGGTCCCCATGTCCCAGCTTTCAGAAGCCCTGTTTGTTTTTGCATAGCATGTATTCAAAGAAGCATAATCCATACATTTTCACTTTTATTGATTTTATTTATATCTTGCAATTTTACTTGCATGAATAATCAAGGTGGCTTACAAAAATGCAATAAAAAATAGCATTAGCTAGCTATTTAAAGCTGACTTGACATTCAGATTTACTTGTAAATATGTACAGAGTGAGTTTCATTGTTTTCAAAACTAGTTAGTCTTCTGCTTGAGACTCCCAGACAAGAGAGACATAACCATCTAGCAAAATGCACAATAAAAATAGGTGTGCATTATTTCATTTAAATTGTATGAACTTGCCCTCCTATTCTAACAGGTTTTTAGCTTTCAATACAACATGGCCTAAAGCAGGAGTCCCTCATCCCTGGGCTGCAGCCTGGTAGCAGTTTGCAACCCATTCAGAACTGGGCTGTGCAATTGGTGGGTGAGCACATGCCCGCTGCCTGCACAGAATCATCCCCTCTCTCCCCTCCCCCTACCATCACCGTTACCAGTCCACAAAGATGAAAAGGTTGGGGACCACTGGCCTAAAGCTTCTCTTAACAATTCCTCCTCTCTTGTTTAAACAGGCTTATGTTTATGGTCTCTAAACTTGTTCGTTTGCTTGCAGACATTTCATTACCAAACTAAGTAATTAAGTGAGGTTTCAATTTCTCACTTAGTGAAGCAAGTAAGAAGCAGAACTTCTGATTATTCAATAGCACTAAGTTGTATTAGCTGTCTGGTTTTGGCTGTTTTTGTCATATAAAGTCGGGGGGGCTGCTACTGGTTCACCCAGGTTCTGGAGAACCTGTAGCTAACGGTATGGCTGGTTCAGAGAACCTCCAAATCCCACCCTTGGCTGGCCCCACCCACCTCTCTCCACCCCTCCCACCCTGCCCCTCCCCTCCCAGGAGTCTCCACGCGGCCCATTTTGGATACAAGGTAAGTGTAGGCCCACACAGAGGCTCAGGGAGGGGGGAAAACAGGCCTCTCAGAAGTTCCAGAAGGCTGGGAAATGGCTGGAAGTGTTTCCAGCCTCCAGAGGGCCTCCAGAACCCAAGGCAATTTTCATCCTCCTAGAGGCTTGAGGAAGGCTGAAATTAAAGGAGTATAGACTGAAAATAACTCCATCGTTATGCTTCTCTTCTACTGAGCTGGGCATACCTTTAGTTTGTATGATCTATTTTACTGGATTTGTCAGCTAGAAGGTTAGCAGTTTGATGCCCAAGCAGCTTGTAGTGGGCTCAGTTCCCATTTTTGCCCCACCTCCTGCCAACCTAGCAGTTCAAAAGTATGCAAATGCAAGTAGATAAATAGCTATAACTTCAGTGGGAAGTGTTGGCCACATGACCACAGAAGTGTCTTTGGAGAATGCAGTTTCCCTCCGCTAAGAAATGGAGATGAGCACTGCCCCTAGAATCAGACATGACTGAACAGGGAAAACCATTATCTTTTATTTTACCTTTGATCATATTTTTTCCTATATTAGAGACAGAGTCATGTGAAAAATGGGAGCTAGGGAAGAAAGATACCAATTTGGAATGTCTCTGAACTAATGCTGTTTCCCTAAAAACCTGGTACCAACAACTGGGCTTATATACAAGCCAATCCCTATCTGAGTAGTGACCACTATTGTTAGAAATATTGCATTAAAAAATCTGAATGTGTACCATTACCTATTTCTTCCCAATCATTCTTTCTAACTCCTCACAGATAAAATGTTAGCAAACAAGAAAAGTTCTAAACAACCTGCTCCTTGCTTCTATTTGTAGTAGGACTTTGTTTGCATTGGGGAATCTTTAAAAGCCCTACATGATCTAGTCCAGTGGTAGTCAACCTGGTCCCTACCACCCATTAGTGGGTGTTCCATCTTTCATGGTGGGCAGTAGGGGTTTGCTGTAACTCTGCTTTATAAATTTTATAACGTTACTTCCCTACTTTATAAATCACCATTACTGTGGAACCGGTGGGTGGTTAGAACATTTTACTGCTAACAGGGATACAAAAGTGGGTGGTAGGTATAAAAAGGTTGACTACCCCTGATCTACTCTTTCGTATATGGAACAGGCTACTTTTAAAAATTGTTATGGAGAAAAAATATTTTATACTCTACCTGGAATATTGTACTGGTGCCTATCTTTTCTTTAGTCTGCAACCTACTGTTTGATAATCCTACAAAATGATGGTCTTGTGTGCTCACTAGAAGACTTCCTTAAAATGTTTTTTATTTATTTCAAAGCCTAGGTTATTTTCAAAAGTTCTAGGTCAGTGATGGCTAACCTTTTTGTCATCGTGTGCCCAAAGCAAACGTATGCTCACACCCATAATGCAATGCACGTGTGACACACACGCATTGTGTGCGACCTCCCCTGCCCCATGTATGCATGTGCGACACACACACACACATGCACGCATCCTGTTTTGGGCCTGGCAGGCCTCCTGGGAGCCTCCTGGGACCAAAAACAGGGTACAGGGGGAACATGGGAGGCTGCCTCACCCCTCATGCTCCCCCATTCCACCACCACCCCACATGCACGCACATCTCCTGTATGTGCCCCACCCCTTGTGCAATGTGCAGCAGAGACCCAAAAAATCAGCTAGCCAGCAGGAGACACGCGTGCATACGGAGTGGAGCTTAGCTGGGGTAACGGCTCGCATGCCCGCAGAGAGGGCTCTACATGCCACCTGTGGCACGCATGCCATAGGTTCGCCATCATGGGTCTAGGTTATTTTCCTAGGAAACAAATGATACAATTGACAGTATCTGCCTATTGGTATCCAAAGAATTATATAGAAATTATAGATTACATCTTGGTTTATGTCTACTTTTCAATATTAACAGCTACAAGATGGATCAGCTTTTGATTCATAGAACCAGAGAGTTGGAAAATATCCACAAGGTCATCAGATCCAAGATTCTGCATACTTTAAGATTCACTGCATCATCCGCAATAAATATTTTTGTTCCTCTTCTTGTTTACAACTCTTTGTTTTCCAATGAGCATCATTTGTGCCAAAGAAGCATGTCAGTAACTACTTTGAGTTTTTGTAAGTTTGTGTTTGCATCGTTATCAGTAATAATGAGCATGTTGTCTTTGTTCAAGTTCTTTTTCAATTGTTCTTTTTGCATCTTGGAGCGGAAGGAGGAGGACGCGACAAGAAGGTAGTAAAACAGCAACCTTTATTCTAGCAGAGTAAACTATGATTAACCTGGCGTGGTTCGCGCCAAACATTTATACCCCCGGGTTTGAGCAATGAGCCAATGGGGCGTCGAGTGTCTCGGCCAATCAGGGAAGACATTGAACCGGCTCCGCCCGCAAGCCAGTATTCAACACCCCTCCCCCCCTAGTCAAGTACCCTCACGAAGGGCAAACATAGTCCTGTAGATAGGTGGGACGGTGCCGCTCTCGTCCCGACCTTCGTAGCTCCCCGGCAGCTGTCGTCGGGGGGGGAATCGCCAACAGAGGCAAGTCTGTGGCGGAACGGTGATCCTGTGATGCGGCCCCGAGAGATGGCGCTCCAATTGTCTGAGATGGTATCTCCGCAACAGCCGGAGTATCCGACGATGGACCCGTACAATCTGGTTGGAATATATGGTCAGAGTCTCGATAAAGGCTTTGAGGGAAAGAATGGCCAAATGAGGCACGTCTGTCCGAAAAGTTCGTATCGGCTTGTCCCCCATTCCCCGAGGAAAGGCAGTCCGTTGGGGATAAGGTCATCAAGGGTAGCTCACGCTGAGGGCGAATGTCTGGGGGGCCCGGGCCGTCTATTTCCGCAGGGAGGCGGCGCCTTAACTGGTCCAGGTGGCGCCTCCATTGCGTTCCGTCGGCCAGACCGGCCCTGAAGGAACAGGGGCCAGTCAAAGCTGTGATTGTTGCGGGAACCCACCGTGGATCCCCTGAAAAGGAACGAGCCCAAACGGGATCCCCTAACTTAAACGTATGGGACGGAAGGGCCCCCAAGTTGCTCGGTAAATCCCCTGCATAAAGTGGATGGAGCCTATCTAGGGGGGTTCGCAATCTCCTACCCATCAAGAGCTCCGCAGGACTTTTATTAGTTGTTGGACAGGGTGTAGAGTGCTGGCTCAAGAGATAGGCCGCCACTCTCTCCTGCCAGTCACCCTGGTCCATGCGGCCCAAAGCTTCTTTAGCTGAGCGAACTGCGCGCTCCGCCCTACCGTTACTAGCTGGATGATACGGGGCTATGGCCGCGTGTCTAATCCCTTGCTCTGCCAAAAATTCTTGGAACATAGTGGAGGTAAACTGGGGCCCGTTGTCTGAAACTATCACATCTGGTAGCCCGTGTGTGGCGAACATCTTACGAAGAGCCCTCACGGTACTCTCTGCCGTAGTGGAGGTCATGATTACCAACTCCACCCACTTAGAGTAAGCATCAACCACTATCATAAAGTTTCGGCCGTGAAAGGGACCGGCAAAATCAATGTGTAAACGGGACCATGGGCCTCTAGGGATTTCCCACTCACGAGGGGCGGCTGTGGGGGGATTCGGCCTAGAATTTTGGCATATTCTACATCGACCTACATAATCTGCGATTTCCGAGTCTAACAAGGGCCACCACACATAGCTACGGGCTAAAGCTTTCATTCGCGCTATACCTGGGTGATTTTTATGGAGCGCGGGCAGGATTCGTGCCCGTAGAACTTTGGGGATCACTACCCTATCCCCCCAAACAAGGCAACCCCCGTGAAGGGCAAGTTCGGCTTGTCGTGCCTTAAACGGTCGAAATTCTTCCGCTACCTTTTTTTCGGGCCACCCCCTCAACACCCATGAAGCTACTTGGGACAAAATGGGGTCAGCCTTTGTGCAAGCTGCAACATCCGCGGCTGAAACGGGGAGATCGGATTCAGCAATAGACAAAATGGAGAGAGAAGGCACGAGGGCTGTGTCCGTCTGTGGCAAAGGGCAACGACTCAGGGCGTCTGCGTGCCCTAGCTGCTTACCCGGACGGTATACCAGCGCATATGAATACGCCGCTAAAAACTCAGTCCAACGTGTCATGCGGGGAGACAAAATGGGGGGGGTTGGCTTATCGCCCGCCAATAGGCCTAAAAGCGGCTTGTGATCCGTAACAAGGGTGAAATTCCTACCGTAAAGGTAGTCATGAAAACGCTTAATACCGGACACTGCAGCTAGAGCTTCTTTGTCAATTTGGCTATAATTTCGCTCCGTTGACGAGAGCGTCCGGGAGTAGAAAGCTATAGGAGCCTCTGAGCCGTTCGGGAGGACATGGCTCAGGACCGCCCCTATGCCATAGGGAGAGGCGTCACACGTTAAAACTAGGGGCATCCTGTCGCTATATTGAATTAGGACTGCTGACGAGGTTAAAATGTCCTTTATAGCCGCGAACGCCTGCGCTTCACGGCTACCCCATTTCCAGGCCGCTGACCGGTCAAGCAATCGATGTAACGGTCCAGCTAACGACGCCTTGTGGGGAATAAAAGGGGCATAAAAGTTTAAAAGCCCCAGGAACGCCTGCAATTCCGCCCTCGAGGTGGGTGCAGGAGCGTTTTTTATGGCCGCAACTTTCGAGGGAGTGGGGTGGATGCCCTGTGCATCAATAAGGAATCCCAAAAACTCTACTTGGGGAACAGCAATTTCGCACTTGCTGCGCTTTAACTTCAATCCAGCCTCCCTAAAACGTGTAAGAACCTCCCGCAGTGTTTTTAGGAGTTCCAGGTGGCTAGGGGCTGCAACCAGGACGTCGTCAAAATAAGGAACGACGCCTGGGATCCCATGGAGCAACCGCTCCATGAGGCTCTGAAATATCCCTGGGGCAACCGAAACGCCAAATTGGAGGCGGCGGCAACGGAAAGCCCCGCGATGGGTAACAATGGTCTGGGCTGTAGCCGCATCATCGTCTACGGGAAGCTGCTGATAGGCCTGTGCCATATCCAGCTTGGCGAAAATGCGGCCTTGCCCCAAAGAGTGAAGTAGATGTTGCACTACAGGAACAGGATATGGATTTGCCTGCAGGGCCAAGTTGATGGTCGACTTATAGTCGGCACATATCCTCACCGATCCGTCGGGTTTGACCGGGAGGACTATAGGGGTTTCCCAAAGGGCATGATCTACGGGCTCTATTACCCCCTGCTCTATAAGCTTATCCAATTCAGCATCTACCTTTGCTCTCAATGCAAAAGGAACCCTACGTGCCTTCAGCCTAATAGGCGCGACCTGGGGATTGAGGCAAAGGGAAATGGGGGTGCCCTTATAACAACCTAATTTCCCATCGAACACATCTGCGAACTCATCCAAAACGCTATCTACGGCACGGGGAACTACCCTATGCACCCCTTCTATAGTGAGGCCCAAAACGGGGAACCAATCTAACCCCAGGAGAGCGGGCAGGTTATCCTTAACAATTAAAACTGGAAGTTTCCCCTTAAAATCTCCGTATTCCACCCGGATGTGGAATATTCCTGCCGTGGGAATCCCATTTCCCTGGTAATCTAAGAGGGAGACCCCGGCAGGGCGCAATTTACTCTGAGGAACCCTAGGGCAAAGGCGGGAAAACAAAGCCCAAGATAAAAGGGAACGGGAAGACCCGGAGTCCACCTCCATTCGGCAAGGCTGACCTTCAAGACGAACGACGGTGCTAATTTTGCGACCGCCGGCAGGGACGTGGGAAGCCTGATAGACTACGCACTCAGCACTAGGGAGCTGGTGGGTTGAATAGCAGTCCTCAGCTCGCCTCGCTGGACGTGGTTGTTGGCGGCGTTGCAATGTCTGACGCTGGTTGCTGGGCTGCATGAACGATGGGGCTGGCAAGAGAGCCCGGCAAACCTTGGCGAGGTGTCCTTCTCCTCGGCAACGGCGGCAGACAGCGGAACGAAACGGGCAAGATACGCGGCTGTGGCGGCCGCCGCATCCACAGCAAGGCATGTTTGAAGCTGGCTGAACGGACGTCGGTGGTTGCTGGTGTGGCCTCTGCTTCGACTGCGTCCTCATCTGTCCGACGGTTTCCTCCTCCTCGTCTTCCGTGGGGGAGAGGTCGTCAACGAGGTTCGTCTGATTGGAAGGCCCCGCAGCGGTTTGCGTGAAAGGTTTCAGCTGAAGGCGTTCCATGTCGGCCGTGGATTGTTCGGAAAGTTCTGCTGCTCGCGCAGTCTCCACAGCTTGCGCCAAAGTAATCTTGTGGTTCCGGAACATACGGCTGCGCAATTGTACGTCGCGGACCCCGCATACAAACTGCTCCACAAGATTCTCCTCTAGGTCTGCAAAATCGCATTGGGCGGCCACTGTGCGCAATGCCTCGAGGAACTGACTGATAGATTCGCTGGGCTTCTGCACTCGGCGGCGAAAAGTAAACCGACGAGCAATCAAAGAAGGTGAGGGGGCGTAATGGTCCCTCAACCTGGACATTAGCTCGTCCCACCCAAGTTTGTAAGCTGGCCTCGGAGCGGCCAGGGCTCTCGCAGAAGCAAACATAGAGGGCTCGCAGCAAGACAGGAAAAAGCTGCACTTCTCCTCGTCAGTCTGTGCCCTGTTCTTTGACGCGATTAAATAGCATTCAAAACGCTCCATGAAGCCGTCCCAGGATTCTCCCGCAGACCCAAACGGCGCGAAAGGAGGAAGCGCTGTTGCCATTCTGATGCAAAAGCCAGGGAAAAGGAAAAGAAGAAACAGAGAAGATTTTTGTTCGCTGCCGGCGTTCCTGACCTGAAAAGTATGGTTCAAACGCGGAGGCAAGCTGGTTTGTTCTTCTCTGTGGTCACGGGAATCTCATCCCACCTTCGTCGCCAGTTTTGCATCTTGGAGCGGAAGGAGGAGGACGCGACAAGAAGGTAGTAAAACAGCAACCTTTATTCTAGCAGAGTAAACTATGATTAACCTGGCGTGGTTCGCGCCAAACATTTATACCCCCGGGTTTGAGCAATGAGCCAATGGGGCGTCGAGTGTCTCGGCCAATCAGGGAAGACATTGAACCGGCTCCGCCCGCAAGCCAGTATTCAACAGTTCTCAACTTTTCAAAGCAACGATTCTTTCCTTTGCATCATACCATTGGGAATTGAAGCTTAATGGCTAGAGTTGGTGGTGAGCGATCTGGTTTTCCTTCAAATAGCATTGAGGAATTTGTTCTTCCTGTGATCCAAGATATTTTCAATAATTTTCCCAAGCAATTTATCAAAAGCATCAATTGTCCAGGCTTCCTGATCATTAGCTTTTATAGGGGTAGCTTGCAGCTGGGAAGACTACAGCCTTGTCAATATGTATCTTCAGTGTACCTTCAGTGACAGTATGATATGTGTTGTACCTCAATATGTTTAGTACACAGTATGTAATGTACCTCTGTCTACCATTATTTTATCTAGAATTGTCATAGTTTTTCCCCAAGAGCAGACTTCTCTTTATTTCATTATTACAGTAACTATAGCACTGAATTCTAGGAAGAGAAAAGTCTATTACTACTACAAATTATTCTCTGCCTATTTCTTCTAATTCTTCTCTACACTGAGTAAATCTTGCCTATTGACATAATCTTGCTTTGTTTTAAATTTGGATCCATACAATGCTCAATGTAGCATGTACAATGGACCATTTTTCTACATGGTATTGATTGGATTTCTTATTTCAGTTTGCTCCAATTTATCAATTTTGTGCTACAGCATTTTTTTTTTCTTGTCAGCACTTGGTGGCCATATGAAATAGACAATTTTTTTTTAAAAAAAATTATTTTATTTATTTATTTATTTAATTTGTATGCCACCCACTCTCAAAGAGACTCAGGGCGGCTTACAAGTAAAAAAAGAAAAAAGGGAAAGACATACAAAAACAAGACAATAGTAAAAGATCCACAACATTCACAACTTAGGATAGGGCTGGACAAAATCAACAGCCCCAGGCCTGCCGGAACAGCCAGGTCTTGGTCGCTTTGCGGAAGGCCGGAAGGGTAGTAAGGGTCCGGATCTCTGCGGGGAGATCATTCCATAGGGCCACACCTTATTATAGTTTCTTCATCGTCAAAATTAAATCATCAACAATTAAAAGCCTGTTTAAATATATGTGTTTATGGCTTTTAATAAGTAACAAAGACATTAATCTTCTCAATCTAGCAGGTACTACAATCCAGAGAATCAGGATAACTCCAGAGAAGGCTTCATTTTGATTCACCATAAGATGAAATTATGGAAACTGCGCACCAACTGCCTCATGTGATCTTAATATTAGACTAGTGATTTCTATTTTTTGTTCTGGCATATGCAGTGTTCCCTCCTCTAATTTTTCACCACAATAATCCTAATTCAGGTTTGAGCTACATGGAGTCCTTGTTGATCTCTGTTAAGTCCTCAGACTTACGACAATGTCAAAAGCATTGCCAGCTACAAGACTCCCCTGATTGGTTAAGACGCGAGCAGCTTTTCAGCGGGAAAATGCAGCCTTCTGATTTGTTCAGCCACCTGACAGCTACTATATAAAGAGCTGTGAGACGGCCAATGTTGTTGTTGCCGGTTCAGGAGTTGCCTTGCATTTAGCACTGTTAGCTGTTACAATAAAGTTTGTTTGTTACTGTCCAACCTCTGTCGCTGTACTGTCCTGTCACCTCAGTTCTTGCCTGCCTAGTTCTCCATACAGAGCAATCTCTAAGCTTGGTTGTTTGTAGGTGTTTCATTTCCTGACTAAGTAATGTGACCACTGCACAAGTTAGCTAGTCAGGTAATTAAATGTCTGCAAGAAACAACCAAGTTCAGAGACCACCAAAGATTCCACAACCTTAATTCTCTGTCAGGTAGGCTAGGCTGAGTGTGATTAACCAAAGTCACTCGGTGAGTTTTTACATAGTAGAGGCTGAAGTTGAGTCTCACTACTCCCAATTGACCACCCTAATCATATTATAGCAATAGCAATAGCAGTTAGACTTATATACTGCTTCATAGGGCTTTCAGCCCTCTCTAAGCGGTTTACAGAGTCAGCATATCACCCCCCACAGTCTGGGTCCTCATTTCACCCACCTCGGAAGGATGGAAGGCTGAGTCAACCTTGAGCCATGAGATTAGAACCGCTGAACTGCAGATAACTGTCAGCTGAAGTGGCCTGCAGTACTGCACCCTAACCACTGCACCATCTCGGCTTTTAAGATAATTACTTGCATTTTCAAGTATTCTGAAGTAAATACTTGCATTATAAAAATGAAGTGTACAAATTAATACATCTGACACATATCTTCAGATTAGGATCATGAAAATAACTGCATGAAAACATGGGACAATAGTCTAATTAGGAGAGTAAATGTTTTAAAAAATGGTAAGTGCTAATGTAAAAATTGTGAAAAAGATCAACCCCGTTTATTTAATAAAAACAAAAGAATGTACAATATATTTTATGTTCTTTTCATCAGCTTTTAATTCCTCCACACATTTTATTTACAATTTTTTTAAAACTGTCTTCTTTACTGCAGTTTTCTTGATGATGTCTAGGAATACAACTTCAAATCTGTTGGAAAGCAAGAAAGAAATATAATTATATTGCTATTCACATCAGAGGATCTTGGATTTGTTCAATATACCCAGTTTTCTAGAAATTCATGCTCCAAAATAATGTCCTCTTTCACCTGCATTTCATAAGATGGTAATTGCAGAGCTAGTAGAAACTATATCCATCAATACTGATAGGAGGGAAGAGGCCATAGCCTCTACAGTATGGGGTGCCTCATGGCTTGGTTCTCTCTCCTCTCCTGTTTAGTAGCCATGCAAAACTGTGGAGTGAGGTGATCTGACAGTTTAGGGTAATGCAATATTCAAATGATACCTTGCTATCTATTTCCACCCCAGACAATAGCATGGATGTGCTATCTCAGTGTCTGATTGCTGTAGAGCAGTGGTTCCCAAACTTGGCAACTTTAAGACTTGTGGACTTCAACTCCCAGAATTCTCCAGGGAGCTCTGCTGGCTGGAGAATTCTGGGAGTTGAAGTCCACAAGTCTTAAAGTTGCCAAGTTTGGGAACCACTGCTGTAGAGGCTTGGATGGGAAGCAATGGGATCTGATTCAATCCAAGCAAGAAGGGTATTTAGTCTTCCTGAGAGAAAAGCTCTTTCATTCTTGGTACTGGTTAGGGTTGCATTATCCCAGACAGACCCGCTGCCTAATCTGGGGATCAACTTGGAATTGTGGCTCCTGTTTGACGAACATGTGGCAGTGGTGGCTACGAGGTCCTTTGCACACCTTCAGGCTGTGTGCCAGTTATACTCATTTCTGGACTACGCAGTTGCTCACAGTCACTTATGTTCGCATTACCCCTCATTTGGCTTACTGTAATGGATGGAGCTTCCCTTAAAGAGAATTCAGAAACTTCACAAAGAGTTAATGGTGCCAGTTATACAGCACAAGCAATACCACTACTACAGGAGATGTATTTCTACTTAAAAGTCAAGGTACTGGTTGTTATTGTAAAGCCTTATGTGGCTTGTGTTAGATCGGCAGAGGCTGCTGCCGAGCTGTCATTCGTAAGTCCGAGGACTTACTAGGCTATAACAGCTTGGGACCAGGTTACCTAAAGGTTCTTCCCAATAATTTCTACCTGTCAAATTTAGTCTAGTAGATTGGGGGTGCTGCAGATCCTGGCACCCAAGGAACATTAGCTTGCAGGACCAGGAGTCAGACCTTCTCAGCACATTGTTCCCAACAATCTAGGTCCTCATTTTACCAACTTCAGAAAGATGGAAAGCTAAGTCAACCTTGAGCTCCATCAGGATAGAATTCCAGGTTGTACTGCACACTAACCACTGCGCCACCAGGGCTCCTAATAATTATTATAATTCTTGATTGCCTCTACGTATTATTTGCAACTGTTTTTGTGTTTTATGGTTATAATTGTAGTGATATTGTTCACCACCCAGTCAGTTGGATTGACATGGGCAGCAGCTATAGAAATTAATTAAATGAATAAATTATAAGGTAAAAAGTGCTACTAAATGATGTCAGCAGGGCACCTTCCTATTTAGATGTGCCTTAAACAGTATTTTTACATTCAAGCAAAATAATGTACCATTGTGTTTTCCAGGATCCAAAAGAAGGCCTTTAATTCCAGCTCTTTTAATCTTTTAAAATCCAGGAGGTTTAGGAATATCAATACTGCGCACCCAACTGATCCAGCGAGAACCTAATGCAATAATGCCGTCACGTGGAGTCTCACGATTTCTAACAGCGCTAACAACAGGTCTACTACGTGGTCTTTGAATCCTATGAAAATAGAATGAGCATTAAGTTTTGTTATTCATGAAACTCAACATATGAATATGTGAAAACAAAAACACACTAGAGAAGAATCAAAATATAATTGGAATTTACCTTCTCACTCATTGCCTGGCTCCATACATGGAGCCTCTTGATTCATCTACGGATGTCTATCCTGAGAACTGCTGCTCCATGTGGTTAGAACCATTCCATTGGGTTAAGTGATATCATCACATTCATATTTACCAAGTTCAAAACATGAGTTTCCCATGTTAACACTCAGCTTACACATTACGATTCTAACTCAGAAAGTTTCCAGATAAATACAGAATAATAACTATTCACTGGAGATGTGAAATATGCTGGAAAGCCAAATACCAAAGAGTTTTTCATGTTGCTGTGTTTTTAATGTCCTTTGTGATTGGCATCCCTATTGATTTCTTAACGTTTCCTTTAAGATAGTCTTGATATCTGGTGTTCATGTTTGTAAACATAACATGTAGACATATTCATGTTGTTTCCTTGACAACAATGTGGAAGTGAATTTCCATTGCTTTCTTTCGGGATCCCAAAGGTGCTTTATCAAGAGGCAACTGGACTTTCTGGTTTTTCTTTGAAGACATTTCACTTCTCATCCAAGAAGCTTCTTCAGCTCTTTTGTGATTTTTTGTGTGTGGATGTTTTCATCCCAGCTTCCAGATTTGGTTGATCTTCAAACCTGGGGTTTTCTGGTGGTTTCTCATCCAAACATTAATCAAGTCCAACCCAACTTAACTTTTTCAAGATGCACCAAGATCAGATAGATCTTCTGACTCTTACGCTTGCCATTGCATTGAAGGAATAATCATTGCTTCCATTGCCATTTCCATGAGATAAAATTTGCCTGAAAGGAAGTTGTATGATTTGGAACTACTGCTATGAAAATGCAGAGGAGCTTTAGGAGTAGCATGTAAATATAGCATATGATACTTGGCCAATAACTCTTTTAGTGATCTGGTCAGCGATATAACAATTTTCAAATTTGAAATATGACTCAGAGAAACAAGAACTCTTTTCTGGTTTTCTACTTATTTTCAGATGTGAAATCATCTACTGAATCAAAACTGATTAGAGGTGAGTTCAAGCTGAATTGGTTCATAGATCATGTCAGTAATTACTAGCAAAGAGATTGCCCACTGAAAGAAAGGAGCACAACTACAGTATTGCCTCTTTATCCTCTGACCCTAAGTCTCTCATCTCTCCTGTTCCCTCACCCAGCAATCAAATCAATTATTTACCCATTTGTTCATTGGTTGAACAATGCATGCAAAGCCATTTTTGAGTTGTTGCTTCTGCAAGTCCAGAATGTTGCACAGCACAAAAGTATGAAAGTAGATACGTCATATGGACGCTGGGCATAATCACCTAATTAATTGTGCAATTTACTATACATTGCATTTATTTGGACGCAGCCTTTGAAACCATGTAATTGATGTTCAGTCCATGCATCAGCAGACTTTTGTTCTCTGCTCCATACTGCCCAATTATAAATACATTGTGATGCCTGTAATCTTTGTGCATTCATTTGGCGCAAGCACAGGCAACTGACTTGGTCATAATGTTTGTTAGCTCTAAGGCATATACTATAGCTTTAAAGGTTGTACTCACATGCTTTGCAACTTGAATTCAACATCCAGCTCTTCTTCTGTCTATAAAAAAAATAGGAAAAAGAATGATTCTCAATGAAAAACAATTTTCCTTTTCCAAATAATATTAATTTATTGTAATGGCATTGAGGAAAGCTACTGTATTTTGAAGAGTGTAGTGGTATTTTTTTTATTTTCCTTCATAGTAAGAAGATTCTAAAAGTTTAGTTTTTGTTCTGACATTGCTTTGCTTTTTCACTCTTGCTTGATAAAGAAAAGGGAGGAATTTTCACACAGTGATAGGAGCTCAAGATCATTTAGGTTGGCACTGGTTTATCTGTGTATAGCTCCCAGGCTCTCGTTTATATTCCCGAGTTCTTACGTTTTCATGAGAAACAGATGCACCATCTAGCCAAAATCAGGTCTGGCAATCTTGGTACCATGCAAACAAGCTCATGAAGTTTTGGTATCAGGTTTCAATAAGAAACCTCAAATTGCCCTTTGAGCTGTGAGCTTTGACACAGAATGAGTCTTAGGCCCTCTGTGACTTGGCCAGTTCAGAGTCTTTGCGTGTCAGGAGGTCTCAAAAGGTGATCACATGACCCTGGGACACAGCAAAGGTCATAAATATGAACCAGTTGCCAAGCATCTGAATTTTGATCATGTGAGCATGGGGATGTTGCAAAGGTCACAACTATGAAAAATGTTCATAAGTCCATTTTTCAGTGATGTTGTAACATTGAATGGTCACTAAATGAACTGTTGTAAGTTGAGGTCTATCTGTATTTGTTTCTTTCTATATTTTTAGCACCATTTCTCCACTTACTTCAGCATTTAGTTTGAAGGTCACACGAGTAATTTGCCCTGTACGGAGTTTTCCAACATCAAAGAGAACTGTGTAAAGATGATCATCTTTGGTATATTTATCTTCATCACAGACTTTCAAGTGCAGAGTGTTCTAATGAAAATATAATATTATTTAATACAATTTAATAAGAAATGAAATATTATACTATATGTTGAAGCCTATAGAATGAGTTCTAAGAAACCCCCAAAAGAGAGAAACAGCTTAAAATCTGAATTATACCCCTGATTGAGGTACACAAATAAAATATATAAAATAACTTTGAAGAAAGTATATTACTTAAAATAGATAGATAGACAACTTGTGCCTCTCCAGATGTTCAGTTACAACTTCCATCTTCCTTTTACTATTATCATTACTGAGCAAAGTTGATGAGAATTGGAGCTCAACAACATCTGGCATCTTATCCCTAGATAGCTGTAATCGTAGTTACAATCAGTAAAATTTTGTCTAGATTTCTGATACCTTCTCTCAGCCTTACATGACAAAATACTTTGTTCTGACACCTTGATATTAAATTCTATAAATACTAAAGCAACCACAGTTTAATGATTTTAAAAAAAACAAAGACAGCGATACTAGAATTTGATTAAAAATAATTTTAAAGTCCAAGGCACTACATGTTTTTTTTAAATCAGCCTAAAATATTTTTCTAATTTGTCAACCAAATGGTCCTCAAACCTGCTACTTGCAATAATTTCTTTCATAGCCATTAATACCCAATGTTAAAAAATATGCAATGGCATTACATCGTCACCATCAATTTCTTGTTTTATCAAAAACATTAAACGTGTTTAATGTACAAGACAAGAATGTTACAATCAGCCTAAATATCAAGCCAGCTGTTAATAACATCTATTATTTACTGAATTTTTTTATCATTACATATGTAAGCTCTGAACATAAAACAAATACTGATTCTCTGCTGTCATTAGATACTGTTTCAGTTCACACATCTGACATTACAAGAATTAGACATGCTAAGTATGAGCACATATTAGCAAGCAATATATATTCTTTGACATATATATCACCATGTTGCCCATACAGGTTTTTTACACACCACCCCCCAAATTAATGTTGTCTGCCTTAAAAATCAGTATGTCATAAGGAGTCACTCTCTGAGGAAGATGTGTGGTTTCTAAATTTGTTAATATAAAATATTATATTATATTTAATATAAAAAATTAAAATGACTCTACCCAGTGGTCTATGCAAAGAACAGTGCAGGGTTGCAAAGACCTTAATCTACAGTAGCTATGAACTCACTACCCTAAGAATATTCACTTGTAATCTTTGCTAGCCTCTTGGAAGGGATGATGATGGGGATTTATTTATCTATTTGATTTCTATGCCCCCCCCAACTCAACCAAACGACGCAAAGCGGTGATGAGGATGGTGGTGGTTTTCATTATTATTTGCCAGACATTTGGAATGGTGCATTTATGCTACTTTATCCAGTTGTATTATCTGGATTTAATTTTATAAATCATCTTATTAATTAATAGTGTATCTCAGCTGGAGCCAGAAATTGGAAGTAGAAGGTCTCCTTTAAGTCAAGCTCAACTCAAGGGATTTTATGAATAATGCAGAACTGATTCTCCTCTGCCTTCTTTGGAGATGATTGTTTGACTTCCCATTCCAACATCCAACTCTATTCCCTGAAAGCCTTCTATTCAAATGCTAATCAGGGCTTGCCCTGTCATTCCAGATGAAATTACTGCAGAGATCTAGACATTATAATAATGAGCAAATAAGAATTTCAGTTATTCAGCTGCGCATTGCAAAAGTGTTTCCCTCTGTGTATTAGCGATCAGTCATCCAGGTTAACAGCAGGCAAATAAATCTGTACTCCATACTAGTCTCTCTCTGTTGGATGTCTCATGCCTGCTTCAAATGTAGAACCAATTATTAATTTCATTTATTTATTTTTATCCCACCTGTATCATATTTTATAAATAACTCAAGGCAGCGAATATACCTAATACTACTTCCTCCTATTTTCCTCACAACAACAATCCATTAGGTGCATTGGGCTGAGAGAGAGTAACTAGCCCAAAGCCATCCAGCTGGCTTTCGTGACTAAAGTAGAACTGATAGTCCTTTTTAAAAAAACTTTATTAAAGATTTTTAAAACAAAGATACAAACTAATACAAAGTGATACAGAGTAGGGGAGGAAAAAAGAAAAAGAAAAAAGAAAGCTAAAAGTGCAAGAAACAAAAAAAGAAAAAGATACAAAGAAGTGGCTTCTGATTTTCTTTGTACTAGTTATAAGTACAATTATAAATGTATCACTTTATCTAAAGTTACTACATGATTCTGTTTTTTCTATAATCTATCCTGTATAATCATCAAAGTCATAAATCATGTTTCATTTTTTTCTTTTGCACAAAAAGTCCCTTTCTGACAGTCAAAAGCTTAGATAGATATTGTTTCTTCTCTAATCAAAGAAGTCAATTTGGCAATCTCAGCAAGTTCCATAATCTTTACCATCCATTCCTCTATTGTAAATATGATCAAATTTGGTACTATGCCACATTAGTTGAGTGTATTCCAAAAGATCCCCAAAGATATTAAATATCAGAAGGAATCTGATATTTGTTAATTTTGATTAACAAATATCATTTGTTAAATGATTGTACTAACTAAAACTATAAGCAAACAGTAATTATTTATTACTAGTTGTGTTTATTCATAGATCTTCAAACATGCTACATATCAGAAGCTCACAAAAGCTTAAGCCTTTTGATAAACTTTGTTAATCAGAAAAAGTACCATCAGAGTTTGTTTTGTTGCCACTACAGATTTACACTGGTTTTTTTTTCCTACAAACATATTACACAGTAGCTTACCTGCTGTTCCATCACAATAATTGGTAAGCATCTCATGTTCAGCCATTATATAAGTCTTGGTAGGATTTGGGAAAGGCTTTTCAATAAGGATGTTTTGTTCCTAAAGACTTTTGTACTTCTGCAAATCTTGGAGAGCCTCTCCAAACCCAGAGGTGAGTTGCTGCTGGTTCGGCCGAACCGGTAGTAGAATTCAGGCCTGGGTCGCAGAACTGGCAATGACGCAGGCCTGCCACGCCCCTGAACTCGCTACCGCTTGGCCGCTGCCATTTTGGATTTAAGTGACTGCACATGCGCAGTTCACTGTAAATTGTTCTGTGCATGCAGACAGAACAATTTACATTGAACAGCGCACAGGCTTTGTGCACAGGTTGTAAACCAGCAGTAACGCCGGCAACAACCTACCCCTGTCCAAACCTAATAACATTTTATCACTGTTCATGAATGCTTCCATCTTCATTAGGTAAGTTTTCACACTAGAAAAATTGGTCTGAGAGAGAGAGTGAGCGAAACCTGCCTGAATGATGATATTTATGGCAAAAAGAAACATACATAATTTTACCTTTATACGGCTGTCGATCCTGTAGGTGAAAGCTTGATTCCACTCAGGATGTTTTGAATTGGGAACAGTTTCTGTCTTAACTACTTCACTTGAAGAAGTTGGTAGTAAAAGAGATACGTAGCAATCAGATTCTGTAACTATAGAAGAAGAAGAGAAAATTGTGACTGGCAATCAACACCAAAACAATTAGAACATGAATTGTATTATGTGTATAAGAGTCAGTCATAAACTGCAGAAGGCATGAGTGGAAGAAAAAAATGTTTTCTATAAATGTAGATGAAGTGAGGACAGGAAGCCTGTAGGAAAATTCATTAAATGTTTATTGATATGATTGCAATAGATCTAGTTTCCATATTAGAATCATTACAACAGAAGGCAACGGTGGGACTAAGTTCTGGTTTCTTCAAGCATAATATCAAAACCAGCCCATCAGGCCTGACCACTATAGTGCAGCCCTTGCACTAACTTAGCGGGAAATACCACACCAGGAAAGGTAATTACTCTGGCTCAGCAAATTGCAATCTCCTTGCTTGCCGTGGCAGCTAAATTAAAACAAAGGAGTGACACACTTTTCAAATGAATGAAGTCAGGATGAAGTAGTTCAAAACAGTCAAGCCCCTCTGTTGTTGTTGTTAGTTGCGAAGTCATGTTCAACCCATCGCGACCCCATGGACAATGTTCCTCCAGGCCTTCCTGTCCTCTACCATCTTCTGGTAGAGGCTCATGCCTACTGCTTCGGTGACTCCATCCAGCCACCTCATTCTCTGTCAGCCCGTTCTTTTGCCCTCAATCATTCCCAGCATTAGGCTCTTCTCCAGTGAGTCCTTCCTTCTCATTGGTGGCAAAAGTATTTGAGTTTCACCTTCAGGATCTGGCCTTCTAAAGAGCAGTCAGGATTGATCTCCTCTAGGACTGACTGGTTTGATCGACTTGCAGTCAAAGGGACTCACAGGAGACTTCTCCAGCACCACAGTTCAAAGACCTCAATTCTTTGGCACTCAGCCTTTCTTATGGTCCAACTTTCACAGCCATACATTGCAACTGGGAAAACCAAAGCCTTAATATAGACACTTTTTTAGGTAGAGTGATGTCTCTGCTTTTTAGTATGCTGTCTAAATTTGCCATAGCTTTCTTCCCCAGGAACAAGGGAGAACAGGTTTGTAGCCCCTCTGTACACTGCCACAAAATTTCCCTTTGCAAGCCCATCACCATAAATCATTAGAATTAAGTATGTAATTCCAATACTAGTAGCTATATTTTGTTTAGCAGTGACAGAGTAACCAGCCTTTTTACCCTGTAAAACGTTTTCCTCTCTCCACCACTCACCTCACAGTTAATCTTAGCAAATACAGTAGTCAAAGCCCAACCAAAACTTCTAACAATGATGCAAGGGCAACAATTACATCTTATTTCAGCATCATTTGTCATATTTGAGAAGAGTGGGTAACTGGGGATGTGCAGTACATCTTTCCAAACTGCTTGAAGCTAAACGTTTGCATTGTCCTGCATGAGTAACAAATTGCAATCCTGCATATGAAATGGGATTATTTCAAGCACTTTGAAGTGTCTCAAGCTTGAGAGAGACCATGATTCCAGATCTGATCTCCCATTTCAAAGCACTGTTTTGATCTTTAAAATATGACATTTTGCAGACTTTTGAGCTTGATACAGTTTAAAATGAAACTTTTACACACTCTTTAGGGTAATTTAGGGAGCTCATAGCAGTATAGATGGCACCCAAATTTCTGCCTTCCAATTCCTCCCTGTCCTAATATCTGCCACTTGAAGTAGTTAGGTAGCTTTCTCATTCTGCCAAGAGCTGTTATGCTGATGTATAACATAGGGAACCATCCTTTCACTTGGACAAGAAGGACCTTGGAAGGGAAAAGTTGAAATCCTAGTTCAAGGCATCATTACATAGACAAATCCATAATGACAACTCAAACACCAAATGATCTTAAGGCAGGACATAAAGCGAGATTTGGACATAACATGAAACAGGGTCAGACTATAAGACCTCCTGGGGACCCCATCTATCCTTTCTATTTTGTTATAGATGTACTGAGTCTTGAACCAGAAACTTGAACTCTGGAAATACACATGTCAGACTACAACATCTGTTCTTAGGAGGCCAAGTCAGTTAGAGGTCTCGCCTACGAGTCAGGCATATAGCTTAACCACAAAAGCCAGTATGTATTCAGTGCTTCCTGCTTGCCTACTGCAGCCTAGACATGAAAGGGAAATACGGTAGAATTCGCTTCTTTGCTTAGAATTAAGGAATTTAGCCAATAAGAATGCTTTAAAATATTTCCGTGTTTTTGATGCTTTGAATACAATGTAAAAATGTGTGTTTGAATTAGAACGCTGTTCAGATGTTAGAAATCGTTATCTCTATCTAAACCATTTGGCCAAATAAAGCTATTTCTTGGTCTCGCAGTCCGAGTCTCCTGATTTTCTGCAACAATCTAGCTCTCCAGAGCAGAATATACAACCTCATTCCTATTGTTTGATTTGCTTCATTTCCTTTTTGATTGTGTGGTTCCCTTCTATATATTCACACATTTTTTATGTAAAAATCATCTTAGGAATTGTTGTTGAGCCTTGGTGGTGCAGTGGTTAGAGTGCAGTACTGCAGGCTACTTCTGTTGACTGCCAGCTGCCTGCAATTTGGTAGTTCAAATCCCACCAGGCTCAAGGTTGACTCAGACTTCCATCCTTCCAAGGTGGGTAAAATGAGGTCCCACATTGTTGGGGACAATATGTTGACTTTGCAAACTACTTAGAGAGGGCTGTAAAGCACTGTGAAGCGGTATATAAGTCTAAGTGCTATTCCTAGGTGCTATTGAAGGACTTTATAGATATTATTACGGTAATCCCATAATAGCTATAATAGATCATGATTAATATCTCAGTGCCCAGCAATGCATTAAATTATATAAATAGTTCAATATAACCATTTACAATATTTGAGGAAAGCAGTGGATTTCAGAATATATATTCTTACTATTTGGGATCTTCCAGAAGGGCCATTCTAAGGGAAGTCATAATGTCAGAGAAATTTGTCCTTCTCCTAGAATTTTGATTTTGTGGATTGGTCTCTTTTCTCATAAAAAAGTAAATACATATGTGCCATGTTTTTGTCCCTTACCTATTATTCTTCTATTTCCAATACATCAGTAGCCTTTTCTCATGAAACTATTAACCTAATGACTTATTCTTTCAGTCAATTCATTCACTTTCACCTGTGATCAACACAAACTGAAAGATGTTTGATTTGTCTGGCTATATTTTAGTTCTCTTGCCCTCACTTTTTCCCCCCACCCAGGGGTGGGTTCCTGCCAGTTCTAACCTCTTCTATAGAAGAGGTTCCACAAATCTACAGTGCCGTTTAGAACCGGTTCCAGCTCCCTCCCCCTGCCCATCCACACATCATCAAGATGAAGAGCGAGAGGAGGAATTCTGGGAGTTGAAGTCCACAAGTCTTAAAGCTGTCAAGTTTGAACACCCCTGGGGTTTTTTTTCCCTAAAGGGTTAGGAGTGCAAGGGTTTTATAACTTGACAACTTTAAGACTCGCGTGTTTCAAATGCCAGAGTTTCTGAGCCAACATTGTGGTTGCTAAGCAAGAGCGTTGTTAAGTGAGTTTCACCACATATTATAAGTTGGCCATGCCCACCCAGTCACATGATTGCCAAGCCACTCCCACTAGGTCACATGACTGGCAAGCCACTCCCACAAAGCAAGCCACACCTACAGAAGATGTTCTAAAACAATTTGAAACCCACCACTGCCCCCCACCCCCCACCTCCCACCCCCACACACTTTTGTTTTTGAATGTTTATTCCTTGGAGGAGAACCTCAGCTTATTAGTATAGCTGGAACCAGCATCATAATGGACAGGGTCTGGAGAGTTATCATGCATTCTTCCCCCTTTTCACCTTCCAGGGGGCATATAGGAGAATGGAAACAAAATGGCCACCAATAGAGAATTTCTAGAGATCCTCATATCTGAATAACACAGACATTTCTCATCTCTACTTTCCTGAGGCATGCAATATAAACAGGGCCATGGGTTTCCTCATTGGAAGAGCAGTGGTGGTGCAGAGGTTAGAGTGCAGTATTGCAGACTACTTCTGCTGACTGTCGGCTGTCTGCAATTTGGGCAGTTCAAATCTCACCAAGCTCAAAGTTGACTCAGCCTGCCGTTCTTCCAAGGTGTGCAAAATGAGGACCGAAATTGTTGAGGCAATATGCTGACTCTGTGAACTGCTTAGAGAGGGCTATAAAGCACTGTAAAGTGGTATATAAGTCTAAGTGCTATTGCTAAGTGTGGTAAGTATATTGTCTTAAGCCTTTTAAGAGTCTGACATGTCTAGGGGTGATTTGATCCAATATTTGAGAAGCTATCAGAAAGAGAGGGGAACCTATTCTCCAAAGCACCTAAGGGTAAAACAAGAAGTAACAGATGGAAACTGATCAAAGAGAGATCCAAGCTAGAACTAAGGAGAAAGTTAGAAAATTTAATCAGTGGAATGACTTGCCTCCAGAAGTTGTGGGTGCTCCAACACTGGAGGTTTTTAAGAAGAGATTGGACAGCCATTTGTCCAGAATAGTATAGGCTCTTCTGCTTGGGCAGAAGGTTGGACTATATGACCTCCAAGGTCCCTTCCAACTCTCTTATTCTGTATTCTGCTGACTCTTCTGTCAGTTCAGTTTCTTCAAGTCCAGAACAGTAACCAGACATTGGAAGAGAAAATACTCCTTTCATTCAACTTCCATTTTTAGTTTGTTAAAATAAGTAGCCAGTTAGTTTAGCTTGTGCCACATACTGTAACTAACTCTCTGTTATTATACCGTTATTTTATTTGGCATTATATTTCATTTTGAAATGAGATTGTTATAGATCAGGAACGTAAGTTTATTCATTTATTTATATGGCCATCCATTTTGCAACAGTGACTTCTCAGCAGGAAAGTATGAAGGTAAAAGTTTTCCCTGTCCATTTATATACCATAAAACCTCAAAATACAAAATAAACAACAATTCAGTACAAGGCAACTTTCCAGATACAAGTAAGGATTGACTGTCCCAGAAATGCCTTTCCATCTGTTCGACAGAATTTCCAACCCAACTGTTCTGTCTCCAGCGCAAGTCTTTGAAGCAGAAATGGATCTATTCATATGCCCCCAGTGCTTGCATTTTCCCAATCAACTTAGCAAATTCAGTATAGATATAATTTCTGAGTGCAATTATCCTTTGCCTTGATTCCTTTCCCCCACTATATTCTGCCTGACCTATGCTGTTTTTATGTAGCTCCTCCCCATACATGCATTAAATTGCATGCTGATTTGAAAGAATTTATTTTTAAAAGGCTCTACTAGTTCCATAACTAAGAAGATGACAAAGAGGGCTTGTAGGTAGTATGAGAGAAGCAATAAAGTGAACATCTTAGAGAAAGCAAGATCAGGGTTTCTGGTCATTTAATGTGAGTGATTCCTAGGCTAAATGTTTATAACACAAGGTGATAGTTTGAGAGAGAGAGAGAAAAAAAGAGCTCAATTCTCTTAACATCTTGAATCTTCAATAAATTACCTGTCAATGAACACAGCCTTCAACGGAAAAAAAGAGTTGCTCGTTGCAACTATACACATGTTGAACTTTATCCCCAACGTGGCTGTTGTGTTTCCCTCCCAAAGATTTGGCTACTATTCCATCACTCAGGCTGGGGGGTCAAATTTTATACCCCTCAGAGAGGGTTCGCAACTTGGGAGTCCTCCTGGATCCACAGCTGTCATTTGACCACCACTTAACGGCTGTGACCAGGGGGGCATTCGCCCAGGTTCGCCTGGTGCGCCAGTTGCGACCCTACCTGAATCGGGAGGCTCTCACAACAGTCACTCGGGCCCTTGTGACCTCTAGGCTGGAATACTGCAATGTGCTCTACATGGGGCTGCCCTTGAGGAGCATCCGGCGACTTCAGCTAGTGCAGAATGCAGCCGCGCGAGTGATTGCGGGTGCACCCCGATTCACCCGCATAACACCTATCCTCCGCGAGCTGCGCTGGCTACCTGTTGATCTCCGGATGCGCTTCAAGGTGCTATTAATCACCCATAAAGCCCTACATGGCAGTGGATCTGGATACTTGAGAGACCGCCTTCTGCCAATTACATCCCTGCGACCGATAAGATCCCATAGATTAGGCCTCCTCCGTATTCCATCGGCCAGCCAGTGTCGGCTGGCAACTACAAGGAGGAGGGCCTTCTCAGCAGTAGCCCCGACCCTTTGGAACGAGCTCCCCGTGGAGATTCGTACCCTCTCCACCGTCCAAGCCTTCCGCATAGCCTTGAAGAACTGGCTCGCCCGTCAGGCCTGGGGATAGGATAGTTTAGGTTTAGGTTTAGGTTTATTGGGATTTATATGCCGCCCTTTTCCCTGAGGGGACTCAGGGCGGCTTACAACCACAGGGGAGGGGAAGTGCAAGGTCAAAACAAACACTTTGTGAACAAAAGAAAAATAATAAAACACAGCTTTCATTCAGCAATCAAACACTCGGGCGGGTAATTGGAAGCCTATCCCCAGGCCTGCTGGGAGAGCCAGATCTTGAGGGCTGCGCGGAAGGTCTGGGTCGTGGTGAGGGTGCGGATCTCCATGGGGAGCTCGTTCCATAGGGTCGGGGCAGCAACAGAAAAGGCTCTCCTCCGTGTGGTCGCCAGTCGACATTGACTGGCAGATGGAATTCGGAGGAGGCCCAGTCTGTGCGATCTGATTGGTCGATTTAGGGAGGTAATCGGCAGAAGGCGGTCTCTCAAGTACCTAGATCCACTACCATGGAGTGCTTTAAAGATGGTCATCATTATCCTGAAGCGCACCCGGAGACCAACAGGCAGCCAGTGCAGCTCGCGGAGGACAGGTGTAACGTGGGCGAACCGAGGTGCGCCCACTATCACTCGCGCGGCTGCATTTTGGACTAGCTGTAGTCGCCGGATGCACTTCAGGGGCAACCCCATGTAGAGCCCATTGCAGTTGCCCCTGCAGATAGTTACCCCTCCCGAATGATGAATGTATGTTGCTTGCTATTTTATTACATGTTTTGTCCTAATGTTTGTATTCCCCCTTCCTAGTTTTTGTGTGAGCCGCCCTGAGTCCCCTCAGGGAAAAGGGCGGCCTACAAATTCTAATAAAATTCTCTAAAAAAAAACAAAAAAAAACGTGCTTTTTCCAGAGGCAACTGGACTTTCTTGTTTTTCTTTGAAGACATTTTGCCTCTCAATCCATTTGCACTACTCAGGTGACCCTGAGGACACAGATAAACCTCCACGTGGCCTCACGACTGTCTAAAAGAATGAAAATGACCAACTGTCTGCAAGGAATATAAATCCTTGCATTCCCCACCATCCAGTCAGAACTGAAGAAGCTTCATGGATGAGAAGTAAATTTGTCTTCAAAGAAAAACCAGAATGCCCAGTTCTCTCTTGAAAAAGCACCTTTGGGACAACCATGACCTGGATGATTGAGAATCTCCATAGAAATTGTTGACATTATGTGGCAGCTAAAAGGAAATTATACTATGAATTGTATCTTCTGTTTTCCTCCATAATGTTTAGGTACCCTTGTCAATGTAATTTATTTGTACATAGAATGGTCCGTCTACTGTTATGGGGTAACAACAGAGATACTTACGTATGTCTGCCTTCTGTATATTTCTGGCTCTCAGTATTCTAACTGTGAGGAGTCTGAATGGAGTTTCTTCTCTCTGTTAATAAGACAACAACAACACATAAACACGTTTGATCATTCATTGATCATTATTTTGTAACTTGTGTCCCGCAGCCTCCATGAAGATGCCCACACATCATCAAGTTATATTTGTTTGAGAAATGCAGTAATGGGATTTCTATCCAATAACACTCCCCCCCCCCCAAAAAAAACCCCAGAGAAAACCACTAGCAAAACTGCAAATTGAATGTTCAGTCAAAAGATGCAGACATGGAGTTTTACTGGAGGGAGGGAGACATAGGAGAGGAGGAGAGAAGCCTCTTAGAACTAAGGAGAAATTTCCTGACAGTTAGAACAAATAATCGATGGAACAAGAAATTGTGAATGTTCCAATACTGGACGTTTTTAAGAAGATGTTGGATATCCATTTGTCTGAAGTGGTGTAGGCCTAAGCAGTGAGTTGGACTAGAAGACCTTCAAGGTCCCTTCCAACTCTGTTATTCTATTCTATATAAATTTGAATATCATTAGATAATCTTGGTAGTGGTACATAACAGAAATCATCAGAGAGTAGTCCTCAAATGCAAAAGAAAGTGTGCATGTGACCACACATAGAATTATTAAATTCACGTAGTATTCACATTGGCGTGCCAGTCTAACTCCATGTCTGGGTCCTGGGGTTGAACTTTCAAATTGCAGTAATGATCAACTCACAGCTCCATCAGCTGCAAACAGTATATACAAAAGGATGTCATTTCTCCTGCTTCACTAGTGTTCTGTTCATATATATAGAATCCCTCTTGCTCCTAAAATCATTAACTTCTCGTTCTTGAATATTATTGATCTACAAGTGCAAAAATAACACAAAGCTAATTCCCAAATAACAAATGCTAATCCCTACAGATGCAAAACAGCCACAGTTCTATTCTGACTTCCCTGGGATTCAAGTATGCAAAGCAATCTGTACAGAATAAATTGCTTCAGGTGTTTGCCTTCCTGCGGGCTAGAGGTTAATTGGGTGAACTTGCTATGCAGTACCAAGTTTGGCCAAGTGCCCTGGTCTTGTGAAATCAGCGTGGTAGTGATTACAGCAAAACACATTCTGAATATTAGGAAACTAGTGTGGGACCAGGATATGATGAGACATCACACCAAATGATTCCATTCTGACCTCACAAGGTGAAATTAGCATTCCTCAAGCAACTCGTAGGGAAAGCCAACTATATGAAAATTACTATGTGAATCAGCTTCCATGTCAAGTTGTATCACATTGCTTATGTATGTATACCTATAGCATGAAATGTGCCAGGAGGAAGAGACACTAGTGGTGACTGTTTGAACAATCGTAGTCAAGTATATGCCTCCCACACTGAGATGGAAGGAAACAAAATATGGAGACAGTAAAGATCAAACATAACAAAATCTGGCTATTTGAGAGACCACCTTCTGCCAATTATCTCCCTCTGTCCCATCAGATCGCATAGAGTAGGCCTCCTCCGAATTCCATCCGCCAGTCAGTGGCGACTGGCAACTACGCGGAGGAGAGCCTTCTCAGTTGCAGCTCCGACGCTATGGAACAATCTCCCCGTGGAGATCCGCACCCTCACCACCGTCCAGACCTTCCGCACAGCTCTCAAGATCTGGCTATCCCGTCAGGCCTGGGGATAAGACTTTACTCTCGCCCCTCCCGAATGTTGAATGAATGTTGTGTTTTTACCGCTAATTATTTTTATTCACATTTTCTTTTCGTGTTTTGTCCTGCACTCCCCTCCCTTACTATTGTAAGCCGCCCTGAGTCCCCTCAGGGAAAAGGGCGGCCTATAAATGTTTAATAAAACAAAAACAAAACAAAAACAAAACAAAACAAAATGGTTTTTGGACTCAATGCCACTGAATCTGGAAGTAAACCATTAGTCAGTAATTCAGTGATCACTGCCTTAATGTAATGTAATTGTTCAAATATTACATTTTAAGAGAAAAAAATAGTAATTAAAATATCTGGCTTCCCATTATAACTACACACAAAATGACCTGGCACATGCATTACTCTAAGCCTTGATTTGCTTAATAATATTTTGCTGATTAAACTACAAGTAAATAAATACTTCCATCATGTTAATCAAAAGCCATGGTTTATAATCCATAATGGGTGGTAGCGCTAAAACCATATAATATGTGATAATAGTTGGTAATACTAAAACAAATTTGAATAAACTATAGCTTAGTGTGTGTGTGTATCCAGAGAAAATATATTACTAAAAATTCACAGAAACTGCTCAGAAAAAATATCAAAGCTATTTATAATTTCCCAAATCAAATCAAGAAATCACAATACAGTTTAGACTGACATATATGTAATTCATTTTGTTTAAAACACTAGAGCACACCACTTCATGTTTTAACAGCATATTATCCACCCTCTGTTATGGTTATTTTACATCAAGTGCAAAATTTATCAAAAATCCAGTTTGAAAGACCAAAACTATTTCCTGTTTAGAGTGTCTTCATTGCATCATCCAGCCTTATAAGTAATATAAAGTCTGTCCTCACTATTATAATTTTGCTACAATAATGACCCTAAAAGATGCTAAATATTGCCAATGGGGTAAATGATATTCCAAAGAAATGGGTGGTGGTGGTGATGGTAGAAGATTTAAAATGAAAATAAGAATGATGACTTTTTGGCTATCACATATATTTCAGATACAAGTTACTGGCTATGATGTAATCAAAGTCAAGTCCAAGATTAAGAAATGCAAACATTTGTTTAATTTACTTCAGTAATATTTAATGCTAAAGGAGGAGGATTATCTCACTTCTGATTTAAGAAAACACATTATCACCAGAGGTGGTATTCTACTGGTTTGCCCCATTTCGGGTGAACCAGTAGCAGTGGCGGTGGGAGGCTCCGCCCGCCCACCCACCCAGACGTCATCACAAGTGCTCTGCGCATGCACAGAAGGTTCTGCGCATACACAGAAGGTTCTACACATGAGTAGAAGCACCACACACAAATTCCAAACCAGTAGCAAATGTAAGAGAAAACTATTACTGATTATCACCTCTTCAAAATTAAATTATAAATTTTACCTATTATAAAATTTAGAAATTAAAACAATTATCAAATTATTATAGCCAAAACAATCTCATCCTCTGGAAAACAACAGGCTGAAAAGGGGCATTCATTAGCATTAATTCAACTTTAAACTCTGATAATTAAAAGAATAAAAAGAAAAACAGCATGCCTTATACTACAGATTGGAACTTAAAAACGAATGGAATTAATTATATAACCAGATAGCAGATATGAAGCAAATTGAAGAGGCTCAATCAGCACATTTACATTTCACCAGTCTTTCTAATCTGGTGTTCCCTGAATATTTCTATCTGCGATTGCCATCCCATCAAGCTAGAATGGCTATTACAAGCAAATGAAAAGAAAGATAAAAGAGTGTAATCAGTGTCATTACATCCTCTCTCAGGGATGTGATAAAAAAAAAGTCAAGATGGTAGCCACAAATAGGCTCCACTGGTTATTATGTGTGTCACATGTGCTAATTTTGATCCTTTTTTTTTAACCACACCTTGTATATGCCTCTATTTTCTCTTCTTGCTGAATGCAAATCATGCCTTGACTCATTAAGTAACAAACAAAGGTGCCAAGTCATATAGAATGGCAGCCTGGAAAAGGATTTAAAGGGGAAGCTTCCTTATCATCTAATTAACCTAGAAATTTATGAAAAACATGATCAGGTTCATTAAACTGAAAAAAGTATTGTTCCAAAATAATCTTTTGAAGTGAAAGATACAGAAATGGTTGGCTCTGTTGGATGGTGCCAAGAAAGTAAATGTTCTCAAGAAGCTAAGTTTATTAGCATGCAATGTATGATCCAGAATCTGCCTGGAAGCAGAAGACAAAGTGCTATTGCTCTGTTTATTCCCATGAGATTTCCACAGAAAATAAATGTATTTATAACATCTTACAACAGCACCAAGGATGACAATGGATGGGAGAGGCTATAAATCAGTATCAATTATATGTGTGGAAATGACTTTTGTGACAGAACAACATTCAACAAATATAATTCTTCCTAGCATGTCATAGGGATATTCAAATATAAAAGTCGGTGGTGCAATCCTGTGTGCATCTAATGTTTAATCCAAACAGACATGATCATTGTCAGCTACATTTAGGATCACCTTAGGTATTTAAGCCTGGGAATTACAGTCTTGGACTATAAGACATAACCTCTATGAAGTTCCAACTTAGCTGCTTTGCAGAAACCTCTAGGAGAGGAGATGATGGTTCCAGCAAAAGTAAACGGGAGAACTGTTACAATTGTCCCAAAGGTGCTTTTTCAAGAGGCAACTGGATTTTCGGGGGGGGGGGGTTGAAGACATTTTGCTTCTCATCCAAGAAGCTTTTTCAGCTCTGATTGGATGGTGGGGAATGGAAGGAGCCGTGGTGGCACGGTGGTTAGAGTGCAGTACCGCAGGCTACTTCTGCTGATCACCGACTGCCAGCAGTTTGGCAGATCGAATCTCACCAGGCTCAAGGTTGACTCAGCCTTCCATCCTTCCGAGGTCAGTGAAATGAGGACCCATTGGGGGCAACATGCTGACTCTTTAAACCACTTAGAGAAGGTTGCAAATCACTATGAAGCGAAATATAAGTCTAAGTGTTGCTGCTAATTATACGTCCTTTGAAGATGTTATAAATGTCTTCAAAGAAAAACCAGAAAGTCCAGTTGCCTCTTGAAAAAGCACCTTTGAGACAATCATGACCTGGATGACTGAGAATCTCCATAGACATATTACAACGGTTATTTAATTCAATATATGATCATGTAGCAGTTGCTCTCAACTGACACCTACAAAAACTGCAAAGTGGGCAAAGCAAAATAACTGATTAGATCCAATGCATATTGCAAGGATATTAAATGCTCATTTTCAAGGGAAACAAGCAGAAAAGACAGAAATCAAGTACCTAGGACTCTAACAGAAACACAGAATAAAGCAGTGCACTCAAATGTGCTTGCTGTTTCTTCACTCTATCTGGATGACTATTTAACCACAATGTGTCAATCTGTTGTAGTTTAACATTGCAGGTGCACACAGAGTTAGTGCTAATTGGAATTTGGAAGTATGGACACTTGGCAGATATGACAAATATGTCAGATTCTTACAAATAGTAGACACTGATATTTACTGTTTACATAAAACAAAAGGACACTATCCACCGAAGCTAAAGATCCGTGGAAGGAGGATGAAGAATTAGATAACACATGTTCACATTAGTGGGTCAACATAGCATACTAAGAAAACTTGCCTATTTTATTCTTATTCTTTAATGGTTTTATTACTTTATTGCTATTTTGGTCCAGGGGCATGTGTTATTGATATAAAACAATTTAAATGTTTTTGTATCTGTAATACAATAAGCAAATATATTTTCAAGGTGGATCTCAAGATTTCAAGCACAATTTGGGCATCATCCGTACAGTTCTATGCCACATTCTGTACCTGTACAATAGACCTAGCACCCAAAAATGGAGAGGCAAAGAAGTGGGATAGGTGCATAAATATAATGAAATGTACATTGTACATCTTCTTAAAAGATGCAAATGCTCACTCGTCCATGAAATAAGCTGAGAATAAGAGAATGAAAAAAAAGTATATAAAGAGAGGGAAGGCAATCACCTATAAATAAAGGAAAAATGAAATAAAAAGAAGAAAGGACCTTGTACTGTAGTGGTCTTCAACCTTTCCAGCTCAGTGGACTGGTGGAGGCAGCAGCGGTACCAGACACAGGGTGGAAAGGGGATGGATACACATATGTCCTCGCCCACCATTTCCGTGGACCAGTTTTGAAAGGGCTGTGGCCCAGCACCGGGCCATGGATTAAGAATTAGGGACCCCTGTTGTAAGGCATATGCTATTGATTTAAACAGTAATAATTTATAAATCAGCCTACTTTGGGCTAGTGACTCATGATTTGAAAGGATTAAGGGATCTATTCACATTGATTGTATTCTCCTGAACTGCTAACCAAAAAAATGGGACTGAAAATTTCAACTTGAGGATCTGCTTTAGAGGATCTGTAGACTTCAAACGTTTGGTAGAAATTTCAAAATGATCTTACAATTGTTATGGTTTTCCTATAGCTGCTGTTATTGCTGCTGTCCCTGAATTTCATGGTTCTGCATCACTCTGAAATTTCTGCCTATCTCTACTTCCCGATCTGAAGAAAACAGAGAGAATTTTCTTCACAACTCCTAGCCTTGAGCTTTAATAGATGCTTTCAAAGAACATGTCAATTGTTCAGTTGTTCAGGTTACATCCACACAACCAATTATCCACTATACAAACACAAAAATCCATGCCTGACCATTTTTCAAAGTAATTCACTTTTTCCCCAAAATGTTTTTGTCTAAAATTAAATGAGAATAACTACAAAATATGTGAAGATATTCAACTCATACATTTTGTACATACCTTTTCCGGTTCTTCTCGATGGTTGACTATGTTCTAAAGAAAAACAAAATACATGTATTTAAAACACTAATTTCAAATACTCATTTAATACTTTTCAAGTATTTACTTGCATATGAATACCACAATTCATATTGTTTATGGGGGCTCCATCACTGGAGGCTTTTAAGAAGATATTGGACAGATGTTTGTCCAGAAGGCTAAAGGTCCTCCTGCTTCATTAGGGGGCTGGACTAGATGACCTCTAAGGTCACTTCCAACTCTGTTATTCTGTTTGTAAGGATTTCTATATTCTAACTTTCCAATGGGACAGAAGCATAAATATATTACACGACGTCTCTAAAACAGTAGAGACAAAAGCAACAGTAGAAACAAAAACAGAAGATTTTCTTACCTCAAATGAACTGGAATTTGCTCCCATGGTAGTATCAGTTGCATATAATTCACTCTAGGAGCTGAGAATGAGAAACAGCGATAGAATCCACAACTGACAGTCTCCTGAATGAAGAAGACAAGAAGATGTTTTAAAACATGATTCATGACCACACCTCTCTTTGAATTCCAGAAACATAGTTCCCTCCCTCTCATCCTTAGCCTGTTGAAGTAATCGTCTTGGTTAATTTGAGGCTAGACTGCTGCCACATAGATATAAAGGAAGTCAGAGTATCCAGTTAGTGATTATATTTTTATGCTGAGTCTACCATAGGTTTGGCCCATTCTGCAGTTTGCAAAGAGAGAAAGTCAGACAATCAGGAAAAAGAGAGCATAGAGAGATTTAATACATTAAATATTTTAGGATGGAAGACTGGGTTTTGGGGATCCAGTACAAGGTTAGCAGATTTGCTATCCACTGTATAGGAATTTCTATATCCTTCCATATGAAAATGCAGCCTGATACTTGTGCGTAGATATGGTTTTGCTTCAATTTTATTGTCACAGCAACTATCTTATGGGGTATATTAGAAGAGAGGAAAATGATTGGCTCAAGGTGATCTTTTTATGTCCATGATTTAAGGGAAACTTGAACCAGGTTTACCTAATCTCTGTAGCCAACATGTCTATCCTGGGATTTTCAGCATTTGATAGGAAGAGGGAAAACTCAGGATATAAATGAATCATGTCCCCCAATTTATTTATTTATGATTTCAGTTTATATGGCTGCCCATATCAAATTCCTTACTCTAGTCTGCTATATAAATTTATTTTTATTCCTTTATTTTTTCACATTTTTTAAATCACCCATCTCTCATAGACAGACAGACAGATAGTTTAATGGCCTCCTGGTGTGTTCAGACAGTCAACAGCAATACTATAGAATTTGCTTCCCAACTTTCATGAGATTCTACAGAAAAATTACCTTTTTGAGAATGATTGGTCTCTGAAAAATGAGCACAATTAAGTTCAGCAATGCTAAGGCCCTATTAGTGTAAAATTGATATGTTGAATGTACTCATAACATCAGTGAGACTTTGCTTAGATCTGCTCAATGGTGTTATGTAGTCAATTTGTTTGAACTAGTAGTTAAATTTTGTTTTATTATTGCTGGGATTTTTCCTGAGGGAATCTCACTGGGGCCTGGTGCTGGCTGGTCCATCCATTTTAGGAAGCCTGAGCATTGTGTCTCTGGCATCTCCTGACCTACTTCAAAGGGACAACGACTTGCAATGAGAGGCCAGTTTGGAATAATGGCACTTTCACAGGTGGTCCTTGCTTAGTGACCATAATTGAAACCAGCAACTCGGTCACTAAGCACCATAGTTACTAAGCAGAAAATCATGCGACCACAAAGGGCTTCCAACCTGACTTTCCACTCAGCCATTAAGTGGAACATTGCTTTGGCCACGACTTATGATTTTACTTCCACATTGTTTGTTAACTCTGGTTGTTGCAAGTAGGTTGGGAAGCACATAAATGGTGATCACAAGATTACGTAACAGTCATAAATGTGAGGATTGGTCACAAAGCTAAGTTTTCTCACACAATTGAGCAATTGAACAATTGCCAAATTGGCAGTAAGTGAGGACTGCCTGTATTAGACCATTATTGGGAGGGGAGGATTTAAAGACTGTCAGTGCCCTACTAGCCTTTGTAGGGGGTGGAAGAGGAACAATGGGAATAGACTGAGTGCTTAATAAGGCTGGTGTGTGCAGACTTAGACAAAGGATTTGGTTCTACTTAAAAGAAGAGGAGAGAAGAAGAGGAGAAGCTGGAACCAGTTGTGGCTACATTGAAAAAAAACACCCTTGGATTTTTTTCAATGCTCCTGATATGGTTAGAATGACAGATGTGGGATGTTCTGTCCTTCCAGGAGAGTCTGTGAAGGATGACTAAAAAGTCATAATGGCAGTTGTGACTATGCAACTGAAGCTCCACCTCTGGCAGATGTGTCTATATATTATCGATTGCATGATCAGAACCACTGTCATGTCATTTTGACCATTTCTGTGGGCATGCCTGTGTCCTTCCCAATGATGAATGGTATTTTATCAACTGCATACACATGAAATTGCTTGCAGTGACTCATCTTATAAGTCATATGTCATGTGCACACTTTAAAACTATATTACTAATCTCTGGTAAAGCCAATTTGACAAAATGGGTTGCTGTGTAAGCATCACCAGTAGGGAAAGAGGAAAATAACATCTTGGGATGACAAGTCAAGTTTTTGATACCAATTGAAGCCTACAAAAACATTGAGAAAACCTTATTGTGCTAAGTGAAAGATTTGATGACTGACTGCAATGCAAGAAAGGTGTTAGTTTGTCGTGTTTGGCTGATACAAAACTCCATAATCCTGAGAGTGTTAATTAAACTACTCTTACCATTTCTATTTGAGTTGGGTTTGATGTCTGAGTGGCCGAGGTGGCGCAGTGGGGTAGACTGCAGTACTGCAGGCCACTTCAGCTGACTGCTAGTTCAGCAGTTCAGCGGTTCAAATCTCACCGGCTCAGGGTTGACTCAGCCTTCCATCCTTCTGAGGTGGATAAAATGAGGACCCAGATTGTGCGGGCAATATGCTGACTCTGTAAACCGCTTAGAGAGGGCTGAAAGCCCTATGAAGCGGTATATAAGTCAAACTGCTATTGCTATTGCTATGTCCCATAAACAATATATGATGGCATTTTGGTTTGGATCTACAAAAATAGTCCTGAATTTATAATCACAATTGGGACTAAAATTTCCATTGCTAAGCAAGGTGGCTGTTAAATAAATCACACCCGATGTTACAACTTTTTTGCCATGGTTTTTAAGCAAATCACTGCAGCTATTCAATGAATCAGACAGTTGCTAAGTGAATCCAGCATCCCCCATTGAATTTACAGCCCAGAATGTCACAAATGAAGATCATGTGACTCCACGGCCCTGCAGCCATCATAATATATGCTGGTTGCCAAGTGCCTGAATTTGATCACGTGATCATGAGGATGTTGCAATGGTCATAAGTTCAAGGATTGGTCATGTCACTTTTTTACAGTGCAATTGTAACTTTCAGTGCCACTAGACAAATGGATGTAAATTGAGAACTACCTGTAAACATAGAAAAGGAAGAATATAATACATATATAAGTTTTTTAAGAATTTTTAGAACGAGAATAAAAACTTCATCCAAGCAAGGTGTCTTTCCCCCTTCCTCCTTTCTACTTGCAATAGTTTCAAAGGCCCTTTATCGGCCCATCAAGAAGAGCACAGGATCTAAGGCTATTCCTGAATGATCATGTGGAACAGGTTAATGAAATAGGCATGAGATGGCTCCTATGCCATTAAAGGTGTTTAAAGGTTAAAACCATTAGCTTAAATTGAGCCTTGAAGCAAACTGGAACCCAACTACAGCTCACATAACATGGCATGCACCCAAAACTGCTTGTGCCACTGCATTCTACACCGGTTGAAACTTTTGATATTTTTCAAGGGTAGCTCCATTAGAGCAGACTGCAGTAGTGAGTATGGGGGTAACCAGAATATGATTGGAAAAAAGAACCTCTCAATCCAAGAAAAGGTGTAACCAATGCTCAACTTCGTGTTGAGCATTGTGCACAATACAAACAACAACATTATGCAACAACATCCATTGTACAACATGAAGTTGAGCAAAGTGTCTCCTAGCCCTGATTGCCACCTGCTCCTTGAGTGGGAGTTGCGAGTCCAGGAGAACCCCCAGATTATACATAAGGTTCATTTTGGCAGTGTAACCCCATCCAAAACCAAAGATGGTAAACCCCCAGATAGAGAAGAGACTCTACCCATAGCCAGTCTCTCTTACTACAGGTCAACTGATGCCTGTTATTCTCTATCCAGACCCCCCACAGGTTCCAAACACCATGAGAGGGCATTCACAGAATACTTAGTTCACAGGGGTGGAGATATACAACTGAGTATCATCTGCATATTGATGGTACTTTATCTCATGGTGACAGATGATCTTATCCACTGTCTTCATATAGGTGTTAAAAAGGAAAGGGGCAAACATTGAGCCCTGTGGCACCACACAGTGCAGAGCAATGTGTTGGACTTCTTGCTCCCTATCACATCTGATCAGGACTGATCTCGAAACAAGTAGATGGACCCAGAGACAACCCAAAAAGTTTCCACTTTCCACTGAAAGCCACCATGAGATCAAGGAGAGCCAGATCAAATATGTTACCTCCATCCCACTCCCACCAGAGGTCCTACAAATGCTGTTTCAATCTTAATTCTGGCCCTGATACTTGACTGCAAGGGGTCCAGATATTTAAATTCTGTTTCCACACATTTATATATTTGTTATCTTGGATAACTTTAGACCTTTAGATTCCTCTTTCTTCCACAAGTACAATTATTTTAAAACTGGTTAAAGCAGTCAAACATCTTTCTTATTCAAGAAAATGAATACTTGTGCATTTAAATAAACTGCTTAAGGCGCATTCTCCAACCTTGTTTTATTTCTAATACCTGCCAAATGAATTGTTGCTCACAAAGCCTCAAATAACAGATATACATTTACTTGGGTCCATGGAATTTACTTCCAGATTCTTGAGGGGAGAGGGAGGGGGGGAGACTAACTAATAATGTTATAACCAAGTATATTATGCCAAGAGTTATAACTCTTCTTATTAAATAAATAACCATTTTGTTATATTGAAACATTGGTCAAGGATTTAAACTCAATCCTGTCTATTTGTGGTTCATAGCATAATAACAGCTGAAATTAATTGTTATAACGTGAGTCCCAGAAATATTTTCTTAAAATATAATCAGACAGAGAGGGTAAAGGGGAAAAATGGTACTTTAGTTATTCCATGCTAGGAAAACAAACAAACAAAGAAAGCAGAGGCTGCTTCCAGACAATAATTGGCAATTACCAACAACAACAAAAATAACTATCTGGCCTGCCCAGTCTTTCTTTTGCCAACAAGAAAGGAGCAAGTTGTGCTTTTGTAGCATTTGAGCACCTACAATGATGTTAATTACATAAACGCTGATCCACAGGGATCTCATGAACACATCAAAGCAAAGGAGAGCTTACACGGCGATATTATAACACGCCTTGCCTTGTCATTACTCTGTCGCAGAGCCTTATTACGTGTATTCCCTTTTGCCAGCTTTATATCCCTAAATTCACTCAAGAAATTCTATTTTTTGGTCACTGAAAAATACAAACACCCACCTTTAAAATAGTACATAAGTTGTTGTTGTTTTTTTGTTTTTTTTTAATGGACATCTTAATACGTGAACAGTGTGGCACCTGGGTGTCATACATTCTAATACAAATAAAACTAATAAAATTAAGCATAGTTATTACATTCAACCAACTTATATATATTTAATAGTAATACATATTTATATTAAGTTGCAGTCTGTCACTATTCAATTATTCCATATTTTCTCTTGCTATTGCTCTTATTTTATTATATAGAAGTGTATATATTAATATTCCTTTTCTTATTTCTGTCTCTTATTTAACTTTTAATTATGTCACCCTTTATTAAAAGACATTTTCTTTGTATCCTACCTAACTTCTAGTTATGTCACCTACCTAAAAAAAAAAAAAAGGAAAGAGAGAGAAAAAGAAAAGCAGATCAGAACAACAACAATAAAGAGAAATAATCTACCCATTGTCTCTGGCCCGCTTCAATACTTTAATTGCTATGGTTTTTTTTTTACTTGCCCCCCCATATTCCTCTCTTGGATCTTTGTCTCTGTCTGCATCTACTTTTTGGCTGTTCAATCTGGGTATTTCTCCCATCTCTATCCTCTTCCACTGCCTAGTTTCCAAAATGGGCAGAAATAATAGTGCACAATTTCTTCAATAGGTAAATAGAATTCAAGGACAATCAATGTTATTTAGCCAGTTGATTTTGGTTCTTAAAATACTGTTAGTAAATTGTCACACATTTCTCATCTAAGCCCAAAACATATTTCTCCTGCTGCAGCTAGATCAGCTGTGTTAGTCAGAGATTGGTAAGAAAGGTTTTGACTACCTCTGACAGAGATTGGGCTTTTCATGCATGTGCAATGTTTGTGTCTTGCTGTCCTCTGCTGTAGGCTTTCTAGACAACAACTAGTTTGCCAAGATGAAATTGGGGAAAGGTGGGGATTTGGCTTAGCTCTTCTTGAAATGAAAATTCTGCCTCCAAGGAAAATCAATTGCATTGATTCTTTTTAAAAAGTAGAATTTGATATGCATAATTCTGTTTATGGATAAAGAATTCTCTTGAAAATTTTCAAAAAGACCCTGAGCACATACTGTATCAAATGATATCAAACCTGGTGTGGTTTCACCTGTGTGGTAAGTGCGTTTAGGATTGTACTTGGTACCTCTTAACTAGTAAAACCTTTAAAACTGTTCAATTATCTGTGTACTGTATCAATCAAAGGCAATGTGTTGCAGTGGTAAAGACATCAGTTAGAAACCTGGAAAATGTGAGTTCTAGTCCTAGTTCTAGCCATAACATTTATAAAGAAAGGCTGATTGCTTACAATGGATGCCATCTGCTGGTAGCAATATAAATGTGATAATGTTTTCAGAAATCCAATGTTCTATTTGAATTTGAGGATATTTGTATGTATACCAAGTTCTTTCATGACTTTAATAGCCAGATATCTTTCTAAAGAACCCAGGAAATTTTACATATAATGGGGGAAGACCTAATGATTTAGGTGTACATACAACATAACAAGGTAGAAAATCTAATCCTTCCTATATAGACTGCCTTGTTCAGCAACTATTTAAAGTTACAATCATGGTGAAAAATAACTTTATGACCAATGCCTACATTTATGATCATCTCAGCATCCATCAATCACATGATTACCACTACAATAAGTATACATTATCCTCTGCCTGATCTGTTGTTGTTGTTTTGTTCTCTTGCAAAGTGGAAAGATTGGAGAGGAAGGAATGGCAAGAGAGTAAACGTTATATATTATAAGATCCGAAGGTAACTGAACTTATTGCAAAGAGTTCTTATTATCAAGAGTTCCAACATTTAATTTAAAGGAATAATAAATTTTACCACAATAGAGTATAAATTGCCCATGACTGATGGCAATGTGCAATATTTGTTCATAAAGCAGAGAGCACACGTATTTAATTAAAGGAAAGGTTATTTTATGTTTTTGAAAAGACAAGCAGAGTCATGGATCATCTATTGAGAATGAATCACCCTGGGAAAGGTGGAAAGAAAGAGAAGAAAAGGACAACCAGACACACAGGGAATGGATTTTATCGCAGTGGCAATGAGTATACCATTCGAACACTAAAATGGTCAGATTGGGGACAGATGACCCTGTAGAAAATCCTTCTATGTCTAGGTCACTAAGAATCAGCACCAACCTGAAAGCACATTATCAATTAATTCATGACCTTCTCAAAACGTTCAATTTTTACCTTACTCCACAAATAGGTAAAATGGGCCTCTACATTTTGCCATTCCTGTTGGGTAGCCTGGCAGGGAGAAAGAATCAAGTGTGGAATTAGCCTGGAGTCACTGCATAACTGCAAAAGGGCTGATTCTGAACCAGAGATGGGTTGCTCCCGGTTCAGCCCGGATCGGACAAACCGGAAGTAGCGGCAGTGGAAGGCTCTGCCCACCTGCCCGGATGCTTCTGCATAGAAGCGTCACCCGTGAGCGCGCCCAAACCAGTAGTAAAAAAATTGGCAACCTACTACTGGTCTGACCCCTCTCCCCAGGTTCCTTGGAGTCTTCTCTAATTGTTCCCAAAATTAACTGCCAGACTGGGGAGATTCCTATATTATAGCCAGAGCATAATACAACAGTTAGCTTCAACTCTGCGCATTTGGGTCTGGTTGTTCACACCTGATCATCCCTAAGCAAAGCAACAAAATATACAAAGAAAGGAGTTCAGTTCAGGCTTGCAAATATTCATGTTCATTGTAATTTTCCGAAAAGAGAGAACACTAAAATAATCTATTACAGAAAAAAAATAACAACCAGTTTACAATACATATCAATTAATATATGTGTTATAGCAGAAGCCTTTCCGGACTATAATCCTTAACAGTTATAATTACTGTGTTGATTGATAATGTGCACCACTATTTCTCATCAGTTGCTTACTTAAATGCTTAATGATTACTATATAGATTGAAATGTGAATAAACATAAAGGGAAAACATTGTGGGTAAGAAGATGACAAGGATGGAACAAGAATTTTATCTGTGAATGTCAGGTGCAAGCCACCAGATCCACATGTGTAGACTGAGCTAATTACTGTATTATTCCTGTAATACAAAAATCTTCTTAGACTGCTTGCCTTCCATTGGGAACAGATAGATATGTTTCCATGGAGTTTGGGAGTCAGGGAGTAGGAGGAAGTCAGTCCTGGATCTCTTGCAGCTGTGCAAAGATTCAAGGCTGATTCCCTGCTTGATTCTTCCTCCTGCCTGCCTGGGTGTTTCCAACAATAGTAGCACAATGCTATCTATTGCGTAATGTTTCAGTCATTGAGTGGTGCACATATCTGTGTGAATCATTTCTAAATGGCATATAATAATACTCTCTAATTATTTGGAAATGGAAGGAGATATTGGGAGATTTGGGTGCAGGAGAGAGATCAATTTATCATATATCAGCTGTCTGAGTACACTATTACTATATAAGAAATGTGGGCTGGTGGGGGGAACCTTGTTCAAATATCAGCAATAGGGCATCTCCTGGAATTCTACCCCATACCTTTTAGCCCCTTCATCTCTCTAAAGCTTCACAGAATCCCTGGAAGTACATCAATTAACTGATTATCCAACTATTGTTTCTCCATTACTCTCAGTGAAAGAGGCTAAAACAATAGAACCTCTACCTCTTCATGGGAGAGTAACAAGACAGCAGTGAGATGTGTTAGAGCTATATATAGCTCTACCGAACAAGCAATGCACAGTCCTTATGTGCTTTTCTGCTTAACTGTGATAAAGCAGGAAACAGTTTTTATTCAGAGAAAAAGACATAGAATGTCAGTGTTCCAAGTATCATGTAGAATTAAATCAGAGTCCAAGGCAAAACGATCCTTAAAGTTCCAATTTAATAAAGCAGACATTTTAGCACATCTGTGTTAATCCCAATTCTGGAAATTACATCAGAATCCCACCCAGTTAAAAGTTCACAATCTTGTCCCCACACCCACAATCCATCACATGGTCCAATCTTCTTCTTCCACGCTGGCGTCTCCACCCAGCTGCTTCTGGTCAGGTGTAAAAGTGCAGAGACAAAAGATGACCTTGGCTTCTAGAAAAGAATGCTAACAATACATTCCACAATTCTACTCCTTTCTATTCCCTCCTCCCATCAACTATACTAATGAAACAGCATAATGAAATAAGAGAAAGTGTGGTAGGCCAAAATTCTAAAAGGAATATAATTTCAGGCCTGAAATAGAACATACCTTAGATACAACTACAAATTTATAAACACTGCCACCTACTGGCTACTGCTGTAGTTGTTGTACAAAATACATGAACATTCTATTCCAACAAAATAGAATTGTGGATTAAGCAGGAAAGGGAAAAGAAAGAAGAAAGGGACAAGAAAATATAGCATTGGCAACAGCATGATAGGATGGAAAGTGGGGGAGAACTATCTGGGGAAAGCATAGGTGCCTTCCCAGGCCTCTTTCGAGCTGGGTGCAAATTATGGGTTGTACCTCCCTGTTTTCAGTTAATTGCCTATTGAAATTATTCCAGGCAGAGGGAATTTAACATAGTTTAAGGACAGAGCATTGGAATGGTTTGTACTTTACAAATGGGGGAATAAAACAATTTATTACAATTATAACTATGGATTGGAAAAATGGCTGTATTTTGCATATGTATAATTTTATAGAATTTGTATATTCAAAGTGTATTTGACCTGGCCTTTTCATGTTATATATCTAGCCATATGACCTTTGCAACCATTTTGAGATGATATTCTTGTATAAAATTCTAAATATATATACACCTGCAAATTCTGCTTGTTTTTATTAGTGGAAAAGATACAAGCAAAATGAAAAGCACAATTCCATTGTAATATCTACCATGCTATCCATATTGCCATTGTTACTTTGAATTAACAAAAAAACCAGAATAGGAATTAACCCATGCCTCTGTTTAAATTTGCCATTCTTACTGTTTTCCTCTCCAAGAGATTTGCTGGTTGAGGGAGGAAATAGCTGGAATGGAAATTATTTTAAGAGGAATTCACTTATTATTTTTAAACATATTAACACTTGCTCACCAAATTAGTGATATGAGACATATTAACCAGGAACGATGCAACTTTTAGTAATCAGACCATGTAAATACTATGTAAAATACACATTGCCTCAAATTTCACTTTCTAATTGGAAACTGCTTAAAATGTTTCATACGTGGGATAGACAAAGTGATAGGAAAACTCTATGGCACTTGGTCTGCAGGATTTTCCCCTTTTTGCATTATTTAAAAAATGATGTAAAGAAAAAAGAAAATATAAAATCTGCTGTTATATAGTTTTAATAAGTCATTTGTGTTACGATCAAACCTCATATAAACCTCAGGTGTAATATAAATCTTAATAAAAAGAAAAAAATGGGAATCATATACAAAATAATGCAAGGATTTTTATCAGACTCCTGGAAAACTCTTTTCATTTCACTCTGTTGAAAATGATTCATTCAAATGTGGATGAACAGCACACCTCCAGAACAGGGGTAGGTTCCAGCCAACTTTACTGTGGGTTCACATGTGTGCGCGCTTTGTGCAGTTCAATTAAAATTGTTCTGTGCAGGCGCAGAACTTAAAAATAAGATGGTGGCACTGACGGCGCAGACCAGAGAATCAGTTCAGGGGCGTGACAGGCCTGGGTCGTTGCCAGTTCCAGCGATCAACGCCGCCATTCCACTACTAGGACCCACCTCTGCTCCAGAATAGTCCATAATGTGTACAAAGCACAGAACCTCTTCTAACACACATGTAATTCTCAAACCTTCATTGGATAGATCCAAGCAAGCAACTGGAACTAAAGCAATATTTTGCATTTTGGGAGTCCTCTTTCCCTGAGCCCTAACCGGCAATTCCTTTTCAAAATTGTAGTGAACAAAAAGTGGGCTTTTTATGACCAGAAAGCTGTGATATATGAGTTTTGATTAGGACTTTTGCTCTCTTTGTTGTGATTGTGGGTCTTCATGCATATTTTACAGTTACTCCACAGTCTGGAAAATCAATCTTCCAGTTAACAAAATGGTGTGGGGGAGGGGGACATTTGCAAAGTTCCTTTTGCATTTGCTACTGTACCTGTCACTGGATTATTGTATAGATTGACCAAAATGTTCATCATATACTTGGTTATAAATCTCTCTGTGAGACAGTGAAAAGTGATCAAAAGCTGTCCTGTGAAAAGTGTTAAAAAGCATATGTAAGGTTGTCTTCGAGGCAACAGACAATATGGTGGCTCATTCATTATGGAATTGGCTGTTCGCATTGCCATTTCAAGAAGCATTTTTAACTTCTCTGTCTAGTTCAAGCCTTCCCCGATTGTTCCTCTATGTGCACTAACTAAGCCAGAACCAGCTTAGCTTTTTCAAGTAAAGTCATCTGAGTCCCACATACAGGTTTTCTTTTTGTACAGCTTTTTGAATTTTTGTGCCCCCTGCAATCAATCAGTCAACCTATGGAACTGATTGTCTTTTTATTTCAGTATGGGAGAATGGTAATTATTATTCTTAATTATTTTATTTTATTCTTAATTAAAAGTTATCTTGAACATGTTTGACAAACTAAATAAATAAAATAAAATAAAATGTTGATAATAAAGGATTGCTTTGTATAAGCAAGACCCCTGGTCTGAATAATAAAGCAGATTTATTTCATTTTCATTTTTAAGATTTGTAAGGTGTCCTACAAAATGAGTTTTTTCCAGAATGATTTACAATTACAACATATTAAGAGCATCTAATGGAATTCTGAATAAGTTAACAAACAATATAATAATTAAGAGACATGACACACCAATGGTAAAACAATAAACGGAGGAACCTGAGGAGTTTCTAAACAGCAGAAGTTTTCAACACTTATTTGAGGTTAATACACTGATCGTTTAAAAGTGCTGGCAGGATAAAAAAAATTCTTTGCCTGGCGTTGAAAATAAAATGCAGTCACTCCTAGGAATATCTCACTGGGTATGGGTTAATCTTGCACCAGGCAATCCCCCATTGAGGTATTACACTCACATCTCTTGACATAAGCTCTTCATTTATATATATGGCATTTCCACCCCTTAAATTCCTAATTTCAGCTTCCAGTGCAGATTAAGGCAAGTTTAAGGAGAATTAGAAGGGCTTTAATTGATTGTATGGATGAGGTAGTGAAGGAAGCAGAGCACGCCAGGCACCTGAGAAACATGGTCCATCACACTATGACTCCCAACACAATCCGAGCTGTCCTGGACTACTCAGCTGAACTGAAGAAGGTTCTTGAATGAAAAGCAAAAGGTATTCAAATGAAAAAAATAATAAGTAAGTCCAGTTGCCTTTTGGAAAAACGTATTTGGGATATTCAGCCTTCTCAAAAATTGCTGGAAAAAACAGGATTTTTGGTGGTGGACATTTTGGGCAGAATGACCCCTGCCTCATAACGATTCCAGCCTATCCTGGGCAAAGGTCAATGGTGGGTTGCAGGCGGTACTCCCTGGTACGCACGTACCAAAGCCAGCCCGGAGCACCGGATACCATTCCGGTACGGTGCTCTGGAGGGCCCACCCACCCGCCTGAGCTCCTTACCAGTGTTTAAAGGCTTCTGTGCAGATGCATGGCACGTACAGCGCCTGCGCAATGCTCCACGGAGCAACTGGAGCATCGCGGAGGGTTGTGGATGTGCTAAGATGCATGTGCATGCTGCGCACCTCCATGAGGATGCCACCAGCCCCGTTTCAACCATACCAATTGGAACAGGATTTGAAACCCACCACTGGCACGGATAGAAATAAAAACATCAGAAATTCACATCTGGGATTTAGGTGAAGACTTGCAAAATCATTATTTTAAAGCCTATGTTTGATTTGTAATATGTATCTTATGTACACATGCGCATAAATCACCTGATACAGCCATCTTTAAATTTATAAACTAAGTCCCAAACTTGAGATTCTTTGCCATTTAATGACTGTATTTCAATAAGCTTATAATATACTAGACTAGAATTTAATTTTTTATTCTAATTCCATTTTGTAAAGCAAGTTTTGAATTTCTAATTTCTGAACACTTTCTCTCAATATACCTCTTCCTCATTATTGCAAATGAACAAAGACAAAGCACTTTTGGAGGGGGGAACCTGTCAAATAAATGCCTTGATCATAACAAAGGGATTGAATTAAATTCAGTAACCCCTCCTTCAATTCAGACAGTCTAAATTCTGCTCCAAATTGATTTTTCTAAATCTGATGCCTATCCTATTTCCCATGTGTTCATTATTGGCCAGTAGCACAAATGAATTAAACCTGGATTCCCATGTTAGAAAATATGTGGAAAGCATTGGAAAGGATTAAAAGGAGGAACGGAAATTCTGCCGCTTTTTTCTTTCAACTGCTGTCCGTAAAGCCTGAAGAATCATATGTTCATTGTTCAGAATATTATAGTGGGTCAAATTTATCAGCTTATTGAAGTCCTCCTCTGAGTATTGCAGAATGCCAGTAGCGTATGGTGAAAAAACAGTGCTAGTGACATCAGCATAGCCATCGTCCATCTCACTTGGAGCACGTTCCACCCCTGCAGAAAGAAAAGGAAAGAAGGAAGGAGGGAGGGTGGGAAAGAAGGAAGGAAGGAAGATAGCGAACAGATTTAATACACAGTTATAATCCAAAATTGATCATTTTATGAAGCATTGAAAATAAGACTTTAAGAAAGGAATGTTGCATCTAACTCATATTTGCATCAACGTATAATACAAGCTTCATTAGTAACAACAATCAAGGAGGAGGAGAATGGAGGATCTGCCTTTTTTCCTAAATTGTTCCATGCTGGTGGAAAAAAAAGGAGACCTATGATAACATAAAATTATCATAGTTGAAATCATCATACCAGTAATTAAATTACATCTCTTTTATCAGTTTAACACAGAAATTGAAATTTAGGATTATTGAGATAATGAGAGAAAGTTGTTTAAGTTAAGTCTAACATTAATTTTTTATTCACAACCGTATACAGTCTCATTACAGATTGACCAGCAAAAACAAAAGGAGAGGATGATAACAAAGAGATTAAATACACAGTAGTGATCCAAAATTATTCATTGTATAAAGCAGGGTTAGTCAACCTTTTCATACCTACCGCCCACTTTTGTATCTCTGTTAGTAGTAAAATTTTCTAACCGCCCACCATTTCCACAGTAATGGCAACTTATAAAGTAGGAAAGTAACTTTACTTTATAAAATTTATAAAGCAGTTACAGCAAACCCCTACCGCCCACCATGAAAGCTGGAACACCCACTAGTGAGCAGTAGGGACCAGGTTGACTACCACTGGCATAAAGAATTGAAAATAAGTTCAGAAGAAAGGAATGCTGTATCTAATTCATTTTTTTCTGGAATACTCAGCCCTAACATTGTCTAAGTTTTAGAGTTTGCTAAAAATTCATCCTTTTTAAATTGTTTTTTTTTTCAGCAAGAAATTCTCACTAGTATTGATAGCAATAGCATGTATATACTGCTTCATAGCACTTTAAAGCCCTCTCTAAGCGGTTTACAGAGTCAGCATATTGCCCCCAACAATCTGGGTCCTCATTTTACCCACTTTGGAAGGATGGAAGGCTGAGTCAACCCTGAGCTACTCATAATTTAACTCCTGGGGTGAGCACTAAGTTAGGCTGCATTCTAACCACTGCACCACTATGGCTCTAGTATTACTAGTATTAGAAGTACTGCGACTAATATTGATCTTTATTTTCATTTTATATTTGAACATAGACTCTTGACATTTATATTTAATTGTGTTTTACTGATCTAGATGAAATGTTAATATATTGTTAGTCCATGTATGATAAGCCATAAGCTAAATAAATACATTCATTTTGTACCATTGTTTTAAAATTACTGTTCATTCCTTTAGGATGCACGAGAAACATATATAGGAAATAAGATTAGCAGGTGGGAAAGCAAAGTGGTCCCCAAGTAGCCTTTGTAACTTACCAGGTGACTTGTATTTTTGGAAGCTGTCACACACCAATGGAAAATACAGCAATATAGGAGCCTTTGGACTCTCTGCATCATCAAAGAGATAACATTCCTTGAGATTCTTCCTGTCTTCTTCTGTCAGATCAGTCTTAGGGAATGGGATGCCCTGACCGTGATAGTACCTTGTGCTTAAATCCAGCGGCTAAAACATTAAACACAAGAGTAATCAATACCAAGAGATACAAATACATATTTCTATTTCACAAAAGCTGGACATTCTAAAGAAACTATGGACAGGCAGTGTGAGGAATACCATAGGCCCATGATGGCAAACCTATGGCACGTGGCATGTGGAGCCATTTCTGAGGGCACGCGAGGCGTTGCCCTGTCAGCTCCAATGCACATGTGTGCGCTGGCCAGCTGATTTTCGGCCTTGGTTTTCAGCTGTTTTTTTGCCCTTTGTAGGGCCTCTGGGAGCGGGGGAGGCCATTTTCTCCCTCCCCAGGCTCCTAGAAAGTCTCTGGAGATGGGGTAGGGCAAAAAACAGACTTACTGGGCCCACCGGAAGTCAGAAAACGGGCTGTTTCCAGACTCCTGGGGGGCGGGGAGGCCACTTTTCCCCTCCCCAGGCTCCAAGAAAGCCATGCGCACATGTGTGGTGCAGCAGGATGGGTGGTCACATTCACATGCGCAGGGGGCACAGCGCCAGGGGGCCATTAAAATATGGGGATGGGCACACACTTGCGTGCTTTTGGCACCCAAGGCAAAAAAAAGTTCGCCATCACTGCCATAGGCACATCATACCTGTCAGAAGTTCAGAGCACAGAATAACAGAGTTGGAAGGGGCCTTGGAAATCTTCCTAGCACTATTCTTTTGTAAAAGGCGAAGAAAGGAGGACTTTCAAATAACCTTCAAATAATCTTCTTGTAATATTTAAAACTGAAACATGAATGGAGAGGAGAGTGGCTAAAAAGAATAATGAAGTTTCTCACCAATGTCTGTGATCCTCCACTGTAATTTAAATGTATGATAATGTCTACTTGTCTTTCTGGTCTTAAAAGAGGTGGGCAGCTGGTGTTGATAAAGAAAGCTGTGTCTACAAGCTCCAAATAGTCTTCAGACTCAGTCAGGTGATTAGGGCTACAATCCAGTATAGTATCTGAAAGACAAAATGCATATTTGCCATAACCAACATTTTAAAGTGATCTTTAGCTCCCTTGGTCTGCTATTAGAACTTCCAACAACAGAGTCACAGATTTTCAATCCCTGTTGTAAAAGAGGTTTATAAATAATGAAAGCCAAAAAGAATGCAAATAATCCTCAGTAAAGTTTTACTTGCAAAGAATTTGGGGGAAATGGTCTGAACAAGTGGGCTTTTTTAGTCAAAAACTTAATATATACTTCAAAATGATTATAACTGAATTATAATTATAACTAAAGACTGAAATCTAGCTTGTGATGCACTAAGGTGAGTCTTTTCAGAAGGGTTGACTATGAAAGTATTGGGAGCAAAGGTGGGTTCCTACCGGTTCAGACTCGTTCAGCTGAATAGGTAATAACTCAGCCTGCCATGCCCCCGAACCTGTTCTATCAGTGGTGCCATAGGCTGGCATCTTTTAAAGTATTCTGCATGTGCATGCAACGCGTCCCTGAGTGAACTGGTGGTAGCAGTAGCCAGAACCCACCTCTGATTGGGAGACAAATATCATATTTCCCTCAATATTTACATAACAGCTTCAATCTTAAATCTGGGGAATGAGAACAACTGCTAGTTGTGAAACAGCAGTTCAGCTGCACTGCAATTTCTCAGTTAAAAGTGAAAAGAGTTATCCATTCTTAGAAGTATGTGCTATCAATTATATTTCAGAATTACAAACAAGCTGAGTTAGACTATCTCCAGCATCACCTGAATGGAGAGTCAAAATTTTCAAAGCATCAAATATGACCCTCAAAACATATTCAGCAATCTCTATATACCTCTCATTCCTAGAATAGTCTAATGACTCCAGTCAGAAATATATTATGTCATGGATGGTAATATAAGAAAAGATGATGAATTCACATCCTGGAGATTGAGAATTTACCTATATCTGAAAAAAAGAAAATTGTCTATATTACCTTTCCACATGGAAAAATTATTGTTCTCCAAGTATTTGTTGTTCATCTGCAGACCTTTAATAAAATTGGGGTAGCATGCAACAACTGGACGCATGGTTACAACATCTTTAATCGCATCTGACACAGAACCATTAGGGATGAAAAGACGTGTTGGCTGCACATATGGTCTCTTGGGCAACCAAGGGGGAGTATCTTCTTCTGTAAAACAGAGAAAACTTTATTTAGATCCATCATTCAAACAGCCCATTCAGAGAGGCAATACGTCTAGTGAGAGAGATGTTCCCTGAGTATGGGCTCCAGCAGGAGTCCAAAAGCTTGGAAGATGAAACCTCTGGTTCTGGTGACTGACCCAGATTGGATCCTGCAACAACCAGTTGTGTTCTTGAAAGAGTCAAAACAAGTCAATTTAAGAGGTTATTTGCAGTTTGCAAAGGCAGATGCCAAATAAAATTGAATGTTACTTAAAAGGGCAAATTCAGTAACTGCAATTTTACCAAATTTTGGTTTTGTAGAAAAATAATCATTTCCACAATATTCTTATATTTTCTCATTTGGATAGGTCTTCTAGTATATCAACCATACAGCCTCTTAGCCCTAGTCCAACACTTTACCACATTGTTGTCATGTCTGTATGACATTTCCCAGGTAAGTATAAAAGTTAAGGCCCTGGTTAGAATTGGTCTTTAAGAAATGTCCCAGGGATCACATTCCTCAAGTTCAGCATTGGCCCTGTACAAAAAAAACCCTGCATTTCAGTTCTGTTTTAATTGGAAATATGAACTTCAGTCCATCTAGAGCAGGATTCTCCAAACTGATCAATATTGAACTCCAAGAGTTGATAGGTCTATCAAGGACAAAGTGGGCACACATTCCCCCAAGCTTTCCATTTCCAACTAATTAATTTGACACCAAATCATCTCCAAAAGACACAGAAAAGAGAAGCATTTTCTGGGCAAATTAGTCAAAAGAGAAATAACAGACTACTAACCAATTTCATACATTCTAGGTCTTGTCCATTTATGCCAGAAGTCTTCTGAACATTCTGCTAAATATAAGGCATCCAGCAGATTTTGGGAATAGATATTACTCCACATGCCTGGGAAACAAAGAATATTTAACAAGAATTTAGTAGATTTTTTAAGTATGTGCCATCCCCATTACACTAAGATGGAAATCATATCAAAAAGTATAGAAGCTATTCCTATGCCTTTTTTTTCTACAGTATATGCTCCCATATTAGAGAGGGAGGTTTTTTTAATATATTTGTTGGTCTGGACCTTATGCGAGAGATGTCAAAACTATCTCCCCTTAAAACTTATATAGATATTAGCTATTAAGAGTTATATTAGCTACTGGTCAGTAGCAGGTTTTGTATTGCCTCCTACTGGTGAGTCACTAATATTTTTTAAAAAAACTACATAAGCAATTTGTGTTAATATGTATGTCTAAAATGTGTAAAAATAGGTTAAATAGTACATTCTTGCCATATGAAAGCCAAGAATCTGATTTATTTGTTTAGCTAAATTACCTTGCATAAAACAAAGCCGAGATTCTGGGATCTTCTTCATTAAGTGACCCATGTAGAACTCACTTCCAAAATTTTCTGCATTAATAAATGCTCCGTATTTCAAGAAGCCCACTTCATAGGGAGTGAATTCCATCCATTCTGCAGATAGAATACAAATACACAGAGGCATAAACACAGACAGGCACATGTGTCTATATAAACTAATAATCAGCAATCTTAACATTTTGGCTATGTATACTTGTAGAGGAAAATTACAGTTATGTAACATAAGATCACACAGATACAATTCCTTTTCAGGCTATCACTGCTGATAAAGTCACTTCAGTGAGAAACAAACAATCACAAAAGTATATTAATTCAGAATGTACTTGCTCCCCTCTCTAGCCTGGATTCTAAGCCAGATTTCCATGAAGCAGAGGACTATACAAAATTCAGAATAAAGCTTTGCCATTATGTTACACTATGTATAAGGCTAAAATTGCCTTCATTGGTCTAGGCCAGTGATGAACCCTTTTGCCCTCGTGTGCTAAAATTGTGTGTGCCCACACACACAATGCAATGCACCCCCCCACTTATGCATGCGCACATGATCTCTGTCTTGTGGGGGGAGTTTTCTCTCTCCCCAGGCTTTCATCAAGCCTCCAGGAGAGCAAAAAGCAACCTCCCCTGGGCTCCGATCAGCAGAGGAAAAAGGATGCCGCACTAGGAGGAGACTCTAGGGTGGGGGAATTGGACTTTCAGTTGGCGCCACAATTGAATTGGGGGGCTTCCATTTAGGACCTTTGTGGCTCTTTGAGTGTTTAAAGTTGCCAACCCCTGGGCTAAGCAATGTCATTCATAGCCAGATGAGAGACAGATACCAGGGAATACTGTAAGCTAGATTGGAAATTCAAAAATCAGCTTGTGGAAGTCGACAGCAAACCACCACGATTTTTCTTTTTTGGTCTATAAAACTTTATGGATGTTCACCACCTGGCATTTAACCTTCAAATTAAACTCGTATTTTGAAAATAGTATCTTACCTTTAAAATCTAAAGTGCTATATCTTTTCTTGACATTAAGAGCAAGGTAGATAGGAAGAGGGTTTTGACCTAGATGTATTGCCTTTCGTTGATCTGAGAGCTTATTGGGGTCTGGCTGTGCAAAAAATACAGAAGTTAGTAGAAGAGCAAAAAAACAAATACTGTTGTCATTTGTGCCCATTCTTTTCCAGATCATACAAGTATTTGAAAACAATCATCCAGATACTGAAATACTTCAATCAGAAATTCAGATAAACAATGAATGATTGGGATGGGCCACAAACGAGATTAACAAATAGATAAAAATGGGGGAAAATGAAACTTGGTAATGCATTTCTGAAGATCATCTCTTATTCCATTCTCAATCATCACAACAGGTATTTTTGTATATATGATTCGAGATACAGATCTGAATTTAAAATAAAGAAAGCAGCAAAGCTGGAACTCATGCTTATTCCATTGTATCTAAAAATAGGTCTTAGTTGTAATTGTGTTATATCCTATCTTTTCACTAGGTTAGTATGGTCAATGTTGTGCATGTATTTTAAAAAATGTTTTAATATGAGAGCCGAGGTGGCGCAATGGTTAAATGCAGCACTGCAGGCTACTTCAGCTGACTGCAGTTCTGCAGTTCAGCGGTTCTAATCTCACCGGCTCAAGGTTGACTCAGCCTTCCATCCTTCCGAGGTGGGTGAAATGAGGACCCAGACTGTGGGGGCGATATGCTGACTCTTTAAACCGCTTAGAGAGGGCTGAAAGCCCTATGAAGCGGTATATAAGTCTAACTGCTATTGCTATTGCTATGAGAATACAATGTTGATTAGTACCTCCTGGTGTAATTCTGTTTTCACAAAATATCATAGGTTTGCCTTCTGTGAAATAGGACATTTCTGGGAGCTCCAGATAACTATTCAAGTCTTCTTACCTAATCTATCACAGATATTTGCTACTAAGTGATAGTGGATGGTGTAGAATGGACAAGAAAACCACTATATTAGCAATTGATATTTTGAGGCAGATAATTCCTATAATTAAAAAAACAGTAGCAAGGACCATTCCATGGTTTTATTTTTCCATGGTTTATATCACCTTACTCTTTAAAGAAAAACATGTAAATATAGTACCTCATCATGAAACATCGATTCAAGAATTAGTCCCCAGAGATCTGCAAATGTCAGCTTGTGACCTTCATCGTGTCTGTTCCATATTTCCTTCTCATAATATTTCAAGTTGTCTGGACTAAAACAGCACAATTTATTCTTCATCACTTGTTTCCGAACATCCATGATCACGCCTTCTAGATTCTTGTGTGACCAATATGGATCTCTGAATAAATTTATCATTGCCCTAAGGAAAGGAAATTGAATTGTAAGGCAACAAGAGTCATTTACTGAGATGGGCGGCTATAGAAATCAACCAAAGAAATAAATAAATAAAAGCCAGCATTTATGTTTGAATTAATTAGTAATTTTGAACAAACAGACATAGGGGAGTCCTTGGTGGTCCCTGAGGTTGAGTGTTTTCTTGCAGACATGTCATTAACCAAACTAGGTAAGCACTGATGATGTTACCTAGTTTGGGTAATGAAACATCTGTAAGAAAACAATCAAGCTCAGAGGCCACCAAAGACCCCCTCATCTCAACTCTAAGCTACAAATATTCTTCTCTACGGGCAAACAAACATAGCCAACTTATCTCTACCTTCATGTTGGTCTGTACAATTCCACCAAGTGACCCAGAGAATTTTATCACATATTTGTACCTGATAAAATGTTAAATATCCAGGAAAGGAAAGTGATGCTCAGCACTTTACAGGAACACATATAGGCTGTAAAATTATGGGGAGGGACCAGGGAAGGAAGGGAAAGATTGCAGCACTGAGCACAAAGGAAACACTGGTGTCTCTGGAAAAACTGGCCACTGGGAATTGTCATGGGCTGCCTAAAAAGGAAAAATTTAAATGGGGTGGGTTGCTGCCAGTGTTGCTGCCAGTTCGCTTCACATACATGCACAGTAGATTGTAAATTGTTCTGCGCATGTACAGAACATGAAAAAAATAGTAAAATACATGCCGGCAATGGCAGTGGGACCGGGGAACCATTTTGGGGGCGTGGCCAGCCTGGGTCGTTGCTGGTTCCTGGATCAAGGCCAAAATACCACTACTGGTTTGCCTGAACCAGTGTGAACTGGTAGCAACACACCTCTGAATTTAATGTATAGTTTCTTTCATAATTATTTCACTTTTCCCATCACATTAACCCAAACTGTGGTGTGTTAATAAGCAAAATGTCGAGATCCGGACCCTTGCTACCCTCCCGGCCTTCCGCAAAGTCACTAAGTTCTGGCTGTTCTAGCAGGCCAGGGGGCTCCGAGAAACATCTACCTCCACGGAAATTGTGAATATTGGCTTGTTTTTAATATGTTGTCTTTGTCTAGTTTCCCCCTTTCCCTTGTCTTTTGTGAGCCGCCCGGAGTCCTCCGGGAGTGGGCGGCATACAAGACAAATAAATAAATAAATAAATAAATAAATAAATAAATAAATAAATAAATAAATAAATAAATAGGTAGATAGATAAATAAATAAATAAATAATAAAATGCAACATGCCAAAAAAATACAGTTAGAGGGGTACAGATATTTGTTTAAGGTACTTGGACAAAATGCCACAAATTTTCCTTTATTAAACCTTCTAATATAATAGGGAATGCAGGGAAATGACTTCCCAAATTAGATTTATAGCAGAAAAAAAATCAGGTTGGTTTGTTTTTTAACGGATTGCAAAAAAAAAAAACCTATTGCAACTTTTGATTGCATTAGCAAAAGAATCATGACCAGCTCGTGGGAAAGAATTCTCTATTAATTCAGGATGAAAGGAAAGGAAATAAGGAAGGGCTGAAAAATAAACATGAGAGAGCACCATTGGTAATTTTGCCTACTTTTTGTTCTTTACTTTATTTCATTATAGGCCAAAGGAGCACATATTTGAGGAAAGGATATTTAACCTTAATTCCCCGTGATGATCCAAATAAAAACTCTCCCCCTGGCACCCACATTCTCTGAGTAACGTTGTTCATGGCTTCCTTACCACGTTGTGCCAGATAAACCAGTAATGTATGAAACACACTGCAAGAGATTGAGTTTCTGGAGACCTAACAGACTCCCATACATGGCTGTCATTGATCTTACTCCCCCGGCTGTAGTCATCAGAGCCACTACTGGAATCTGAACAAAAACAGGTATAAATAAAATTAAATGATTCTGTTCCTAAGTAAAATTCAGGTTTGAATAAAAGAGCTGACTGAAATGAAGCTAGCATTATTAGGCATATTGTTGTGCAAAATGGCATCATTTCCACAAGAAATATTTTCTTTAAAAAAATATGTAAATGTTAACAGTCCTTGTCCCAGAACAATGCAAGCAAGCATAAATGAAAATATATGGAAAAATCCACATACCTCAAGCATAATATCTATAGACCTTATCAAGCAACTTTCTTGTTCCCAGCATAGCTGACACCACTCTAAGCTTTATATGAGATCAGTACTTTATGTACAGTACATGGCTCACAAACTCAAATACAACTTGCAATGAGTTGTAGAAAGTTAGCACACACACACACACACAGGAGAATGAAATATTTTGGGAAATATTAAAACTGAAAAAGATGAATATTTCTTCCCACAGATGTTTGGTCCTGCCCTACTGAGAAATGATCCCAGTAATAACAATTTAAAACTAACTCTATTTCAGAGTATGTATTTGAAATCAGGCTCCTTAGATAAGTTGACTTCTTTATACCAAATCATAGGAGCAAATCACATAAAAGCAAACTTGAGCTCACATGCTTGAATTAAGAATTGCGAAAGAGACTAAATGCTAATGAGGAATTTGAATCTGGCTTAATATATATACCTATATATCGTGGCTCAATCTATATATGTGTATATATATATGGGGGCAGCCTTACCCATCACCACCACTTTCTTTGCTCCTCTTATGTTGCTCTGCGACAGGTCATACCTCATTGTCCTGCAATTCTCCTTCTAGCCGAAGAACATTTTTCAAAGCAGCAGCAACATATTTCTTGCGCTTACAGATGAAGTCCTGCTCTTCTGGACAGAGATCGAAGCCCAAACGCATATCTGGGCTTTTCTGGCTAGATAATAGAAACTCATATCATAATGCACGCTAATGAAAGCATCATGATTTGAACACATTCACAATTTGTGCAGGCTGTGTAACTGACTATCAAGATAATTTATGCGTGTTAAAGGGGGAAAATATTTAACTCTAGCATATTCACAATTTGTGTAAGCTTTATAGCGTCTATCAAGATAACTTATAAGTGTGAAAACGGGACAATATTTGACTCTAGTATGAATGTTTGAGTGTAATTCTGTAATGCTTTTTGTTGGGTTCATTTGCATGTTAAATTGAGAAATTAGAAAACTTAAATATTTATTTCTATTTCTTCTATGTATATCTGCAGTTACAGTCTTTTGTTTCCTTGTGATTAAATAAAGTGAATGCTGGAAAATGGCCATTTCTGGTTAGTATGGAGCAGAATTTGGAATTAATAAGCATGACTTCAGAATTCCAATTAGAATTAATCAGAAATTAATCAGCTACTCAGCAGTCAGAAAGCAAAGAGATGCCATATAAAGGTGAATGGGCAGGGCTATGGAGAAGCTATATTCATGTAACCTGGAATGGCTTAACATGTGCGATTAACTTGAAATTTTATTTTGTATTTCATTAGGTGACCAATATTTCAAATTTCATTATTGTTATTTTAAAAAAGGGAGAAGCTCTAGACCAGTGTTTTTCAACCACTGTGCCGCGGCACACTAGTGTGCCGTGACATAGTATAAGGTGTGCCGTGGGAAAATTACTTTATATATAGTCAATATAGGCACAGAGTTAAAATTTTTTAACATTTTCTAATGGTGGTGTGCCTCGTGATTTTTTTCATGAAAAAAAGTGTGCCTTTGCACAAAAAAAGGTTGAAAAACACTGCTCTAGACCATACTAAAACATCATGGCTATAAAAATATAATTCTACATACATTGTTGGGTTTAAATTTCAGACAAAGAAATTGTATTCAAATGACAATATGTAAAATTATACCAAATTCTGAATATTGGCAAATGTTTATTTCAGCTCTTGTTTAAAATGAGGGTTTTCCTTTTGGGGGAGGACTTCACCATTCTTTACCTTGTTTATTTATCTCTTTGATGAGCAAGATGAGAAAAGGAAAAAACTAATTGACCTGATTTTTAAAATGTGACAAAACTGAACTACCAAATTACCAGAAATCAGTTTTTAAAAATAGGAAATAAATGGTTACCATTTTTCTTCTGTCACAAAGAATTCATATGCTTTATCCTAAAAGAAAAAAAAGAATACACATAGCTTTTGAATGATCTAAATCACATTTAATATTTCTATCATTTTAAAAAGCATGGTTTGCTCTCTTGCTTTCTTAGTCTACTTTGCAAATTTTTTATAAAATTATTAGATGATCCTACAAACTGGTTCGCAAGCTCCTCATATTACTAAATATCCATTTGCACATGAAAATTTCACACCTAGGGGAAAAGAACTTTTTTTTCAAATTAAGTACTTAGAAAATAAAATAATGTTGTTAGTTTATTTATCTTCTTACAAAATGGGTGTTAGGCCTGCAGTCATATTCCTTTTTTAGGATCTTTGGCCTGCCACACACTCTATTATTTCATTATGCTGTTTAATTAGTGTAGTAATTGGGAAGGGAATAGAAAGGAGTAGAATTGTGGAATGTATTGTTGTCATTTCTTTCTAGAAGTCCAAGGTCATCTTTTGTCTCTGCACCTCTGCACCTGACCGGAACCAGCTGGGTGGAGATGCCAGTGTGGCAGAAGAAGATTGGACCATGTGATGGATTTATGGGTGTGGGGATAAGATCATGAACTTTCAACTGGGTGGAATCCCAGGAAGTTTTCAGATTTGGGATTCCACAGTTCGTTGCCAACATGTCTGTCTTATTAAATTGGAACTTTAAGGATAGTTCTGCCTTGGACTCTGATTTAATTCTGCATGATATTTGGAACACTGACAATGGGTCTTCTGAATGGGGAAAAGATTCTTACTGAATCTAACATAAAATTTGCATCTAGATTATATTTATATGCTATATTTCATTGTCAGATATATTTTGTACATAAAACTGTACAGATATTCTTAAAACAAATTGTCTCTTTAAAGGGAAGAAACCAGTCAGATAGCTGCTAATTATTCACAGAAATTGGAACTTAATTTTAAATGTTAATACAGCTAAAAGTCAGCTGTATCCTGATATCATTTGCAGTTCCATATTCTTAAGCTACAAACTTAACCCAATTATATAGAAAAAAGGTTCCTAAATAGCAAAATGAACCTAGATATGAAAATGCTTCTTTTAGCAGTGGCAGCTTAAGCTGGTCTTGTTCTGATGAACCACTGAATTCATCAGCATGACTGTTCTAAATCCTCAGTCTCAAACAGTGAAATCATATACTGTGTTCTAGGCAATGCCTGGATAGAAAATTCGTTGTTATCCTCATCAGAAGTAAGATGCCACTACTAGAATCCTAGACTCACTTGGTAAAGTCATGGAACATCTTCTGAATGATTTTTCAGAAGATACAGAGAGGTTTGCACCAAGAGCAGGATGGGCTGCTATGGGTTCACCCAGGTTCAGGAGAATCCATAGCTAATGTTATGGCTGGATCAGAGAACCTCCAAATACCACCCCTGGCTGGCCCCGACCACTCTGCCCCTCCCAGGTGTCTCCACACAGCCTGTTTTGGATGCAAGGTAAGTACTGTGGAGGCTCAGGGAGGGGGAAAACGGGCCTCCTGGAAGCTCCGGAAGGCCAAAAATGGAAGGCCCGTTTCCAGCCTCTGGAGCCTGGGGGAGGCAGTTTTTGCCCTCCCTCAGCGCCCCATGCTTGAGGAAAGCCTCCATAGCCCAGGGAAGGCAAAAACGTGCCCCCACCACCATGGTGCAAGAGGCCAACTAGCCCACGTCCACCATGGCTACACCCACCCAGCAGCAGGCAGAGAACCCATTGCTGAAATTTTTGAAGCCCACCCCTGACTGAGAGTATTATTGTATTTAATTATATTATCTGTTGGACATAGGGAAGCAGTACAGAAAACTAAATGGGCATTGTTCACAGAAAAGACTCACATTTCCTACTTCTATTCTCTCTCCCAAAGGAACCTGATACAAAGGCACGGTGAAGGCGAGTGTAGCATTTGAGGGACACTAAAAGAGGGGAGAAAGCAAATAGTCAGAAGACATGTTTTTTGAAATAACAGCATTCCAGGTAGTATTAAGCATAACAGTAGCTGTGATGCAATAGCTAGTAATAGTTGTATTGTGAAAAGCAACAACTTTTCTATTCTATTGCTGACTGCCGGCTGACTGCAATTTGGCAAGTCAAATCTCACCAGGCTCAAGGTTGACTCAGCCTTCCATCCAGGGATGGGATTCAGCTGGTTCAGATGGGTTTGGGTAAACAGGTAGTTCCGGCGATCAGTTGACCCCACCCACCTGCCCCTGCTCTATTCCATCCTATATTTCCTTTGTTTGAAGCCCAGCTGAGCAGCATGGGAGACGGGGTTGCCGTGTCTCAGCTGTTTTACTCTTGGGGCTGTAGGAAAAGGTAATATTTAGTGCTGATTTCAAATGCAGTGTGCGCATGTGCAGGACGTGCTTGGCGCACGTGCACGCAAAGCGCACGTTCACATGCAAATTGCGTGCAAAGCGAACCAGTTGTTACACCAGTTGAATCCCACCACTGTTTCCATCCTTCCGAGATAGGTAAAATGAGGACCCGATATGCTGACTGTGTAAACCGCTTAGAAGGGGCTGTAAAGCACTATGAAGTGGTATATAAGTCTGTGCTATTGCTATGAGGGAGGGAATAATTGATTCTAATTAAAGACAAAAGGCTTTGACTAGGCAGATGTGCATTAAGATTACGGCTATCAACTCTTGGTTGCAGAATTCTGGGAGAGTTTTATAGGAGAGAACCAAGTAGAAATAAGAAACTCTAATAAAGGTAGCATTTAATTTATAACCACAGCTGATCCTAAAATTTCTATTGCTAAGAGAGATAGCTGTTAAGTGATTTTTCCCCATTTACGAAACTTTCCATGATTTACTTCTAACATTCTTCTTGATTAGCTTTTCCAGGAAAAAAATCAGATTCCTATGATGCCCAATGGCAAATGGAAAAATATTTTAATTAATTAATTAATCAATTAAGCAATAGTCTTTTAATTTTGATCCAAAGTAGTGTTTATACTTTATTGATGCAGAATATGGAAGTTAGTTATGTCCCCAGATATCAGCAAAAAACTCACACAAATGGAACGTTTCTTCAATAATTGTATCTCTAATTTGGGATTACAGTACTTGGCATAGTGGAAAGTTGTATGATTTGGCGGAGCATCTCTGGAACTTGAATCCAATAAAATATTCTGTGCATCTTCATAAGATCCTCTCAGTGTACATGCAAAAGTTTGCTCTGAGTGCAAAGTAGAAAACACAAATAAAACTTCAGAATGATCCATCTAGAAGCCTGCATTTAATGATAATTTTACATCCTTCCCTTTCTTCAGGATGACCAGGATAGGTTGCAGTACATTATTTCATTTTATCCTCAAAATGTAAGTCAGGACAGAGTTATTTTCTCAAAGCTCCTCCTTAAACTTCATAGCTAAGTGGACTTTGGAGCTCACTTGTCTAAAGGTCAAGACTATTCCGCCTTTTAAGCTGCTCATCTCTTTTTACAAGTTAATGAGAAATTATGCACTGACAGGAATACTCATTTCATATCCACATAAGCACACAAGTGAGTTGATTGTCAGGATTAGTTGCCCTAAAGAAGACTGCTGTGAGTGATATAGAAATTTGGATACAAGGTCTCAGGGCCTCACTCACTTGAGAGAAGTAAGGAATTAGAGGTCCATTCATGAAACATATATCTATTTCCTATTCTCATGAAACTAGCATGTCTTTGGATATATCATCTTTTATTATTCTAAAATAATTTCACACCTATATTATATCCAATGAAGAAAAACAAAATATATCCTAATAGAAATCTTACTTTTTCTTTTTTTCTTCCTTTCTCTGTGATTCACCTCTACTTTTAGGCAGCAAAGTTCCCGAGACTACAAGAGAAAAAACAATTATACGCACCTCCAACTATTCAAGAGATGAAAACAGGATATGATTATCACTAGTTATTAATTTACATTTCATGATCAGGACAAATAGGATAGGATAGGATAGGATAGGATAGGATAGGATAGGATAGGATAGGATAGGATAGGATAGGATAGGATAGGATAGGATAGGATAAGATTCTTTATTGGTCAAGTGTGATTGGACACACTTTGGTTCATATGCTCTCAGTGTACATAAAAGAAAAATAAAATAGAATACATCCATCAAGAATCATAAGATACAACACTTAGTGATAGTCATAGGTTACTAATAAGCAAATGATAGACAGATAGTAATATGACAGTAATTAAACGCTTTTAAAGGATTGCTACAAAAATAATTTTGTGCATTGTTTAAACGAATTTGAAACATAGTTACCTATACTTAGGTGGATCGATAAAAAATTTGTAAATATATACTCTCCCTCTTCACTGACATCTTGGTTGAATGGAAATATGTTATTCCAGTCACACAAAGGTTTTTGAGCCAGGGATATTTCCACTAACAGGAAATGAAAAGGTTGCTTTCCTCTTACAATAGTTTTATGAGTTGCTGTGTAGGATCCAATTGTTATAAAGTATTAAAATTGCCCTTTTCGCCTCCTAGCAAAGTTATCTATGCATCAAAACTATACTGTGCACTAAATGGCTCAATCAATTAACACTGGAAGAAGCTTTCAAGAATAGAAACTAGAGATTAAAGAAAATAAAAAGATCAAATAACAGAAAAAGTTGAACCATTTATCAGCACGTTTCACCCTAATAAAACTTCCATAATCATCAGCAACATGATCAAAGTTCTTGCTGCTTGAGAAATATGAAATCTAAAAGTGGACACTCCAATAGATTGTGAAAGGTTGCAGTATTCCCAATTTCCAATTTAATAAAATTTGTATGCCGCCCACTCCCTAGGGACTCTGGGCGGCTTACAGACAGATAAAAAACATTTAAAAATTTAAAAATAAAGGTACCTTATTAAAATTGCACATCATCCATTCATTGTAGGTGGGGCTGGACATTGATCAACAGCCCCAGGCCTGCCGGAACAGCCAGTATAGCAAGGAGAAGGAATATATTGAGAATGACTTCAAGAGTCATTATATCAGAGTCATCTTTTATTAAACAATTCATGCATTAATTTATTCAAAATATCCTAACCTCCAAAGTAGCATCTGGAGTTATGCAAAACTTTTCAAGTGCAAAATAGATGTTTCCATTTTAAAGAGGGTGATTCCAATCTCTCGTGAAATATTCCAAACTTTTAAAAGCTCTGTTTGGAACACTTGCTTTCAATTTCAGACAAAGCAGTTTCATTTTAGAATGATCAAAGCTATTCATTGCAAGCTTGAAACAACTTTTTAAAATATAACTGGAATGTTCAGAGTTTGAGAAGTTTCAAGTTCCAGAATCAATTTCCACATGCATCTTCCCAGGCTACTGAAATTGTAAGTATAAGTACGAAAGCAACAAACATACCAAGACTACTCCATTACTTATAAGGTTTTCTGGCGTATCTGATCTAGAGGAGAAAAAAAATGAGAAAAATTATAATTGGTTTTTACTCAATTCTTGCTCGCTTACTAAAAAAGAAATTCTGAATATTTAGAATCATTTCCAGATTCCAAACATATTAGCTATATATTTAAAACATTTCTCTATAACCTGTAATATTCATTAGCTCTAGGCAGTATTAATTCATCCAAAATTAAAATATGTTCAGGTGATATAAAATACAGTCAATGTATTCCAAAATATAAAAATAGCTTAGAAATAACTAACAGCTAAAAGCAGAATATTATCATTAGTAGCGCTGCTGGGGCAGTGGTTAGAATGCAGTACTCTGCCCATAGACTAGAGTTCAATCCTGTTGAGGTTTAAAGTTGACTTAGCCTTCCATCTTTCCGAGGTTGTTGAAATGAGGACCAAGAATGTTGGGGGCAATGTGCAAATAATTGTGACAGTGTACACTGTACCTAGAGTCAGGAACGACTAGCATATATGTGCGAGGTGAACCTTTACCTTTATCTTACCTTACAGTTCTCTGTACCAGAAACAGCTGTAAAGCACTATAAAATAACCTTTATTTCCATTTTTTTCTGTGGACACACTGGCATACATTAAAAATGAAAATCTGTTGACTCCTATTAAAAGTGTACACATATAGATATGCTATACACATATATGTGTATATGCCTACACCCTAACATATAAATACATATAAATATTGTGGGGCACTATATAAATCTAAATGCTATTGCTATTGCTATTAGGAGTCTTTTGTTATTCTTATTGGAAGAGTGTTCCACAAAGTTGGTAATACAACAAAGATTTTCTTCCAGATTGATGCTCACCTAATTTTCATAGGATGTGATATAATCAGGAGCACATCTGCAGATGACTGCAGTAGAAAGCTATTCTTTCTCATTCCTGGTTCCAGTTTGTATGTAGACCTATTTCATCTCAAATTATTCTAAATTTATTTAAAAGGAGATCACACTGTTAAAAACAGCACATGATACAACTACAATTTCAGGTTTATTATATTTATTGTATTTCTTTTTCTGCTCAGTTTGACCTGGTTCTACAAAATATTTTAGCTGATAAAGAATTACAGTAATAAGTTTTCCTAGAGCATTGTGGAAGAAATCTTAGTTTTGGATAATGAAATAATCTGGCCAGGGATATTTGAAGAAAGGCTGTGTCAAAAAAAAATCTAGTTGAAGCTCTACCCCATTTATGCGCAATGCATGTAAAATGGAGTCCAGCTTTATTCCTGAAGTAGTGGCTTCCATCTTGATTTTTTTTGGGTCCCCCACTCCTATGAATGATCCAGAAATAGGATTTACTAGTTTCTACTTCTATAGCTGAGATATAAAAATTACAGTGTGGGAAAGGTTTTGCCATTTTGAAAAAAAAAATTATACTAAGACATTTGCAAATGCAGTAAAATGAACTACAATTCATACTGTATGATATTAAAGCTAATAACTTTCACTTGTAACTCAGCTATTACATTTGCTCAACTTTTACTCACATGTTTTCCAAATAGAATTCCACTTCTAGCAATTCATTTTCCTAAAATTGAAATCAAATGTTTGAAATATTAGCTTCTTCAAATGCTTACCGGAACTGATCCTTCCTATTACCTATCTCCTCATACTTATGACTATAACCTTGTTATTTGTATCTTTACGATTTATATTGTTTCATTTAGTTTCCTAGTATGATTGATTACTTATTTAATATCCTATGACTATCACTAAGAGTTGTATCTTATGATTCTTGATGAATGTATTTTTATGTACAGTAAGAGCTTATGCGCCGAAGACAAATTCCTTGTGTGTCCAATCACAGTTGACCAATAAAGAATTCTATTCTATTCTATTCCATTCCATTCCATTCTATGACTTCAATTTCTGGCAGCAATTTCATCCTCATAGTATCTCATCCCTGTTATTTGTGTTGTTCAAAACCAAATGTTTGTATATTTAAGGACAACATGTAGTTAATCAGCATTTTTATGGTGAAACATTCTGAATACCCGTTAGAATATTATTTCCTGTTGTGGACAATCTACCTCTGTGAAAATGCTCAGTTTCATCTGTTCTAAGAGAAATAGAACATTCTTAAACCAGATCTTTCCAACTTAGACTGACCTGTACATATTTATAAGAAATCAATGGACCATATTTGCAACATTTCTTTTTATGTGTTCTATAAAAAGAATTGTGTTTGAGATTCCACATCTGCTTAAAATGATTGCTGTGAAATAAAGATATAATTAGCCAATAACAATTATTTTAGGTATATATTATTATAGGTTTCTAAAGGAAATAACTTTTGGAAAATTACTCTATGTAAAAGCCAGTCAAAGACAATGGTGAATAAAAATGAAATGCAGTAATACAGTTATTTCATTTTATTTTAATTGTTTAATGAACAATTAAATTTAAAGTATTTTAAAGTAAATTTAAAGTATTAAATTTTAAGTATTTCAGAAAACATACATTCATTGGTACTGTAACCACCTATTCTGAAGATGTAATTGCATTTCTCACCTCTTTGTTCATTTCAAAACGCTTGCAAACTCTTTTTTCAGGCTGAAGATTTGCTATATCAAATGTAACACAACAGAGTTCCTCATCGCTCAATGGGCTGTCTTCATCATAGAGTGTTATTTCAAGTATATTCTAGAGAATAGAAGGGCAAGGTTGCTTTTTTTTAAAAAAAAAAAAAGATGGAGAGGGTATGTAAAGTGCTTTGATCATCATCAGAAGTATAGGGCAATTCAAGCATTAAAGGTTGAAGATTTGAAATTTCAGATTTAATTGCTTTTTGACAGAAAAGTCAAAACTCTATTTTTCATGCTGTCTGTTTCACAGACTTTCATTCATAAACGTTAAATATGTTTGGTGAAATATCCATTGCTTCTCTATATTATCTTAACATATAAATATCAGAGGCAGAGTTACTTTAGGACTTCATTGAAATATGTGGAAGCAAGCAAGAACTGACCTCTCTAGGTCTTGCCAGAGATGCAGCTCCCCACATACACACACATATAAAATCTCTCTCTCTCTCATTATTGGAAAATGTGATACTGAAAGTTAGCACTTTACAAGTTAGCATGTTATGGACACAGAGTCTGGCAGGCACTAAAGAAAGTGTCTATAGGAACTGTTGACAATGGGCAACCTTAATGGATGTTCCAGGTACTCCAGATCTACAAACTCTAAAAGGCTTCCCTGAAGGCTCTGGGGGACGAAAAACGGCCCTACGGACAAAGCAGAAGTCACTTCCGGGTTGCTCATACAGTCATTTTTTGCCGTCCAGAGCATTTGGGGAAGCCTCCTGAAGGCCCTTGAATGCTCTGGAGGGCTAAAACCGGCCCTACAAGCAACCCAGAAATGGGTTTGCTCGTAGGGTTGTTTTTTGCCCTCCAGAGCCTTCAGGGAAGCCTCCTGGAGGTCTCTCAAGGCTCCGACTGCTGAAATCGGCCCTATGAGCAAACCGGAAGTCCATTCCTGAACTTCTGGTTTGCCCATAGGGCCAGTTTTTCATGCTCCAGAGACTTCAGGGAAGCTCCTGAAGCCTCCAGGAGGCCTCCAGGGGGACAGGGGAGGCGTTTTTGCCCTCCCCGGGCTCCTGTAAAGCCTCTAGAGCCTGAGGAGGGCAAAAAAACACTCCAAAAATAGGAGGAGTGCTGGTCATGTGCGCATGCACATTGTGTGGCATGCCTGTGCATGACTCCCCCCCCCCCTGAGGTTCCCCCACTTTTGGCACGCAAGCCAAAAAAGGTTCACCATCACTGTAATAGACAGTGAGCCGCAATAGGCAGCTTCAGAAGGAAGAAATTAAGTGAAATAATAGGTTCTATTTAAGGCATTGAAATAATATTCAGTTGAGAAGTGACTTAAAGCTCTGGTAAAAGACCAGACCATCACCCAGCACTTAAGCACATGTAACCTTCAATATGCAATGACCTTGGATAGTGGATAGAGTGCCAAAACAAACAATAACTTCCTGAGCTGCTTTTATGTGCAGCATAAAGGCAGTTCAGCTTACATTCAGTTCTGTGAATTTAACTGGTGGACTGGCAGCTGCAGCTTGACAACACTTTAATCATTTTCACACCTTTGGTTTTTGTCTGTCTCCCAAGTAGCTGGCAGCTCAGAGCTGATAGCATGTTAGGCAAACCTCCTGCACTAGTATATTTCTTTATATATGTATTCTCCATTGTGTGTCTGCTTACCTGTCTCCAATGGAATGTAAATGCAAACATTAATTATCTTGCAAATTATCCCAATGGCCAGGTGAGCATTCCAAAAGGTGGGGAAATGGGGTAAAAGAGCTTTAAGATTTGCCCTTTAGTCTCTTTTCCCATGATTTTAATTCTGGAAACCTTCTCCACCATTGGGCTCACCCAGCTGTTAGGGGTCATAAGCACAGTCAAGGTAAAGATTTTAGCTTATCAGCTGCTTTATTTAATAACTCAGCTTCCCATCCCAATTGCTGTCACTAAATGAGGAGTGCCGGTATTTTTTTAAAAAAAATCATTGGGTGAAGGAATTTTACCCAAAGTTAGCATTTAGAGCAGGGGTGTCAAACTCTCATCATCCTGACATTGTCCCGTGACGCATCATGTCTTTCCCTTCGCTAAATCGGGCATGGGCCTGGCCAGCACGTAATGTATCCAGTCCATGGGCCACAAGTTTGACAGCCCTGATTTAGGTTAAAACCAACATCTTTAAGTCAGCCAGCCCAGCCAAATAAGAAAAGATTTCCTCCAGCATAAAAAGACCTAAGGGCACATGAGAAATATTTGCCTAACTGGTAATTTATTAGGTACTCCTCTTCCACCCTACTGCTTTGATGGCAATCCGGTTTATTTGGAAGAAGAGGATCACATTTACCAGCATCCTAAAGCAGCTGGAGGTTCAGCCTGAAGGTTCCTGCTGCCCAGCTATTGCATTTAAAGCAGTCTAGTGTGAGCAACAACAACTATAGCAAACTATGCATTGTGGGTGTGAGAAATAGACTACTTTATTTTTGGAGGAAGAAGTTTGTGGGCTGTTGGTGGACATTTTCAGGTGAGAAAAGATCATTTCCCAAAGTGAGGTACAAAGTTCTATCTCTGCTCAGAGCTGCAGTAAGAGTAACTTGTGATGTATGGCAGTGTTGGCTTTCAATTTATTTTACTACCGTTTTGCTCATGCACGTGCATGCACTTCTACGCATGTGCAGAAGTGTCTGGGTAGGTAGGTGGAGCCACCTGCCACAGGCATTACCCATTCGCTCAATCTGGGGCGAACCGGCAGAAACCCACCTCTGATGTATGGTTGTTCATATCTCTCTGTAGAATTATTTATGAATTCCCCCTCTATTGTATGTATGCATTAAATGTTTGTGGGAAGATAGGAGAATAGCCCCATAGTGAAAAATTAATAATTCTCTGAGTCATGAGTTGGGGAATGACCCACAGCTGACGTTAGAACATTACTTGTCGGCTGTGACTAGGGGAGCCTTTGCCCAGGTTCGCCTGGTGCACCAGTTGCAACTATCTGACTATCTGACTGACTATCTGGACTGGGAGGCCCTTTGGATGGTCACTCAAGCTCTCATCACCTCAAGACTGGATTACTGTAATGCGCTCTACATGGGGCTGCCCTTGAAGAGTGTTCGAAGACTTCAGTTAGTCCAGAATGCAGCCACGCGAGCAATAGTGGGGGTATCTAGGTACACCCACGTTACACCTGTCCTCTGCGAGCTGCACTGGCTTCCTATTGGTCTCCGGACACGTTTCAAGGTGCTAGTCATTACTTTTAAAGCCCTACATGGTTTAGGACCTGGCTACCTGAGAGACCGCCTCCTGCCATCTACCTCCCAGAGACCTATAAGTTCGCACAGATTAGGCCTCCTCCGGATTCCATCTGCCGGTCAATGTCGGCTGGCGACTCCCCGGGGGAGAGCCTTCTCTGTAACTGCTCTGGCCCTATGGAACGATCTCCCCGTGGAGATCCGGACCCTTACTACTCTCCCGGCCTTCTGCAAAGTGATTAAGACCTGGCTGTTCCAGCAGGCCTGGGGCTGTTGATTTATCCAGCCCCACTTTAAGTTATATGAATGTTGTGTGGTTTTAATTGTCTGTTCTTTTTAATTTTTATATGTTCCCCCTCCCTGCTTTATCTGTTAGCCGCCCTGAGTCTCTCGAGAGTGGGCGGCATACAAATCCTAATAAACATAAATGTAAACGTAATTTGGAAGAAAAGAAATTAGAGGGCCTGAAAACAAAACATCATAGTTTTTCTTTCCTTTGCCCCTCCTCCATCCATTAGATACCTGAGGCATATTTTATGCCCGCTCCATATCCTATTGTTGCTGCTAAATGCTAAGTAAGAATTCAGTATAGATGAGTAGGCCACTATAACATCAATGGATTAGATCCAATCATCTCTACTTATCTGATTTCTCAATCCAGGTTTGGATGTCAAAGAGAAATCTCTGTGGACCACATATGCCATTTTTTATTTGGGGAGGGCTGTAAAGTCTGGTATTGAATCAATGGGATGCACTGCTAAAACTGTATATCTGTGATCACATCAGTATGTAAGGCAAGATATAGCCTCAGTTAATTCTCACCTTGCGTTGTAAGAAGATAAATTGGAAAAGGATTGGAGGATGGAGGATTACAGCTATCTTGTTATCATGGTAAACTTCTACTAGTGGTGTTTAATGTCATGGGACTATTTCTCAAAAGGTTCTGATTCATTCCTAAATATTGTATGAGAATTTCCAGAAATAAAACTGGTGAGTCTGTTTAGGTCCTTGTTGAAATAAGGAATGGAGGAACAGAACATTATTTAAGCAATTAGTCTTACATGTCCTCTCTTTGAAGGATTGTTTCCTGGAAAGTTCCATTTTATTAAATAAACCAGAAAACAAAAGATTTGCCATGAGATTGACCAGAAATATGTTTGAGAACACAATTATGTCTACTGTGAAGTAGTATGGAACTGTGGACATAGACAATATGGTTATAGATTTCAATTTTCTAGTAATTACTTTCTTCCTTTGGACGTATTAGAGATGGGGTGGGGGTTACTGGATAGATCTCAAGTGTGACAAACATGTGGATAAAGTTAATTTTCTGGTCTTAAAGAGGGCAATGATATGCCTGGTACTGAAAAAAGCCCTCCTTGAGACTAGAGCCATGATGGCAAACCTATGGCATGTGTGCCCAAAGTGGAACATGGAGCCATGTTGCCTGACATGCATGGAGTCACCTGTTCCTCTTCCAGGTTTCTGCACACAAATGAGCGTGACAATCAGCTGACATTCATGCGTGCAGCAGTGCCAGAAACTGGAAGCTGGTCTTCCATTTTCCAACGTAAGCATGCACATTAGCCAGCTGATCATTGTGTGCGCCAGAAACCGGAAGACTAGCTGGCATGCTGGAAACCAGAAGTTTGTTTTCTGTTGCTCACATACCTCCTGGACAGTTCCTCTTCTGGGTTGTGGGCCAGATGTGCGTGCACACTCCTTTTTTGGCACTCCGTGCCAAAAAGGTTTGCCATCATTAGACTAGAGGCTTATCTGTTGAGGACTCAGAAAGTCCTTGACTTACAACCTAGCGGCGAGCAACCAGCCAAGCCGTGCCTTGATTGGCTAAGGCGCGGCTTGGCTGAGCGTGGGCCGCTAGGGGCACGCTCATTGGCTTTCCCTGCTTGACAGCTCCGTATAAATAGCTGTCAAGCAGGGGAGGTGCTGAATCGCCTGTAAATAGTTCTTACTTGAATAAAGCGTTCCTCATTCTGCAGTTCTGGCTCCAGCCTCATCCTTCCACCGATCTGGCCCTTTTCCCCAGTTACAACAGTTGTAATTCACCGGCTGCCGCCTACCGGCACCGTGACTCCACCCCAGACACCGTGCCCCGACGGCCCGGCCTACCAGCTGCGTTGTGCCCGCATTCTGGGCCGACCCAAGATGGCGTTGCTCAGAGCTCCACTCCCTCTGGGGAGGAGCTTCAACGAGCACGACTCACCCCTCCAACGACTCCTGCAGGACTGAGGTGTTCTGGGCTGGTCCGGCAGCACCCCGCCTATCTGGCCGATTACGCATGCTCCAACTCTGTGCATGCACTCTCACTCTCGCTGGGGGGGAAGGGGTGTTGAGGACTCGGAAAGTCCTCAACTTACGACCTAGCGGCTAGCAACCAGCCAAGCCGCACCCTGATTGGCTAAGGCGCGGCTTGGCTGAGCGCGGGCCACTAGGGGCGCACTCATTGGCTTTCCCTGCTTCACAGCTCCATATAAATATCTGTCAAGCAGGGAAGGTGCTGAATCTCCTGTAAATAGTTCTTACTTGAATAAAGCGACTAGAGGCTTATCTAACTATCACAATGTCATAGATACCCAATTTGGAACAAGTCTCATGACTTGGAGTGTATGAAATTCTAAATGTTAGTAAAAGGCATAATTACCTTGCCTCTTTATAGTCTGAGTTCAGGCCTAGTTTGGGCCAGAATCGCCCTTGACCATCTTAATGAACTCTTGAGGGAGAAAAGTAGAAGGAACATGATTTTATTAAACTTGCTTAATCTCTTGGTGCTTTATGATATTGTTAATCATAATCATTGCTAAAATATTATAATGTCTCTTGGGCTATCTCCAAGAATTAAGAATGGGGACTGCCATTACTTTGGTATCATTCCTACTTGTAGGAATAGCTTCAGAGGCTGCATTCAAAACCACATTCAATGTAGTTACTAAATTAACACTGCCAGTATAATATATTAAAGCACAAGATAATCAAACCATGTCATACCATATGATCATACATAATCAAGGTTCATACAACATGCTAAATTTCAAAAAAAATTCAAATGTTCTACGAATGTTTTATATATTGTGTGAATGAAATTCCCACCTATTCCCCAATGTAAGAGGGCATCCTCCTGTAAAAGATAGGTATTGACTCCTCACCTTAGCCATAGTCTGAATCCTGAAGAAGAATGTTTCATTCCAGACTGGATTTTTGCTATTTGAAATAGTTTTTGTCCGTGCATTGATGAAGGAAGAGGATGGCAATCTCAAACCTACGTAGCAATCACTATGGCTTACTGCAAGTTTCAAAACAACAAAAATGTAGATATGGAGAATTGAAATTTGAACAGTCTGGAGTAATCATATAAGGATGTGCTGATATAATAGTTATATTACCTTCTATATCTTCCACATAGCATCTGTACAATGGAATTTCTTGCTGTATCACCATGTTGGATTCTAATTGATTTAGCGTTCACACTTTAAGCAGAGGCAATAAATTCAAGAATGAGGACTGCTGTGCACTGTGATCACTTTTTGCAATAAAGGACAGAGCCAAGCCATTTTTTTGCCTTTCAAGGAATGTATAATGTTTTTATACTATAACAAATGCCTGGGTTCCCTTTTGTGTTTATCTCATCCTTTTATTCATTGTAAAGTGAATCTCTCAGTTTTGGAGAGGTGTATGTGTCTTATATTAACATGAAGAAATGCTTGGTTTCCCCCTTGACTCATCTGGGTACAAGAGAAAGGTGACTCACTATAACCCCCTAGTTTGGGATATTTATTTATCCCATCTTTATCATGTTTTATAAATAACTCAAGGTGGTGAACATACCTAGTATAACTTGCTTCTCCTATTTTCCTTACACCAGCAACAACAATAAAAACTATAGTAATAGATGCCTTGGGTACAATCCAGTGGTGGGTTGCTAACTGGTTTACCACCGGTTCACTCATGTGCGCAATGCTTCTGCGCATGTGCATAAGCGTCTGGGTGGGTAGGCAGAGCCTCCTGCCGCTGCCACTACCAGTTCGGCCGAACCAGGCCAAACTGGCAGCAACCCACCTCTGGTACAATTCGAAAACAATTGCAGCACCATTTGAATACCATCGGTACTGACAAATTCATAATCAGTCAATGGCAAAAGGCAGCTTTACTTACATGTAATAGCTTACATCCTACAACAATATCTGTAACACCATCAAACATCCACTTTTGCCTATCCAAGGTCCTTGAGAAGGATTCGATAGGCAGACAAAAATGCCAAATCGAGTTTGCGTATCCGGCAGACTGTACAACAAACCAACAATGGCAACAATATCTTTAAAAAGCAGCTATAGACTTCTTACTTTAAGAGAATTGCAATTACTGTTCTAAAGCAGATATCAGGTAAAGGGCACTGGCACGGCTATTGGAAACGTGATGCTTTTTACACCCTGTCCCCCTAGTAATTTCCAGAATTCCCAACTATCATGGGTATTGGCTGGGATTTCTGGGAGTTTCAGCCCAAATGTATCTGAAAGTTTAAGATAACTAAATATTTCTAGGAATTCTAGTCTTTATACTGCTAAGTGAGACCCTTGTTAAGTGAGTTTGCCTCATTTTACAATCTTTCATTCCACAGTTATTAAGTGAATCACTGAAGATGTTAAGTTAGTAACATGGTTGTTAAGTGAATCTGGCTTCCCCATTGACTTTGCTTGTCAGGTCACAAAAAGTGATCACATGACCCTAGGACACTGCAACCATCATAAATATGAGTCAGTTGCCAAGTATCTGAATTTGAAAACATGACCATGGGGATGCTGAAATGGTCATAATTAATGTGGAAAATAGTCATTAGACATTTTTTCCAGTGACGCTATAACTTTGGTCATTAAATGAACAGTTTAAGTTGAAGACTACCTGTAATGATATTTGTTTTGGCCATAATATGAAGACCATGTTTTCAAAGAAATAATTTTATTCTAAATTCTATCTGAATCTTATAGTATTATATTCAGTGGCTAGATTCAGTCAGTTTGCACCTATTTGGGAGAACTGGTTGTTAACTTTCTAAGCAGTTCAGAGAACCGGTTGTTGGAAGAAATCTTATTTTGTTTTTGTTTTTTCAACTTTACAGGGCTAATCTTTAAGGAAGGCAAGAAGGAAACATTCTGGTGTTGTTTCTAGCCTAATCTTTATTGTCCTGCATACAGAACCTGCTTCTCTGGTTAACCCTTATTACATTGTAACAGCTAAGGTGAAGCGCCCATCGATGTGAGTGACGTTGAGTTGGCCATGCCCACACAGTCATATATCCATCGAGCCATGCTACCCAGCTAGTCATTAGAGCAGAGAACCGGTTGTTAAAACATTTGAATCCCACCACTGATTATATTCTGTTCTTCTGACTAACTGGTACAGCTCACCATACCCTCAGGTTTTCTGGAGTAATGGCACAAGTATGAAGTGCTTTGTTGTTCACTGCTGGAATGGAGGAAAGGCCTGGAAGTTAGTGCTAAGAAATTACTTTTTGGAATGCTTCATCATTCCTTACAGCATCTGTTTTTCCTCCACCCTACCACCTAGGGAGCAATGTTATATTAGAGCATATCCACTTTAATTAGTTGGCAGTTTATCTGAAGGAAGAGATAACCCAAAGTACAACTGCATACTTCTAATTACTAGTCTAATTATCTGTACTATGGAGAGGATTTAATCCCTGAAGCTATTTGTAGAGATTAGTGGCCTAAGAAGAAAACAAGCATAAACTGGAAGTATAAGTTATAAGCACTGGTTTTAATATATAAAGAAGCCTTGGCCTGAGGAGCGGTTCATGACGTTAATTTTTTTTAAAAATGTTCAGCAGCTGACAAAAGCCTGTGATTTTGTTCCCAGCCTTGTCCCAAACACATGAGTGGGAAAGGGCATCTCCATTTTCATTTCTCATTGAAAACAATTTAAAAAAACACATTTGAGTTCTTCAGCAAAGGCAGTGATAGCAGTATCACTTCTCTGCAATGCTTGCAGCAGTAATTATGGCCAATGACGCCCTGTAAATATAGGTAGTCCTTGAGTTATGACCACAATTGAGCCCAAAACCTATGTTACAATACAATATAATAGCAGAGTTGGAAGGGACCTGGGAGGTCTTCTAGTCCAACCCCCTGCCTAGGCAGGAAACCCTATACCATTCCAGACAAATGGCTATCCAACATCTTCTTAAACACTTCCAGTGTTGAGGCATTCACAACTTCTGGAGGGAAGCTGTTCCACTGATTAATTGTTCTAACTGTCAGGAAATTTCTCAGATCTAAGTTGCTTCTCTCTTTGATTAGTTTCTACCCATTGCTTCTTGGGTTGCCAAATGAAACATTTGTTAAGTGAGTTTGCCGCATTTTACAATTTTTCTTGCCACAGTTGTTAAGTGAATCACTGCAGTTGTTAAGTTAGTAACCCAGTAGTTAAGTAAATCTGGCTTCCCCACTGAGTTTACTCATCAGAAGGTCACAAAAGGGGAATCCCATGATCCTGGGACACTGCAACCATCATAAATATGAACCAGTTCAATCAGTGGAACAACTTGCCTCCAGAGGTTGTGAATGTTCCAATACTGGAAGTTGTAAAGAAGATGTTGGATATCTAACTAACATACAGTAGCTGAAGGATGCTAGGCTGAGGAGTGATCATTCAAAGATACTCACGCAAATCTGCTTCTCTGAGGTTTGTCATTCTAATGATCCGTACAGACAGCAAAGAGAAAAGAGCTACCGGTCCCTAAAAGAAAGGAGAATAGAAGCCAAAACATCTTTAATATTTCCTGACAAAGCCTGAGATAATTCACTATATAACCTGTCAGCCAAATCCAAAAAAAGTTTTAAACCACATAAAAGTTCTTTGGCTGAAGAGATTGTTGGAGCAATTATAGAACTAAAGAATTTTGCTTGGCATGGTGAAATACATATCTATTGATTTAAAGAAAATCTTGCTTTTAAAAAAAAATACTGAGTCTTCTGTAGATATTGATTTTGTTCTCTTCTTCTTGTGCCGTATCTGTCATCGACGTTGGTGATCATGTTGGCGATTTTGTGATTAGGGATTTTAATCACTTTAAGGGATTTGCCATTGTTCTACTGGTGGAAGGGACCTCAAAAGAGCATCCTTCCTTGGTTACAGTATTCATTCTCAGCTGATAGACTTCAATCTCAGTTATCATTTTAGAAATTGGGAAGGAAGAAATGATACACATTAGTTTAAATTTGCACTGCTAATTTTACTGCTGATTGTAACAAAAATGTGTGTGTATATGTTCATTGCAGACACTATATTTGTTTACTGCTACCTAAAATCAATGCAAATTTGTAGATTCATTCAGCCTCAAAGCTAAATTAAGGAACACAACTATATAATAAATTAGTAGATGTCAGTAGAAATGTCAGTAGAAGTATGCTTATGGATTTTGCGAATGATTGCCTCTACACCCAAGAGAATTTACTCATTTTTTGTTTACAAAGGGTAAACAAAAGGGAATTAAGTCTTCCAACATCTTCCATCTGAGATGTATTCTATTTTCCCCCCATAAACAGTGAACCTACAATTTAAGTCTAATAACAAAATGAATTAGTATTCTGAAGAAAGCCAGTTTTGTTATTAGATAAAATGAAGTAGCTGCTTCAAGCAATAGGATAGGTGGTAAATTGGGGCGAAACTCTAATCTGCTGCCTTCTAATTTTCTACCAGGACAAACTGGTTGCTATTCTGTTTACGAAATAGCAACATGTTTGTGGCTGGTTTGTTTTACTCTGTAAAACAATAATAGTGAAACCAAGCCTATATAAAAATTACAATAAGAAACTAGCACAATCAGAACCTCGCAACAGCAACACAGAACTGTTTCAGTAAATCTGTAAACTATTTTTAAAAAGCAGTGCAGGGCATTGTGGGAAGGCCTTTCTACTGAACTCAGCATAATAGGAGTAATTGGAGAGATGATTGGATGTCCCATATGTCTAATCTGTTAATAATACCAGCATGAAATATTCTAGGGTCACTTATCAAAACAAATACAAGCACACATTTGTGGTAAAATTAAAAACCCATTATTTGTTGAGACTTCTTAGAATGCCTGAAACTTTTTGATATGGCAGGATCCAATCTGGGTGAGTCACCAGGACAAGAAGTTTAGTCTTCCCAGTTTTCAGACTCCTGCTGGAGCCCATCCTGAGGGAACTTCTCTCTCATCAGAATATGTACTTTGGGCTATTCTATGCATGGTATTTATGTGTTTATTTTTGATGTGAGTTCAGCAATTTCTGGTTCAATGTTGTTTTTAAAGTCCTCAGAGGCCTCCTATAGAGGCTAAAATGCTCTGACACTACTTGGTCCTTGTTTTGAATCCTGATACCATATGAATACAATATAATTGTTAATTAATTTGTTTCATATGTAACCTGCATCTACATAAGCACTTTGTCTTCTCCTCAGTTTAAATCCGTCATCAGTGTAGCTGCTGTATGCATTTGTTGAAGTGAACAGCTCACCCCACAAAAAGTAGGATGTTTAATAAAATGTGTTAGTTAAAATAATTTTTGTCCAGAATTCTTTGACTTTTGGACACGTTATACCAATAACAGAAAGCTGTAAAAGTGTAATTGTTATTTTAACGTTTGGAAAATGGCAAATTAAAAAACACTTTTGAAAATGTGTTAGTTAAAAAATATACTACCAGGCTCCTCCTCCTCCTGATTCTTTGGCCAACATGCAGTAAATTAACATGGTTATTCTAAAGTTACAACATAGTCCAGTGATGGTAAACCTGTGACACAGCTATCAAAGATGACACGCCATGACATTTTGGGTGACACACCAGCATTTAACAACACCTGGCAACTGGGGCTGAAACCAAGAACATCTTTACTTCAGACCGAGCCTGCCAAATGCCACTGTTCAGGATGATCTAGATGGTGGAGGGGCAGATAGATATTTTGTTGTGGGAGGGGTGGCTTTACATGCCAGCAGAGTCAGGTTAATCAAGGGTCTGTTCTGCTGTTGCACCTGGAGCATTTGCCCCTCACTGTGAATTTGGTTCCAACCCTCCTGACTTTTGTCAGAGCCTAACAACTGGGTTCTGCCAGTTAGCTTGGGACCCCCAATGGGGTAGCAGCACAGTAGAGGTGGTTGATCAATTAACCACAGATCCCACCCCTCTATACCCTGGTCTCACCCTCTCTATCTATAATTGGATCAATAGTGGGCTTCAATTAATTTGACTACCAGTTTGCTTGGGCACACTTGGGCCTATGTGTGTGTTCCAGAGTTACCATGTGGTAAAATGAACAGCCAATACATTTTATAAATAAATAATTTTTCCAAATAATTTCCAATTTTTTCACATGCAGATACCAAAGGGTTCACCATCACTGGGATATTCTCTCCATTTCTCTTGCTGTGTGGTAAAATTCTACCTGACAATTAGTTGCTTAAGTTCAACCTGTTATTCTACGCCCACTGGAAGTTCCAATTGAGGAGTTTCCAATTGGACAATCAAAGGCATCTAAGATTAGAATGAATAATCATTTTACTAAATAAATAAATACCAGATGCACATTGGTTGCTGACAAGAAAACTTTCTTGTGATCTCTATTCTAATAAACAGATAAGGATTGAAAAATATTACCATTCCTAATGAATGCACAAGAGCAGTTGTAAACACTAATGCAATTTTTCCTGGCTTTCTCTGAGATCTTGCTGTCACTGTTGTTCACTTAGGCATGGGCCCATCCTATAAAATAAAATGTCCTATAGGATAGCATAAATGTACCAGATAACAAATACCTAAGTGTTCTAATAGGAGCTCAGTACTTTTTTTCACCCAGAAATTTATCTTCTTTTAATTCTCCAATCTTCAACGTTTTTTCCCACCTGAAGTGTTTAACTTAACAAAATATGGAATCTTTTGGTATGATAGAAGCAAGTAACCTGAGGGAGATAGTTCAGTTCAAACAGTTTAAACTTTTCTATCCTCTGAGTTTTCTCTGCTCAAAACTTCTCCTTCCTATCAAGAATTTGACTTGCTTAACAAAAAAGTCCTCCAGTTATATTAGATTATAACTGCCAGCATTCTCAACCAGGACAAGCTTTTAAAGTAGTGTGTGAAAGGCTGCTTGAGGAAAAGCCACATTCCATTGTTGATGCATAGGAAGGAGCAGTGTGTCATTTCTCTCTAAGCAATCATTCTTTTTCCTTTGTTTTCCATTTAATCAAAATATTTCGTATATGATGGAGAATGGAAAATTCCATGCAAAATATATAGAGGAGGAAATAAACTTTCTTAATGTTACCAGAAAATCTTTTCATAATACCTTCAAGGATTATACTAACCTGCAATGAAGCTTGATCAGAAGAATGACTCTCCCTTCTGTTACATTCAACATTTCCTGTGTTTTCTTTATCTGCTGGTGTTTCGGCCTAAAGATTTCCCAAATAATGACACAAATAACTTTAATAGGATTTACCATTATCCTGTGGGGGGACATTCTTAATGTTACCAGAAAATCTTTTCATAATACCTTCAAGAATTATACTGACCCTCAATGAAGCTTCATCGCAAACATGGCTTCCTGTTCTATTACATTCAACTCTTCTTGTGTTTTCTTTATCTGCTGGTGTTTCGATCTAAAGATTTCCCAAATAATGACAGAAATAACTTTAATAAGATTTACCATTGTCCTATGGGGGAGAACTAAACATTTTTAATGTTACCAGAAAATCTTTTCATAATACCTTCAAGAATTATACTCACCCACAATGAAGGTTCGTCGCAAACATGGCTCCCTGTTCTATTACATTCAACATTTTCTGTATTTTCTTTATCTGCTGGTTTTTCAGCCTAAAATTTCCCAAATAATGACACAAATAACTTTAAGAGGATTTACCATTGTCCTGTGGGAGGGACGACATTCTTAATGTTACCAGAAAATATTTTTATAATACCTTCAAGAATTATACTGACCCACAAGGAAGCTTCATCGCAAACGTGGCTCCCTGTTCTATTACATTCAACTCTTCTTGTCTTTTCGTTATCTGCTGGTGTTTCAATCTAAAGATTTCCCAAATAATGACATAAATAACTATAGTAGCATTTATCACAGCCTTTCCTCTTACATTTATACATGGAATATGCAGAGAAACTAATGTATATGGCCTGTATATAAGCTATGTTCATATGCTCACGGTGCCAATTTTTGGCACATTTCTTTGAGAATTTAAACTGTATTGACAGGAAACAGCTCTCCAATCTGACATAAGTCTCCTTAATTCTATTTAAATACACTAATATTAAAATGCTAGTTTTAATGGGTGAAGTGCCTTATATCTGCTTAGTCTACATGCACATGGTAATATTCAAGATGTTGAAAAACAGTGTTCCCCCCTTCTTTATGTTCACTGGGAATAATTTTAGGTCTGGAAAGGTCTTTGTGAAATTCTAAGGAGGAAAATTTAAACAGGAAATGTGATAATAAACATGCTTCCCAGTATAAATACCAGAGTTATAATCACCATACATAGAATTTATGGGAGCAGCATGGTTTGTAATCTGGAACATGATCTGGAATATAGGTATGTACATATTCTGTGTATCCCTTCAGGAAATAAAGGCGAGGCAAGGAGGAGTGCATTTCCTCCATTATTGTCCTTTTCAATCTACTGTCCTCCAGTTGTGTTGAATCAATCATCCCCAGCCAGCAGGGCCAATCTTGGCTAGAAAGCACCATATTTAAAAAATGGAATGCTAAAAAAAAACCACGTAAGTGAGGAAAACCTTTAATGTTCTTCAACAGAAACTGGCAACTGGTTGTTCTAGTTACAAAAGCCTTCTACAAATAGAAAATCCCCTTTGGTTAATTGGAGATTTTTGATCCAGGGGATTTGATTTACTAGTAGAATAGAAGAGCTAATTGTCATCCTGTCATCTTCCTCAAAATCCACTCCAAAGAATACTTCAAAAGGCGGGGAGGAATGAATTATTAAGATGTTTTCACCTTCTGCCCTTTTCTCCCCAATATATTTTCAACTTATTTCTTCACAGAGAAATTTGCAATAGCAGAATAAAAATGTTAGATCCAAGCTACACTCTGAGAAATAACTCAGAAATACAATTCCTAGGTCTTAATAAATGTGCATACATTTAAAATCTCTTGACATGTACATTAAGACATAATAGTAAATTTAGAGTAGCATAATTAGTTATTCATTCATCTTTCAACAACAATATGCCTTGCATTATGTATTACCTGACATTGAATTCTATATGGAATTTCAGTTCCATGGAAGTTTCTTTTCATTTCTTCATCTTCATGTCGCTTTATTTTAATTTGGAAGTCCTGGGAAGTAGGGGGGAAAAGAAGTTTCAGGATCTAATAAATAAATCATTTCAAATATTTTAACCATATAGTAGTTTAAACCAATAGAATAATATATTATTATCTGTAGGGGTCCTTGCTGGAATTCCTCCCAGATACCATCATATGAAAATTGTTCGTTCTGATATATTTAACTTTTTAAAAGTCAAGAATCTGTATGCTTCTTACCTTCCTTCTGTAATATCCAGGGTCATGAAGCACAATAATAGTTAATTTGCTTTTGCAATGCACCTTATTCCACCACCAATTTACCCAGTCCAAATATTAAAAAGTGCTCTGTTCAGAAAATATAATGTGCTAGTTGCAATGAAAAAAAATTCTTACCCGACAAATAAATACTGATGGATTCATATGTATTGCTGGCGCATACACTTCAGATGTCACAGGTGGTGCTTTAGTAATAGAATCTGACATTGCCAACCATTCCTACAGCATAACTAAAACTTTGAACCAGTTTAGGAAGGCAAGCAGATGAATCATAATTAACTCCATGCTCCACCCCTCTCGAAATCTAGAAATTAAAATAAATTACTTCCCACTTTCCACACTGAGTCCTAATAAACCACCAAGTGTTTAAAAAGTAGTGCTGCTCCTTTGTATATTTATTTTAAAAAGTAGAAAAAACTTTCTCAAATTTTTTTCCAACATGGTTGTTTCATATTGATTTGAAGCTGCTTCAAGGGCATGTGTGTGTGTGTGTGTGTGTGTGTGTGTGTGTGTGTGTGTGTGTGTGTGTGTTTGTATATTTAGTGGGAAGGAACATACAATTATCAATAATAAATAAAATCAAGAGTCAAGAAAACACTAAAATCCAAAGTGTTTCCCATTAAAAATTTCTGAATAACACAAAGAATTGGCACCCCATTAGCAAAGTATGGTGCCTTCAAATCGTGACTGAAAATTCTGGAGAAATGGGAAGAGGCAAGCCATCCCCTGGGATGTCCTGAAGTGAAAGTATATGGCACTTTGATCCCAATCCCCCATGACTTCCTGGCTGCTCAGATAGGCAGCTTTGCAACACACCTGACTAAGGACTAGTCGCTATTGTGGGTGTCAATAGCAATAACTCTTTGTCTTCAGTATGAAAAGCAAAACCAGTGAAGGAAACACTATGAAGAATTTGAGCTATCTCCTGTATCTAGCATTTCCTCGTTGGTCAGCTAGAAGGCACAGTGGCTCAGCAGTTAAGACATCAGGATGATTTTGAGACCATGACACCACACGATGGGATGAACTCCTGTTCTCACCCTAGCTCCTGCCAACCTACCAGTTCAGAAGCAAGCAAATATGAGCAGATAAGTAGGTACCACTTCAGTGGGGAGGTAACAGAATTCCATAATAACATGCTGGCCACATGACCGTGGAAATTTCTTCGGACAGCATTGGCCCAATGGCCTTGAAACAGAGATAAGCACTGCTCCTTTTAGTCGGTAATGACTAATGAAGTAAAATCCAGAAAGACTCCAGCTAGAAGGAGGTCTGAACAGCCTCAAGGGGAAAAGTAAAGACACTTGTGGCAGGGTAGAAATGCTGCTGGGTGAGATGAAAATTCAATGGTCAAAGCTTTCATTTCACATTATCTGAGAATAAAACAGTGGCCAGGATATCAGAATGTGGGTTCTTTTAACAAGGCTTCTGATTTTCTCCCCCTATTTTGGCATCATTCACATAAAAGTTGGAAATTGATATCCTGCAGCAGAATTTCTTAACCTTGCTGACTTTTAACATGTGTAGATTTCAACACCCAGAATTTTCCAGCTAGCATCTTAAAATCACTAATCTCCAGTGTTATTATGCAATATTTGTTGCTTTCTAGGAGAAATTGCTAAACCAAATTTCCTAGGAAGTAGGTTCTATAATCTTACTTATGTTTCATAAGAGATTCAGGATCACTGATAATTCCCAATTATTTATATAGACAATTGTTCCAACCAAGGAACTTAAAAGGATCATGACAACCAAGTGATCAGACTAGGAAGATAATCATCCAAATGAGACAAAGAAAGAGACCACAGTTTCCACTCAAATACCTTAAACTCAGACTGGACTATTAGATATAGAAGAATTTGTTTCATCAGCTCATGTAGCGCAATGACTAAGATATTGGACTACCAGAAGGAGTAGGGGTTGCTTGTGTTCAAATCTACTTTTAGCTATTGCAACTCACCTGATGACTTTCCCCCAAGTACACTCTCAGCTCAACAAACTCATAGGCTTGTTTTAGGAATAAAATGAAATGCAAACTGTTTTGAGCTCCTAGAATGTGAATCCTTCTAAATGTGAATCTGCACCAGTACAGTCTATCTGTCACACCTGTTCATATCTACATCATTCAGATGATTCTGGCTTCCTGCAGACTGTATGTGTCTTAGTTTTCAGTAAGTTAAAACCTTACATAATCAGCAGCAGATGGTAGTTAATTGGCTCCTATGATGGGTGACCAAGTTGTACCAGAATAACAGAATAGCCAAAAGTTATAAGAGGTTGCTTGCAGTCTTATTCTGTGTGCTCCAGAGACAGAATTATAGAATTATTGTGTGGGGGTAATTTATAGTTAGATTCACAGTCTAAAACTGGTAGAAATGTAATAATTTAAATCCAAATCAATAATTATTAAGATAGTGTTTAGAATATAGGCAAAGCCAAGCAGAGTGTGTCTTTTGTAAAGTTAGGATGTTCAGCTCTGATAAATTCAGTATTTCTGGGTAATAAGAATGTCCGTTGGATAGTATTATTATCTGTTCACAACCATGTGATGTCACAGTTGCCAGTTACTATTAAATTTATATGCTGCCTGTCTCCCAAAGAATATTTTGATTCAGCCTAGTTATTCCTATTCCTGCAGAAGCACTGTGGAGTTTTGCTAATAGAAAAGTTAGATTGATTTTATACAATTTCATTCGAAGTGAAATGTATGCATATTTTAAGATATTAACAAATCAATGCATTATAACTGAATGCTTTTCAATATATTTGTTCTAGGGATCTTAAACCACAGAAATCATAACCCATTGCTGAGTGAATATTTTCTATATTAAAAAGCTGAAAATTATCTAGTTACCTCAAGAGTACTCTTGAACAATTAGCTTTATGGAGGAAAATCCTGGCCAATTTATCCTGAATTTAGCTTCTAGCATTTATTCTCCCAACCTAGAGCCAATTGCACATTCAGTGCATCAACCTGAAATATCTCCATCTCTGTTCTTTTTTATTTTAAGCAAAGAAATTCATTTCCTTTAGTCTTTCTTCATCTTTCTTGAATTATCTTCTTTCTTCTTTGTTAGAACTCTTGATAAAACATGTGTCCAATATACTGTATTCAAAGTAAACCATACGGGATTGATTTTACAAGAATCATAAGAAAACTTATTTTACAGGAAGTCTAATTCTTTTCAGATGCATTCTATTTACAGTAATACATGTGACATCTGATACAGATGATGGGATAAAAGAATGTTCATCTCATTTGCAGAATATCAAAGTTGGGAAAGAAGACTATTACTAATGTGTCAAACAACAGGTTGAATGTTCAATGACCCAGAAAAATGCTATTTGCTGATTTTTTAAAAAGTAGGATTCTGCAGTTAAATAGGAAAAACCTGATGCACAGGTACAAGTTAGACAATAGCTGGAGTGGCATAGTAATTGTGAAAAGGATCTGGGCATCCTGACAGACCAGAGATTCAGTATGATTCAGTATATACTGGAGGTACCAAAAGAGCTAGTGCAATTTTGAATTGCATCAACGATCAGAGTACATAATGTCAGGATCACAGGAAGTAGTGTGTTGATGTTATCTGTTGATACATATTTTATTGTATATATAGTGTATATAATTGTTCTGTCCCAATCCTCTACAATATATACGGACACAGACTTGGCTGTCTGCCACAACTAAGGAGGGAGATAAGCAACCCCTTGGCTGGGAGCCCAGAAAGCTATCCCTATGAACAAGACTTGAACTCACGAAAGTCTCCCAATCTTTCTCTATGGCTGGACCAGTAAATTGTTGTTTCCTGCAAAATTCCCCTCCCATTGCCCCACCTATAAGCTTTCTGGGAGGGGCCAATCAGTAGCCACATGTTCCTATTTCCTTCTGCTCCAAAGCTGCTCCCTCCTCCTTGCAGTCCTACGCATACGTACGTCAAGGACAGTCTCCCTCTGTTCTTTCTCACTGCTCCCTGACTCAAATGCCACCTGATGGCTAACAGGCCTCTCTAGTTCCACCCCCCAGAGTCTTCCTCAGCCTCCAGGGCATTCCCATAGTGTTCATCGCCGTCAGATTCCACCAGCAGCTCAGCCGGCCGCTGTTGGGCCACAATAATAATAAACTGTATAATCCTACATTACTATATCCATTAGGCAATCTTGTAATCCTTTAAGGCTTTCATCATGTTTTTGTAATTCATATAAAGGAAAACATTTTTTCTGATCATTTAATGTGACCCATAAATAAAATAATTTCTAGTGCCTTTAAAAGGAAAGCAAATAAATAAATCTAGCTTTGGAAGACATTTAGAGATGCTTGGGATGCTACAACAATTTTATTTCACAATCCTTTTGACTGTGAAATTTTACAGTACATGGAAATAGTGCCATTTTCTATTCTAAATATTTTTGTATCTTACTATTACTTTTTCATTTAATTTTTAATCACAAGAAGGTATGTTAGTAGGATAGAAAGAAAAAGCTCCATCTGAAAGCAATCTATGGATATGCATCTACTTTTCCATTCAGAAAATTTGATTTTTTTTGTAGTGGATTATATAAATATGAATATAGAATAACACAGTTGGAAGAAACCTTGGAGGTCTTCTAGTCTAACCCCCTGTTTAGGCAGGAAACCCTACACCACTTCAGACAAATGGTTATCCAACATCTTCCTAAAAACTTCCAGTGCTGGAGCATTTAAAACTTCTGGAGGCAAGTTGTTCCACTGATTAATTGTTCTAATTTCTAAGGTTCTTCTCCCCTTGATTATTGTGAACAATAAAATTTTCAGAAACATTCTTTTGAACTGCATACAATAGACAGCAATGAAATTTGACAATCATATAATTTAAATAGATTCTCCATGCTCTTACTATAGCTAAAAGACTGATACTTCAGAATTAGAAAAATAAGTATATGGCTCCATTTATTCAATGAATTGAAGACTGATTGCACTTCCCAGTAATGAGCAGATTACCTATAGACGTAGACAAGAAATGTATACAGGAAGTTTTAAAAATGTTGTATAAATGTATTAGAAATATATAGATACTTGAATAATATTTGTATTGGGCCAATACATATAGAATTGTAACTATTGTTATAATGGCATTTTTTTCTTTGTCACGTTTAGTTTTATTGTTAAAGCAAATTAGGTGATTTTTTTCTTTTCTTTGACAACTTACATCGACAATGTATATATGTGATGTGTAATATAATCATGTTATTTTTAGGCTGTTCTTTTTTCTTTGTTATCAATTATTTAAAACAATGAATAATACATTTTAAAAGGGCAAATGCTACTTTGAGATATATCAATTGAAACACAGAATTGAGGTCCCTGGAATCCATTGTTCCATTCAACTCTACCTTGGTCGGGCCTCACTTCAGCCTAGGATATCAACAAATTACAGCAAATTCAGGGAAGGGCTACCAAGAAGATGCAGGAGGTGAAGCAAAATCCTAGAAGGAATGGTTAAGGACACTTTAGATACTATAAGACTCTTCAAATATATGATAGTGGCCATCAGATACTTAAAGTTGTTGAGGCATGAGTGTTATCTGTCAACCCAAATGGCAGGACTAGGTTTAAACAATAGAGAAAGAGACTCAAGTTAAACATTAGGAGAAATTACCTGATAATAACAGGTGTCAGAAAGTGAAATAGAGTGCCTCATGAAATGCTATGTTCTCCTACACTATGGGTCTTCAAAGAGAGGATCTATCTCAAATCTTTTAGCCTATCATGCCCCAGCACTAGCCTAGCCTACTGGCTGGACTACATGACCGCAGAGATCTTAAAACTTTATGTTTATGTGAAATTATTGTAGAAAGCACAAGACTTTTCAAATTAGCCTCCACAGAAATTGGTATATTGGTAACAACTCTTTGTCTTGCCATATTGCAACATTCCATTGCATACAAAAAGCTACCAGAAGAATGACTGGAAAAACTAGATAGAGAGTCATGGATTTCTCCAATTGTAGTAGCCTCACCTAAACTTAAACAGCCTGGGAAAATTAGGTGAAGTATTGGCAGACAATCAACTGAGAATATTAAATCACATCTAAATATTTGCATTGAAGTATAACCTGAATCACCATACATTACTACATTCACCATTCATGTTGGTTTGTAATCTAGTAATGAAATGTTTGGAAACCAACCACAAGCTCAGAGAACAAACCTTCACCCTTATCTTTTTGTCAGTGTTAGAAACATTTCTCATTTTCCAGTACTCAGTTACTCAGCTACTCATGTTCATCTCTCTCTAGGTTATAATTTGCCATCTCAGTATGACCCTTTCATCCTATGATATGTCTGAAATGGTCATTAAAAAAAACATGGTCATCCTTTCAGTGACAGACGTCCCCTCCTTTGCTAGTTATTAGGGTATTTATCTTTGGAAATTCATACCTCATGGCCATAGGCAAATGGTAAGCTGGAACAATTCATGTGCACCATGAAGAATGGCAAGGACTGGTGGACTAAATGTTAGCCAAGTATTCTAAAAATTTCTGTGAAATTTCTGTGAAATCTCACAATTGTCAGTCTAACAAAACTGTGACAATCATCAATAAAGCAGTGATATTGTACTTAGAAACACGGCACAAATCAATTGGTAAATAAGAAGAAAACACAGTTAAACAACTAGTCTTACAATAAATGACTATGTGTATTATAAAATAAGGCAAATTAACTCTCAGTTACCTGACTAAATGGTAAGAGCATAGTAATTACATGTAACCCATGAGAGAAAGCGTGAGATATGTCAAACTAGACATGCTGTTATTAGAAAAATGATTTACTGAATTCTTAAATTGAGAAGAAAAAGTTAAGCTTGAGGGAAATGGGCAGTCCAGAATCAAGATAGATGGATGGATGGATGGACGGATGGACGGACGGACAGACGGACGGACAGACAGACAGACAGAGAGACAGACAGACAATATGCTGGATTTTTTATCAGCTCCCAGGAATGTGCAAATAGACATGGGACTGTTCACCCCAAAGCATGCAAAATTATTTTTGTTGTTTTTATTTCTGGAATTTGTTACAAACCTTAGTTCATTCTGAGCCTTAGCCCTCCTGACTCAGTCCTTATAGCTTTGGGCTATTTGCTGATATTCCATTCTAGTTATATGCCCCTCTTTTCATTTTGTATACTTGTCCTTTTTTTGTCCCTCAGTTCATCAGAGAGCTATTTGTGTAACCATGCTGGTCTTGTCTGGAGTCTCTTGTTTTTCTGTCTCTGTGATGGTGGGTTTTTTTAGGTCTTTATTATCTCATTTTTCAGTTTCCCAAGCATCCTGGGAATGTTTTTCCTCTAGGATTACCAACCATAAAATTCTTGTTATTCTCTTCTTATTTTGTTGAAGACATTAAGCTCTGTTAAGGTCTAAAACACTAGCCTGACTTTGTTCAGTCTTCTGTGCTTGTTTTAAGTGAATTTTAGTATGGCATGGTCACTCTCCCTCCAGGATCCTAAGACTTCAATTCTCTCAACCATTTCATCCCTATTAGTAAGAATTAAGTCCAGTATAGTTGATCCCATAGTTCTCTCCTCCACCTTTCAGATGACAAAGTTGTCGGCTACACACCTTAAGAATCTATCCAATCTGTTGCTGCAGTTTGTTTCTCAGTTGAGGTTAGGTTAGATAAAGTCCCCCAGTAGTACTACAGTGGTGTGTTTCCTGTGCACCTCAGCTAATCAATTTGCAAAAAAAAATCATCTATTTCCTCTGCTCAGTTGTGTGGCCTTTAGCATGTACCCATAACAAAGTCATTTTTCTCTCTAACATTCACCCAAATACTTTCAAGATGGCTTTCATCCTTGATATCATTTATTTCAGTAAAGGTGTAGTAATTCTTACATACAACACAACTGAGTCCGTTTCTTTTGACATTGTCTATGTGGTGCTGTGTTCCAATTGTGGATTCCATCCCACCAAGTTTCAGTAATAGCAACAATATCATACTTGCCCTCATGTATTAGGACAGTGATGGTGAACCTTTTAGCATCGAGTGTCGAAAGGGGAGCACTTCGTTCTGATCCTGACCAGCTCAAGGTTGACTCAGCCTTCCATCCTTATGAGATTGGTAAAATGAGGACTCAGATTGTTGTGGGCAATATTGACTGTGTAAACCATTTAGAGAGGGCTGTAAAGCACTGTGAAGCAGTATATAAGTCTAAGTGCTATTGCTATGAAGACTTACACAGAGAGGGAATGTTGCTAACATGATGGCACAATCATGCTATTGTCATGCCTTCTTGTAGTGACCTATGTTTGCAGAGGGCTTTGCTCAATATTATTGCAATTTCTTTCCTTTCAAATTCAGTTGTAGAGTAAATACTTAGGATAATTAATGGTACATGTTAAAGGATCTGTCCACAAAATAAAATGTCACACCTCTGAGGCAGGAAGAACTATTTTCACATCTTTCCATCAGGAAATCATGTCAAAAGCAGGGACCAAGATGTAAAGGAATTCTACTACAGTACATGAACAATGTTGGGGAGGGACTGGGGAGAGAATTATGCTTTTCATAACAAAATATGCCTAAGATTAAGAAAAGAAATAAGATGTCATTGTTTATCTAAGTTTCAAGTTGGATGATCTTCAAAATCACTCTGGAATAAAACTTGTCAATTAATTGAAAGTGTTATTAGTATTATTTGAAATTAACTTTGATGAAAAGGAGCACAGATTATAAATATTTGGATTGAAATCATGGGATGAATCAGCATTACCAATCCTAAACACCTTTTCCTCTCCTTCTTCAATCTTGTTTCTTGACACTGAGAAATATTGCTATAAGGTACTATGATTTCAGGTTGGGAGCCGGGCTCTAATGCCATAAGGCCACCTCTCCTGCTGATCCTATACTCTTGTTTATATCTTTCAAGAGTCAGAGCAACTCCAGAAAGCAAGTGAGAAAATGATGAGATCTCAGTGATATTATCATGCAACTAGCATGATTTATGTCCTTGCGTAAGATTTGGGTGTAAGGACATAATGATGGCATCTTTGTATACCCCGTTTATTTAGATATCGATGTGACTTGCTGCAGAAGCCTCTGCTAAAAGTATTTACTAAGCAGTGTATAGCACACACCCATCACTTTTTAGATCCCATCTGTCCAATCCAAGAATTTTATTCCCTGAGTGAAACAATCTCCAGATCTTCATTATCTGCTACATATGAAATACATTCCTACTTTACTTTGTGTTGCCTGCCTCTGCACACACTGCCCAATCTGGATGATTACTTTCATATTCTAGTCTTGGACCTCTGAGCCTGTTAATGCTTGAGATATCAACTGCCAACAAGTTCTCATTACACTAACAATAATAAAATTGGAGAATTCTTTGTTTCATTCTTTATGTCAGGGGTCCCCAACCCCTGGGTCTTGAGCCATTCAGAACTGGACCACAGAAGTGGCAAGTGAGCATGTACGTGCATCCCCACTTCCATGAGAAACAGACATGCATGCCCACTACTCATGCAAATGGAGCTGTATGCACATGCCCATCGCTCACACAGACCCATCCCCTCTCTCCCCACCTGCCAGTCTGGAAAGCCAGAAAGATTGGGGAACTCTGCTTTATGTGACTGATGAAGGAAGGACATTTAACAGATCTGCATGAACATCAGCCAAGAAACTCTATAATGTTATCAGCTAAAATTGCTCTTGATTAAGACTGGAGCTTTCTAAGCTTTGCTATGATAGGATATATAAGTGGCAATAGAAGAAATGCAGATTTAACAGATTAGCAGAGTTGGAAGGGACCTTATAGGTCTTCTAGTCCAACTTCCTGCCCAAGCAAGAGACCCTACGCCATTTCTGACAAGTGGCAGTCCAGTCTCTTCTTGAAAGCTTCCAGTGGTGAAGCTCCCACAACTTCTGAAGGCAAGCTGTTAGGAAATTTCTCCTTAGTTCTAGGTTGAATCCCTCCTTAGCCCCTCCTTAGTCAGTTTCCATCCATTATTCCTTATCTGGTCTCCAGGTGCTTTGGAAAATAGCTTGATCCCCTCCTCTCTGTGGCAGCCCTTCAAATATTGGAACACTGCTATGACATCTCCCCTGGTCCTTCTCTTCACTAGACTAGCCATGCCAAGTACTTGCCACCATTCATTGTATGTTTTAACATCCAGTCCCCTAATTATCTTGGTTGCTCTTCTCTGCACTTTTTCTAGAGCCTCAACATCTTTTTTATAGTGTGGTGACAAAACTGGATGCAGTATTCTAGGTGTGGTCTTACTAAGGCTTTATAGAGTGGTATGAGTACCTCATTTGATCTTTATTCTATCCTGTGTTAATGCAATTTAGGATTGCATTGGCTTTTTTGGCTGCTGCTGTACACTGTTGCCTCATACTGTGGAGTCCTTGGTCTCTCTGAACTTGACTGTTTGCTTGCAGAATTTTCATTACCCAACCAGGTAACATCATCAGTGCTAGTGAGTGTGGCGTTTATTTCCTGTTTATATACAGTAGTTTGCCTTGCCTGTATTGGTGGGGGTGTGGTTTTCTCTCTGGTAGTTCCTTGATTAGGATAAAGTTTTCTGCTTCATTATTTATTTCCTTAGCAGTTTCTTGGGTGTCTTAGCTCTTTTATTGTCTCTTTTGAATGTGTCTCATTTACACCCCATCTGTGTCCATTACTAATGTGATAGTAATGAACCATCCTAGACTAAGCTAAATCCAAAAATTCTAGGGAATTCCTCAAAGTTTGGCACTCAGACACATCAGCCATCAATAGACACATAGAGATAAATAATATTTTTTGCAGAATTCAAAAGAGACAATGAAAAGCTACAATGAAACTAATAGACCAGAACACACCCTTTTTAGCAGCCAACAACAACCAGATAAACACATAAGAACACAACAATCAATCAGACAAATAATGGTTTTGGTTTGGCGTTGATTGTCTAATAATGTATACAAATATAGGAAACCAAATTTCTTCCAACAGGGATAGAAGCTCAAACAGTAACAATTGTTCCCAAATTTATCCCCCTCTGTGATAAGAAATAAACAAAATGCAAATGTGTATTTAATTTCCCTCCTATTTTCTTATCTAGGTAGATTCCTTTTTTTTTTTAAGAAAAAGAATATCACATTTTAAAGCTTTTTTTTTAAGCGTTTGGATTTTGTATGAAGCTTTTATAGAAATGCCTTAACTTCCTTTTAAATAATTGTATGAAAAGGTGCTGTAAAGCAAAAACATAAAGCATATTCAAATCAATATCTTAAATGCGGGCCAATGAAAAAGAGGGCAGTGATCAAACAGGGAATGATACTATTACAATATTTAGCTTTTGCAATTACAGAAGCCATCCACAGTCAGTTGAGTTTTGATTGTGGCTACCATTGCTTCGAAATGCAGGAAGACACTGTCTATATTTTAATTTCTGATGTGAACCATATAAGTGATTGAGACAACACACAGGCTGATAGAAAGGGAGGGAATAAGGAAGGTGAGATACAGTTAGATATATTGATAGAGATATGCAGACTTGAGGTCTGAAATTTATGGTCATGAGAGGAGCTAAATTGTAAAAAAGTAGTATCTTCATCTCCCCAAAGTGGTTCAGCAAGATATTACCATCAATGGTATTCAAAGCCACCAAGATCTCCAAGAGCATCAGCAGAAACAAATCTTAGCAGGTTGTCAATCAGAGACTGGAATCTACTTCCCACAGAATAAAATGAAAGACTAGTGCCCCCAAACAACCAGTTACACCCCCCCAAAAAAATTTATCAGTTCAGATCTCACTCTAAAAAGAATAAAAGCAGAACAAAAGACAAAATTATCACCTTCAAACCCACCTACCCCCAAATATTTTTTTTAAACTACAGAGACAAAAACAATGAATAGAAACATGGCTTGATAATTCAAATCATGCTGCACCATTCTCCAATAATGGCAGCAATAAAGACCACTTTTAATGAAAACTACCCAAAATTCACAGTCCAACCCTCACAAATGCCATAATATAACATATCTAAAACATAAAGAATATATCTCCTTGATAAATATTTTTTTCAAAGGCATTGAACTACTCTCCTTTATTATTTCAGTGTATCAAAACCCCAATATATTTCACTATTCTTTTGCTTCAAAAAATCATTTTTTAAAATATTCTGAATATGGACATCTTATACACATGAACATCTAAATCAATCAATCCAGCCTAACTTTTTTGCCAGTTCACAGTATCAGAAAACAAAACAATTTAACAAATGCAACCCAAAGTCTTGATTATAATACAGAAAGTTTATGACTCCAACAACTTTCCTTCCTTCCTTCCTTCCTTCCTTCCTTCCTCCCTCCCTCCCTCCCTCCCTCCCTCCCATCCACCCTGCATCTATTCATGTTAATGCCCCTTTTCCTTCTTCCTTCTCCCTCCACTACATCCCACAGCTTTTCCAGCCATTTTTTTCCTTCTTCTTACACAATCCTTCCATCACTGGTATTGCACATTCTCCACTTAACTTTCATCTCCACCCACTCTTCCTTTTACCATTCACACATTAAGATGTGATGTTTTAATGAACCTTTCAGGAAGAATGGCTCATCCAGTTAAAATGAGCCATTCCAGCTTTCTGGAAAAGCTGTTGAGAGAACATTAAATTTATGCCGAAATGCACCTGTCAGGATGTTATCATTCAATCATGTTGAGCCACTCTGCATGCTGTGAATCACTATCATTAAAGCAGGATACTTGGTGACCTGCCAATAGTTGAGCACAAAATGACTGCAAAGAAATGCATTATCAAAACACCTATAGCATTCTAGTACCTTTAACAGGACAGGCCACTCATTAAGGCATTTCCAGCTTGTAGATAACTATCTAGGATTCTGCCCAGGGAGATACTCATTTTCCACAAAATCTAGTTGGACTAAAAGTTTGTATTTTGCCACTTGCAAAATGTCATAGGAAAATAAAGCACCTACTTATGAGAGGCATTTTTGGCTCCTGTAAAATAGCTCTGTCAGCAACTGAGATGTTCTCCACCCATAATTGCCTGGGAGTGTATGCACCAGAAAAATTCCTGCTAAAGATATTATCACAGGATGATCTATTTGGGGGCTGGGGGAACGACTTTTCTCCTTTAAAAATGCTTATTGTTTAAATGTTTAGATTAAACCTTCTTGTTGCATTAGATTAGCGTGTGAATAGGCAGTGTATAGGAAGAATACAAGAAAAGTGAACACAAATTAATGCATATTTAATACTGCTACTATTAAAATTGCATCTTCACAATCTTACTTATACAGTTGGCTTGCCTCTGCCCTTACTGCAAAAACCCCAATGTTAAAATTTCGTAGAAAAGTATCCACTCCATACATCCTCTCAACTCCTTAAGCCTTTTGGTACTTAATCATCCAGCTCTAATCGAATCTAATTATGTGTGTATGCACCTATGTGGGTGGGTGCATCATTTCCTCTTTTTCTTGAATTTCTTTCGCATCATGGCCATAGTGAGAGCTTTTGTAATGGTATCCTTGTTGTTGATAATATTGTAACAGTTTAATTGCAGCAATCTATCAAATTGTATTGGCTCATAGGTGAGGTTCGTGGAACTATAAGGACTATCTTCTGTGTATAGTTGGAAGTCACCAAAAGACTTTTCCTCTTCAGTCTCACGTTTTATTCCTTGAACAAGAGAAGAAAAAGTGAGTAGTTTGCTCAGATTTGCCACTAAATCACAATTACTTGTGTTAACTCTGAAGAAGGCTGAAAAATAGCAAAGAAAGTTGCAAGATTCTAAAGGTCTTTTAGAAAAAGGAATGCATTACACACACTTGCATACAGGGCTGAACATAGAGAGTCAAAAAGTCAAGATGTTGACTGTATAATCACAGCCCTGTTTTTTTCTTATAATTATGCCCCATGTATAACAAGGGGCAAATCTTCAGAGTTGTATTTGCCAATCCTAACCTTTTTACATCTATCATGGAGGCCTCGCATACACACACAAACTTGTACAAACATACGTATAGATAACAGTATACACCAACACCCCATTAATAACATGGAACTAAATTTGCACATTCTGTGAAAAAAGATAAAGAAAACCAGTTAGTATTCCATGTACTTTTCAAAACATGAAAACAACACAAAATAATCCTGCATTTTTAGTTCCATCTTATTTTTTATGTATAAAAGTGTTGTTTTTATTTATAAATATATTAGAATGACTGAAAACTAATTTATAATGCAGTATGGCATTTTAATATCTGTCACTAATAAATGTAATTTAATACATCAATAAATTGGACGCGCCATGCTTTTAGGAACAGGAAATAATTGTCCCATTCACTGCAATTTTGTTCCTCCTATGTCTTGCAAGACAATACGTGGCTATTAACACTTTTAAACTTGAGCTTAAAAGACTCATGAGAATACTGTGCACCATTGAATAAATCAACCAGAGTTCTTATTCAAGGCACAAATCACCAAATTATCATCCTTCTGATAATACTATGGAAAGATGTAGTTCTCTAGAAAAGCCTCTAATGCCAAGAAAGATGGAAGAAAACAGAAAAAAAACAATGATCATCAGCAAGATGGATGAGTTCTGTTACAGTAGCAATGAGTGCACCATAAAGATCAGGTTATACCATCATGGTGAATATCTATTTATGTGGATGCTAGGAATCAAAAATGACTTAAAGGTACATAATCAATCTACAGAATCATATAGAATTGTGCAAGAAATGGGTTTCCTGGAACGACTCTATGGAAGTAAAAATTGGACTTTGAAAAAGCAGGACAGAGTATTAATACTTTTGAACATTGGTGCTAGGGTTAGGGTTAGGGTTAGGGTAGAACACCATAAATAATGAAGAAAACAAACACAGACCACAGAACAAATCTAGAGTCTCACTCAAGGCCCACATGACCAAGCTAAAATTATCCTATTTTAGACACATTATTCAAAGTCTCAACTTTTCTAGGGGGAAAAAAAGAGAACAACCAATAACAAAGTGAGTGGCTAATTATAGCAGTGATGAGTGCACCATTGAAAGACTTGGCCAGGCAGAAATTGATCATCCTATCAATTTCTGAAGCCATCATGATTTGACACTAACTTGATGGCATAGAGTCAATCAATCCATTAATCAATGCATTGCTTACCTGGTGCTTTGTATTTTTTAAATGTTTCGTTCACCAAGGGGAAATGAAGGATAATGGGGGCCCTGGGATCTGTAGCATTCAAAAACATGTAACACTCCTTTGGTTGCTTTTTGTCACTATCAGTCACAGCAATGTGTGGGAAAGGGATGCCTCTTTCTTCACAATATCTCTGTGCTTGATGCAAGACCTGATAGGAGAGAAGGAAAAGTTTCAAATGTATACCAAATTGAAAATCAGCTATGCTGATATTTTGAAAATGAACACAATTGAGATTTAACCCATTAGAATATCTTAACAGTATAGTTTCCAATACAATACATTTCCAGCTTGTGGAAGAAGTAATTTATTGTGTCGAACCAGTGCTGCCTTAAACAAGTATTTGTAACTGCCGCCATTCTTTGATAAAGCAAACGCAGGTAATGAGTATGAGCAGAAAGAGCTGCCAAAGAGATCATTTCCAAGGTAAGACTGAGAACGAACTGAGAACTCTTCACCGAATGAACTAGATATCCCTCCCCCCGCCATGCTCTAGTGTTGACTCAATCTGACACTTCAGCATGAGTGGTGCAATCTTGGCATAGTACAATCCCAAGCAGTGAATATCAGTTAATCCATAACTTTTCATATGAGAGAAAATTGAGCATGATGGCTAATACCCTTAAAAAAAGAAAAGATTCAGAAATAAACAAATGCAGAGTTTTTTCTTTAGGAAACACACCAGTTGCAGGGAACACAAGTGGTCTTCAGTCAATGACTATTCATTCAGCGAACATGCCATAGTGCTGAACAAGTGGTTTTTTCAACCTTTGGTGGACTTCAACTCCCAGAATTCCCCAGCCAGCTTTGCTCCTCCGGGCTTAAAGTTGCCAAGGTTACAGATCTCTGGCTTAGAGCGCTGGAACTGCCATCGCTAAACAATGCAATTCCATGAGATTGCATTCTACATTGTTACTTAACAGTGGCAATTCCAGTCCCAATTGCCATTAACTGAGGACTGTAAAGATGTTAGGCATGGTGGAACTTGGCATAACAGTTAACCCTGAAGGGGATGGGCAGTTCAAAAATGTGAAAAAATGAAGGAAGAAATAAACCAAATATTACTCTATGGTGTGATACTGTAGCAAAAAAAGGCTAACGCAATTTTGAACTGCAAAATATAGTTCCTAAATAACAAGTCATATTATTCCACTATATTTCAGACTCCTGCTTAATTCATCAAGGGCACAAAATAGCAATAATAATAATAATAATAATAATAATAATAATAATAATAATACATAAATCTGAGGAACTTAGGATACTCAAAATGAGTCTAAAAGCTTTGATAGTTGAAGGAACTGAGAAAGGATTATCATACAGGAAGGGAGATTCTGACTGATAACAGAAAGTACACATCAACTGCCATGAAAGTTATGGGTTCTCTTGCTTATTCCTACCATGAACAGATTATTAGACTACAGACCCCCAACCCCTGGGCTGCGGCCCACTACCAAGCCATGGCATTTAGAATTGGGCCACACAAGTGGCTGGGCAGAATATGCGTGCAGCTCAATTTGCACAAATGGCAGGCCAGCAGGCACTCACACGCATGCTGCCAGACCACCACTTGCACAAATTGAGCTGTGTGCATGCATACTAGCTCACCATTCACATTCACGCAATCTGGGTTCCCCTCTCCACCCCCCAAGCTGGACCGCCAAACTGCCAAGTTTGGGGACTGCTATATTAGACTTGATGCTTAATTAGCCCTTCCCAACTCTTATAATTATAATAAAGTTATCCCAAATTGAAACTATTGTAAGACCTAACTGGCCAAGTAAAGCAACTTTAATAAAGTTTTAATAAAACATTAAAAGAAGCAAGCCATAACTCAGTGGATATATGTTTTGTACATATAAAGTCTCAGACTCAACCCTTGGCCTCACAAATTAATTAATAAATATTGTATTTGTCATTGCACTTGGGGTATTCAAGCATTGACCCAGAAATTATTAGTGGTCCAGTAATAAAGCATTGTCATAAACTAGAACTAAGGATCAATATTCACATATGGTATAGCAGATCAGAAGATTCTAAGCTGTTTCTTTCAAGTTTATTTATAATGCTCACTTCAAAAGGAGCTTGCCAGGAATAATTGAATGAGAAGATCACATCCACGTCTCTCTCTGGCTGAAGCACCAATGGAAAGGGGGAATTGATAGCAAATCCTCCATCTACTAGATGCAGACTGCTTTCTTGGGGTGTCAGCTGATTAGGTATAGCATCCAGATGTGTCCCTGAAATATCCCAAAAACCATTATTATTGAAACAGACAGATTCACCAAAGGTTAATTTAAAAAGGAAATCAATATGCTGTGTTCATAAGAAAAAGAAAAACTGTTTGCTTGGAAACAATAAGAATTGTATTGTCCTGGTGTTACACTGCTCCTTGATAAATTGAGGTTATTAGGATTCTCAACCAGTATTCAGATGTTAATCACAGCTTTGCTGAGTTGCAGTTTAGTTAGGAGGAGGTTCTTATCTCTGTTTTTTAGCCCACGGAGCTAGTGGTGTCCAAAGAGGTCATGCAGCCACATGGTGATATGCCAAGTTGCACAGAATGCTGTTACCTCCCCACCAAAATGGTACCTATTTATCATACTCACATTTGCATGCTTTTGAACTGATGGCTTGGCAAGAGGCATGATACAGTTAATAGCTCAGCCTTTAAGCATGCTTCAACCAAATTAGAATCTTTAATCTAGAATGAAGTCATATTGACAGTTGATTTCTTAACTGCTCCTTGATGCAATGTTTGATGGCTTACCAAATGGCCTTCTCTGGCCTGGGAATCACTGATTCACATGTCAATCTTCAAAGCAACCCCTTACCTATTTCATATCTTCCTTCCTCCTCTGGAACACTCAGGTGCTTTTCCTACCCTGGGCTGTCTTAACGTATGGACCTGATGGGCACTTCCCCATGGGCCCCACGAGCATAGGAGGCCCCTACTAATCTGTGTATGTTATCCCTTCAATGCACCTTGTATCATATAAATACAGCAACTGTATGGCTTGCAGAGTATTATTGTATTTTTCAAGTCTCGTGTATTGTTCAAATGGTTATCATGTTGCATTAGTTGTTGTTTTTAATGTTTCAACACCGATTTTGTTGGAAGTGCAAATAAAATAAATATATATTTAATTTTATCAACCATTTTCATCTTTATTCCTGTGAATAGTTATCATAGGGACACCAGTAAACTGCTTTGCCCTGGGCCCATAATGCTGTTAAGACTGCCCTGTTCCCATCCCCTCCTCCCTCCTCTTTCCTCTTCCCTCCTTTATCAGAAACTTCCTCCATTTCTGAACTATTCCCATATCCAAACTCACAGCTTCCATTTCCTTTTCTTCCTTATCTGGATTTCCACCTGTTTTGTAATTCTCCACTCCTTTTCTTCTTGATTAGGATCTACTAAAATCCAAGGGATTTTTCCCTTTCTAGTATTTCATCAGCAATCCACAGGTAGATTGTACTGACTGTGATGATTGTAGACCTCCTCCCCCTTACATCAAAAGAACCAGTTCAATAATAAAATGCCTTGATTTGTCTATAAATAGATTTCTCAGTTGGAAAACAGAATTCATCAGAATTCTTGTATTGACACTACTTCAGTTCACTCTATCTAGAGCAGAATGAAGTTAAACTTCTTTAGTTGCTGTCTTATAATTTTTACTACAATGGTCACGGAATAGAAACTGCCTTACTTGCTCTTATAAAGCAGCATAAACTTGGGTAGCATCCAATGGTGAAATTCAAAAATTTTCCCTACCGGTTCTGTGGGCGTGGCTTGGTAGGTGTGACTTGGTGGTCATATGACTGTGTGGGCATCGCTTGGTGGGCATATGATCAGGTGGGCATGGCTTGGTGGGCATGTGTCTGGGTGGGCGTGGCTGCATAACTGACTCACACACAATGCAAAAACAGCTGGACTTCACACAAAATGGCCCCTGAAAGAAGCGGAACCTCACAGACAATCAGGCACAGCTGATTGTTGCACAGCTGATCGGTAGTAAAAAATGCTTTAAAAAGTAAAAAAGTTCCAAAGATTGAAAAGCATAGTTGATTGTCGCACAGCTGATTGTTGGAACTTTTTTTTTACTTTTTCAATCATTTTTTTACTACCGGTTCGGGCAAACGATAGCATTTTTTACTATTGATTCAGACGAACCGGCCTGAACCAGTAGCATTTCACCCCTGGTAGCATCTATTTCATATTTGTAATTCTGTGACCCAAAATTCAGTTATTTACAGCCAAAGTTCTTATGCACAGCATTACCTTTCCATGCTACAAATTCTTGATCATTCACATAGTTCCGATGCAGATGCAGTCCATGAAGAAAGTTAAAATTCCCCCCGGTGGTGATTCGTGATTTAACTAAATTGCTAAATAAATGTGTAAAGACTCCTCCTGGCATGATACCTTGAGACTGTTTCAGTGAAGGGTCAAGAGACTGAGAACCCAACAGTTCATCTGCAAGACAAAAAGCTGCATAGTTGAAGTACCTCCATTACGTTATTCCATTATACAGCCAACTTTATCACTTGTGTATAGAATAAATTATTATGGTTTATGGGTACAAGCAACTTTAACTTTAAACTGTGCCAGCCGCACAGACCTAACCTTACTGAGTCAAAGTTAAAAAGATATGCTAAGAAGTTATACTTGAAATTTGTATGTTATTTCAAGAAAACATGGTCCTTTTTTCAAGAATCTCAGAAAAAAAGTTCAGTTAATATTCAGTTAATATTATCAGTATATACAAGGCTGCAAACGTATACGAATTTAAATGGCAGCATTTTTTTTTATTTTGAATGAACAGTAAGAAATCTAACTGTAGAAAAGTTATTCCAAACAATCTCCTTTTTGCATTCATCACTTTTTATGGAAACAATTTTTTACTTGTAAAACAAATGGTTTATAATACTATTTTTCTTATCAAAGACAATCTGTAAAGATAGAATAGATCAGGGGTGGGCTTCAAAAACTTTAGCAAGGGGTTCTCTGTCTGTTTCCTGGGTGGGCATGGCCATGGTGGGCGTGGCCATGGTGGGCGTGGCCTAGTCAGCCTCCTGCACCGGGAGGGGGGCATTTTTGTGCCCTCCTCAGGTTCTGGAGACTTTCGTTGAGCCTCCGGGAGGGTGAAAATGGCCTCCCAAGGCTCTGGAGGATGGAAACGGGCCCGAAATTCAGGCAGGCCCATTTTTTGTCCTCCCCAAGCCTCTGTGCATGCCCTGCACTTACCTGTATCCAAAACAGGCTGCATGGGGACACCTGGGAGGGGTGGGTGGGTGGGGCCAGCCAGGAGTGGGATTTGGGGATTCTCCAAACTGCACAGAATCTTAGCTAGAGGTTCTCCCAAATCCCTGTGAGCCCCCAGCAGACTACCCCTGGAATAGATGCATAATGCATTTTGACAGGAAATACTAGAAGATAACCATCTTGAAGTAACATTCAAGGTTCTCTGCATCTCATTAATTTCCATACCTCACATCCAAATTATATGGGAAATGTTTAATATACGTATGTTATTATGTCAGTCATGTTGATCACACTCTAGTTCAAAAATGGTGGTGCCCTTGAAATAAGATCATGCTATGTTTATCTATACCAGGCAGGCAAACTATTGCTATTTTTTATTTCAAAATCATAGAATCCCGTGTTAGAAAAAGTGCTCCCATTAGATTAAACAAATTACATTTACGTAAATATTGGATTATTTCTGTAATTCAAAATAATGCCTTTATGCAAGCGGTTTCTATATATGCTTTTTAAAATATTGCAGGAATGTAATGCATTTTATAATGCATGTTCTTAGTCAGTAGTGGGATTCAAATAATTTAACAACAATGTAACATTAGGATTCTCTGCCCTAATAACCAGCTGGATGGCTCAGTAGTCATGTGACTGTGTGGGTGTGACCAACTCAACATCATTTAGATCAATGGGCGCTGTTACAATGTAATAAGGGTTAACCAGAGAGGCAGTTTCTGTAAGCAGAGCAATAAAGATTAGGCTAAAAACAATACCAGAATGTTTCCTTCCTGCCTTCCTTACAGGATTAGCCCTGTAAAGTGGAAAAAAACAAAATAAGCTTTCTTCCAACAACGGGTTCTCCCGAATAGGTGTGAACTGGCTGAATCCATCCACTGCTCTTAGTTCTAGTGTTGTTTAGAATTGTTCTAGAGATCCATTTTCTGGTCTATTATGAATAAAGGACTTTTACCCTGAACAGCTTTTGATTGTGATAGGAACAAACGCCAAATGTTTACTGAAACAGCTTCACCGTATATTATATAAACACAGGAAAGGGGCTTGTAACAGAAAATAATAATTGCAATAAGCAGTATCTGTTTGGTCAGTAAAATGAGAGAAATCCTAATTAGAAAAATGCTTCTAACACATATTTTTAAAAAATGTTGAAAATAATATCCTTTACCTGCAATTCTGATGGCATCTTTCACAGATTCTGTGAATTTCAGCTGAGAAATCTCTGCATCTTCCCACATGTCATCTATATTGCCCGCAAAGGCACTAGCCCAAATTCCTGCAATAGAAGTGAAGCAAAGAGATTTTTCAGATCACTAGAAACTGGCAGAACGTTTTCTGAAGATTCAACTGAGCATAATTTATGGATCTCTGTAATCATCCCTGCACACTACCTTCAGTAAAGTCAATAGGCAGCAAAGATTGATTCAGAGTAATGATGCCAAGACCCAACTACTACATAGGTAGTCCTCAACTTACAACCATTCGTTTAGTGATCGTTCAAAGTTACAAATTGCTTTGAAAAATTGACTTACGACCATTTTTCATACTTATGATCATTGCAGCATCCCCATGGTTACATGATCAAAATTTGAATGCTTGGCAACTGATTCATATCTTTGACGGTTGCAGAGTCTTAGAGTCGTATGATCACCATTTGTGACCTTCTGACAAACAAAGTAATGGGGACGTCACATTCACTTAACAATGTGTTACTAACGTGTTCTGAAACCACCACCCCTCCGTACGGTGAGTCACACCCACACAAGATGACTGTTAGCCAATTTATTCACAGTAATTAACTCACAGGCAAGACTTTGGCAGCAACCCAGACTTCCACAGATAAGAAATGCACACAAGAACCTAAGTAGGTTCAAAGCCTATAAAAATTTTAAGGCACTGGATGAAGCAAATTGAGAAGATGTCCTTTGATTCATTAATTAACTTGCGTAAGTTTTCATATTGTGGACTATTTAGGGTTTACATCTCTTGACACCTGAGTACAGATGACAGCTTCAAAAATGGTAATACAGACAAAACAGGCATAGCCATGCCATACAACACTCTTCAAAATCGAACCATTATCAGATAAGTGAATTGAATCTGTTGCCAAGCATCCAAACTCACAATGAAAACCAAAACAAACATTATTTGAAATAAAGAAATGGATCCAGTATATCTTAATTGCATAATTTCACTGCACTTAATAACTGTTGGGATAACACTTTGATCAGAATCCTAGCTATAAAGTAATAAATTTGTGACAATTACAGACTAGCGGTTGTGTGATGACTGAAAAATTATTTTTGAACCCACCTGTTGGATATAGTGATTACAGCATGCAGTCTGAGTTTCTAGATCAGTAATGTTGAAGACTATTGCTGATGAGTTTCATTCAAGAGAAGAGTGGGGAACTAAGGAATGTAGAATTCGTGTCCTTTCATATCCAAAAATAATTTAATTTAATTTAACTTAACTTAATTTAATTTAATTTAATTATTTATATAGCTGCCAAACTCACACATAGGTGATTCCAGGCAACTTACAAAATTTTAAAAGTCCACCATCTAATAAGAACTCATTAAAAACCCCTCCGTGGGCCACCAACCATACAAGGAAATCAGCCACTTGATTAGATCCTTCTCCATCTGTCTCCATTTATAAAATGCCTAACCCATTTTTCATTAATAAAAAAAAAACCTTCAAAGTGTGAGAAATAGCAAATTAAAATAGTTTACAATAAATTTAAACAATGTACAATACATACAATCCCAATGAACAAAATATTACATGGGTAACATTTTTTCAGTTGGTTAGTAAAAAAAAAAAATAGCTACCTTATCACCAGCTTATGCATCTGATCTTACCTTGGAGGAAACAGATTCTGGGCTCCTCATGTTTCTCAAGCAATAGTCCCATGAAGAATTTACTCCCATAGTCTTCCATGCGTATAAAAGCCCCATATTTATAAATACCAAATTCATAGGGTGTATATTCAACCCATTCTAAAGAAATGAATGAAAAAACATGCTCCAATTTAGTTGCACTACTATTTTCTTGTCCAAGTCCATGTATCACATTTCTTAGATTTATATCGCACCTTTTGTTCAGGAGCTCAAATTCATGTATTTATACTCCCGCCACCCATTTTCCCCAAAGCAACAATTTAGAGAATATCATTTTGCTTTGACTTCATTTCCACTTTTGATTTGCCCAATTGGAGAAAAATGCCCTTTGTGTGGTTTCAGACTGCATTTGATTTTAACTACTTTGCAATCCAACTTCAGTCCTACCCTCATACCTGTAAATTCGCTGGTTTTAATATTCAACCTCACATTTTGAGCTGCATAAATAGGATATGGGTTTTGTCCCTTTATGACTGCTTTCTGTTGGTCAGATAGCTTTGTTGGATCCTTCTGGGTACGGTACAGTAAAAAAATCACAGTCAGTTGATGTACACTTAACTTTTCCAAGTGAAATTCTTAACAGCTTTATACTCTGCTGTACCTTCCTCAATCTGGCTGTCTTCTGACAATTATGGAAGTTTCATTCCAACACTTTAGGGCAGTGTTTCTCAACCTTGGCAAGTTTAAGTTGAGTGGACTTCCACTCTCAGAATTCCTCAGCCACCTTGCTAGCTGGATAATTCTGGGAACTGAACTTCTCATCTTAAAGTTGCTAAAGTTGACAAATACTGCATTAGGGAATGCTAAGAATGAATAATAGCACCTGCTAGAATTGAATAAATAATTACTCATTAAACAAACCCTATTTTTTGTTAAATATTAAGAATCATGTTACTACACTAAAAGTTAGTCAATAGTTCTGCCCATTTAAATTGCCTAGATTTACATCTTCTTCATCTTTGGTAGCAATTCTTATTAGTGTCTAAGATGTACCATTCCTATAGAAAATAAAAATTGTTTATATTTTGATCATATAGTTTATTGGGAAACTAATATGATCTCAGACATAATAACCTTCAAACATTACATAAATAATCCATCAATCCCATGCAGTAACCCTAACCCTAATATCTTAAAATTAATTTTTCAACACCATCCCATTAAGCAATACACAATGGCATATCCTGTTTCCCCCCAAATAAGACCTCCCCAGATAATAAGCCCAATCAGGCTTTTGAGCGCATGTGCTAAAATAAGCCCGTCCCCTAAAATAAGCCTGAAAATATCACAACACAGCAGCAGCCATGAGGTGACCATAGTCGCCACCTCCTGAATCACAACAATAATAAGACCACACCCCCCCCCAAAAAAAATAAGGGCAAGTGCTTACTTTGGGGGTCAAAAGAAACTAAGACCCTGTCTTATTTTTCGGGAAAACATGGTTTGTGTTCGGGGAAACATGGTTCATTTGTTTTCTCTGCAACTTGGGATATATTCAAAAAGTATTGTTCAATCAAGAAATTATAAAATTGTAATTATTCAATTTATCATACTATTGTAGTAATATTTTTTAATCTGTGGTGCCTTTGAGTCATTGGTGAAATCTGCCAGGTACCAGAACTAGTTCAGGCAGTTTCTTGGCAAGATTTTCAGTGATTTGCCATTGCCTCTTTCTTAGGACTGAGAGATATTGTCTCAAAATCACCCAGTTGACTTTGTGCCTAAGGCAGGACTAGAACTCACATCTTTTTTTTTACCCTACATCACTATCACCACTAGTGCTACCACCACTACATCAAACTGATTCTCTCTCAGTAATAATACATTTTGGTTACAACTGAAGTATTGCATTCATTCCTAGTCTTAAAATTAGAAACAAGCTACCTCATAATATTGTAACTCTTCTTTCACAAATTTTAGGGTGCAGATTTTTACCTTGTTGTTTAGGATGTACTCTATGATAAGGCCCCATAAATCCACAAGGGTGGCCTTTCTTCCTGTTTTCTCTAAGGCAATTAACTCCTGAAAATAATATGCGAGTTGTTCAGCAGAAAATGCCCCAACTTTTCCACTTGTTACAATTTTCTGAGCACTGTCAACTGCATTCTGGAGATTTTTTTGTGACCAGTAGGGGTCTTTGTAGAGCATACACATACACCTACCAAAATCATAATTTTGAATTTTAATTAAAAAAAAAGATATGAAATATCTACAAATATTTCCAATATTTAATAGACAGTAAGTTAATTGCTTGGGTATCAGGCATAGTTTTTCTTGCATACATGTTCCATTATGACTGGAATAAGATAACAATATGGCACCTCTGATGTTGGTGCTATACTGCAAGAAATAGAAATATATTAGGAAAAGAACTGAGCTAGGATAAATTCTAAGCTCATTTAAGCCAGTAATAAAGAGTGTAGTTTAAACCTACTATGATAAGAATTTACTCTCACTAAATTCTAGAGAAAATCAAAATAATTGTTTTGTCCATATTCTTTGTATTTTAACCTTCTTTTTCCAGTACTATGCAAACCATAAGTGAAATGATCAAACACTAGTCTCTATTGTAGAATGCCAACTTCATGCTCAGTTGGACTATTTATTATGGCTTCTTGGTCACACAACTCAAAAACAAAGACAGATTTAGGGAACCTGCTTACTGGGGACTTCTGGGAGTTGAATTCCTACATCTTAAACTTTCCAGGATTGATAAACACTGCCTTACAATCTGATAGTTTAAAGAGGCTTCCCAGAATTGCAGAATTTTCCCCATTTATTACAATTTTATTGTAATTCCATATAAAAGTCTTCATAGGTTAAGCCAGCCCACATGACTCACTTAATAAAATAACAAAATTAGAAGGGATCTTGCAAGTCTTCTAGTCCATTTGATTAAGCAGGAAACCTTATACATTTCAGACAAATGGTTGTCCAATTGCTTCTTAAAATCCTCCAGTGTTGGAGCACTCATAATTTATGGAAGCAACTTGTTCCACCGATTAATTGTTCTGTCAGGAAATTTCTCCTTGGTTCTCTCCTTGATTAGTTTCCATCCACTTCTTCTTGTCCTGCCTTCTAGTGCTTTGAAAAATAGGTTGACCCCCTCATCTATGTGGCAGTCCTTTCGATATTGAAACACAGCTATCATGTCACCCAAGACATACTCAATTCCTGCAACCATTCTTCATATGCTTTAGCCTCCAATCCCCTAATCATCTTTGTTGCTCTTCTCTGCACTCTTTTTTGAGTCTCAACATCTTTTTTACATTGTGGTGATCAAAACTGGATGCAGTATTCCAAGTGTGGTCTTAGCAAGGCCTTATAAACCAATTAAGAAAGGATTTCTTTCTGCATGCAGTTATACCTTCTGTTTGAAGAGGGCCCTTCCTCACTCTATTATGGTGGTGTCATGCATCTCGGCAGCATTCTTACCAAATTCAACTTTATTCTGTACACACTTGCCAAATACAATCTCTACAGTTTCTAGTAGCTTAGGGCTACACTATGTCTACTAGGCTATGTCATAACAGTTAAGCCAATAATTAAGGGAGAGGAATCTAGGTCATCTCTTTTTATTGTAGCCATGAAGAGATCAATATCAAATTTTGATAGCAAATTTTATCTAAACAGACATTTAACCGAGGTTGGAAGGAATAAGGATTTTTGGTTACATACCATGTAGACCCTGAGATGCCACTAAAATATGTGAGGATATCTAAGAGGCCCAGCTGTTGTAGTCCAGACAGGCTGCCATAACAACTGGTCATTGCTCTCATCCCTCCACCAGAAGCTAATACAGCCACTATAGGAACCTAGAAAAACAGAAATGTTCTCAAGACAGATAAAAGTGATCCTTTCTCCTTTTTTTTCATTAGATGGTACATATAAAAGTAGTTTTGACTTACAACCATTCACTTAACAACCATTCAAAGTTATGACCGGGCTGAAAAAAGAGACTTGTGAGTGGCTCTTATAGTCTGTCTACTACTGTAACATCCTCAGATGATATGATCAAAATTTGTGAATTTGGCAACCAGCATAGATTTATGAGTCATCTGGATATGAGATAAGTGGCAAATAAATTTTATAAATAAATAAATGATAGTTGCAGTGTGTCGGGATCATGTGATCATTTGTGACCTTCCCAGGAGGCTTCTGAGGAGCAAATCACATGGGTATTGTGCATCAGGCAATGAGGGAAGTCCCCACATGATTTGCTTAACAATTATGACAAAAAGTCATAAAATCAGATGTTACTCACTTAACAACCACCTGACTTAGCAATGTAAATGTCATTCCCCATTGTGACAAGTCAAGGACTATCTGTGTATATCTTGTCTAATGTTATCTTACAGAGAAAACAGGAACAATAAAATGAGAACAAGAAGAAAGCATTTGCTCCACAGTATTTTGCATTGTTAAACTATCGGTGAATTCAGCTAGGATTTCTTAAGTCTCAACTAAATTAACTGGTCAAGGAGGGATTCGGTTTCTGTTTGTGCTCCCATTGCTCCCAATGCTGCCTAAGGAATGCTGAGGTTTGAAGTCCACACATTTTAAAGTTGCCAGATTTGATAAACACTGCTTGACGACGTCAATTCCAGCTAATCAAGAAAAAATAATCAAGCTTTTTTTTTTCAAAATTAAACATGTACTCAAATCCTCAAGTTTAAACTGTACCTCTAAAGAAAACAAAAATAAAGTTTTGTTGACTCCTGAAGAGAAGCTGATCTTAGGAAGAAAAACTAAACAAATATATTGATTAAAAAGGCGTTTTCTACCTCATGTTTCCAAGGTGGTACCCTCAGCTTTAATACCTTCTTTAAAGCATGAGAAACAATACTCCTTCTCCTTGCCAAAAATTCTTGCTCTCCTTTGGAAAGTTTAAAGCCAATACGAATATCCATATCAATAGGATGGTTCCTAGAAAGGAGAAAAAAGAATAAAAATATCCAGATTCTATCCTTCCATCTAATTGACCAGTGTGAAAAATCAACTGCATGATATTATTCTTTGTTTTAACCAGCAGAAGCATATTTTTCCTTAAATCCATGATACTGAAAGCCAGTTAATCCCATTATTTAGACTTAATGTAAATTAAGATAATATAAAGTCTCCTTCAAATCAAACTCACTCCTGGTGTCTTCATGAATAAATCCATGTGGCTTTCTTGGAAATGTTTTGCCACAGCCTTCTTCTGGGATAATTTTTTCAATTTCCTGCTCTAGCTTACAACCCTGGTATCCCTTTCTTCAATACAGACAGATATTTTAATTTGTACTTGATCTTATATATAATAGTGCTGCTGAATCTTGATTTTCACAGATATTTTCTGATGTACACACCTTTCTTCAACTTTCACGGTCAGATCCAAAGCTTGATCCTGGAAGAAGTAGAATCCTACTAAATTTACTAATGCAAAATACAATGTTTAACTTTATTTTGGTATTAAGAAAACTCCCTTGCTCTTTTTCTATCTCTGCTATGATCCAAACCTTCATATTAATGTGTTTGTTAAAACAGGAAGTACTAAGTGAAGATATTCCTTTTTTTCATAGGTATGCCACATTGTTTGCTAAAAGGGTCTATGGACTTTCATATAGACACCACTTTGACTCTTTAACTTCTCATAAGACAATCATTGGTGTTACACATCATTTGTCCTCATTTATCACCATTCCTGAGTCAAGAGCTAGCCACTATAGTAGAGGCATCTAGAAATAAACAACTTTAAATTGTTCTTATCACCATGATAATTTTGGCCTCAGGCTGTAGAGGTTTTGTTAAGAGTAAAACTAAATAACTCTTCTCACTTTAATCAAATAAGTAAAAGAGTGTACAACAACACCATGATTTCACACCTCAGCAAAGAAAAGAGAATGCTAAGGAGCAGAGGTGGGCTGCTACGGGTTCGCCCAGGTTAGGGAGAACCCGTAGCTAATATTATGGCCATTTTGGACAACCTCCAAATCCTACCCCACTGCTGGCCCCGCCCCACTGCTCCCACCCTTCCCACCCCTCCCAGGAGTCTCCACACAGCCCATTTTGGATGTGAGGTAACTGCAGGGCCCGCGCAGAGGCTCGGGGAGGGGGAAAATGGGCCTGTCAGAACTTTCGGGAGGCCTAAGAAGCCTGGGGAAGGCAAAAATGTCCCCCTACCATGGTGCAGGAGGTTGACTAGGCCATGCCCAACATAGCCACGGCCACCCAACAACTGGGCAGAGAAGCCGTTGCTAAAATTTTAAAACCCACCCCTGATAAGGAGCCAGGAGATGATATGAAGCAATATACATATATGGTAGTTTCCATACTCTTGAAGATATATTTTTCCATGCTAGCTTTATAAAAGATATTACAAAGAAAATCACACATCACCATAATAGTGACCCAGTTTATTGTAGTGGTTCAAGTACTGCCCTAGAAGCCAAGAAATTTAATTCTAACTCTGCCTGAGGCATGAAAGCCAGCTGAGTGACCTTGGGCCAGTCACACACTGTCTTTCAGTACAATTCACCTTATTGTTGTGAGAAAAACAATAGGCAGGAATAGTAGGTATGTTTACTGCTTTGAGTTGGCCAAAATTATAAAAAGCATGATTAAAAAATGAGTAATAATGATAATATGGAACCCCAAGCTGTATAGAGAGCGCGGGGGGGGGGGGGGATGAGATAGAACCAAAATAAAAATTAAAGTTTGGTATCAATTAATTACCAATTAATAAAGTAGGACAATTAGAAAATCATGAAATAACAAGAAAAAAATAGAGCTGGTTTGGTGTGGTGGGTAAGGTATTAGATTAGAAGATGGTGAATTCTAGTCTTGTCTGAGGCATAAAACAAGCTAACTGGTGTTGGGCCAGTCACTTCCTTTCAACCCTAGGAAGGAGGCTATGGCAAGCCATTCCTGTAAAACCTTGTCAGGAAGACCTCTGGGATTTATCCAGGGAATCTCTGGAAATCAGACATAATTGAATAGAAGGGAGAAAATGGACAGAAAGAGAACATATATACAGATCTCTTGAATAAAAGTCTGATTGCACATATTACAAAGATCTCAATATAAAATTAATGGGATGCTAAATAAAAGAACCAAAGGTTGTTAACTGAAATCAGAGGAAATATAATGGAAGAATGTCCTCTCTCTGAGATGCTGAAATCTGAGAACATGAGATATAAAAAGTACTTTCTCGGGCAACATTGTACAGTACAGATTCAGCACCAGGTTTTATATCATGCCTAACACTTTGACACAAAGATTTAAACATTTACCCTTCCTAGGGGTACAGTCAGTTCAACTTCCTTTCCAAGAGGGAGTTCTGAGACTGGAATAATTGCATTCCCAACCAATGAAGTCTTCACCTGTAAATCCTCACTCCATCCTTCCTAGGAACAAAACACAGTTGCTGTAAATCAGATTATACAAAGCTACATACATGCCAGCGGGAAGACCATCCAAAAAGAGGAAAATGGGAATGCAAACTTTAGCAGAAGGCCAATGTGGGAAGCAAAATGCCTGGGATATCTAGAACACAAGCATTGGTTCTTCTCATGGGCTACTGCTTCTACTGCCCATCCCATAGTTTTACAGATGCAGGGGATTTTTTTGTTTCTTTAAAATTATTCTAGATGGGTCGAAGACCACTGAGAAATAATGATAACTTGTGCTCAGTTATGGAGTTACAACACTTAACTTTATTATGGGTTCATTTAAAAATATTTTCAGTACTCGATGAAATAAAATTGCATCCTTAAGGCAGAGTTGATGTGGAATGGGATTGTTCTCCTTGTACCCTTCGCCACCCCTTTTTCGCCCCCAGGTTTCTTCCCCCAGCCATTAATCTCTACCATCTCTACTATCTTGCCTCTGCTGTTAGGGCCCTAGCGGTTTATGCCGGAGAGGAAACTCCACACGGAACATTTTCTCCCTCCCTCTCTCTCTCTTTCTCCCTTCCCTTCCTCTGATTGGCTGGCGGTGAACTGTCACCTGAGCCCAAAAGCCCATGAAGAAGGGCCTGGGACTAAAGATGTTGGGTCCCATTGCTGGCACAAACAGCTAGGGCCTAACAGCAGAGGTGAAATAGTAGAGGTTAATGGCTGGGGGCAGAAACCTGGGGGCGAAAAGGGGGCAGCGAAGGGTATGAGGAGAACAGTCCTAGACCCGAATTGATGGGTAGCTTTATAAAGCCACTGCTGGCAGATACCTCTCATCAATTTACTTATTTTCCCCTTATGAATCTGTATCAAATTTATGTCTAATTATTATAGAGCCATTATATATGCCCACTTGTTGAAATGGGGATGCTTTCTCTAATAATTGAGGCTCTAGCAAGCAAATGCACCATCTTACCTCTAGTATTGCTATGGTTTGTAACAATTTCAGGTTCAGGTGAGAGGACACTTCTTTGTTCACATGAAAGATAAATGGAATCTCCTCATGGTTTTCTTCTAAATTTTCTCCACAGAACATTGTTAACTGATTTTCAAAGGACCCTGGTACTGATAAGTTAATTTGGCAATTGTCTAAAAGTGAAAAGAAGTATTTAAAACCAACTGGCTTTTAAGAACACCAGGGAAAAATATGGATTTTCCACAGAACCCTGGAAACAGAATGGTTATAAATCAACCCTCTTTTCTGGTGATGGAGGAAGAAGAGGTGATAGTGGTGGTAGTGGGCTGTGTGTGGGTGTAGGTGTGTGGCTGAGTGTTCTTCAAGTGTCAAAGGCATTGTGTTTATAATGCAATGAAAGTGTAATAAATTATTGCTTTGTTGTTATGTTGCTTTGTTTGGTTATAATGAAGGTCCTCAGACACCTTTGGGGATTCAAGTGGCATTTAAGTTCTAGCAAACAACTACATTTTCTGCTGAAGAAATAATTTCTTATTAAAGTAACATGAATACAACAATTGAATGATACTAAGTAAAAGCAGTACATTAAGAAAACCCAGACTATTATTTATCCCATAGGTGAGTCTAAACATTTTTTAAAGAAAATCTCTCTTGAAAAATTGTACTGTATCACAAGAAGCAATTCTAAGCAAATTGTACCCTGTTACAGTGAGCAAGTACTTTCCCTTTAAAAAAAGATAAGGCAGCAGAGACTTCAGTTGACTAGTATAATATGATATAAATCACAAAATCCGAAGTCATAGAGGGAAGAGTAGCAGCCCAGCAAACACAATCTGTAGAGTATCTTCATAAGAAAAAAGTTCCTGGCTAAAGACTCTTCGGGAATGTACTTTAGGATTCTGGGAATTATAGCTAAGAATGCCAGTTTGGGAAACATCACTGTGGCACAAACAACGAAGTAAGACATCCAGAACATCCTAGCGACATAACAGCAAAGAAAAGCAATAGAGCCGAGGTGGTACAGTGGTTAAATGCAGCACTGCAGGCTACTTCAACTGACTGCAGTTCTGCAGTTCGGCTGTTCAAATCTCACCGGCTCAGGGTTGACTCAGCCTTCCATCCTTCCGAGGTGGGTAAAATGAGGACCCAGATTGTTGTTGGGGGCAATATGCTGACTCTGTAAACCGCTTAGAGAGGGCTGAAAGCCCTATGAAGCGGTATATAAGTCTAACTGCTATTGCTATTGCTATTGCTAAACATATTTTTGCACCCAGATCTAGAAGCCCTAAGTAAAGAAGATCAGTTTAAGTTTTGTAGGTTTGCTTTCCATTGGTTATGGGGCCTGAAGCAACAACACAGCTTAATAGTTGACTTTCTACAGATAAAACTCTCTGCAATAATTCCAGTGCAATATCACTGTATCTGTACCATATACCAGCCTTCAGGGATTACAATGTGTGAAAAATGTGATTAATTGTGATTGATATGATTGATTGATTGATCAATCATTAATATGATTGATTAACCATATTTATTTCAATTATATTATCGCTTGGTTTATAAGTCAGGGAAACTTGTCATTGCCTTCTTTCCAAGAACTGTGGTTGCAAAAGACTTACCCCTTATTATCCATGGAGCTATCTTACTTTTATTGATAGTTCCTTTAATACACAGACAAGGTTGTGCCTACATAAAAAAACAAAAACAAAAAATCCAATTGGGAAGAAATGACTATGCAAATGTATTAATTATTCTTTTTTGTTTAGGATTATAAAATAGGATTATGATTTATATAAACAAATCATTTATCTATTAAGAGTTTCAATAACCGTTGTTATTCCCTTTACTCACCACAAGAACTCTATTAGTAATGACCCTGCAGGGAGGATGCTTGCTGTGGAAATTAAAAAAGATTGCTTAATTTTCTTTGATTATATAAATCAAAATAACAGTACAATGAAAATAATAACATTTACTAGAAACATAAACTCTAAAAATGGCAGTTCTAGTAGAAAATTAATCAAAAAATATAGAAATGTCCAGAATAAATGGAATTCCTCACCTGACACCAAAGACACAAGTGTATCAGGCATGTTGCCCTCAGAAGGGCATTACATTGGAAAGGTTTTGGAATCTTGATTTTTCAAGATTCTGTTAATAAACCTTATAAAAATATAAGATCATTCATGGAATTACTGTAATGTCTATTTCTCGATTTGACCTACTCTGAACAGCTGACAAATAATTGCAATACTCCATTAATAGCTTAAGTTTAAACGAAACATGGATTAAAGAATATGCCTGCATGTTATTACATCATGATGTAGGAAAGGAAACACCTCACCATTTTTCCAATGAAAATTCAACATCCAGTTCTGCTCTTTTCTCCTTGAACGGTGAGACAAAAGATAAGTTAAAAGTGTCAAGTCAGTCCCAAGATATTCACAGCTACACAAATACTTATGCATATCTCTGCTTCCTTAACTAATTTTTACTATAGTTCTGTCTATATCAGTGTTAACTAAAGTACATAAATATGTATTTATTCTACCAATGTAGCTGTTTACAACTTAATTTCTTGTGTTGCCATATACTACACTACTTAATTAGCATCTTGTGATTGATTCATATCATTCAGCTTATTTTAAAACAAAAACAAAAAAAATCAAATCATCTTCTGTTGAAAATATCCAGCATTTTTCCAGATATTGCCGTGAGTGAGTAATATGATCAACACTTCTGGAGAACACCAGGTTGAAGCTGATTATATTACACATTAAATTTGTCTGGTTCACAAATAAGGGTTCAACTATTTAGAATGATGTGTAATTATAGTAATCTAGGTATAAAATGGATTATCATGTGGTAATCTATAAAAGCATAAATCCTGGGAGTCTGAAAAATGTAGCATTACTACATTCCTTTATTTAACCTATAATCCAGAAGGAGGTTCTAACCTCAAACTAACATGTTAAGGATGTCAATGGACAGATAATAACTGATTCCAAGAAGATCAAAAAATATGGAAGGAGTATATGGAAAGTTTGTATGATAGAAATATCAATATTTGAGATATTTTAGAACAGGGGTGTCAAACTCAAGGGCCGCAGGGTGTTTAGATCTGGCCTGTGGGGTCACCATGGAAACAGTGAAGGACTGGCTCACAGTGCCTCTGCCAATGAAAATGGAGGTTGGGAGGGATTCTCACAGACATCTGTCAACAGAGAAAATATTTAACATCTCAAACATTTCCCATAGATGAGTGAAACATTCAGAATCTCTGACCTCCCCACATAAAGGTTTCTACCTGATAGAAAACCCAGATACCATTCTAATGGCATTGAACTGATCATATACTCACTATTAGATACTAATTTATCTTAGATCAATAATTGTGATATACTTGAATTATGTAGAGCTATTCAATATTGAATCATTCTTGCACAGTTTGATTTCCAACATATGTCCTTCCCCGAATCCCCGTGTTACAAAGAGAGTCTCACCTCAGAATTTAACACAAATGTATGTGTCAGATTCTGTCCTGGAGCAATATTACCTACATCAAAAGCAACGGAAGTATCATAACTGTTCAGACTGCTCAGCAAAATGCCTCTGTTGTAGAATGATAACTCCAGAATATTCTGCAAAGTGCAAATGAGAGCCTATTTTAACAAACAACACATGTTTTCTCATTTAGTCATGTTTAATGAGCCGTGGTGGTGTAGTGGTTAGAATGCAATATTGCAGGCTATTTTTGCCAACTGCCAGCAGTTCAATTCTCACCAAATCAGGACTGATTCAGCCTTCCATTCTTCTGAGGTTAGAAAAATGAGGAACCAGATTGTTGGAAGCAATATGCTGACTCTGTAAACCACCTAGAGATGGCTGTAAAGCATGAAGATGTATCTAAGTTTAAGTACTATTGCTATTGCTAATTAACATTGTTAGAAAAGGAGAAGGGAGCTCATTCCAGAGTTTACAGCTCAATTTCTTAACAAGGGATAGGCTAATTGAAAATGTAGTTCATTCTATTTACAGATCAGCTATTTGTATAATATCACCATATAAATCATATGCTGTAAGCCGGCTGCTAACATTTATACATAGCTGTTTCATTTACTTTCAATTCAGCAGTCAGTCACTTTTGACACTGATAGACAAAGCTGGTGGTTCATCAATTCATTTGTCTTACTTTTTACCCACACATGGACCTAAATACACCAATATTCTCCCCCAACTAAAGAAACAAGGATCTTAAGTACACCTTGGATTAATTTACCCAAACTTTCACTCTTGTTAGAGCATGATTATCATATAGTGACCAACTACAGAATGTTATGTAGAAGTAAAAATTTCAACTGGTTACTTTGTTCATCATAGTTTTGTAGCATAGTTTGAAAAAAAATGAGTCCTATCCCATTTTGTCATATGATATAGCTGAGTATACCTTGTTTGACAAAGCTTTGCTTCTCTGGGCTGATATCAATAATAAGAATGATAACAAACAAACTCACCTTTACAGCACTATGGATTCGGTATTGGAAAGTTTCGTTCCATTCAGGATCGCTGCTGTTATAGACAACTGGAGTTCTTTTTATCAATGGTGATGCCGTAGGAAGTTTTAAGGCCACATAACAATCTGATTTAGACACTATAATCATAAAAAAATGCTAGGATAGGGAAAGCCTAGAAAAATTATTTTTCTTCATATAGCAATAGTATTTTGCAACCTCTTTCAGCTAAGCAGGTATAAAGAGAGATCAAGGCTAAAATCCTAAACCTGAACAGACCAATACTGCAGTATTTATTTCTGAGCAAGTACTGTTAATGTTATGTATTGAAAGTACAGTATATAGTTGTGTTAACTGTGCTAAAGTGAAACTAACCTTTAGATGATCCTAACTGCTAACTGTGCTAAAGTGAAACTAACCTTAGATGACCCCAACAGCTTTGGAGGGAAAATTAAAACATTTATATTTGGGCAGGCTTTTTCTAGTTCTATGATTGGCTAAGGCCCTGTGGGCCTAGAGTATAAATGACAGGCATTTGCCTACAGTTCCTTAGTTCCAATTTTGAGTCAATAAATACTGTTGTAACTATGCTGGTCTGATTCTTGCCTACTGAAGCTTCCTACCACCTTTTGAATATAAGTGATTCTGCTATTAAAATAAGCATTTAAATTTTCATGCCAGTGCCAAATTTTCATGCCAATTAGTTTGTGTAATAATTTCTAGGCAGGGGAGATATTAAATAATTAAATAGAAATTTCCACATGTATATATTCTGCTTCTTCTCATCACTTCCCTTCAGCCTTTCTTCTTTCCATATAATTGATTAAGTGCCTGTTTTAATATCTAGAGACTTTTGTTTAGAAGCATACCGTGTGCTTGTACATATGCCTAATGGGCCATTATTTTCTCCAAGAACACAGCAACTTTATCCAACTGCGTCCAACTGCAACAATGCATTTCCTAAAAATTGCACATCCGTGTTTTCCAAAACTAACTGGGTTTGCTATTTTGAGACCCTTCTCATCAGAGGTCATAGGAAAAATAAATTCTTAAAGGCCATGGTGTCTGAAAAAATAGAACCAGTATTACTTACATAAATCTAGGCCATGGATGTTTCTGGCTCTCAGGATTTTTACTGTGAGATTATAGTAAGGATGCACCTCAAACTGAAACAATGAGAAAAATAATTTATTTTAATTTAAGAAAACAAGAAATATATTTGGAAAGCCTTCTGGGCTCCTGGAATTCTTAGCCCCTTAGTCAACCTCTACTGTGTTAACTGTATAACCTCTAGAAGGCTCCAGATTGCAGAAGGATGTAAGAGACAACATGTAAATGTAAAAAATATAAGCATAAGAGACAAAATGATATTTTAACCAAATGGCTAATTAAAATAATTATTGGTTACATATTATATAAAGAAGGTATATCCAACCTGATATCCTCTAGATAACTCTGACCTGTTCCCCATGATCATGACCAATAGCAAAGAACTGTGAGAATGCTATTCCAAAATATCTGGAACACATCTGGATCTATCCCTGGGCACTTTAAACTAATTAAATTCTTTATTTTATTATGTTAAAAATACTGGAACAGAGCTATGATGAGCATCAGTTTAATTAGGTATGAATAACACAGCAGTACTATAATACTAAAGTACATAAATGGTTTGTCATTGCTTTTATTCACAGCAACATTGTGATCTTCTATCTAGGCACTAACCAGACCCAACCATTCTAAGTTTCTTAGATCAATCAAGGTCAGCTAAGAGCTAGCTCCTTTTGTAGATGCTACAATAAGAAGGTAAACAAAAGCAGTTAAGGGTAACCTGGCCATGGAATCAGGGAGATCGTAAGCTCTACTTCACTGGTTGTTTTCAGGAAAAGGCAAAGACCTAGGCAAGGAATATTGCGGGTTCCATCCCCTAGGGATGGATCTGTTCCATCTGACACAGAGGTGGTATTCAGCAGGTTATGACCAGTTCTGGAGAACCGGTAGCAGAATTTTTGAGTAGTCTGGAGAACTGGTAAATACTACCTGTGACTGGTCCTGCCCTCATCTATTCTCTGCCTCCCAAGTCCCAGCTGATCGGGAGGAAATGGGGATTTTGCAGTAACCTTCCCCTCGAGTGGGGAGGAGATGGAGATTTTACAGTATCCTTCCCCTGCCACACCCACCAAGTGTTGCCCACCAAACCATGCCATGCCCACCAAACCATGCCCACAGAACCGGTAGTAAAAAAAAATTGAATCCCACCACTGTTCTGGTAAGCCTAGAAGAACGGCCTTCTCTGTGGTGGCTCTCTCTCTCTGGAACATCATTATCCCAGAAATTAGACAGACCCCCATTCTAATCCTCATTTGGAAGGTGTTGAAGACATAGTTCTGCCAATGGGCCTGGGGAACCCATACTGGGATGGAGCCCATTAAATGATTTGTATGAAACTTTCGTGGATGACTTCGCTTTTATTATAGAAGACCCCCTGGAGGCAGGAACCATACTGGTGCATGAAATTGAAGAATTTGGTAAAATGACCGGGCTCAAAATACGGTAAATAAAGAAAAAACTAAAAATTTGACTAAGAACCTTACAAAAAGGCAACATGAGGAATTGGAAGAGAAATTGGGGGTTCAAATTGCTAAAAGAAGTGAAGTATTTGGGAATTTGGATAATGGCCAAATGTTCAACAATAAAAGAAGGTATTAACACTAGAGGGTCACTATCTTCAATTGGGATGGCAGCGCTCCTGTGGGAAGGGAAAAATAAAGTTTACCTTCAGAGGCATCTAGTGCGAAATGCTTTGATAAACATTTGGGATACAATTAAGAAAAATCATTATATGAAAGTTCCAATTTGGATATCAACAATGGAGGAAATAATTTATCCAAATGTATTAGACATAAACAAAATGGTAAGGTATCCAGAACTACTAGATGAACAAGGAAACTTAAAATCGGAGCAAGATCTAAAAAAATCAAGGTATAAAAATTGACTGGTGGCCATACCTGAAAATTAAACAAAACACAAAAAAGGATCGGGAACAATATAGCATTTTTGGAGAACAATTGGAACTTGACAAAATACTATTAGGAACAGGGGAGAAAATGATTACCAAAGTATATAATTTTTTATTAAGGTTTAAAATGGAAGAAGAAAATGTGAAAGAGACAATGATCAGTTGGGCGAAAAATTTTGGACATAGTATTCAATTAGACCAATGGGATAAATTATGAGGGAGAAACTACAAATTAATGGTGTCAGCTGCTTATAAGGAGAACCTCTATAAAATGTTTTATCGGTGGTATCTACCACCAGCCAGATGGGCTAAGATGTTCCCAAACTGAGTGCTGGAAATGTGGGTACAAGCAGGGAATGTTCTACCACATGTGGTGAACCTGCCCTAAGGTCAGAAAATATTGGCAAAGATATAAATGGCTGGAAGAGATAACGAACAGAGGATAGAGTTGAAATCAGAACTGGGCTTCTCCTGGGTATTTCTGATGGGAAAATGGGGAGAAAACTACAATACATAACATTACATATACTAACTGCAAGTAGAATCATTTTAACACAGAATTGGAAACAAACAGATAGTCCTCCAGACCCAGTTATAAGAAGGAAAATCTATGAATGTGCAGAAATGGATAGACTGTCTGTGGAAATGAAGGAGAGGGAAGAAACTGAGTACTATCAAATTTGGAATAGATGGTATTCCTGGCTTGAGAGTAAACGTGAAACTTAAGGTATAAAATGTTAAAGTATAATATATAGAATGTAAAATGTATAAGAAATATATGATATTGATCTGCGAGTAATGTTATTATAATTTAAATATGGATATAACTCAGGCTAATGATATAGAGATAGAATTTTTGTAAATAGGATTGTTACAAATGATATTGATATCAATATGGAAAAGCTGTTATAAATATAAATTTGTGTTTTGTGTTTGTCTTTTAAATGTTGGAAAATTTAATAAATACTATTTAAAAAAATAAAAATAAATAGCTTGTATGAATGTCTGTCATTGCCATGATGGATTATTATTTTATAAATGCATTTGACTGTTTTTCTTTTTATTATTTTTATTTTTATTATATGGTGTTTTTATATTCGTGTAAGCTGCCTTGAGTCACTAGGTGCAAGTAGGGACAATATAAATTATCTAAAATGAAATAAAAAATAATTAAAGAATTAAATAAATGAATAAATATCTGTCATGAATGACTAAATTTGGATTCTTGCATAGAACAAGAAGTTGAATGAGATGAGCCACATAACCCCCTCCAAGTCTGGACTCTATAGCTGTATTTAGTTATCTGCTTTTTATCATAGGAAGCAGATACTAATCTAATTTTCTCTAATTCAATACTTGCTTAAAATTTTATTAAGAATATAAATGCATTTATATTCACATACTTCCATGTCTTTTTTCTTGATAATATTAACAGCCAGAAGTGGCAGCATTCGAGTTGATAATCGGCCAAGCATTGCTGAAGATAACATCAGCAACGGAGAGGAGGCTGAGGAACATGCAGACCCTATAGTAAACACAATGAAAATGGAAAAGCTTTTGAGGTCACCAAACCGTTAAGTATGTAATTATGTCCTAGCCCATCATTTAAGTTACCTTCTGCAGCTTGCTCTGACTCCTGACTCTCTAAAAATAACAACAGAGTAATTGGAAAAATAGCCTCTAGAGATTTGTAGCATTTGCTTTAAGGACTTGAGTGAAATATTTGTGTTCAGAACCAGGAAATGCCAATTTTATCCCTCATTCTTAATCAGAGAATGACTGTCCTTTTAAATTAGGACCCAATTTATTCCACAGAAGTTATTTCCTATACTGACAGGAAATACTTGCTGCAATTCCTACGGAAGAAAATAAATCAGTTTTGGTTTCCAAACGGACACAGTAAAAGCTGACTTAAACTACAGACTTAAACTACCAAGTACAGTGTAAAATAATGTCACAGTCCAAACATATTATTTCTGGTAAATTCTTCTCCATTCTAAATGTACTGGTACAGAGAAATCCCTGAGTTACTTATATTTCTGTTACAGATTTTGAGCATCACCTGTCTCAAAACATTCCACTCATCATTTCGTGCTACAATTAATAACTATTGGTGTCAAGGACTGAAGGAAAACCTATGAATTTCAGGCATGGTATGAGTTATGATATTTACACTATGTGTGCATGGCATGTTGCTATTCATCCTTCAAGAATTAAAAATAGAACCTATTCAGATACTACAAAAGTACATTTATTTTCAAGAGTGCCTTGGGGAGCGGATCTGTTTGTCATGTGTAAATAAACCACAATCAGACTTAATCCACCACTGTATTCCTATTTAAGAGGAATAGAAGAAAATCAGAAAGTAAGGCACAATAGCCATGTTCATATGACATTGCTGTCTGGGTCATGCCTTCCCTCAGCCAGATGTACAACCTCCATGTGTTGGTATCCTGTGAACTAAAATGACTTGATCAGAAATTCAACACCCCCCCTTTTATAATCAATATCATAATTTAGGGGGGGAGGAGCCTATGTCACTATGAACTGGTCACCCGATCTCAATGTTCTGAGATTGCCGCCAATACTTTTTTCACTGGGTGGTCCAATCGGACCTAAACCATCCCGTAGAGATGATGAACAGGAAGACTACTTTCTGCTGATCACAGGGACATCGCAAAGTCCCTGATTGATGCAGGAGAAGGTCTCTCAGCTGGCGTTAAAAGCTCAGCCCTTAGGCTGATGAAGTAGGGACGGCTCCAGAATTCTATAGTTGGAAACAATGGCTTATTTCCAACAACAGAGAGAATCTGTCAGCTTGCAAGAGATAATATTTGCAATACAGAAATTATCAAATACATTTGAGAAAACGTTTGAAAAATTAGAGCACCTAACATAAAAATATGATGAAAATGATGGAAATGCTTATCAAATGGGAAAAATAGAGGGTAGAGTCCCAAGCAATAAAGAGAAAAATGACTACAAAGAAATCAAATCTGCTGACATCTATGGTGAATGGTTTCTGTCTGGAAATGGGAAAAGTGGAATATGGAAAGGGGAACCAGATGGATGGGAATCCTACCCTAGATGGCCAGATACAGAAGAAGAAAAAATAAAAGAACTTATGGATTTAAAGGGAGAAAGTTTATTACTAACACCATCGATAACAACACTGACAATTAAAGACAAGTTGGTTAAGGAAAAAGGAGAAGGGCATCGAAATTACATGAGTGAATCAATAAACAAGGAGTTGCAAAGAAGAGTCCTTACAAACTTGATTAAGGAGATGATTAGAGGACTGATGCCACAAATGGCAGAAGACATGAGACTGTTTTGCTACTGGAAAGATACAGGCTGACAGATGAAAGTGTTTAACCTAAAACTAGTTGGACTTAGTGAAATTTAGCGACAATAGATATGGTTAAATAAATAATTGAAATGATAATTATATATACATATGTATATAGGTATAAAAAGTAGTAATTGGATATGAATATTGAATGGTACCTATGAAAGGAAGATGAGAAATGGTTTGGTTACATATAAAGATTAACAAAAAAGAACTAAATTATGATAATAGATATAGTCAAATAAAGGAAAAATAATGATAACAATGTATATATAGATATGGGTACAACATGGGGAAATTGGATGTAAATTGTAAACAGTGATTTGGAAAGGAAGATTAGAAACCTTTGTTACTAAATATTATTGATGTTTAGCTAGAATAGTGTTATTGGGATACTAGAAATAGCAAATGAGATGCCAGTATGTGGTTATGTCTTGAGTTTTGGTTTGTTTTAGTATGAAGGACATTTAAACAATTATAGTCAAATGAGAATGGGGGTAGGATGTTGGTAATATGTAAAAATATATTTGATTTTAAATACTAGAATTAATATGAATCATAGGTGACTGTGAAAGAAATGCACGAAAACTTTTTGTAGCCAACTGATACACTTTCTACAGTATGTAAAGAAAGAGGATTTTTATGTTGTATCTGTTTTGAAAAATAAAAATAAAAAAACTTTTAATTTTTAAAAAATCATAATTTAGGGAAAGAGAACTGAAATAATAAAGACAGCAGTTGAAGAGTATCAACATTTGCAAAAAGGGAAGGAATCAGTGACATTCTGTTCACAAGAAATGTATGTGTCATTATAGAACAAATTGTCTGAATTATGTCTAATTAATTGAATCATTTTACATACCATACAAAGTATATTCAGCATAAATAAGCTCACTGCTATAAATTTTAAAAATATATAAATTGCATGTGTTTTACGATTACACTATTAATAGCTGTGTTTTGCAACAAATGCTGTATTTTTGTTTATAATATTTGTCAATATTCTGCACCAAGTAAGTACCATAATCAAAATCAAGCTAAGTTTAAATTAAATTGTAGAAGACTAATGCACAGAGCACATTAATATCTATTTCTGATAGGTTGAACCAGACTTTGACATCAAGACAGATTAGTTTTTTTAGGAATCTTCTTACTATAGTTCTGAAATGAAAAACAGATTCAGTGCAGATTGAATTAAAATGTGAGAACACCCAGTTTGAAATTCTGTTGGACTCTCTGATGTTTGAGAGCTGTACTAGCTGGTTTCAAGCATTTTATTCAAAGAGTCACTTTCTTTGAGATAAACTGAATCCTCCAATGACTTCCAACATTCACAGACATTTCTAATGGAACTTACAGGCAGTGCTTAAAAAGAGGAGCTTCATATCTGAATGTACGTCTGCAGCACTGGTGGGATTAAAAAAATTGCTACTGGTTCTGTGGGAGTGGCTTTGTGAGCGTGGCTTGGTGGTCATGTAAAATCGTGTAAAATCTCCACTCCCAACCCACTCCAGGGGAAGGTTAATGTAAAATCCACATTCCTTCCTGGTCAGCTGGGACTCGGGAGGCAGAGAATATATGGGGGTTTGGCCAGTCAGAGGTGGTGTTTACCGGTTCTCTATACTACCCAAAATTTCTGCTACAGGTTCTCCAGAACTAGTCAAAACCTGCTTCTGTTCTGTAGGAATGGAAAACAATCTACTTTTACAACCGAAAGTTTCTGTTTCTCCTATGCTATCTCCACTAAAGTCAAAAGGTGTTCCTGCAGTTTGGGGTTTGGCAAGGAGGTTCACAGTAAGTTGGAGAGAGGCATCAGCAAAAAGCAAACAATATTCAACAATGTTTGAAGAGAGAATACTTTACACTCACAAAAAAAATGAGTTTAGTAAAAACTACTATTTGAAATATTTGTCATGAATAGTTTCCAATATGGACAGAATACCAGGATTGTTAGTACTCTTCTTATTGGGTAAACCTGACTTAGACTACAAAGCAAAACAACAGACCTTAAGAGAGAGGTGCTGAAAATGTCTTGGCTCAGTTTCTTAACTGAAACTAAGTGACTTTCAATGGATAGTTCTAATAGAATACTACCTTACTAGAAATTCTAACTGTCATTCTTGAATGACATTGCTCTGTTCCTGGAAAGCAAATGCAACATTATTGGTGGTCTCTGTAAACCTATTTTCTATTGGAAATTATTTGGCTCCTACTGTCACCATAACTGTCACTCTCAACTGTTATCTCACAATTGGAGTGCTTTTTGAGACTAGTGTTTAATATATTTTCCTTTGTGATTTTAGAATAAATGTTTACTATTAAATGCTTTAAGGTGCCTAATTAAATGCCTTAAGAAACCCCTTAAGATATTATTAGACCTCTTTCTGGCTTTCAGTGCTGTTCACCATAGTACCCTTCTGGATTACCTGCAAGAGTTAGAAAGTGAGACATTTCTAGCTGATCTTGTTACTCCGGTTAGAAACTCTTATGCGTATAATAGCCAGGTATATATTTTCACCACAGGGCTGGATTGGGAACACTGTGAAATTCCTGGCCCAGTTCCTTGAACTGGAATAAACTGAAGCAAACTCACATTAAGGTAAAGGAAAAGTTTCCCCTTGCACATATGTGCCAGTCATTTACAACTCTAGATGGCAGTGCTTATCTCCATTTCAAAACCGAAGAGCCAGCACTGTCCGAAGACATCTCCATAGTCATGTGGCCAGCATGACTAAATGCCAAAGACGCACGGAACGCTGTCACCTTCCCACCAAAGTTGGTCCCTATTTTTCTACTTGCATTTTTACATGCTTTCAAACTGCTAGGTTGGCAGAAACTTGGACGAGTAACGGAAGCTCACTCCATTATGCGGTGCTAGGGATTCGAACCGCCAAACTGCTGATCTTTCTAACAGACAAGCTCAGCATCTTCGCCACTGAGCTCCTCAAATACAAGATACTGTACATCTATTCATTGTCAGTAATCTGTCTGACCTGATCCTGGTTCCAACTTTGTTTTTGTTTCCAAAACCAGCAGGTGGAAGCTGTGGCCAAGAGGCCTTTGCCAGCTTCAGTTGATGTGATAATTGCAGGCTTTTGGGGCTGAGATGCACTGGCAACAGGAATTGCTGCCCTTGTCACCTCCTGTATATACCACTATAATTGTAATATGTGAGGGTTCATCTTGGGAGACAGACGAAAGAGCCAGAACCACAGGAACCCCAGATAAGAGGCAGATTGTAGCAGGAATCTGGGCTTGACAAATGTTTCAGAAGGGGCCTTCCCTAGTTTCTTGGGTAGAAAGGTGATAGGGGAGAAATGTACTTTCAAACTTGAAAGATTTCGTTAATATAACTTTACGATAAAGTAGAATTAGTTCAGTGATGAATACCGGTTGCAACGGGGTCTGGCGTCCACCACATGAACACGGGCAGCATGCACACACACACGGGCAGCCTCCATGCACATGCACGCAGCACGCACATGTGTCCTTACCTATTGTGACACCTCTGAAAGCCTCTGCAACGCTCCAGCTGCTCAGCGGAGCGTCGCACAGGTGCCGTGCACTTCGTACGCAGAAGCGCCAAAGAGCTCAAATACAGGTAAGGAGCTCGGGTGGGTGGGTGGGCCCTCCAGAGCACCGTACCGGAACGGTACCCGGTGCTCCGGGCAAGCACCGGTATGCCTGTATCGGGGCGTACCACCTGCAACCCACCTCTGAATTAGTTCATCTAGGAACGCTTATCTGGATTACTTTGCAAAACTGAGAGTAATGTATTTTACATGGGTACTGCCCTTGAAGATGACTTGGAACTTAAATAAGCCCAAAATGGTAGGTTGTTGTTAACTAGAACATATTCAGCAGTGTTACATATTGAAGATCCTACATTGGCAGATTCCGATTCTAAGTCTAATTCAAGATGCTGATAAACTATATACTATTAATACTCTGGTTCTTGTAATCTTTCATTGAGCAACACAATGTACCTTTAGAGCAAAACATTTTGAACCAAAATACTTCAAATGGGCTAATTTACAGATTGTGTCCAAAATCTTGGGCACATAACTTGCTTAGAATTGAAGTTTGGCAAATGTTATGAAGCATTTTATGTCAGAAGCATTATCATCAAGCAGTCTAATCACTTTTAAAGCCCTGAATGGATGGGCCACTAGGATTTCTATGGGAACACCTTTTCCACTCAACTTTTTACTTACTCCATCCAATCCAGTGGTTGGTTGCTACGGGTACGGCCCAGTACAGCCGTACCGGTAGTGGCCAGGAGCAGCTGAGAGTGTTCCAGTAGGGTAGTCTGTTTGGCCCACCCACCTGCCCATGCTCTATAGGCTCTATTTATGTCAAAAGGCAGATTGTGCATGTGCACACATCATGCAGAGCCTGCGCATGCCCCGACAAGCAGCTGGGTGTCGCAGGGGAAATGGATTGTGCATGCGTGCGCAGCACACATCATGCTCGTGCACGGACAGGCCACAATCAGTGTACCAGTAGCAACGGTAAGACCAACCCATCATTGATCCAATCACTGAAGGCAGTTCTGAGTATCTCTACTCTGCAAGAAGCGAGAAGGGTTGGGATCTGATGAAATATTTTGATTATTTTGTTTCATTGTAAATCAATTTGTACCCTTTGTTACATAGGGTAAGCTACAAATAACTGTATAAATAAAACTGCATAAACACTGAAAGACAATATGAATATTTAAATGTATAAAATGAATTAATTCACACCCAAGAAGGCAAAACAATGGGCTGGAGCAAGTAAAGCATGATGGCATCTGAGAATATATTTTGCTGTTGTTCTCTTGTTGTTGTTAGCAGTTGCCACACCTATTGAATTTCCTGACAGGTCACTAAACAGTGAGATTCAATACAGGCCATGTTCTTCCTGACTGAAGGGAAACTGGTTCTTGAATTACAAGGCCTGGGGCATGGAACATGCTTAGGGAGCAGGCAGGATCCAGGACTCTATCAGAATAAAAACAATACAGGCAGGATAGAACTGGAAACACAAGCAATGAATTCATGTTGCTATAGTTTTCTGCCAACTCATGAATGGATGGAGAAATGTTTAGCACGCCAGTGTAAAAAGTGTCCTTCCCCCAGTTTTAATAATTAAAGTTGATTTTATAGTTATTTGTTATTTTGTTGCATTAACTGTCTGCTTGTTCCAATTTAAGATTCACAAAGTCAAAGCATTGATTGACTACTGTAAAAATGGTATTTGCTCACAGCCTCAGGTGCCCAAATCTCACTGGGTCATAGGCCAGCATACCTGAACAGTAATGTCTCTTATTGACAGAGGTGAATACAGTCATTAAAAGCTGTAGTTAGGATAGTTTTCAAAATGCATCAAGGATGCTCAGCTTTTACTCAGTGAAAAAATATTCACTTTGCTTGTGATTGGTTTTCTGGGAGCCCTATTCCAAAATCTATTGGGTGGAACCCAGACAAAAATAAAATCTGATTTACATTTAATTAAAATCAAATATAATTAGCATAATCACACTCCAGAAGTATTTAGCACATTGCCCTCAAAGGGCTTGCAGGATTAAGGTTTCAGACTGTACAACTGACATAAATCCACTGAATAAAAATTCAAGTTCACCAAATGTTCACAATTACAATTTGGCATGTAAAAAAATATTTTTATTACATAGAAAAAATATTGTTTCAGTAACAAAATGAACAAATCTTTGTGGAAAACATGAAATAAAGCTTCTTATGAAAAGCAAAATCATCAATTCCTGTAATTTCAAGAAAAGTGTCAAGATTTGCTTAAGAATCAAAAACTGGTTAAAATAACCACCTGTAAAATTACACTTGATAGGATTAATGTTTTTTCAAAGATTTCCATCTTCAAAGAATACTAATTGTACTCCTTAATCTGACATAAATAGCATCGCCACAAATCACAACCATAATTTGACTAGTCATAGTTTCACAGGATTTGCTAACCATTAAAACTGCCTTAAACAAAATATATAGTTAAGAGTAGAACATTTCATTCAAATAACATTTTTTTATTCTTCCTACTAAAGAATTACTTTTCCCTCACAGGAAAAATAACAGAAATGCATGCAATATTCAGCACAGCCTTTCTGTTTTTCAAATAGGGTCTTGGCAGTCCATTTTCTCTTTATCTTTAATGGCACACAGTCTTTGTTCTGGAATGCAATTAATCTATAACTATTTCAAAGCTTTTCTTAGGTTGGTTTGTCTAAAACTAGATGCAAATGTCCCCCCCCCCCAATGTCACATTATTGTCTCAGGTCTGGAGATATCTACCTATGCAAGAGTGGGCACTGAAAACTAATTTGTTTTTATAAATATAGCTCTATACCAAAATATAACTTTTGAGATAAATAAAACAAAATAAATTTCTATTCTTTTCTCAGTTAAAAAGTGTGAGTTGCAGACTTCAGCTAGAAGGCTGCCTCTGCCATCTTGGGAGGGGGAAAGATAACTTTTGGAAGAACTCTTTTCATTTATAAAATCAAAAATGAAATTAATTCAGTACCTAGTTTTCTTCACATTTTGATTCTGGGATGCTCATGAAACTTTTTCATTAGAGTTTAACTCCCAATTTATTAGAAAACAAGACTCCATAGATCATATCTTAAATGAACTTCCAGGAGACTTTTAAATAAACTATGACTGAGAAAATCAGTGTATATCTATCAAATAATTAGCTGCAGCTGACATAATATGTCTCTGGGTTTTCTTCAATATATAAAAGCACCCTTTATTCCAATGGAATAAATAAATCTGAAATTTGTTAGGCCTTCTTAAATCTTCCATAAAGAACTGAAATTCATTCACAGTAAGTTTTCAAAGAAGCACGTAGGTCCTGCTTTTTGCTTTCGTTTGCTTAAACCCAGTCTTAATGCTTTCAAAATAGCATCCATATTGTTAAGGACATTATAGCAATTCAACTGTACTAATCGGTCAAATTCATCAGATGTGTAGGTAAAGTTGAATGTCCTGTATGGTGAATCTTTTCCTTCAATTTGAAAATCAGCAAAAGTCTTTTCCTCTTCTGATTCACGTTCTATTCCTGTAAATAATGGAGGGAAGATTATATTTTCTGTGAGCATTAAATGCTAGCTTTATTCTCAGAAGGGGATAGTATCAGTGCTTAGATCTATCATTCAATGCACAACTATGTTTAATCTAAGTGGAACAAGACAAGGATGTACCAGATTAAAGCACAATATAAATACATTTTGTTATAAAACACCCCTGTGAAAAATCTCTTAACATTTTTGCAAGGAAGCAATTCCCCTTGTGTCCTATACGTGGTTCTGCTTTATAGAACAAATTTGTTCACAATATTAAAAGGTATATTTGATAAATTCTTTATAATGTGCAAATACTGGTGCTTTTAGAGCAGCATTTCATGACCTCAATTCCCTAAATATTGAACTACAGTTTTTATTTCTAATCAGCATAGTGAAGATGGGATGATGGGGGCTACACTCCAGTATCAACTGAACATCAAAAACTGGAAGATGTTGCTTTGGAACATCTCATTAATAAACTAAAAAGGTAAAAGTTTCCCTGTCCTGTTGTGTCCAACACAACATTTCTGATTCTTAGCTGAGGGAACCAGCGTCATCCAAAGACGCTTTCATGATCATGTGGCCAGCATGACTATATGATATATCATCTCATTAATTAGCAGCTGAAATATTAAATCCATAATCAGCATATAGAGTATTGTTAAGCGAGTCTTATTCATATAAGATTTAATAACATTTGCATCCCCCCTCTGTGTGTGTGTCTGTGTGTGTAAAATTGGAGTCTTATTACATAAGAATAATCTTCTGCTTGGATTTGATTTGCAAATTTGCAACTTTATAAAAGAATGTTGTGATGACACCCAGTTTATTTTCTGAGCCACATAGAGAGCTTTTGATGTTTTGTACAAAAAAATTATGACAAAATCAAAGTCTAAGTTCAAAATATTCAACCAATCTAATCTTCTGCTCTAATTGATAGCAAGATACATTACATTACATTAATTTTATTGATTAGCCCATGGGTCATATCAAAGTGCAAAAATACATTAAAAATTTAAAATTTTCTTACCTGGCATTTTGTATTTACGGAATGTATCATTAACCAGAGGGAAATGAAGGACTATGGGAGCCTTTGGGTTCTCAGCATCCATAAACAGGTAACATTCCTTAGGACTTTCTTCATCTTCTTTATTAAAAATTATTTTTGGAAAAGGGATGTCTCGTTCTCTACAGTATTTTTCAGTTAACTCCAAGATCTGTAGTCATGGAATTTTTAAATAATTATTAAAGTCTGCAATGTTCTTAATAAGTTTCATTAAATTGTATATAACTACAAAGTATACTGAACAAGCTATATACATGTGTAGTGCTACAAAGATACTTTATAGTCTTACTGGACAGGAAGAATGGCTAACTTGTGGGACTAGACTTCAATGTCTAGAACACCTCTGCATCTTAAAAGAAAATCTAACACTGAATCTAATTTAAGTTGGAAGCCATTTTAATATATGGATTTCTACCACATTCAAAATTTGGGGTTGCTTTCTAGAAGTCTTAATATCTTGGTTTTATGAGACTCCTTAATTTAGAAAATTAATTAAAAGTATATTATAAATAATATTATAAAAAATTAAAATTAGTACAATGAACATAATTTATCATCCACTATTCCTGATACTTTTATTATGATTACAGTTTAATAGTGATTTTCAGGTTTTTAAAACAATAAAAATACTCATCCATTCCCTCCAATATAATATACTTTTAATCACTCCATGAAATACTGAAAAACATGTCTTTAATGATACCCATATATCTCAAGTTTATTCACCTAACGCTACTCTTTTCTCTTATAAATAGCTGTTTTTCCTATTTATACATTTTTCTTATGTTGTTTAATTAAGATTTTCTTGAAAAAATAAATGCAACTCAAAATGTTATACAGTACGTATGACTACAATTGAGCCCCAAATTTAAGTGACACTTTTGTTATGAATTTTGCCCATTTTACAACCTTTCTTGCCTCAGTTGTTAAGTGAATCACAGCAGTTGATAAGTTAATAACTTGGTTTTTAAGTGAATCTGGCATTCTCATTGACATTGCTTGTCAGAAGGTTGCAAAAGGTTATGACCTTGGGAAACAGCAACAATCATAAATATGAACTAGTTGCCAAGCATCTGAATCTTTATGACATGATCATGAGGATGCTGGAGAGGTCATAACTATGAAAAATGACCATAAGTCACTTTTTTCAGTGCTGTTGTAACCAGTGACGTGCGGTGAGGGATACCGTTGGTGAGGCAAGAGCGCAGCAGCGGCGAGAAGCAACGTCCCCGCCGCTGTGTCCGACAGGCGTCTCGCTTTTATGATGGACATAAACGCAAGACGCCTGTCGGATATAGCGGCGGGGGTGTTGCTTCTCGCCGCTGCCGCGCTCTGCCGCCTCGCCCCCCGCCTCCTCCGTCCCTGCTGACATTCTTGGGAGCAGGTCGGGTGGCTGGGTGGCTGGGTGGCTGGGAGGAGAAGAGCGATGAGTCTTTGTGCCAGCCGGCCGACCAGGCAGGGAGCAGGTCGGGTGGGGGTGAGTGGCTGGCTGGCTGGGGGGAGAAGAGCGGTGAGTCCCTCCCCAGCCAGCCACAAGGACTCACCGCTCTTCTCCTCCTCCTCCTCCTCGTCCTCCCCGTTCGATGCTGGGCTGGCTGCAGAAGAAATGGCGGCTGGTGAAAGAAAAACCTCTCCAGAATCACCCTTGCACTTGCGCAGTCGCTCAAGTGCAAGACATGATTTGCTGCTCCCAGATCAGGAGGCGGGAGAATCAGTGCCTCTTTTGCATATTAAATTTTTTGCTTTTTAACTCCTTCACTTTTAAAAGGCGAAAAATTCCTTAGGCAAAAGAGGCCCCGAGTTCTCTGGCCTCCTCCTAGTTAACACTGAGAGCAGACACCAAGCCACTATGACTTGAAATCTGGTAGCAACTATCCTGGCTTTAATTATTTTAGAAAAAATATTTAAAACTCTTTCTTTTCTCTAAGGAGACTGGTGAGGCCCCACCTCCCTTGCCTCTAGTGACTGCATGTCCCTGGTTGTAACTTTGAACAGTCATTAAATGACTATTGTAAGTTGAGGACTACATGTACTAACTTTAACCCAACTTAATATACATATAAAATAAAATTAGCATCTTGAAGGAAGATGGACTTTGAAATGAAGCATCTTGGTATGGATGGAAATTTCAGAGAGGCCAGAGCAAAGAAAAATTCCCTTTGTACTTATGTATCTTACCTCAAATGGTGCTTCCCAAGAATAATTAAATGATAAAATCACATCAACGTCTCTTTCTGGCTGAATTATCAATGGAAAGGGAGAATTGATAGAAAAACCACCGTCTACTAAGTAAAGATTCTCTTCCATTGGAGTCAACATGTTAGGAAAAGCATCTAAGTGTGTTTCTGGGGAGGGGGGAGAGAAACAATATACTTCAGTCTTACTAATGAAATGGCACAAAAACTAAACCTTCTATGTAATCTAAAATATTTTAGAACTGAAAGTTATTTATATTGGGATGGCGTAACTGGCTAAATTTTAAATCTAATTATCTCATTAATAAGATGATTTGCCTAATGTGCATGCATTTCATATTTAATTTGAAAACCTTGTGTTATTCAGATTGCTCTCCTCCTCCCATTCATACACACATATCCCAAAATAATTTTTACACCACAAACCTATGGAGGCTTACTAATCCCAAATTACCTTTTGAGATGACAAACTTTTTGAGGCTGGTATAATCTCTGTGGAGGTATAAACCTTGCATGAAATTAAATGTTTCACCAGCAGTTATACGAGATTTGAAGAAGTCCTGGAAAATCTGTAGTAAGGGTCCACCTGGTATAACCAGACGTGTCTTCAACCTCATAGGATCCCGGAAATGGAATCGTCGACTGTCATCTGTAATCACAGACAATACTAAATATAGTTAAACAGTTCAAATCTACTTATTGCATCTACTCTGTGAGATATTAATAGCTTTGGAGTAATCAGGGAGTTCAACTATTACAAACACTAGTTACATTTTTTGGTTTTTTATAATGATTTTAGTGAGCAAATAATTTTCAGATCTTATCTGAATTTGGAAGTTTAGCAGACCCACTAAGCATGGATCTGATTCTAAGACACAATTAAAGCTAAAGGCTATTCTGAGATATAAAATCCATATTCTTATTAAAATGTATTTATTTATTATTAATACACATGTTTATTGTTACTAAAACAGTATATTGTTGAATAAGATCAGTACTTCATAGTACTGAGAAAACTGATAGAAAAGCAATATATATATACTGAAGTAATATGAGAATTTTTATGAGGGACTGTAACAACTGGATTTTAGCTGCATCGTCCACATAAACAGGGTTTGGCAATTTCTTGGTTTGATCCTGACCGGCTCAAAGTTGACCTAGCCTTGCATCCTTCCAAGATTGGTAAAATGAGAAACCCAGATTGTTGGGGGCAATAGGATGACTCTATAAACTGCTTATGGAGGGCTGTAAAACACTTGTGAAGGGGTATATAAGTCTATTGTTATTGCTATTGCTATCCACATAAGCAGGATCGGCAATTTCTTGGTTTAGGAAGGCAACATCTTTCCCCAAGCAGCTTAAGAATTAGAACCAAATTTTCAACTTTCGCCCCAACACATATACTCACTTTGGCCAATTGTAAAAAAAAAAAAGGAATAAAAGTCATCTGAGAGGTAAAATAGGAGAAAAACATGATCCTAAATTATAACCCCCAAATTCAAGAAAAAAAGTTCTCCTCAAAAATAGTGAAGAATAAATAATGAGCATGCCAACTTTCAGCTGTGTATTGGGTAGCAAGGGGGGGAGGGATTTAGAGGTAGAAGGAGCAGCAGTTTTTCAAGAATTATATTAGATAAAGAGAAACAAAATTAACAGTTTCATCTAGTGATTAAAGCATCAGACTAAAATTCAGGAGACTGTGAGTTCCTCAATAGTTCTGCCTTAGGCATGAAAACCGGCAGGGTAACTTTGGCCCAGTTACTGTTGCTCAGCCCAAGTCACCTCATAGGATTGTTGTTGTGAGGTAAATAGGAGAAGGAAGGAGCATAATGTACATATGTTCTTGAGTTGTTATTATTATGCTGAATTATTTATAAAAATAATAAAGGTGGGATAAAAAGACCCATGTCCATGGCAAAGTCATAGTTATGAAAAGTTCATACACCCCAAAATAAAATCTAGCATTACCGTATTAATTACTATGCAAATTGGCCTTACTTACCGATTACTTTGACTACATCTCCCAATGTTTCCAGGAAGCTGAATCCTGTGCCAACTACCTTCAAAAAGACATCGTCCAAACTAGCAGCAAAAGCACTTCCCCACATCCCTGTAGAGTACACAAAACAGGGTTTGAACCAGAGGTGGTATTTAGCAGGTTCTGACCAGTTCTGGAGAGAAGCAACTTAGAACTGAGGAGAAATTTCCAGACAGTTAGAACAATTAATCAGTGGAACTGCTTGTCTCCAGAAGTTGTGAATGCCCCCAACACTGGAAGTTTTTAAGAACAGATTGGATAACCATTTGTCTGAAGTGGTGTAGGGTTTCCTGTCTAGGCAGGGGGTGGACTAGAAGACCTCTAAGGTCCCTTCCAACATTGTTATTCTATTCTATTCTAGCAGAAATTTTGAGTAGTTCGGAGAACCGGTAAATACCATATCTAACTGGCCCCTCCCCCATCTATTCTCTGCCTCCCGAGTCCCAGCTGATGGGGAGGGAATGGAGGTTTTGCAGTATCTTTCCCCTGCCATGCCCACCAAGCCATGCCCACAGAATCAGTAGTAAAAAAATTTGAATCCCACACCTGGTTTGAACCTAGGCATGTTGTAAGTGGTGCTGTGAACTGAGATTTTAATTTAATTTATGCAGGTCCTTCTGTAGCTTCAAGAGTTAGCATGCAAGGTTATTTCAAAGGAACAGAGATAAACTAACAAAAAGGTTATAATACATTGTGTTTTCAGTAATTGACTTTAAAGATACAGTTAATGGCTGACACTGGATGTTACTAGCTGCTTGGTTACTTTAAAAGATTATATATCCTAGTGTACCATATTTACACTTCAAAAAATAAATAAATACACTTTCTGTCCAAAATGCTGTATTATTTATCAGGTAGCAAAAACTCTGCCAGTAGCTATTATTATTAAAAGCAAAACATTCAGGTTTTTAAAAGAATTAGTTTCAATCTGAGATTTATCCCTGACAGCTGTATAATTTTAATATCCTTCCTCAATTTCATTCCCCAAATGTTGGAATTACAACTCTCCTCATCTTCACATACTGGCTTTTATTTTGTTTAATAAAGGACAGTTTAGTTTTTTTTAAATCAAATAAGAAATACTTTGTGCAAGTTTCACTAGTGCTTGAGATGAAACTTCTACTTCAAACAAATTGTTTTTATTCTCAAACACAGTATCTATTTACTATTTTGGCCATTAGAAACATGTGGCTATTGTGCTGTTATAAAACAATGTGGGAATGTGAAAAATGATTTCTGGTTTGTTTAAATGTAGCACAGTGATGAAGGATCATTTATAATAGCTGGTGAAATGCTAAAAGTATTTGGAGGCTATAGTTGGAATGAGTTCAGCCTTCAGATTTTAATATCAAGCTAGTTTCCACATACTATACTAACCCATGGTTTATTTTAACTATGGCTTATTAATAAGATGAAATAAAATAAACCACATCATGGCTTAATGCTGTGTATGAACCTAGGTCAGGACTAAAAATATCATTTAGGGATGAATAAAGAAGTGATACAGAATGTCACTTGGCCAAGGACATGCAAGATATATTGACAAGTATTTCTAAGGCTAAGCCTCGGAGAACGCTAATATTTCAATTATAGAGCTGAAAGAGACACTTCCTGCCAACTCTCAAAAAGAATTATGAATACACCCATCCATAAAAGATCAATATACATATTATCAGGTACGCAGATAAACTATGTTGTCAGAGGATTCTTTGTTATAATGCCCATAATAAAACAGATTTAATAGCAAAGAAATCTGTATCATTGCCAATATGATCTGCAAAGATATTTTTTCTCAATTTGAACTATCTAATCCTAGAAAAAGGTTTTCAATAAAACTCCTCTGAGCCAGAAGTAAAGCTTTATAAGAAAGCTTTATGAATATATTTGCCTTTGGATTAAGTACAATAAACTCTGAAATACATACCCTGCAAATAGCAGATCCTGGGCTCAGGATGCTTCTTAATCAGCCGTCCCATGAAAAACTCACTATCAAAATCTTCTGTTCGAATAAAAGCACCATATTTGCGGAATCCAACTTCATATGGTGTGAACTCACACCACTCTAAAAAGAAAACACCAGCATACTGAAAAAATTAAGCAAAATCATTGTGTTCCCATTCAAGCCAAAAGTCCAGTCTTTACATTCACATGATCATTAGAATAAAAATTATACACCAAAGCCACTATGTAATATTGTGCAACTTCTACAAAACTGCTAATTCCGAAGACATTCTAGAACAGGGGTGTCAAACTCGCATTGTCACGCCAGCATCACATGACATATCGTGACTTTTCCCCCTTCACTAAACCGGGCATAGGCGTGGCTAGTGCAAGACGCATCTAGCCTGCTGGCTACAGGTTTGACATCCCTGTCCTAGAAGATAAAATCTGCCCAGATTTTATAAGAAAGAAATACACCTGCCTTATTATACCTGCAAAGTCATCACCACGAACATTGGGCCTCACATTTACAGCTGCATAGATTGGGTAGGGATTCTGCCCATATTTTACAGCTTCCTGTTGATCAGACAATTTTGACTGGTCTTCCTAAACAAAAGAAATGAATCATAGGATATATCATTTTTGCAGTGAAGTTAGAGCTCATACCTTATGCACACATATTAGTCACCTACATTTTCAGTAAGAGAACAAGGTACGACCAATATGTTCCTATTGATTAGATGGCTATTGTCAGGCATAAAAGATCAGGTCCACACATGAAGGTTCAATTAAAGTGATTTATTGCTCATAATAGCGCTGCTGCTCCGGATTCTTCTCAACTAATGGTCAGCACTTGTTTGGATTTAGATAGAAAGCCACAGTTCTCTATGAATATTCCTTTAGATCAGTGGTTCCCAACATGGGCTCAGGTCCCACAGGGGGGCATTTTGATTTTTAATGGGGGGGGGGGCAATTTGAACCTTGTTTAAACCAAGTTAATGGCCTGGAGTACCATATTTTTCAGACTATAAGATGTACCTTTTTCCCTCAAAAAAGGCTGAAAATCTGGGTGCGTCTTATACACTGAATACAGCATTTTTTCCTCCTGAAACCCTGCCCCCTTCACCAAAATGGCCATGCATAGCTTCTAGGAAGCTTTTAGAGAGCTCCTGGGGGCTGGGGAGGGAAGAAATGAGCAAAAAATGGCCCATTTGTTGCTCAATTTTACCCACCCCCCCAAGCCCCCAGGAGCACTCTATAAGCTTCCTAATTTTTTTTAAATTTTTTTTTTAGATTTTATTAATATTTATAGGCCGCCCTTTTCCCTGAGGGGACTCAGGGCAGCTTACATAAAATAGGGAAGGGAGGGTACAAGACAATAAACGCAAAACAATACATAAGAGTAAAATAGTACACAACATTCATTCATCATTCGGGTGGGGGCAGATTATCTTTATCTTTAATGGCTATCCATGCCCTTTTTTTTTTTTTTTTACAAAAAATGGGCCCATTTTTGCAAACAATGGGCCATTTTTTGCTCGTTTTCGGGGGGGCAGGAGCACTCTGCAAGCCCCCTAAAGGCTATTCATGCCTTTTCGGGGGGGAACGGGCCCATTTTCATGAAAAATGGGCCATTTTGGAGAGGTTTGCAGAGTGCAAAAACTTTTTTTTTTAATTTGCCTCTTCAAAACCTTGGTGCGTCTTATATTCCGGTGCAGCTTATACTCCAAAAAATCTGGTAGTTCACTTTTTGAGTTAAGTAAGAATTATATGTCATGGGGGGGGGGACATCAGGATTTTAGAGATATTTAGATGGGGCATCGCTAAAAAAAGGTTGGGAACTACTGATTTAGATAGAATAAGTGTCTGGAGCATTAGCAGTGGCTTTGCAATATTCTCTACATTTATAAGTAAAGCAGCAAAATGTGTCTAATAAAAACCTGCAGCTTTTCAATAGGCAGTGATCAATGAGAAAGTCTTGTTCCAGCTGTCTTGTTCTATCCTCTTTGGGCATGTAGAGACAAAGTCTTGCCTCAAAAGAAGAAACACACTCCAATCCAAAAGCTGTTCCTCCCCCTCCCCCCGCCCCATTTCATGTTCTATATCTTGCCTTCAATCATTTCAATAATCAATTCAGAATTGGACTGATATTTGAGATTAGGGTTTTTAAAATAAGCACTTACTAGAACCTTTGTTTGTTTTAGGATTACAAGGAGAAAAGAGTATTAGTATGGTTCAAGCAGGAACAAATTTGAAGGAATTTAAAACACTAAGTCTTCTAAGAAGGTAAATAATAAAGATTCCAAATGTATAAGTGTCACCTTCTGTTGCAGGAAGTACTCAATAATAAGGCCCCACAGATCGGTGAAAGATACTTTCCGCCCATCATTTTCCATAGCATTCAATTCCTGGAAATAGTACTTCATATGCTCTGAGGAAAAAGCTGCTACTTTACTGCTGGATATTTTATCCTGGGCATTGCTGATTGGACACTTAAGATCCTTCTGTGACCATTCGGGGTCTTGATACAATACCGATAAACACCTACAAAAAAATTAATGACAAAAATATATTTTTTTTATTCAGGTCTTTAGCATTAGATAGGTACACTCTGAAACAGTGCAAGAAAATTACTGAAGTGCAGCCAAGTCCAAGACTTCTCATAAGGGGGGGGGGGGGAAATCCCCATGTCTTATTGTGCCAAAGGTGCTTTTTCAAGAGGCAACTGGACTTTCTGGTTTTTCTTTTAAGATGTTTCGCTTCTCATCCAAGAAACTTCTTCAGCACTGGTGGGGAATGGAAGGATTTATATGTTGGTCAATTGCATTATTTTAGAGAGTGGTTGAGGCCACCTGGAGGCTTATCTGTGTTGTCAGGGATCATCTGAGTAGCTCAAATGGGTGTGGAACCTTCTTGGAACTGTTGAAAGGACTGTGTTGTAGACTGGAGATAGATGATGTCTTTCAAAAGTTCCAAGAAGGCTCCACAAGACTATTCAGGTTACTATGCCCAACAAGGCTACTCAACTTGCTGTTAAGGATTGTTGCCCAACTAGGCTACACATTCACACAGTATTCACATACACTCCCTATACATGTGTTCAGGCTGTGTTAGAGTAGGTGGGAAGCAGACTCAGAGCATCCACTGATCCAACAAGAATCATATGTAATTTCAGGGATCTGAGTTCATTACAGTCTTCTCTTTATACCCAGCTCATTTACTCTGAATCCATGTGCATGGTACCAAGTGCATGGTGGCACATTGGTTAGAGTGCAGTACTGCAGGCTGCTTCAGCTGACTGCTAGCTGCAGTTCAAGTCTCACTGGCTCAAGGTTGACTCAACCTTCCATCCTTCCGAGGTGGGTAAAATGAGGACCCAGATTGTTGGGGGCAATATGCTGACTCTATAAACTGCTTAGAGAGGGCTGTAAAAGCACGGTATGAAGCGGTATATAAGTGCTATTGCTATTGCTATATTGCCCTGGTCTTGTCAGGAACTTCACATTCTTTCTTCCTGTTCCATGACTCCATGAAAAGTGCAATCCACTACATTCCCAATGCCTACTGATGTTGTACCTGGTGTCACCAACAATAAATCATTCATATACTCAGCATCTTTCCTTATCATAGTACACACATTCCAGCAACATGAGTGAGTTCATGAAAATACTAATTATGGTTGTATTACCGGCCCTATATATATTCATAACTTATCTTGTATTTGTGACATATTCAAATCATACAAAATATGTAAGAGGTGGTGGCAGCAGCAGCAGCAGGGCAGCAGCATTGGAGGTGGGCAGAGGAGCAGCTCTCTAAATCAGTCATAGATTCTCATGCAGTTCTTTGGGAAAATTAATTACCTATCCCTCATTGATACTATTTATGGGCTGTTCCAGTCATGCTATCTAACATGATATATATGGGCACCATATTATCTGTCATACCATTGGCCTCCGAAATGAGAAAATAAATATAGGAGAATCATTGGAAGATAACCAAATTTGTGAAAAATCTGCTTTTTCAAAAGATCTCATAGGGTTACAAATAGATAATGCATAAAAACAAAGAACATTAAAAACTTTTCGACACCCAAGGAAAGGCATATAGTGCATATAAAGGTACAGAACTGTACAATCCAAAAGAACATATCTAAACAATAGTCAGACAAGAAAAAGAATATTATTATTGTAAGAATCTAAGTTTGGAACTAATTATGTACTTGTTCAAGCAGTAGGATGAAACCTGATTTTAGCAAATGCTCCAAAGATCAGAACAATATATTGTTATTATAGTTTCAATATAAGAAATACCTACCATAGATACATACCATGTAGAACCAGAAATTCCAGAAAGATATGTAATAGAATCCAGAAGATTTAGCTGCTGAAGACCAAGCAAACTTCCATAAAATGATGATAGTGCTCTTACCCCTCCCCCAGATCCGAGGACTGCTACAACAGGTACCTTAAGAAAAAGGAAATTTGAGAAAGCTCAAATTATTATGTAAAAGTTAATGAAGACACCTATTATTACTTATGATAGATATTTGAAGAACGTTTGCAAAATGTAGTATTTTTGAGAGCCAGTGTTTCACTTAAACTATATCTAATAATAAATGAGTATACATTTTTCACTAATTCTGATTAAGAAACATACCTCATTGTTACTGAGATCCCCTCTCAATTTGAGTATGCTGTTTAGTCCCTTAGATACGATTTTCTTTCTTTTTTCCAAAAATTCTCTCTCTTCTTTACAAAGATCAAAACCAAGGCGTACATCAAGATCTTTGGTGCTAGTTTAGAGAGTAATGTTAAAAAGAGGCAAGGAAATGAGAATTTTAAAAAGTTTTATACTCCATGTAGTACCACTGAAGAAAGATCTCTCAATTATTTCTCAATTCAGAAAATGGGAAAGTTAGTAATAGATTCCTGTACCTAAATTCAGCTGATAGACAATAGTGAACTGAATCAAGCAATAGTCTGATTTTATGCACTCCAATCTACTATTGTCTCAGACCAAATGAAATCATATAAACATTTTTAGTTTATTAATAAAAGAATATCAGTAACAAATATTCAAAGTTAACAGCAACACACATATATTTGCAATGTGTTACAGTATATCATTCTAACTTTAAATATTTGGGACTGAATCATGGCAAAACTATCAGAAATAAGATTGCATTTTGGATAAAATTCTTAAGCAGCAAAAATAAATGTAAGTTAAAAAATGGGAAATAGACTGTGGATTATCAGAAGACAAAAAAAGTCTTGTTTAAAAATCTTAAAACTAAATCATGGCCATATTCAAAAGGTGGGGGAGGGAATGAAAAGCATATACACAGGACATTAGAAATGGAGAGAGAGTGAAAAGAGGGAAGGGAAAGAGGATATCTATTTGTCTATTGTCTATCTATTGATCTATCTGACAAGCAAAGAAGTGACATTGGGAAATGTTGCAAAATCTTTAGTGTTCAGTTAAATACAAAATATATAAATAATAGTAATTGAAATGTAAATATTGCGTAGCTCCTAGTGACTTTCTTTGATTTACAAGTGTAAATCCCCCCCCTAAAAATGAAGTCAAAGAGCAATGTCCAAAGAAAGTTTGTAAGTATAAGCCAGCACCCATCTGCAAAGAAGGATTCACTCACATTTCTTCAGCTTTCACTTTGAGATCCACACTTAAATCCTAAAAGGAAAGACAAAAGATTCTGAAAGAAGTTACAAGGGGTGGAAACACTGATTCAGTAATTAATTTTACAAAAGGCTTTGTTGACCTGAGTTTTCCCAAGGGGCTGGGGCTAGAATGATAATAGATTTATATGTGCTTTATGCTGTTAGATTTTTTAAAAATAAGCTTTTTATTTATTTTTGTCTGTTCACCATTCAGAATATGTTGGTTAAGGGGTGGTGTCACATAAATTTGATAAATGAATAAATAAATGAATTGCTGACTAGGTGGAGCAATGTATGAAACATATTATAATAGCAAAAAATGTTACCTTTCCAAGTGGTACAGTTATATCAACTTCCTTTCCCAGAGGCAGTAAATTCAATGGAATAGTCCCTGATCCAAGAACAGTACTGTGCTCTTCCAATTCAGGACTCACTCCATCCTGAAAACAGACACAGCATATTTCATATGGGAAGCATATTTGTAAGCATCCTAAAAACTGAATGTGCAGTCTGTTCCTCACCTGGAGGACTGTAATTTTTCTTTCCAGCTCCACACTCAATTCTGAGCACATCTGTTTGCCTATGTGGAAGACAAATGGGATCCCACAGGCCTGATCGGAGTTTGGCTTGCATGCCTCACTTAACTGTTTCTCATAAGATCCAGGAAGTGAAAGCCTGAACTGACTGCTTTCTAAAATGACAGTAAGAATTTAGAATATATATGATTGAGGGGGAAAACAGGATTGTAGACTCCAAAAACAAGAAAGACATGCAAAGTTTATTCTGAGTAGTTTTCTTTATTGTCCCTCGCCTATAGACAGAAATCTTGCCAAACTAAAGCAACTACTTGCATCATTAAAGATATACTCTAAGAACTTCTAGGGAGCAGCTATCATGACTCTCTTTCTCTTAACCAAATTCTCTCAATCTAAACTTTGGTGTCTATTGGTCCTCTGGAATGCACTCCCTCTCTCCTGGGAATCTATATTCGACCACAAGGATAGCTATAAACAGGAAGGAATCCAAAGAAGGAAGAACAAAATGGCATACTCTTACTATATATTATATAGCTGATCTTAAACTCTGCTGAGTTGATCATAGAATCAAAGATGTATGAGTGGAAAGGGACCTTGGAGATCATTTAGTCTGCCCTATGCCTACCTTAATTAATATGCACCCCTGACACATCATTTGGCCTTGGTTTAAACGTTTCCACTAAAGGTAGAATAGGTGTGCTATTACCTAAGGCAGTATTTTCAACTGGGATTCAGTAAGAAGTGGCTAGGAGTTTTATGAGAGACTGTAGGGAGGGGGACACATTTTTTGAACTTCACATACTGTGCAATGTTAGCACTCACAACACTGGGAATTTTTACATGACACAACTTGCCTGCTGACCTGCCACTGTGCTGTACTTGTAATTGTAAAATATTTTTTTACATTCTACAGCAGGTTAGAAGTGAATTAAATTATGAAGTATCCATACTTTTTTTGTAATTTTTATTCAGGGTTCCCTGCAACCTTCAGGGTAAAAGGATTGAGAAAAACTTCCTGAGGCATTCTGTTACATTATACAGAACATTAATTCATAAAATAAATAACTGACAATTTATGAATTAGAATGTTCACTGTGTTTGAAATAAAGAAATACCATTTAAATTTAATTAAAGCTAGAAGCTGATTTTCTTTCTAAGAGTATTATAATCAAGAAAAAATAAATCACGCTTGTAAATGTTAAGGCTTTCTCTCAAATAACTGGATTGTCATCTCTCTTCCATGTTTATATAGCATTTCATTAATTCCTAAATAGAGGAGGGGAACAATACATCAGCTGGAAAAGAAAAAAGTTCTCAAAGAAGACCACACATCCATGTAAAGTAAAATAGGAAAATAAGATTATTTCTATTTTACAGATTGGGGGAGGAGCAACATGATGGAAATTATAGGGAAGAAATTCATCCAGACTCACCCAGTTACATCATACATATAAACAGAAGAAGCCCACTGAAACAAACACAACTTTGATTCAAAAGAAAATTTCACTTTTCCACAAAACTAACTGAGCACAAATTGTTTTCTCTTTCCTACACATACTTATAATTTTCATTCATTCACACCTCTACTTTCTTTTAGTCTGAGAAAACTCCAGGTAACCAATAAAATTAGACTTCAGTTAATCTCATTCCACTGTTCTTTTTTAGAATCACCACACTTGAATTTCCATTCATTTAAAGTGCTGTACCAATATTAATTCACTGAGACCCTAGATACAAGCAGATTAATGAATTATTTAGCAGAAAATTATGAGGAAACATAACAAAACAGACCTACCTTGTTCTCTTATCTTTGGATTCTGGTCATTGTTAATTCTCCCTTGCAAGTAAAGGCAAGGATAAGCCTGTGTGGAAAGAAATAATCAGGAAATGAATATTGGTTTAGGAAACTGGATCTCCATTCGATTAAGTCCTAGAATAATTAATGCAGAAAAAATAATTTGAATTGTCATGTTTGGGAATATAAAATGAGTATGTTTTTCCACTGGATAGCTAATTAATTATGTTTAAAGATCACTGGAAATAATGTTTACTGTTCTCATGTTTTTTGCACTTCAAAAAAATATAGCTATCAGGCACAGGTAACACAGTGCAATGTTTTGCATTTGGAAAAAGCCTACTAAAATACCATTCACTTCAGAGGAAAGGGCTATTTAATTCTGTGTCTGTATGAAATGTAATTCAGTTTCTTGGGAAATTCATTTGTAGAGCAATGATTTTCACCTTGTTTTATGGCAGCTGAGACTGTTGAGAAGCTTAATAAGGATGCCATTCTAAGTGAACTGACTATTCAAATAAATCATGTCCCAGAGTTTGTTTGTTTTTTATTAGTACAGAAATTTTTCAGAACAGACAAATCAATCTAGAAAAGGTTGTATGGAGATATAAAAGAACTGGAGAGGATCAATTTACTATTCTGTCATGCTTTGTTAAAATTACAGATTTTCCTTTGCTGATGACAATAAATACTCTTACTATGAATTTTATACATTTCAGAGTGCTTGACAAAAGATTTTAATAGTTGCAGCACATGAAGAATGCTTTGAATTTGAGAAATATTCTACCGTCAAGACTACAAGCTCTAACTTTACAATGCCGCAATAAATGATAATTATAAAGTAGGCACTACTCCAATTTATTAGAGACTTACCACCAGGACCCCATTTGTGATAATTTCACCAGGAGGATCAGAACTAGGGATTTAAAAATATTACCATGAACAGCAAGAAAATATTTTACATGAATTATTCTGTTACTTTTTGAGCTCTTTAATTTATAACTCAAGCAGGAGTGAAATTCAACAGGTTTTGACCAGTTCTGGAGAACCAGTAGTGGAAATTTTGAGTAGTTCAGAGAACCGGTAAATAACACCTCTGACTGGCCCCACCTCCATCTATTCTCTGCCTCCCATGTCCCAGCTGATCAGGAAGGAACAAGGATTTTGCAGTACCCTTCCCCTGCCACGCCCACCAAGCCATGCCCACAGAAGCAGTAGTAAAAAAAAAATTCCCCACTGATCTCAAGATTATGACAGTTGTTTCCCATGAATAGTAACTCCATTAAGTCCCACCAGGATACATGAGATGCACTGAAGTCCTATGAAGTCCTAAATAGGAATCTTATTCCATTTAAAAGGAATTAAGGTACTGCTTATTTTTGCCTCTGAAGAGGAAAAAACCATAATATTTTTTTCCATTCTTTTCACAAAGTTTTATCTGCATAGGCAACATCAAGGTATTGTTAATAAGCATTTATTTTACTTTAGCAAACACTGATTTTTTAAAAATTAAGCCTGTATAGATCAGTCAGGATTTGCTTCACTGATCTGTTTTGACAAAAATAAAGCCAATTTATTTCAACAAGGTACATTGCCTTGATATCAGGAGCTTCTTTGGCACAGAAACTGTTCCTGACCCAAAAAAGTAACACACCTCTCTTTCTATTTATTTCTATTTATTTCACTTCACAATTCTATTTTATAAAGGTTGTGTGCTCAAATACCTTTCGGCAGAGAGGAGAACCACAGGAGACTTGAAAAATCTCAAAATTAATTAGTCCTATTAATCTTATTAGAGCATTTCCCAATTTAAAACTCTAGACTGCATGACTGGAAAATACAACAGTCCTTACCTTTTCTTCATAAAAAATTCTACATCCAATTCTTCCTTATCCTGGAGATAAATAGGTATTATATTACTAAACAACAACAACAACAACAACAACACATTAGACAAAGGATTAGATATAATTCTGAACATATTTGCATAATTTTCACAGGGTGCTCTATCCAAACATTAAAATAAATTTGATAAAATAAGGTTTCAGTAAAAAAAAATACCTAGCAAAAGTTTCATTTGTCTGCCAAATATATTGTGCAACATCAATTGTAAAGGTAATAAAAATGCAAATAAACTTCACATAGTGAAGAAGACATTTCTAGTTTTATATTCCTTGAAAATTAAGTCAATCCAAAAACTACCAACAATAGAGAATTTAGGGGAAGAAATTGTAGGCAGGGCTCCATAATTTCCAAGTATGCAAATGAGCTTCCAAATTGAGGGATCCTATTTGGTTCTCCAAGCATCAAAAGTCATTAAAAATTATATTATTCAGCTATAGATTGTTCCATGCAACAGGAGGAAGACAGCTAATGTGATTAAAATATTCATTAGTCATGGCCAATGTTAAGTATTCAGAAGCAAAATCAAGTTTAAACCTGACTTTTTAATGCACTGAGCAACAAAAAAATCCTAACCTCTTTTAGCTTGAAAGTATTTTTCAATGAATGGCCGGCCTGAATCCCTGTAACATCAAACACGACGGACGTAAGCTCATCACTTATAAGAACATCTTTATCAAACAGAGTCAGTTCAAGAGTGTTCTAAAAAAAAAACAAGAGGACAAAAGATAAGAAGTAGAGAAAAAATGTTGTGCATTAAGGACAGTACAGTCTGATGCTCCAAGAAAAAAAAGTAAAATGTTTTGAGCTTTAAAAACATACAAATTGCCAGTTTTACATACTCCATTATAGATTTGGGCTTTTTAACAGAACATACTTTAATATGCCATCCCACTCCATTCTGCAGAATTTGATAAATAGGAGTAGATAAAAATAAGAAAATAATTGAACCATAATTGTTGCATTTCTGCATTATATATCATATTTAGAAGTAGGCAAGCTTTCCTATATTAACTGTATGGCAAGCTGATTATCTGCAATAGGATACCATATGTTTAAGGAGATGAATTAGGCTAGTCATTTTTTGTAAACTTTGTTTTTTCTGGATTGTAGCAAAAATTAAAGTCTTAAGTTAGTTTATTCCATCATAATAGTCTATGATGTTATCAGAATGTAAACCTAATTGTGTGTTGAATAACTTTTCTGTTATTTTTTTTAAGACACAGTATGCTATAAATTCTTATGTAAGGTACTCATGTAAGGTGTTTTTTGAGGGATGTGGTGGCTCAGTGCCTAAGACACTAAACTTTTCAATTAGAAAGGTTGGAAGCTCAGTAGTTCGAATCCCTAGCACCGCGTAACTGAGTGAGCTCCCGTTACTTGTCCCAGTTTCTGCCAACCTCAGAAGCATGTAAATAGGAAGTAGAAAAATAGGAACCACCGTTGGTGGGAAGATAACAACATTCCGTGCACCTTCGGCATTTAGTCATGGCGGCCACATGACCATGGAGATGTCTTTGCACAGTGCTGGCTTTTTGGCTTTGAAACAGAGATGAGCACTGCCCCCTAGAGTCGGGAAAAACTAGCACATATGTGTGAGGGGAACCTTTACCTTTACGGCGATTTTGCACTTGGACTTAGAAAGTTGAAATCATTAGGCCAATAAGAGATGGTGAAACAGTGTGGGTTAACACAGGATAAATTTTGCTGGGATAAACAGGCCAAATTCTGATTCTGATTCTTTCTTCTGCTTTTAAGAACAGCCCTGACCTATTATGACTATCTGACTTAGTTATAATGGCTCATGACATGCACCAAGAGTAACTTTGTAGTGGAAAATTGAACGTGAGAAACAGTAACAAGAGACCAAAGCCAGAGGAGTGTATTGGAGGCTACTGATATGTGATTTTCTATTAGGACTTTTTTTGCTCTCCAAAAATATAAGGGGTTTTCTTTCTTTCTACTTATTGTTCCATTTCAAGAGTGGAATCCTTTACTTTGATTGCGTCGTGTATCCTGTACTGAAAAGTTTCATTCCATTCTGGATCACTGGAGTTGTCAATGACTCGAGTTCGGTAAATAACAGGTGATGCAGTTGGCAGATGCAATTCCACATAACAGTCAGCTTTGGACACTAAATGAAAAGGACAGATATGGACAGGACTGTTAAATTGGGAAAGTCATCCACTTTTACTTTTGGTCTTTCCTAATTTGTACAGACCAGTCTAAAAGGATAGTTGAAAACTGATAACTCTTCAAATCCCTTTTTAAATACCTTGCAGTCACATTTTTTTTGCGAATAATGTTTAAGTAGATGGTGATTCAATTTTCATTAATTTATAAATCACACTTGTCTGGATTTTGTTCAATTTAGACTGAAGCTGAGTTTTACAGAATCCTGTAAGATTATCTTTTCCTGGAACTAGAAAATGAGAGAACTCAACTTCTCTTTTGCTTCTAGTGGACCTTTCAAAAGTTTTGAATCCAACCAATTACAGTTTTGTTTTCCTCTTCTATTGTATTCTACTGACAAAAGAAAATAATTCTCCTTAATTAAGCATTAGTTATATTAATTATATTTATTCACTCATAATTGTAGGTCCCTGCTTTAGCTACTGCTTTTCACTAGTATTAAACTAGTTTTTTATGCTTTCTATATATTCTAAGCCACGGTGAGTAACTTCTTAATAAGTAGAATAGGAAAATTGAGTATTTTTAAAACATTTAAAATATATTCTTTGAAATTCTCATGTTTAGTAGTCAAAAAGAAATATTGTCTCGTAATGCAACTCTATTGTTACAGGGAAAAAATATATATTTATCATTTATTCCCCATGGCTTATACTGAGCATCAGAAAAAGGCCTATTTAAGTAATAAAACTTATATAAATCACATTTACATTTTTTTTTTATTTTACTTATTCACTTTATTCTGTATTTAGATACATTTTTGCAGTTTTTAAATGTCAGATTATTCTTACAGGAAAAGGCATAGTTTAAAAAAAGTTTTTAAAAAGTATTACACCATATTCATGTTCCAGACTAAGTTTAGGAGAGAATAACCATGCTTATCCCTGTACATAGCATCTGACGCCCTTCATGTTCAACTAATTCTCAGACTACAAATGCTTCCCTATTCCTATACTACACTTCAGATCATATGCTAAAAGAGAGCTTTCACAGTATAGACTACCCAAAAAATAAACAGAGAGCCAGTTTGGTTGTATAGTTAAGGCTTCAAGCTACAAACTGGGAGACTGTGAGTTCTAATCCTGCCTTAGCCACAAAGCAAGCTGAGTGATCTTGGGCCACTCACTTTCTCTCAGCCTTTGGAGGTAGACAGTGGCAAATCACTTTTGAACCTTTTGTTAAAAACACTGCAGGAATTAGCACAGACAATTGCCAGAAAATTCAAAACTGATTCAAAGACACACACACACACACACACACACACCATGGTACAACTCTTAATGCTTCTTAAAAAAGCTTTGCCTTTTCCTGAGGTGACCCAACAGCTGTGAAATCCCAGGAAAATACTTATCCTTTACTATTGGCTATGATTAGCACTACTGGTTAAGGGAACTGTTCATCCCTGATCACAGTTGCTTTTCTACTAAATATATTCTAAAGGTGCATCCAAATAAGAAACTAAACATCTCCAAATACTTACACAAATCTGTTCCTTTAATGTTCCTGGCTCTGAGGACTTTTACAGTGAGATTGTAATAAGGGTACTTTTCACGCTGCAAAAATAATTCATCCAATTATTAACATGCAATGGCTGCTATATCTGGTGACCTTAATTATCTTACACGGATGTATTTCCAATATCAACCCCTGCTATTTTTACCTAACACCATCCTAAGTTTAAACACATGCCAAGCAGAAATAGATCAAGTGGGTATATGTCCTTCAAAGGTTTCTAAAAGCCATTTATTTAAATTCCCAGGCAAGGACATTTATATGGCATATTGCGATAGTCATGAATATTGCTTGGATTTATTCGTGGCCATGAATTCATAATTTACTTTCCTGTCAGTAATTCTGTTTATATTTTACCATACCTATTTTACTTCTTTCAAGAGTTTGCTTAAGCAGATAGAAATCTTCCAGATTTAAGTAATACCTTCCACCCCCATAAAAATAAGCATAGTTGGACCACACTGGTGTCAGGATGGGAGACTTTGAAGCTTTGAAAAAGTCAGTGGCAAACCACTCCTATACTGCTGTTAAGAAAACTTTACGGGTACTTCCATTCATACAACCACTGAAAGTCAATCTTAACCTAAAGGACACTTTGCCATTTATATACTGTTTAGTTACAATGAAAGTTATGATTACTCAATCATTTTACCAAAATAATAGTGAACGCTATCAGATATGGTAGATAGAAATCTTCCTATTGTTTTTGTAAAGTAACACGGTGGTTATGATCCTGGGAAAGGTCTGAAAAAAGATAAGCCTCCTTACCCACCCACCCCACACTTCATGTCTCAATTTCATTCCCTTTATTGGGAATAGCAAATACATCAGGGGGCCCTTTTAGTGCCCAGCTATCCACTGAGAAGAAGGGTTAGGGTTAGGCAGGCCAACAGCAACTTATGGTGGAATCTGCCTTAAAAACTATTGGCTAGTAGTAGCTTTCATTGAAGTCAGCATTAAAAAAAAGGAAATCTGTACTGAACATTATGAATTATGAAGGATTATGAAGCTGCCAAAATTTATCTAACAAAAACTGTGCGGGACACATAACGAAGCATTCAAAATGCACCGGCCGTAAATTATGAACAAGTGGAGGCTGTAGAAGAGTCAAAGTCAGGTTTGGACACGCTGACTTCAACTGCAGTCCTCATATCAACTTGTGTCAGATGGAATCCTTCAGAAGTATTTCTAAATTCTGAAGATGTAATCTTTAGCAACTTGATGTAAGCAAGCAGCCGATCTCTTCGGGGTGAAGAGTCGCCTAAAATGGGGAGTGGGATCAGCCCAATTTCTTCAAGGCTCAATCTTCGGCGAAGATAAAAAGTGAGTTAGGGGGAAGCGCAAAGCCAAAACGAGACCGGCTGCTTTATGATCCACTCTCCCGGATTTAAAAAAAGAAGCCTTTGCTTTTTCCTAAAGGCTTATTGCCTTTCTCTCAGGCTACTTCAGTTTTATCCTTTTCCTTCAACTTAAAAAAAGCGAAGGGGGGGGAGAGAGAGGGAGAGGGAGGGAGGGAAGGATGGAAGAAAGAAAAAGAAAGAAAAAGAAAGAAAAAGAAAAAGAGGAAGGAAGGAAGAAAGGACTGAAGAAAGGAGAGAAAGACAGAAAGGAGAGCGAGAAAGAAGAGAGAGAAAGAAAGAAAGAAAGAAAGAAAGAAAGAAAGAAAGAAAGAAAGAAAGAAAGAAAGAAAGAAAGAAAGAAAGAAAGAAAGAAAGAAAGAAAGAAAGAAAGAAAGAAAGAAAGACGCGGCCGCCAATTTCTTAACCCGTCTTCTGCTTGGGAAAAGCTGTCGCACCACAGCGCACATTACCCGCCAATGATAGAGGCCAGTTTCTTTCCTTTCCTTCCTTTCGAGGAGGGCTGCGGCCACGAGGGGCAACATTCGGGACGGCAGCCGGCCCAACAGCGTTTGGAGGAACATGACGAGAGTTGGATAGCCTCCGTCTTCGGGACCCGCCGGTTCTCGATCCTCTCGATCCACCTCGCTGCTAAGGACTCCAAACGCGGATGGGGAGGGGAGCGGAGGGGCGTGGTTTCGAGCAAAGCAAGTGCGGGTCCGCTGTGGCTGGCACGCTGGCTTTTTAGCTGGGAAGCTTCAGCGGCAGAGCCGGCGAAAGGGACTCGGCGGATGGGGGTGGGGGCTTTCACTTTCTTTCCTCCTTGGTAAAACTTATTTTTCCAGAGTTTGGGCAACTTCAGCAGCGGCGGGTTTTTACCTTTCCTGCAAAACAGCCGCCTTCCCGGAAGTTTGGATTCGTGAGCTAATAATGCAAGATGACAGGAGCGTTGCGGCGTTTGCGAGGTGTTCTCCTACGTACATACACGCACGAACACAAATAAGAATGTCTTCATTTATTTTACTTTACTTTTATTTTACTTTACTTTTACGAACTGTCCGGATCAACAGATTCTGAGAGGAACGCTGTACAATTCGTCCATCAATAAATCACAGCATTCCCCAACCTTCACTTAAAAAAAAAAACCAAATAGAATTAACGTAACTAAAAGGTTTGCTATTATTCATTGTTGGGATGATTTTCAGTGCTTCCCAGAAGACCAGAACTGAATTGGACAAGTGTATCTGGAGAGAGGCCATACGTGAGTGAGCCACCTTAGAGAAGTCCTGCCTTCTGGCCCAAATGCTTTTTACTTTCACAGAATGGGATTTGAGGCTGTTGAATAAGGGAAGACAGAGGTTACCTTGCACAAGGCAGCCTTTAATATATTAGACACCATATTGTACAAGGGATAAGTAGCTCTTTGAATTAGGCTTGGAAGCCTCCTGGAAACCAATATAATGGCTACAAAATAGTTGTTATTCTAGTTGCAGATTTCCCGATTTGAGGTCTGGTTGCTAAATTCTGTACCTGTTGATACATTCAAGTCATCTTAAAGGCAACCACATATAGAGTGTGTTGCATTAGCCCAATCGTGGTGATCAAAGCATGAATTGCCATTGCTGACCCTTCTTTATCTACTTACAGCCATAGCTGGACACAGAACCTTTGGCCACAGCTTCTATCTGCTATTCAAGCAGGAGTAAATAACCTTCAAGTTTCTTACCTATAATGATTAATAGTTATCATCATGTGTTAAAAATCTCTAAGAATCTGGGATTGGTTCAAAATATAGCAATTGCTTATTGATTTGGCACCAATCTTCATAATATTTCATGGATCCTTTATTACAGGATCTGCATTGGCTTTCACTAAAGTTTCCAAAAAGCAATCAAAATAGTTTTTATTCATAAAGTCCAGGTTATAACAGGATTTAACTAATCCAAGAGTCTTTCCAAGAAAAGCTGCTCATGGTATCCCATTTTTTGAAGAGAGGAATGGCTGACAATTGGGATGGTTGATTATTTTCAGTCATGGTATTTATATTAAAACTCACTTCCTTCTAGAAATTAAACTAGTCTTACTCTGTGATGACCTAGTCCTTAAAAACTAGTTCTTAAAACCTGTGATGAGGTTTTTAAGAACTAGTCTCCTGTGGGTGTGTTTATTGGCCACCCTAACTTAGTCCTTATTTAATTAACATTAGCTATTATATTATTGTTTGTTTTGTGGGTATTATGCTGTGTGGGTTTTTTTATTTATTGCAGTAGTAGTACTTTATCATCAGTGCACCTCATACAACAAAACTATCATCTTCAGTGTACATTATACATAAGAAGCTCTATAAAATGGGGGGAAAAAACACACATCCTTCACATTCTATGCAATTAAATTGAAAACCCCTGATACTGCACTAATATTGCACTATACATTATATACCTGTGATGGTGAACCTATGGCACGGGTGCCAGAGGTGGCACAAAAAGCCCTTTCTGTGGGCATGCGTGCCATTGCCAGCTAGTCTTTGGCCCGCACATGCATACTGGCCAGCTGGTCTTCACAGGTGCCGGAGTACTGGAAAATGGCCTGAAAAATGGCCAAAAAAGGCCATTTTGGGGGCTATTTTTCAAAAAATAGCCTGAAAACGGCCTGAAAATAGCCCCTAAAAAAGTCTAAAAAGGACCTGAAAACAGCCTGAAAAACAGCCCCCCAAAAGGCCTGAAAAATGGCCTGAAACTCCCCCAAAATAGGCATGTGTGAACCAGCCAGCTATTCTTGGGTTTCCAGTGCTCCAGGCTGTGCACATGCACGCATATACATGCGCCTTCCAGTTTGGGCACTCGGTTCCAAAAAGGTTTGCCAGCACTGTTATATACATTAATACTGCACACATTTCAGTGATGGGATACGACTTGTACGCCCCGGTAGAGGCGTACCAGTGCCTGCTGGGAGCATTAGGTACTGTTCTGGTAGTGCTCCGGGGGTCCACCTGCCCACCCTCCTTACCTGTATTTGAGCTGATTGGGGCTTCCGTGCATGCACACAGAGCATACGACACCTCCGTAACACTCCGCCGAGTGTCACGGGTATTAAGTACGCATGTGCACACTGTGCAAGTGCTGCGTGCATGCATGTGATGGATGCCTGTCCCCGTTGCACCGTACCAGTTGCAACAGGATCCAGAACCCACCACTGATACATTTGTATTGTGTTTTTAATAGGTTGTTATAATCCAAATTTGAATCTTGAAGGTTTGGTAGCAAGGATTTGAGAATTGAAATAAATAGGGATGCAAACCTGCTGTTTAAATAAAGACCAGATCTGAAATTTTTGGACTGCAAAAATATTTATGGATGAGTCATCTTGTTAAACTTTGGATGAGTTTATTTCTTGTTATCCACAACCTCTTATCAATTCAGCCCCCAAAGAATCTTCAGACTAGCATGGGACAATGATGTGCAATTGAATATCATCAGACACTGATGTTACAGTACCTCCCCCCCAAGCCAAAAGATGCCCTTTCTTAATGGCTTCAAAAAGGTTTTAAATAATACAGGGAAAAGATCTGAACTCTGAATTATTTCACAGTGTGGCAGTCATGGGCTCAATAACTCTTTTCTTTTATTAGCTAGAATCATTGATAGTATCAAAACCTATTAAGTGGAATAATAGGAACAGAAGGGACACTTTCCCTATCTAGGCCCCCAGAGAGCTTTTCCACAGCTACCAATTTGTAAATGTAAATGTAAATTTGCATTGTATGAGAAACAATACATTATTGAAGCAGTGGAATCCAAACTCAGATTATTAAGTGACAATTGGAAGACATTAATCAGTGTTTATATATAAGGCTTAGGGCTTAAGAAAAAAAATCAAAAAATTGAATTCCAGTGTAAAATGTTAACTATCCAAAAGCTATGAGTGAAAGAAAGCCACAAATACCAGGAATACTGGAATGCCAACTCCTGATGGCAAATCCATTAAAACTCTGCTACAATGAGGATGAAAAAAAGAAGAAATCAGATCTCTTCTTTTAGAGTAGGGACATTTATTATTGTTTTCTCAATTTATCAACACACACAAATGAGTACCTATGCAAAGTCTGAAGTCCAAAACTGAATCATTTTCAAAGAGCTGTTGTTTCACCAGTTGTTTTTCTTTTTGAGCAAATGCAATTCAAGAAATAACTGCTTCTTTCCTAGTTTAAGAAAATATAAGCTCAAATCCACATTGTAACCTGTAAATAAATGTATTCAGTAACTCAAAAAGTCATCTTGCCAAACAATGAATGAGTTAGGCAAATATTTCTTAATCAGCTTATTAATAGCTAATAGCTAACTTAAGATCTTGGAAATGATTTCACTTGAATGTAAGGTCCCTATTTAAAAGCCAAAAGCATTGGATTCAGTCAGCCATTCATGAAAGGAATGGGATTTGTAATAGCTTCTTTAGTGAACACTGCCTTGATTTTTCAGGGAATTGTGAAATGGCACAAACTGGATATTACACATGGTGAGTCACAGTCATTTTCAAAGCTATTTTCAAAGCTATTTTTTAATGCACTTCAGTGATAATGGCAAGCAATTCCTCTGAAAGTTCTCTGGAAAAGATTTCATAACTGGATATCAAACACCAAGGATTCAGGTTACATATACATATACATATACATATACATACATACATAATTATTCCTAGCCATAGAACTCAGGAGGTAATTCCTTCGGCTGGTGTTTCAATTTAATAATGAGTTGTATAAAGCCAGTTTAGCCAGTTGAATTAAATCCAGAAGAACGGAAGTACTGTAAGTGGACCTCTAGAATGGAGTTCAACCTGTTCTGAAGTCATTGCATTACTCCTAAAGGAGCATATTTAGAGCAAAGGTGGCTAGGAAATGTTGAGAGTTCAAGTCCATGTCTTAAAAATTGCTGACGTCAAGAACGATTCTCAGGTCATGGTAGTGGCAACAAGTGGTTTGGCATGATAATGTTTAAACGAGCTTTTCTCAGCCACTTAAACCTGGTAAATTATCTATGCCTATTTCAATGTGCTCTTCAAGGTACTTTTCATCAGATTTCAATTTTTATTTTTAATTATCTTGAGTAGAAACAACGTTATCACTTATGTAGTAGGTCTCGACAAAGCTTTTTGGAAATGAGTCAAGTAATGATTTATTTCAAAGTCAGATTTGCTATCTTCCATTATCAAACACAAGAGTTAACTAGGTTAACTAGGTTAAAGTACAATGGAGTAAATAGAGATAAAGGAATTGGAATTGAAAAAAATGTCCAGCATGCTAACAGAACTGCTTATGGAGTGTTGGTAACTTCATAGATTGCTTGGAATATGTAACATTGATCTTACAAAAATGCAACCTGAGTCCCAAATGCCAATGTAAGCCTTCACAGCCTTAAATGTTCTGAATATCAGATAAAAAACTTCTTCTATTAAAACAAAACAAAACCTAATTATAGAGGAAGATCAGAAGCTTGCAGATCTTAGTCATCAAATAGAAAAAAATAGAAACATTCTAATAAATTATACATATTAGTGCCTTTTTATTCTGTATCCGAAACGTTTTTATCTTCATTTTTTCCTTTGCTTCAAAAATATTATTTTACTCTTTTATTCTTCAGAATGGTTTACTAAACATTTTAAAAACACGTAGTCAAACAAAATTACAAACTAGCAATATAAAGCATATCTGTAAAACAAAATACATAATATACAAAATAAAATGTTAGTGTAGTAGTTTATTCAACAAAATCCAAACATCAGAAATAAGATTAACCAGGGTTTCATTTATTTATTTATTTATTCATTTCATTTATACACCACTCTTCTTACTATCCAAAGAGACTCTGGTGGCTTGGTTCCAGAACAAGGGTGGGGAGCAAACTGTATTTTTTAAATAACAGCAATAATTGCTGCTTACATTTTAAAAAAAGCTATATACAAATCTAGAGACTACAAAACATTACTTTAACTTTTTAAGTATATCCAATTTCATTTTTATACCATTATGATAATATGAAGAGTGTATCTTTTCCTCACAAATGCAAGGAGGAAGTTGATAAAGCTATAGAGATTGTATACAGTATACCGAGACCTTATAAACTGTTCAATGCATTTGTTTTGAATAAAGACTTTCATTCTTTGCCACCTCATTAAATCAAGTAAGAACATTACTTTTTTCCCTTATCCATAAAAATATTTGCCCCGTTGAGGCTATCATATAATTTCAGAACTAAAATCTATGCAAAGTAATTCAAAAACAAAGTACCGTATTTTTGGAGTATAAGATGCACCAGAGTATAAGGTGCACCAAGGTGTTGAAGAGGCAATTTTTTTTAAAAAAAGTTTTTGCACTCTGCAAACCTCCCAAAAACGGCTCGTTTTTCACCAAAACGGATCTGTTCCCCCCCCCCCAAAAAGAAATGAATAGCCTTTAGGGGGCTTGCAGAGTGAATTTCTGCCCTCTCCAGCCCCCAGGAGCTCTCTAACAGCTTCCTAGAGGCTCTGCATGGCCATTTTGGAGAAGGGGACAGGGTTTCGGGAGACAAATAATGCTGTATTCAGTGTATAAGATGCACCCAGATTTCAGCATCTTTTTTTGAGGAAAAAAGGTGCATCTTATACTCCGAAAAATATGGTAATATGGTTACCTCACTCAAGAATTTCCCATGTGACAAAGGAACAGAAGTACATGTTAATACTTGCACCATGTCAGTGCAATATGATGAATCCCCATCTTATAGGGAGCAATGACCTCATTGGAGAAGTTCAAACATTAGACAAAGTTTGAAGTTATAACAAATGCATTACAAGAGGGATCCTCCAAGTTAGTCAATAGAAGAAGAAAATTTTAGCAAGTATATTGAATAATTTATACAAGTTCACTTATATTGGCCTACTTCTGTTATGCTTAAAATTAACATTTGCCTTAAGCAATCACTACCTCAATAATTATAAAGTACATTTAAATAATGGAATGTTGCTTATAACTCACTAGATACCTGTAGAATTCTATATTTAAATAACAGGTTCAATTAATTTTAGAGATCAGGTAAGTCAATAGTGCCTGGACTCACATACCACATTAAATCATAATTTGCTAACTAGTTTATTGAATAAAATACAATTGGCTGGGTTACCATAATTCAGTAAATTATAAAGTATTATTTAAATCACAATGATCGAGTTCACCCAAGGTAATCAAAGCTAAACGACAACAAAACCATGGCACAGGACGATGTATGACTCTAATAATGTGTGATATGAACATATTAACATTGTTTTTGTAAACCACAAAAATATATTATTATATAATATACAGCATACTTCATTAAGGTACCTGTCCATTTTTAAACATAAAGTATTCTTACTGCTATCCACATGTGTAACAACAAAGTTCCATTTTTTTCAAGTTCTTTGGCCATCAAGTCTAGAAGAAAAGTCTCTGCTTTTCTTTTCTTTTGAATATTGATTTTAAAAATCTTCTGTATTAAAATATGAACCTTTCCCCAGTGTATCTTTGCTTTGTCACAAGTCCCTCAAAGATGGTAGAAAATTCCTTTTACATTTCTAGCATGCATCTTTGACAATTTATCACATGTTAAATACCAATGGTTTATCATTTTATTTAAAAACCCTTTTAAGTTATAATTAATATAAATTTTAAATCCTTTGCCCATATGCATTCCCATTGAAGAGGACTAGTCTTAAGTCATCTATTTCAATGCAATCATAACTTTAAATGGTTACTAAATGAATCATAAAAATCTGAAAATTAACTCCCTTTGTCAGCTTAGGGAGGTGATTGAGAAACATAAATCAGCTGTTTTTTTTCCCAAAAAAATTCATTTGTAAGTAGAAACTGAGATGCTTCCCATAGTCCAGAGGAGAACAGAAAAACACTGGGGGAAAAAAAGTGATCCTGAATCAAAATGATTAATAAAACGAGATATCATTTTTCAAGTGAAGAAAAGTTTCCACTTGCTCACTTCATTACAGGGTATGTATAGGCAGGATCTGATTTGTATTTTCTGGTAGTTTCACGATGGCTCATTGATTTTACTTTCGACATATGCTCAGTCTCTAAAAACACAGCCAATCTTCATTTTAAAAAAAAAAATTAGATATAGAACACAAGGCCAGTACAGTCAGAAATGACATATTTACTACATTTATGCACATTAAATGCTCTGAATATGAAAACAGAAATCATAGTATTTTTCCTGAAGAAGTCAGCCCATTTTCCCCTGAATTACCAGATCCACTAGATCAGTGTTGGATGACCTTTTTGTCCTCGTGTGCTGAAAGCACAAGATGCACGTGCCCATAATGCAATGTGCCTCGCCCCCTGCGAATGTTTGTGCGACAACCTGTGCATGCACGCTCACCCCTGGACTCCCCCTGTGGGACCCCGTCTCATGACCTATTTTGGGCCTACAAGGCCTCCCTTAAGCCTCCTATGACCAAAAAAGGGGTGCAAGGGGGGGGGAACAGCCCCTCCCATGCTCCTCCTACTCCTGTGCATTCGCATGTGCCCCTCATGCCTCCTGCATGCACAGCAAAGACCCTAAAATCAGCTGGCCATGTGCATGTGCAGTGGAGCTGAGCTGGGCGATGGCTCACATGCCCACAGAGAGGGTTCCACGTGCCACCTGTGGCACGTGTGCTATAGATTCGCCATCATGGCACTAGATCAATAGGCAGCCTAGAATGTTACTTTCTCCCTCTTCTATATTAAATATAAAGGGAATGTTTCTTTTAAGGATTCATTTTTGAGATCAACAGCATCTTTTTAAAAAGGTAATAAAACCATGCTTAAAAATATAGATAATAAAAACTAAATAGCTAACCTTATCAGGGTTCAGAATCAGGTCTGGTTAATAATTGGAAAGGAGAGATTTTATGTGTGTCTATCTGTATAACAATATTCTGTTTGCCATAGCTTACAGGGCTATAAATTAATCTGAGCCATCCCACAAGTTGACAACTGCAAACCACTTCTGTATTCTTGTGGAGAACAAAAGGCCGGGCATTTCAATGATGCCATCAAGAGTTGAGATCAAATTGAACAAGACTTTATAAACTACAAGTTAAACTGAATTTCATAAATGAAGGCAAATAAAGTTAAACTGAACTTCATAAACTTTATAGCAGTTTAAGAGAGATATTCCCGAACAGAACTTTTTAGAAGTTCACTATCAGCACAATACTTATTTCACACTAAACTCTTGGACAGTACTTACACACACCATTGATTTCAAAGAGGAAATACAGGGAAAAACAGATCGCAGTGACAATTTCTCAAAACATCAAACTTTATTGCTTTAAAGGAACCTGCTGTACAATTGGTGAGCCCCATATTCTTATACACGGCTACCAGCAGGGTAAATAAAAACACAAGCAACATTTCCTCCAAGGATACAGGAAGCTGAACCAAGGCACATAAAACTTTGCTGTGAAGGAAAAGCAAAATACTTACCAGAAGCCTCTGCGGCTCATCATTTTCTTGGCAGCAAACACATTTTAAAGTGTGTCAGAATGGTCAGCAAAGCTCATAATTTGTTTTGCAGTAATTTTCCTTTGTCTGTTAATTTCCGAAGAGAGTTATCTGACCTACTTTATAAAGGTTTTTGAGTATAAATGCGCAAACCCAGTAGCTTTGTATTTCTTCTATGTGAAGAAAAGAATTACTTTGTTCTAAATTTCTCATTGTTCATTTCTAACCATAACAAGCACATATTATAACTGAAATTCAAATAGTATAAAAAGAAAATCTTAACCAACTTTTCTTGGGCCATCCTTACATTTTAGGCCAGCTCAGATCATAAGGCTTAATTGCATTATCAAATTTACAAAATGCAAAAAAATAAAACAACACGAAACTAAGGTGAAGTAATTCCTCATTTAGCTCCTGGGTTTATTTTTATGTGAATACTCACATCCTTATCCTCTTCACAACAAAGATTTAAATTCCAGTATGTAAAAGTAAGCAGTTTCTTCCAACATAAAAAGTTATTTAGGTACATCAAGCAACCAAAGAGCACCAATCTGAACAGGTATAAGAAACTCAAAATACTGACATTAAATAAGTATCTGCTCTACGTGAAGGGGGAAGTGCACAAAAGGCTTAAATATTTCACTACAATGTTATTTTTAAATAGAGATCAGCTGTTCCAGCAATATGAAAACCTGCCCTCTTTAAAATCTCAAAAGATCACTTTTTTCTCTTTTCTGTAAAGTGCAAGTGCTAGTTTTCCTTCAAAAATTGTTGCCGTTTTATTATGTTCATCATGTTAGTGACAAAACACAGTGCAAAATAGTAAGCCCATTTGTATTTTCAAAAAATTAAACTAATAATAGCAATTCTGATCATATTGTATGAGATTAGTTCCTTTGGAACTATTACTGCTGATAATTTCTTCAGATACAAAGTTTTCTTATCAGTACCTACTTTTTTCCAATACTAGAAGGAAAGAAAATCAAAGTACAGCCTTTTTGATAGTACCTGCCTCCAAATGGCTGATGAAAGTAGATTTTAATACAACGCTGATAAAATATAAGAGTTTTTCCCCACCTAGGATCTGAATGATAACTTGTACCCAAAATGCTATTTGCTCCTGTCATTAATGTTCAGCATCAGTTTTCTTTTAATAGGAATTCCTATAAATCTGGAGTGTAACAGCAAGCTATTACATATTTAGTTTGCATTCTTCCTCAAACTGAAGTACTATGAGGTTAACCTGCCGCTAAGTGTATCTAACTATCGTTCAAACCTGGTTTTTGTTGTTGTTCAGTCCACGCTGGGCAAATTAGAAATCATCCAGTGAAGCAATGGAGGGCTCAAGCTGTTTGCAAGCAACATGCCTCAGAAGATTCTTTAGAGATATCAAACTGCTTATCAAATGTTCTTTCTCTTTCCATATGAACATTGTGACCACCTAGTTCATGTAATAAATGCTTTCAGGTATCCATTGAGCCAACATCTTTGGAGCAGAAATAATGCACAACAACTGCATTAGGAAACCGGGCAAAGGCACTATAAGCAGAAAAGAAAACAGTGTATCAGTTTAAACATAGTATCTTATGCTAATTATTTTTGGTGCTCCTTATAAAAGGGCACTAATTTGTTTTGCTATTTTTATACATGTACAAGTTACTTCTTACATAAATCAATTATTTCCAAAGGTATATTTGCAATAATATCTCTTTTTGATGAAATTTTTAATGCTTTACTCCAGTGTCATTGTCCCTTTGTGTTTATATAAAGCACTATGTAATTTATGTACAATAGTGCTTTCCTTCTTTTGTTGCAAATAACAGCTTTACTTTTTTAATTACAAAGCTTTTTGAAAGAAAGTTTGGATCCCAGACAAACACTGCCTACCTCATAAAGCTAGGTACAAAGTGGGAAGTTATAATGTTGTAAAGCAGGACTTTATAAGGTAACAGGACAGAAGGTCATGAGAGTGATTTCTAACAATCAGATTAAAAAACTGAGCACAATATGAAAATTGCAGTCTATAAAATACAAGGAAGGAAAAATCCTACCATGTAATAAACATCCCAATAATAAGGAACATGGTGCTGAGACTTTACTTTCTTTTTGAAAGTAAAAACGCTAAGTTATATAATAATGGCCTAAACAGGTTGCAGCATCTGGCTGATCCTGTCTGGTCTTCAAAGCTAATCAAGGTTGTGCTTTTTTAATATTTCAATGGAAGGCCACCAGGGAATCTTGCGCTACAAGCTTGCCTGGGAAGTTGAAAAAACACCCCAGAAAGCAACAGCAAACCAGCTCTGCAATGTTGCCACAAAATTTCTATCTGAACATGTCCAGGAGTTACCAAAAGCTGACACTGATCTGAAGGAGCCTTTAGTTTTTACCATAAAACATCAAAACAGAATATGGGACTAAACAAAGAATGTAAACTAGCTGTACTGCTTATTAAGGAACTGATTCATTCAAGAACATGTTAACACAGTAATCTACATATATTTTCTTGGAATGAGCACCAATTGTGACTCAGCTATAAATCTGAACATATTTGAAGGACATTTCTAACATAAAATAAGAAATAAAAAGATTTGCAAGTATAATACCTTGAAAAGAATCACTTAAATAAAACAAAATTAAAGGATCAACATCAGTTAAAAAAGATATAAAATCTAAAGTTCATTAAGTCCTTTACTTGAATGGCATCTTTCATATATGACTAAATTTAAAAGGCTTATATCCTGTATCGCTTTCAAGTGAGAAAGACTGCCATTTTATAAGATCAGTTATGAAACTACATATAAAGAAGCCAATTTCTCTACAGACATTTCTGTAAAAGCAACCAAGGCAAGACTATACTGTCAGAACTGGAAAATCTGCAAAAACAGATTGGGCAGCAATTTCTTCTAGTTTCCTAATAATAATTTTACATACCTATTTCCAATCTTCTTTTTACACACACCACAAACTTTTTCTTCTGTGATTATGCATTTCACCTGCTGATGTAAAATCCGTTCTTCCTGTACCTTTCGCAAAATAAGAATAACTTTAGAAAAGAATAATTCCTTCAAAAGCATTTGAGGAAAAAAAACCAAATGTGGTCTTTTAACTAGTATGGGGATATGGGGATCTCTGAAATAACATTCATTGATAAGAAAAAAAAATCTGACACATACTCGCAAGAATTCAGCATGGAGAAGCTTTTTAAGTATCTGATTGAATCGCTTCTTTTGGGCATTTTCTTCAAGGACTTTTTCCAAGAATATTCGTATCTCACTAATTTGAGTATTGGCTGGAAGGAGATTTATTGCCTAGTAATACAATCAAATGATAATGGAAGAAAAAAATCATATCAGCAAACAAACAAACAAACAACTAAATAAAAATATGGTTCCAATTGTCTAACTTGCATTTTATAATACAATAATATAATAGCAGAGTTGGAAGGGACCTTGGAGGTCTTCTAGTCCAACCCCCTGTCTAACAGGAAACCCTATACCGTTTCAGACAAATGGCTATCCAACATCTTCTTAAAGACTTCCAGTGTTGGGGCATTCACAACTTCTGGAAGCAATTTGTTCCACTGATTAATTGTTCTAACTGTCAGGAAATTTCTCCTCAGTTCTAGCTTCCACCCACTGCTTCTTGTTCTACCCTCAGGTGCCTTGGAAAATAGTTTGACTCCCTCTTCTTTGTGGCAACCCCTGAGATATTGGAACACTGCTCTCATGTCCCCCCTAGTCCTTCTTTCTAGTAAACTAGACATACCCAGTTCCTGCAACCGTTCTTTATATGTTTTAGTCTCCAGTCCCCTAATCATCTTTGTTGCTCTTCTCTGCACTCTTTCTAGAATCTCCACATCTTTTCTACATCGTGGTAACCAAAACTGAATGCAGTATTCCAAGTGTGGCCTTACCAAGGCATTATGAAGTGGTATTAACATTTAATGTGATCTTTATTCTATTCCTGTTTATGCAGCCTAGAACTGTGTTGGCTTTTTTGGCAGCTGCTGCACACTGCTAGCTCATATTTAAATGGTTGTCCATTTTATTTTATACTAATACTAAGCATGCTCATAAATATAGGAGACATCTCCAGTCATATGTTCATAGATTGGTGATAATAGAACAAATGTTACTATGTTTCATAAACTCCTTCACTCTCTTTTTGAGAGTGCTTGTAGATGGAGAGTAAGCATTTCAATTAGAACAGCATTCTTTTTATCCAGCACTACAATCTAAAATGTTTCCTGTCTAAAAAAAAGCAAAATTAAGAAAACCTTACTTTAGTAGTGTCCAATTTGCTGTGATGAAGTTCCAAAACCTGCAATGCAGCTTGAAGATTCGCTTGTGGCTCTAAGAGTTCCATCTTGATTGGTCCCAAGCAATGAACACTAGGTGGTGAAAGATACATTCGGAGCAGAGACAAGTATACCTGTTTCATACAGAACAAACCATTGTGTGTGGGTTTTTTAAAAAAATAAACCCTCCAAAATAACTTGCTTTAAGTATGTCCCTCTCCAACAGAGAGAAACCTATTCTAGCTACAATTCTATACAATTGTATAAAACAACTGAGTTACAGAGAATGGGGTGAAAATATGAATTTAGGTAACAGCAGGTAAACTATCCTTGTGTACTGCTGCTGGTATATGAACATTGAAAACAATTAAATATATCTATCACAAATTGCCAGGATGAAAAAAAAAGTTTTACACTTTCAGCCACCACTTTGGGGGCTGTAAAATGGATGCTAACTGGTTCCATATAGCCATAAGCACTCTTTGCTTAAAGTGTGTAAAACCAATGGTTTCATTAAGTAAACTGAGATATTTCTGCCAGAACAGAATGGAAGAGAAAAATGACTCTGCCCTAACATTCTACATGGAACTATTTATGAAGAATGTTAATGCAGAACATGGTTGGTAGGAACTTACAGAGATAGCTTGGGATAATGTAACACTGATCTTATAAACTACACTGGCTTCGATATTAGACTTTAAATACCAATATAAAAAAGCAGCTAACAAATAATAACAATCCATTATTATGTTCTTTATAGCATTTAAGAAACTTTTTAATCTAATGCAAAATTATATGCTTTGATTTGCCAAATGAAATTAAGCATTCCTCTATTTCACTATTTTTATCTAATTATTGCATAATGTCTTTTCAAATGTGAGTTTAGTCTCAATCTGCAAATTTATTCCAACAAAATCACATGTCAATAGATCAATAGCAAGTGGAGAAGTAGTTGGTAATTAGTACTATAGGAAGGACAATGGCTTAAAGATTCATTTACATTTTGACTTCCTCCACATCCCCATGCTGCCTATTTATTATTTTTCATAGCACTTACTGTATCTACTATCTGCATTTAATTATGTAGTAAAGATCAGATATCTGTTTAATAAACACAGGGCATTAATTTTAAAATGTTGAAAAACAAGTTACTCACATCTTTACTGCCATCTTTGTTTCGGTCATAGTGTTTGTGACAGTAACTGAAAACAACAAGAAGAAATTCAGAACAAAACCTGAACAGAAGCCTAGCATATTATAAACTACATATTTTGAATTTTAATAGCAGTTAATAGCAAATGCTACAGATATTCAAACAGATTTCTTATTTGGCAAAAACACTGGATAGGTCTAATTACTCTGAAAAAATAACAAGAGTTATTGGAGAATATTTAATTTTATAAAATTAGAGAATTGGTAAATTCTGCTGAATGTATTTTATTGAAGTCCTACTTATAAGTCCCAACATGATTTCAAAAGAAACAAGTTCAAAATCTCTTAAATGTTATAGACCAGCGATGGCAAACCTTTTTTTGGCTCGCGTGCCATAAGTGGGGGGAGCACAGGGGGGTCGTGTGCGAGCGTGCCGCACCCATAATGCAATGCGCGATCCTTCAGTGCGCATGCGTGCACTACAGGCACGACCCATTTTTTTCATGGCTTTTTCGCCCTCCCCAGGCTCCAGAGGCTTTATAGGAGCCTGGGGAGGGTGAAAACAGCCTCCCCTGCCCCCTCCCAGAAGCCTCCCAGAGGCTTCAGGGACCTTCAGGAGGCTTCCCTGAAGCCTCTGAAGCAGTCAAAATGACCATTCGAGAAAACCGGAAGTCACTTACGGTTTGCTCGGAGGATCGTTTTGAGCGCTCCGAAGGCTTCGGGGACTTTCAAGAGGCTTCCCTGAAGCCTCCGGAGCAGTCAAAATGACCCTGCGAGAAGTCTGTTCCTGAATTTCTGGTTTGACCGTAGGGCCAGTTTTTTGCGCTCCGGAGGCTTCAGGGAAGCTCATGAAGCCTCTGGGAGGGTCGGGGGAGGCTCTTTTCGTCCTTCCCAGACTCCTATGAAGCCTCTGGAGCCTGGGAAGAGCGAAAAATGGCTTAAAAAAGGGTGAAGTCAGCTGGCCAGCGCGCTCATGCGCGCTGGCCAGTTAACAGGGCCCGTGCCATAGGTTCGCCATCACTGTTATAGACATTTCACACAACTCTCTTTAAAGACTTCAGAAATTTTGGGCAATGATGTCAGATTTTAACTTGAATCTGCCTATATTTCTTGGAATTCCCTTCAAATCTGTGTCAAGCAAAACCATATAGGTCAGCTATTCTTCTTTGAAACTATATGCAAATTGCATACTGTGTTGGAGTGAACTGCCAAGATTACAAAAACATTCTAGTTCATTACAGTGACACTGAAACTATCATGATGCATTGTGGTTACATAAACTTTAAAATTAGTTTTGTATCAACAACAAAATAGAGAAGCTATGTCGTTGAAAACAAGATGGTCTAATAACAGTTGCCAATAAGTTAATGGTTATAGGTTTCAAATATTACAAAGCATGCTCATACTTTTCAGCTATCTTGGTGTCCTTTAGGATGTGAACATATATAAATAGAGCTTGCTCGTGATTTCCCATGCGTCCCAAGAGCAGTGCACGTTCTTCTAGGAGACCTGATGGCAGGAGGAGAAAAACAGCACTCAGTGGCAATAAAATGTATAAAGCAGTCTATAAGAATATGTATAGTAGTGAAAAAGAAGGAATGAACCAATGGAGGAGGTTGGAATAAAATATACATTGCTGTTTAAATTATGGGCCTGCAAAGAAGCAAATCATTCAAAAGAGAGGCTATGCAAAGCACCACTTTTCAAATTTTTAAAAACTACCCTGTCTTTTTCTAGGCTTATATAAATTCAGGAATGCCTACTGACTAAATCAAAATCTTTAATTACAATCATAGATCAGAAAACTGTTAATTATTTTTGCAGACATGTCTAGTTGGATTTTCCTTATTTATTTAAATCAATTTATATGGCTGCCCATTTCACAAATGTAAATCTGGGTGGCTAATATGAATTAAAAAATATAAAAGAAATGATACCTAACTACCTAGTTAGACAGACAATTCTATGCTTTTAACTATTTTAGAAGTTATTTCCAACACACAAATTCATTAGTTTATTCTACTGAACTCCAATGTGATTCCCCAGAGCCATTTTTCATATATGGTTCTTAATCAAAGATTGCAGGGGCTTTCTGTTGTCAATCTGCAGACTAAAGCCTTAAATAATAGGCTGATACTAGTGGGAATCCTTAGTTAAATACTAAAAAAAAAATATCCCTGAAATACTGTAAATGTTGCACAGCATGGGTTACTGTTTATTCTTACCATCAAAGGGAAAGTCACTGATGAGTTGCTCAGCATTGTAATAATTGGAACTCTCAAGGAAGGAAAGAAGCTTTTTTCGGTACTCTCCAAGTTCCCCCTCTTCCTCTCCAGCTGGCACTGGTGTTTCATCTGTCAGAAAAGAATTTCATATGTGACTAAATATGTCTTACTGCTGTTCTTTATGTTTGTCTCTCTGTAATATTCTACTAAAAATGCACATAAGCATTTTTTCTTCCTTGACTGGAAATGATCAATATAAAGTTAATGTTTCTGTAGATCTTCTAAAAATGTTCTCTTACTTAAGTGAGCAAACAAACAGTGCTACCCATATACTCCAGAATCACAGGGGCTCCCCTCTGCAACAATCCCAACTCTACTTTTGCTTCTGGTTATGCATAATAATATAAATCACGGGTAAAAATACCTGGAGGGAAAGAAGTGAGATATTCCTTCATTAGGCCTTGTACTTTCTCACAGTAGAGCTGAATCAGACAATTGTGAAACTCCGAACCAATCTCATTCCAGATATCAATTACATGCTCCTGAAAATATATGTACATATACCGAATATAAGAGTTAATGCTATGTATCGCTAGAATTTTGTAATATTTCAAAATGTGATCATCAGGGATTCAAAATGACTATGTATCACCTTATTTAACTATTGGAACTAATTTTAATTTTTTTTAAAAAAGATGGCTAAAATTACTTCTTTTGTAAATAATATGAGAAATAAAGTATTAGATTTTTAAAAAGTAGATTATTACAATTTTAGTTCTTACCAAGTAAGGAATGGCGAGGTTTTTAAAATTCTCTAACAAGAAGTTCAGAATCTTTTTTCGTGGCAGGGATTCTACTTCAGGAAGATCTTCTGTAAATATCTGCCAAACAAATGGTTGAATTTCCAAAGCTGATATTTGCATATTTACTCTGATTTTATTAAAGATCAAATAAAGACCACTGTATTATATATAAGGGCTACCATACTGGGATAAGACTTGGGATGCTACATTAGCTCACCCATTCATTGGGTGATTCTGGGGTGGTCACTATCTTTCAATTCAACCTGCCCCATGGGACTATTGAGTTAGGCAAAAACAGGAAGGTGGGAATGTTATTTAAGCCACCTTGAGCTCCTAGAAACAGAAGTAGTAACAAATAAAAGAAATATACAATACTCTCTGATCAAATATCTATAATTAACTTTTCTTTAACCTCCTCAAAGACTAATCAATATCTTTCCTATCAATCCACCTTTCTCTTTATATTTCTTATGATTTGCTATTATGGAGCTGATGAACCTTTATCATCTTAGGACCTTAATATAGAGCCTGAAGGTAACAGTATACCCACCATCACGTTTTGAGCTCTGTCAAGCTCTTTGCCCAAATTGCTTTAATAAAGAGTTTTAATAAAAAGGAATGGAAAATTAGCATATTGGAGCATAAAGCATTTGTTTCAAGCAAAATCCATCTTGTCCTTATATTTTCTACTTGAAAAAATCTTGAGACTTTTTATACAATGTTTAGTTTCTTGTATTGTCAATATTGTAATCCAAACTTAGTGTCATATGTAGAAAAGCAAGATATGTTAAAACCTGAGATTAACTCTGTAAATATTCTGAATGAGGTCAGACAATGATATGCTACATAGTTGAAATTGTACTGCCTACCAAACACATGCTTCATTCTTTTTGGATGGATTACAATATAGCTTATAATTTATCTTCGAGGATAAATTGTTATTCAAAATAGTCCCCATGTGGAGTATATAGTCACAATAATTAAAAGTAATCCTTAACCTATTTAATAGCTTTAGGAATATTAATCAAACTGGCAGCAACCTGCCTAAGACTATTTACTTTGCTATCATAACGGTCAGTGAAGAGAACCGTTCCGCCTCTCTTTTTTTAAATGTATCCAAGTGTACTTACTTTTAATCCATCTTCAGGAAAATCCCTAAGTACCCAAACTGAATAGGAAAATATTAAATTCAAGTTCTCTGTTCCTACAGTATAAAACAAAGATGTCAAATTAAAGAACTATAAAGGTACCGTGTTTCCCCGAAAATACGACCTGTCCTGAAACTAAGGCCTTGCCACATTTTTCGACTGGGCAAAAATATAAGCCAGCCCCCAAAAATAAGCCCCCTGGACAATCCCCCCTCCAGCTAGGCAGAGCGCCACACACCAACTTAGTGATATCCCGAAGGCGCCAAGCTGCAGAAGCTGGGAAGGAGGGTGGGGCCAATGCACTCAGATTGCTTGCCGCCTTTGGGATACCGCTAGGTTGGTGAGTGGCGCTGTGCCCAGCTGGAGCGGGGGGTTGCCAGGCGGCTGCTCTCACAAGCAGCTGCCCAGCAACCCCCCTTTCCAGCCGGGCAGAATGCCACTCACTGACCCAGTAATATCCCAAAGGTGGTAAGCCACGTGGCGCTCTGCCCGGCTGGAAAGGGAGGTTGCTAGAGTGCCTGTTCTGCCCCAGCTTGCGTGCCTCCCAGCGTCACTATGCCCCGGCCCAGGTCTCCCTGTAGCGCCACTGCCGCTGTGGCACTCCAAGCATAACCGGCTTCCAAACTCTGGAGATCCGCTGCTGAGTCTTCTGATAGTGGCCACTCTGGGATACGCTCTATGGTTGTGGGCCAGCTGCCAGAAGACTCTCTGTCCCACCAGTCTTCCAACTCTGATCCAAGGAAGTTCTAAATACTCCCCTCCTGATTTTTAGGTCACAGCTTTCTTACTACTACACATACCATGATTATCATCCAGCATTCTGGAGAGCTGCTGATTCTTTCAGTAGCTGCTTGTTTGTTGTTTTCCCTCTTGTTTGTATCCCCTACCTTTGGTTTGTGAGCCGCCCTGAGTCCCTCCGGGAATAGGGCGGCATATAAATGCAATAAAATAAATTAAAAGCAAGATGCTATAAAAACTCCTGCCAGACATACTTTTGTGGGGTCCTTGGTGTTTCTGAGCTTGATGGTTGGTGCTTGGTGGACATTTTTTAGGAAAATGTTCACTTGTGCTGAGAAAAAAATGCTATTCACCGACTTTCATGTAAACATTATCTGTCTAATTTCTCATTTTATAATGTGAACTTAAATATTGTTATGATGGAAATAAATCCAATCATTAAATTGTTTACTTTTGTGATAACCATTAACCATTTTTCTTGATATGTGAAATAATACAATATACCACAACACCAAATACAAAGAAAGTAAATCAACTTCACTCACCCAAATGTTGTAAATACTGAACAGTTCTTTCATGACCCTTCAAAGGAGAATTAGCTTTCTTGGACTGATCCACTAGCACCTGCAAGGCTTCAGCAAAATAAAACTCTATTTCATTATCTTTTAAGTTAAACAGTAGGATTGTGCAAACTATTTGGAGGACTATTCTGTGAAGTATCTTTCCAAACTTGCTGTTCAAAGCATTATAGTGTGGAATCCTTTTTCAGGCTCAACATAGCTGCTTTGAGGGCCATTTATAATGTCTGACCATAAATATGCATGCCAGATGTTAGTTTCAGTGGCGCAGTGGTTAGAGTGCAGTACTGAGGGCTACTTCTGTTGACTGCCGGCTGCCTGCAATTTGGCAGTTCAAATCCCACCAGGCTCAAGGTTGGCTCAGCCTTCCATCCTTCCAAGGTGGGTAAAATGAGGACCCAGATTGTTGGGGGCAATATGCTGACACTGTAAACTGCTTAGAGCGGGCTTAGAGAGGACTGTAAAGAGGTATATAAATCGAAGTGCTATCGCTATTGCTATTCACCCTGGTTACAAATCTGACAATACTGTACTATAAACTATGTAGCCCGGTATGAACATCACACTGCAATCTTTAATTTCCTTCCCCATCAAAAAAATACTGATCTCACTTGCTAGTTTACTCTATGCAAAATTTGCTCATACATTATACTACCAAAAATGAAGAGCTTAAAGAGATGTGGAAACCCCTTTGGTTCCTTCTTTCCTTACCCTTTTCATGGAGACCTTTCTTTTCATATAGTATGATTAATTCACTGTATTTATGAGCTTTCTTGAGCACATGCTCACTTTCCTCAATATGGCAATGATTGTTCTCCAGTCTCAATAATGGTGCCACTAAGGCTACATTTGTCTGTAATAAAAATAAATTTAATGGAATTGGAAACAAATTCATATCACAAAATGAAACGTGAATCAAGGAAATGAGGTAGTGAAACTATTTTGCAAGTAATGAGATTGTTATTAATAGAAATGGGATGGCAATCTACCCTTCTCCCTTTATAAAAATTCCAGTGTATGCCAGTTCAATAATAACCTTAAGATACTATCACAAACCTACAATATCCTTTTCCCTGTTGAACAGTAAATGTTGTAAGGCATATATAGTTATTTTTACTAGGAATGAAGGCAGTTGCAATATAAAGACTTGAAACTTTGAAACTTTAATAGAATTTGTATGCCGCCCACTCCCTAGGGACTCATAACATGCTCCTCAGCAAATTCTCTTGACTTCACAACTGAAGCTAATGAGGATTTCCAAGGGAAAAATGGCAAACTGAAGACTCCTCTGCTAAAAGTAATAGATTGGCTCTTTGTAATTACTCTCCAGACAAGGAGAAGACATGAGATCATCCATAAGTGCTCTGTAGAGATGTTTCCTCTGACAAGTCTGCAAGACAGCAGTCTCTAGGAGAACTAGAACTCTGGAGAAGAGGAAATAGGTATCTTGCTCAACCAATAGTCAACCCCCTTTAAGAACAGGAATACTTCCTTTTTATTCACTTTTGGAAATTGTTTGTTAACTGCTTTTCAGCTATAAGGAACTTTTGCATTGACAGGTTTTAAAGCTACAGAAGAGTTTTCTTCAGTCCTTAGCAAAAAAAAAAAAGTTTCAGGACTTGAAAGCATTTTTGGAATAAACAGCAACTTTGATTTTGGAGAGTTACAAACTGACTGAAGGTCCAGATGAATTTAAAATAATTTTTTGGAATTAATTGTAAGAATCTTTTCTATGGGAAAATATTTTGGTTTTGAATTCTTTAAAAAATGATAAGTTTAGAAACTAGAGCAAACTAAAAGGAAATTAAAATTATATTTAAAGGAAGAGAACACCTTAATTGAAATTTGAATGCTATACAGAATACAGCAAAATAATAAAATGTTTGACATTTTTGAACAATACTCAGAATTTAATTTTAAAGAGGGTCAGATTCTATAGATAGAGTGTGTTTAAAAGATGGTGGAAGAAGAACAATTTTCACCAGACAAGATTAAGACTGATCTGAAAATGAATTTTAAAACGAAAAACTACAAAACCGTTATGGAAAAAGATGGTATATTCGATGTATAGAGTATAGAGTATAGAGTATAGAAGTTTATTTGTATGCCGCCCCTTTCCCTGGGGGGACTCAGGGCGGCTCACAACCCAAAAGGGAGGGGATGTGCAAAATAATCCAGCTAATTTCTTAATAATTAAAATGATATACAAATAACAAACCAAGAGACAAACCTGGATAGTCCTTCTATATTACATTTACAATTGGCTTGGTAATACTTTGTAGAATTTTATGATAAGGGACGAAGAAAAAAAATGAAAAGAAATTAGTTTTAGGACATAATTTGAAGAGACTAAAAGATCAAAACTATTAAAACTACAAGGGTATGAAGTTGGTTTATTTGATCAAGATTAAAATATGTATGTTGCTAACTCTGGTAATTCTCAATGGACTTTTGTGATTAGATATAAAATAACAAGATTATTAAGAATGTGTTTATAAACAAGGAATGGGATGTAAGAAATAGATTCATTTTATTTTAAGAGGAAGAGATAAATTACTAAAATGGTTTATAATTGTGATGAAGGGAAAGTCATTTCTTTATCTTTTTTATTGTTTAGTTTTTAGTTTGTATTAATTTTTATCATTGTAGTTTTAATTTTTAATAAAATTACTATTTAAAAAAGTGAAACTAATGATATATGTATTAATGACCTGAACAATATTTTAGCCGTAATTAAATGTATTTTCTGATTTTAATTATTTTAAGAGAACTGTCTATAGATTGCATATGATTCTTCACTCTCCTCCACATTGTACTTTAAAATGATTTTTATTTGCAATTACATCAAGGACTGGGACAAGATTTTTTTAAATTCAATATTAGACATGGAATCTCATCAGCACTTTTAATGCAAACAATGTTTGACCATGTTTTAGAACTTCCCCTGAAGACAAAGGATTTGTTTGGAACTAACTAAAAAAGAAAGGTATTTCTAAAGCAGTCTCCTTTCTCCATATTTATCTTTAGGTCTTTCTAATACCCAATTGCTATTTCAGTATAAAATTACACTTTGCTTCCACTCTGAATTTCCAATTCAAAAGATGAAGAGTACTCACATGGAGGAAGCATTTCAACAGTGTAGTATCAATTATCTGTATCAATTTCTTTTTGGATTTTATGGTAGGAGTTCCCTCCATGAGGGGAGATGTAGTGGACTGATGGTCAGAATCATATAGCTTCTTCACTAACTGACTTCGTTTCTGTAAAGAGGAAATAAAGTTAAGATTACGCCCTGCCCACATTACTCAAAATAAAAGCCAGTGAAGCCTCATTATTTTAGTTTTTCTGTACTCTTTAATTCTTATTACTCGAATCTCTCTGTCTTCTTCTTTTTCCATTGTTTTGTTACACTTGACTCTCCACTCCGTCTCTTCTCTCTACTTCTCTCTACAAAATCTTGACTGCAAGCTTCCTGAGAAATGGACTCAACTTCTTCACTATATAGAGCAAGACAGTGAAAGTTGGTCACTCAGAGAAACTACAATTTTGTTTTCTTAGCATGATGACTTCTCATATCAAAGCTCTAATATAACCAGATCATAACTTGCCCTCACTCAAATCCATTTTAAATGTTAAATAAAACAAGAACATGGCATTCTATACTTTGGAAACAAATCTGGAGGTGGTGTCTAACATAAGCAGCCACTGGGAAAGCACAATAAAGAGTTAAATGCTTACATGAGTTAGGTAATCTATAAGTGCTAGGTGTGCTTTTTCTAGCTCCGCTGCAGAGAGACTTGGCACTGCATTTGGATACTGGAGCTGTTTTTTGTAATCACCGGGCAACAATTCAGGATAGAGACCTATCACATGTGTAGGATCTGAAGAACAAAAACACAAGTGTGGTAGGTCAAAATATTTTCAGAAAAAATGCAAATTATAACAAATTTAGATTCACAGTATTTATCTCTTTAACTTTCTTTTATCATAAAGAAACTAATTTGACTAAGATCTATTTCAGTAGTAAAATATGATGGATTCAACAACATGAATATGGCTGGCTTGAAAATCATAAACTGGAAAGGAATACCAAGTGAATTTCACTATGCTTAATCATGAGCTTTGTATTCTTTAACATTTTCATTAATAACTTGAGCAAGGGGGTTGAGAGAATGCATTTCAAAATTTTAGGCAATCTAAACATAGTAAGGTAACTATTAACAGATACGGTATTCAAAATAATTGAATAGAGTAGACAAATGGGTTGTAAATAACAGTGACATTTAACAGAAACAAAGAGTTTTTTCACCTAGAAAAGAAAAACCAAATATGCAGGGATAAGATGGGGGATTCCTGGTTTGGTAGTAGTTAAAAAGACGTCACAAAAGTAGTGGATTACAAATTGAATGAGTCAGCAGCACAATGTGGCTGCAGTTTTAGGCTTCATCAACAGAAGTAATTTCTAAAGCAGGGGAAGCAATATCTTTACTAGATTCTGCATTAATTAGTTAAAGACTTGTTAACCATTACATCCAGTTTTAGATGAATAGTGAAGGAAACTCAAACAAACTGAACCAGTCAAGAAAAGAATACTGAGGATCAGGTCAAAATTAAGTCCTTTGAGACAAGAAACTGGGAATGTTTAGTTTTGAGAAGGCTGGGGGTAGGGGGGGCATGATCATATTTTTCCAAGCCTGAAAAAAACTGTCAAACAGAAGAAAGCCAAAGACTCTTCTCTATCATTTTGGAGGACAGGACATGGAACAATAGATTTAAGTGACAGAAAAACAGATGCCAATTGAATGTTTAAACATTTTGACAATAGGAATAGATTCACAGTGGAACTAATCATCCAAAGTAAAGGTTGTATATCCATTTTTCACTAATTCTTCAGTTTCCTACATGAAATGGGAGACTTGATTATTTAAATGGCCCATTTTAGTTCTATTATTTTATTTCTTTTCTAAAACTATGTATACTAATATTCTGTGCATAACTTTTAAAATAATTTGTTGCAGTTCAGTACTACTGAAATTCCAAATATAAAATAATGAGTGTTCTTTCAATATAGGGTCATCATCTTGCAGTGAGATGGGCAGCAAACAAATGTAATACATAAATAGTTTTTTTTAAAAAAAGATGTCAAGTTACTGCTGCTGATACATTTACTTTTTACCCAATGGCATCCATGGCTAGTTTTCACATGAAATACTTATTTCTATACTAAAATGCTTCTATGTTTTTGTGGCACTCTCTCAACATTGCAAGATAAATGTAACATTGTAATTTGTAATATTGGCAGAAGAGTATTTTGATATTTTGATCTACAGTTCAGCTATGCATTTTCAAGAATCTTTCCAGGGAGATTCATAGGAGACTACAAGTTACAAGAGGAAATGTATCTCTCTTGTCTTCTCGGCAATAACAAAAAGAAACATTCCACAGGATGTTCTTACAAAAATCCAAACACGAACGCTTATTTATAGCTTTTTACAGATGTGTTTTAGTAATATTTAATTCTCCTTGCATAATTTAAAGCGAGGCTGGAAATGAAAATCTACCTGTCCCAAGTTTAGCAAAAACTTGCATTGATTCATCAAAGCGCTTTTGGCAGAAAAGGTTGAAGGCATAAAGATTCTTAATGTGATGGATCTGTTGCTGTTTTTCATTGTCAGAATCGTCTTTCATATCCTAACAAGTTTAAACAGAAGCAGAAAAAAATACTTTATTCACCATAAACTCTTGAAGTGGAAAAGAAAAAAATCAAGAATTAAAAATGCAAACCTTTAGGAAATAGCACACTGGCTCTTAAGGAAATTGATCCTTGGTAATGAAAAAGTACATTTGAATATACTTGTGGGAAAAATTGTTCATGCAAGCCAGGATATATATTTCTATCTCAGTTATGCTATCCAAGAAGAACACAAATACGTTTCTTGAGTGTGGCAAACTTTATTGTCACATTTGTAGTCCATGAACACTGAGACCATAATAAATATCTGAGTAATACATAGTAGCCCTAAATAAGAAGTTCAAAAAACCAGTGCATTCAAAAATATAACTGCACTGAATGGATCAAACAGTGACATAACTCACAGTTACTGCCTTCGGTATACACTCTCCAATCCCTGAGATGCATATAACTACACTTCAAAGCCTTGAACAGAGTCCTCCAAACCCCTCCCAACATTACTGCTAAGTTGTAAAGTAATGTGACAGGAGGAGAAAAATATGAAATACATGAGGAGCTGCAATATTAACATGATTTAAATAAAAGTAAAGCAAGTGATACCATTATTTCAAAAAAATTGCACCTTTGACATAAGGCAGTGCTCACATGATTGATTCTCGCAAACAAGAGATATCGGTATTAACAATCATTTAAGTGTTTTTGTAGCCCACTTCATAGGTAAGTACAATCAGATTAATAAACATTTTTATCACACACAAATTGTATATTTTGCTAATTAAATCTTTCAGAGAACTAGGGTTTTTTTATTTTAAGTTTGTTCCAAATTTAAAGATCTTGGTTATAGACTTTAAAGCAAGCCAGGAAAGTTTCATATTGTATCTTGTTCCCAAAATGTAACCATACTTTCTTATTTAATGAAATAAACCCTGATTTGTTCATCTCCACTATGTTACAATCAAAGCTTATTATAATCAACCTGAATCAAACTAAACCAACTTCCACAGATTTAAAGGATAAGCACTAAATTTTGCAGTTACTCATCACTATATGCTAATTAACAAATAATTTAGTCTTTAAAGAGCACTTTTACTAGATAGCAACTTATAAATGTAATTATTTCTCACAGAATCACTCAAGTTCTGTGAACATACTAATAATGTATGGCTTTGTGAGTCCCAGTTAGTTATTTAAAACACAATAGACTAGGTTCAACCATCATACTAAACCAAATACAACTGATACCTCATTATGGTTTAGTATGACACAGGACCCCAAGTATAGAATGAAAATATATTTAACCTTTCACTTACCGCCAATTGCAAAGCCAATTCAAACTGTTTATCTTGGAGGAGCTGCTGAATCTGGGTTGCAATGGAAACTGGAATGAGGCGCCAAACAAAATGATTGCTGGCCACATATACAATATTAGGACTAAAATAAGGAAAAAGATACAGTCAGCAATGTACCTTAATCAGATTAAAGGGCTAACTCCCCTTTGCTCAACAATTCTTTAAAATTAATAATTCAACAGTATTTTATATACAAAATAGGAGAAAAGTAGGCAATTAAAGCTTTCCTACCCTCCAGAAGTAATGAAGCGTGGCTTATGTAGTTCAATACTCTGAACCAGGAGACGGGGCTCAAACGTACGAATCTCTACATATCTTGGCAATACTGCAACCACGTATGGAGTCTGATGTTCTATTATGGAAACAAATCAATCAGCAACAGCATACAGACTTAAACAACTTTCCAATTTTTTTATTACTTTCTTCATCCCCCTTGTCTTTTTAATCATTTCTCTTCTAACACTACTGTCCTTTATGATAACAGCATAACCTCATCTCAAACCATTGCATTTATTGGACTCAAAGACTGGTAATGTCACTGGGTTTCTGGTATACAAGTACAATATTTATTTAATACCGTCTTTCCTCCAAGAACTTAACTTAGCCATTTCCTTCATTCATCCTACTCTTTTCCTATAACAACCCTGTGAAATAGAATGGGACAAAAGGAGTGACTGGTCCATAGTCACCCCATGAGTATCCATGGCCAAAGATAAACTAAAATCTGAGTCCCTCCAATCCTAATCAAATTTATTCACCATCACACAAAAAATGACAAAATCTTTAATTATTCAGACTGCAATCTGATTTATAATAGGTTGTCAAACAGCTGATATTGTTAGTTTACTAACTGGTATCTTTGCCTATACATTCTGAAACCTGGAAATTAATCAGTGGATTAATAGGATATAGAGAAATCTTTGGACGTGTTACATTCAATGTTCCCTTTTCAGTGTGAGCAGAAAAGTATAGTGTTTGAGCGGCATATTTTCATGCCTGAGCACCTGAATTTTTTTCACAGATGTCACCTAAGACAACAACGAAATCAGTATTATTTGAAACTCAAAGTTATGTTTATTCAAGGTACTCGCTTAATTAAAAGTGTTATATAATATCAGTGTCACTTAACAACACTCCTGCTTAGCAACCAAAATGTTGGCTCAGAAAGTCTGGCATTTGAAGCACGCAAATCTTAAAGCTGTTGTTACAAGATCCTTGCACCCCTAACTCTTTAGAAAAAAAACCTCAGGGGTCTTCAAACCTGACAGCTTTAAGACTTGTGGACTTCAACTCCCAGAATTCCTCCTCCAGTCATGTTGCGGCGACGTCATCTATGTGGATCTGCTCCATCTTCGGTTTTTTCACCTCTGCCTCCTCCAACAGCACCACCACATTTGCTGCCCGGCGCTGCGGCTGAGGTGAAGCCGCCAAAGCTCCCACTGGCACCCCCTCCACTCGGAGCACCTGAGCTGGGCACCGCATTTACCCCTGCCGCCGCCTCATCATCTGCCGTGCTTTTGAGAAGACATGAGGCCTTTTTTTCCTGCTCCTGCCCCCTCCGCCGCCTTCCTACTGGCTCCCGCGGCTTCATTGCTCCTCAAAAGCACTGCAGAGGAGGAGGGGGGAGGGATAAGGCAGGGCCCAGATCAGGTGCTCTGCGTGGAGGGGGAGGCACCACTGCCACGGGCGGGGGTGCTGACAGGAGCTTTGGTGGCTTCATCTCAGCCGCGGCAATGGGCGGCAAATCCGGCAGTGCTGTTGGAGGAGGAGGCGGCAGCAGATATTCCGGTGGCGGCAGGGGCTTTGGGGGTTTATTTCAGCCACAGCGCCGGGCGCAAGCGGCTAAGATTGGCCGCCCACAAAGGACCTCTCCGGGCTTGCTTTGCTGAACACGGGGGCGACTGACACTAGTTTGAGCGGCCGTGGCTGGCACAAACTACCGTCAGTCGCTCCGTGCTCATCAAAACAAGTCTGGGGAGGTCCTTTGCTGGCGGCTAGTTCTAGCCGCCTGCAAAGGACATCCCCATGTTTGCTTTGACAGAAATCACTGCGCGGCAGTTAGAAACTGCTGCGTTGGGTTTTCTTGCCATGTGCGCGGCCGCGCGGCCACGCAGCCGCACACCTTAGAGGAAACAGTGGTTACATTAGAAATGCTTGAAAAAAGTTTTACAAAAGCATGGTCTTTTCTCAATTTTTTTATCAACTGGATTAATATGTGGTATTGACTTAGCATTCTTTGCATAAGAGCTATGGTAAATAGAATATCATCTGTCAACCATTATGAAGTTCCATAGAACTCACACTCAGCAGTCCACTAACAAAAAAATGTATTATGCAACCTTCCTGAAGTAGCTTGTCTCTACTTTTAAACACAGTTTTATGCAATATTAAAGTCCATAAGGAAACTTTAGAAGATGTGAAGTCACAGATAAAATTCCACCTTTATTGTTCACAAAACTAACATTTACCCTAGGAAAATACCGATTTTAAAAGAGGTGTTAAACCTTTCTTTTTTGGAAGCCATGAATAACATTAATACTTCAAATCAGCTTATCACAAAAACAGTACTTGAGCTAATTTATTTATTTTCAAGATGAATTTAAGCTGTATAAAATATGAGATCGCATATAGTCAATTAAACATCACCTACACTTGTTTGGTTTGGATGCATTGGCTTCAAATAAATCTCCTGAATTACCATTACCAAAATGTATTTTAGTTACATCTAAATCTAAATCAAACTTCTTTAAACGATTAATATTATTTATTTTTTAATCTTAAAAAAACTTTGGAATAAAATGCTAGTATATCATACATTAATGAATTATTAAGTGTTTAAAATATTAAATATAATTCCTATGAATTTAAGAAAAAACTAATTCAACAAGTGCTTATTTTCTATATTTACCAGATTCCTCAAATGTACAAAAAAAGCTGATATCAAAGCTGAAAGAACCCTTATCCATGAGTTACTTTCATATTTCACATTGGGTTGATATTCACAAACTTGTAATATGATCACTGTTGTTTAAAGAATACATGCCAAAAATTTATTACTATAGAACCGTGATGGCGAACCTATGGCACATGTGCCACAGGTGGAACGCACAGCCCTCTGCATGTGAACCTCAGCTCAGCTCCACTGTGCATATGCAAGCGCCTCCCACCAGCCACCTAATCTCTGCCATGCAAGCATGGGGCGCATGTGTGAGACACTCTCATGTATGGGGGCGGGGCACACACATGGGAGTCACATGTGCCTGCGTGGAGGGTGGTGGCATTGGGGGGGGTCATTCACACATGCATGGAGAACACTCACGGGGGTGCATGCACTCAGGAACAAAAAGGTTAGCCATTACTGCTATAGAATATACAAATTGTTCTTTTTTATATAGTAATAAATTAAAATCTGAGCAAAGAAAATAATTATTCAAGTAGTAGGGAAAACAGAGCTGCTTTGGACTCACAAACCTGGATTTATAGAAATATACTTTCTAGCTATAAACCGGCATTATATCAACGTAACAGAAAGATACCTATCATCTCATGTTGTCAAATGTCATTATTAATTTAAAAATCAAGGTGTATTATATTTTTTGTGTGTAACACATTTTTTCTTTAGAGCTAAGAATTTTTAATTTTACTTGTTCTTACCCATGGCTGTTGGGATATCTGTCCAATTGAAGGCACATTTCTGTGTACAGACTCCTTCTTCATTCAACACAACAGTTAGATCATCTTGGCCTACAACAACTTTGCCATCTATCAATGGGACTACCAATGGCTCAAGCTGCTTTCCTGTAGGAAATAGTTCCTTAATCGATCCCTTCCCATCTACCTGTGAATGAATTAAAAAAGCTGGTCATTCAATTTAAAAAGCCATTACCACAATAATCCTTATTATTATTAGAAAGAGCTGTTCCATTCCCCAGTATTCCTATCACTAAGGTTATTTCATCAACTCCATAGATCAAACGATAGCCAAATTGTTTAGGGATTTCTGAGATGTCAACTTCTACCACTGATGACATAGCAAATATATAGTGCAATAAAGTGCCTATTTTCTCAGAAGGCTCACTATATATAGTAAGTTTATTCAGTATAGGAAATGAGAATTCATAATTCATGCTCCATTCATTTCCCCTGCATAGAGTATCCAGAAAAATCAGTATTTTCCATCTTAGTCTAATTATTCTAATACCTTTATTAGATAATAATCCCTTTTGAAACCAACACAGATTGAATCTTTACACCATGCCATCGACTTAGGTACATCTGGCACACTGAAATCTCCCTGGAGATCAAGAAGAAAAAATGTCTAATTAGGTACAATTAAAGAAGCTGAATAATTTCTCTCTTTCTCAAATGGGATTTTAGAATATCTTCTCAATAGTATTGCCCAAATATTAAACATTATGCCTTCCCCAGGAAAAAAAACACCTTTCCTTTATTCGGGGGATGTTAGTAAGGAGAGATATTTAAATGGTAATTTCCCAGCCCTTGACATCTAAATCCTACTTTTTCCGTAAAACTGTTTCCTTCTTCTGGAAATCCAATGTTTTTAAATATCTTGAGTAGTGTATGTTTAATACGTTTGTAGACCATATGGCTTGTAGAAACCATGATGACAACCACCAGCAATGTACCTTTAATTTTCTCCATTACATTCTAGTTTAAGGGGTATAAATTAAAAAACAGATCATGAGAGCTTAATTTTTTTTAAAAGCTGTTTTAAGCACAGCTGGTATTTCTTTTATTAAAAAAAACAACAGACATCATCAATATATATCTCCCTGAGTTTTATAGAATTCTATCTTTTTCTTAGTACTTTGTTAATTAATGTTATACTTCAAGTAAGCTCTGAAAGAAAAGCTAGGTAACTGTTAAATTGGGCTAAAGAACAAAATCCCTCAAATTATTTTTGAAAATGTTTTCTGAATATAAAATCAACACCACTTTCAAATCAATGACACTTTCAAACCAAAAATTGCATTTTAATATGAATGATAGAATGGTGATGAGAATGAGATGAACAGTACCTAAGTTTGATGAATAAAAATAATAAATACTGCACCTGCAATTCATGGAATTTTCGGTCCTTCCAATAAAACAGTTGTAACTTCTTTTTTACTGCCACACACATTCTAAGGACCTCTTCTCCAGTATCGGAGTGCTGTAAAAATAAATATTTCTCTAAGCATCAAAGCTGGAAAACACAATATTAAGCTCTGCTCACAGTGTTATGTCATTGTTCTCTAAAATATGGTTTATTGTACAGCAAACCACAATTGCTGTTTTGCAATATGCTGAGCAGTAAATAGTGGCGTGCAAATTACTATGGGTGCATTCCCTTAATTGTGCCACAAACAAACCTTATTAGTGTACTATGTAAGTCTGGCTATATGCAAGCTTGTGTTTTTTATTTGTTTCTAACAAAAGTAGAATAAAAATGAACACTGAGGAGGCCTTGTTGTCATTTTTTTTTCTTAATTATCTTTTTCCTTCCCTAAAAACAGGCTGAAATAAAATTCATTTCACAGTAGATCCAACAGAACGGGTTCCAATTGCAGTCAATAAGTGAAGACTATCTGTATTTTAAAAATCATCTCTAAATGTGATTTTCAGAAGTAGTGAATGATCAGCATCTCTCCCATTCACCTACTTCCTGGACATTAATTAATTGATTTTTTGCATTTTAAACTAACATGCCAAACGTTCAAGTAGGCAAGCCTCTTTTCATTACATACCTTTAGATCACAAGTGAAGAGAGTTGCACCTTTTGCCTTGGAAACTGTTGTGATCTGTTGAAAGGTCAACAGATCATGAACATAAATGTTATTTTCTGTTTGGGACAAAAACACAAATTACTGCTTAAATTAAGATATACACATGCTGCTATCCAAATCTCTAAAACTTTCTCATAATGAATAATGCCTCAAACATTATTTTATTTTGAAATACAAATATCTCCCAGTTTTTGATTCTACAATGATTCTGAGTCTCAAAGAATCTCCATACTAAAAGTGATGGACAATGTAAAAAACTATGAAGTTAAATAATGCTTAAAGAAGGTAGCAAAATGTAAAGTGCTTTTAAAAATTAACGTGGCCTTTAAAAAATTAAAGATCAGAAGTAAAGCAAAACACTGAAATTCAGGTTAACAGAACAAATTCACGCATTTCCAACTCAGAATTCAAGATTTAACTCTTAAAAGAAATTCCATAGTCTTATAATGACTGTCGTACCTTGTTTCAAAACAAAATGAATCTGAACAATTATTTCACTTACCTAATAAACTGACCAAAATTTTGAACTGGGATACAACGTGGATCTATTAAAAATAAAATTAAAAATCATGTAAATAAGCTTTAGGTAAGTTTGTTCAAAGTTAACTTGCTTCAAAGGACTGTAAAATATAACTGATTTATAAGTGGATTCCCATCTCTAACAAAGTAACCCTTCAGTGAAAATTATGGAATATCTAATGAAATAAACTACAGATAGTCCTTGACTTACAACAGTTCATTTAGTGACCATTCAAAGTTACAATGGCATTGACAAAAGTGACTTATGACAGTTTTTCACACTTACAATCATTGCAACATTTCCTTGGTTATGTGATCAAAATTCGGATGCTTAGCAACTAGTTCATACAGTATTTATGACAGCTGCAATGTCCCGGGGCCATGTGATCCCCTTTTGGAACTTTCTGACAAGCAAAGTCAATGGGGAAGCCAGATTCACTTAGCATACCAACCGCAATGATTCACTTAACAATGTGGCAAGAAAGGTTGTAACATGGAACAAAGCTCACTTAGCAAATGTCTCACTCAGCAACATAAATTTTAGATTCAATTATGGTCTTAAGTTGAGAACTACGTGTAATTTATAATTTAGGTGGTCAATAAATCCCATCTAGTCTGACTTCTCCCCAAGCAAATTATTTGTTATTTAACAGGGGTTTTTATATCATAAAAGAAATAAGCATATTTCTTATGGGACAGCAATCACAAACACATATCACCCATAACACTCACATATATCAAATATGAAAATAATTAAAATATTATAGAAGCCAAAGTCAATTGTACAGCCATTTCCAATCACATCAGCCAATGAAGCCTAAGTTTCACAGAAATTAACAATCTTAGCTGAATCTGAATTTGCCACACCTACCTGCTGTATCTTCTTGGAGAAGTTCTTGTTTGATTTTTCTAATGTGACTTCAAACCTGTTGCAGCCTATCAAACAATATATGGATTTAGAAAAGACATATTTTAAACTAGCTATTTATTCAACTTGCATTTATCAATTAAGGAATAATGCCATATAAACTTCTGAACTTAGATTAAAGGAGATGCAAGTCTCACAACTTCATTTGAAGACTGGAAAAAAATAGTACAGCACATTATCAGAAAATCACAATTGATTATCTAACTACTAGAAAGCTTCCACTATTAATTTTCATTTCAAGACAATCTCTTTTTCTTTGAATTCAGGAAGTCGCAGAAATTGAAAAATGGTTTTGCAGCCTTTTCAGGCTGTCTGACTTTAAATGTTACTTTTTATTTACCATCTCTGTGATAAAAATATTACTATGATGAGGAGATTCCCAAGTTTCTGAGATTTATATGGGACAGGACTGATTCAAATCAGCCATGATCATACATTGAAGATCTAATTCAACTAGCCCTAATAAATTGTTGATTTAAGGGAGAGAATCCTTTTTTTACAGTTGTAATTCATACTATTCGATCCTAATTTCTGTTCTAATTCATATTTTACAGACTATTTTAAAGTCAAAGGAAGCAAGTATGAATCTGACTGACTTTTTAAAACATGTTATGTCTAATTCTAAAATATAATGAAATTTTGCATGGAATTAAACATGATATAAGGAATATAGGATATTTCAGGTGAGGCAATAAACTCTATCATATAAGTTGTATACACAGCTATTAGATTATTAATAATATTAAGTTTATTTCTCAAATAAGCTTTAACTGGAAGGGTTCACACATAGTACAACAGCATAAACCACAATTTGTTTATGTAACACAAACTAAACCTAAAACAAATATAAATAAATAAATAAATAAATAATTATATATATATATATATATATATATATATATAAATTTGCACAATAAATAAAGTTGGCATAAGGCTAAAAAAAGTTTCTAATTCTTGGCAGATATTCTGTCTTAACTAGGTAAAGGGCCTATCTTGTATGAATCTGCCGTAAAATACAATGAAGTAACAGACAGTTCTCAACTATCCACAGTTGTTATTATTTGTTAACATGCAAAGGGTGGTAAATCATTACAAACTTACCAGTTTCTTTTCGAATTCTGTAAAGTAAAAGATGTCCTTGTTTAGTCCCAACTAGGAGCCATTCTTCTACAAATGAGAAAACACTTAATTTGCACCAGCAATATTCTATTTTTTCCTAAGAAATTCATAGTTTTAAAAATATTTCAATAAAAATAATGTTCAGTTAACATATATTTTCTAAGGCCAAATTTACAGGGCAATACTATCCATATCACCAGGTCTAATTGCCTGGTGATAACTAAGTATGACATACCTCTGCATGGCTCTATAAATGAACTTTACTGTGGGTTTTTTAATAATCAAACATTTGAAGGGGGGGGGTTAAGTATTGGAAAGCATCCGAGAGTGTTATACAGTACAATATTTGAAATTTGAAATGTCTGGACATTTCACTATTCCCAGAGAGGAAGAAAATACAAGCTAGAAGTCACATTCCTCATCAGACTTTATTAAAATAAATGCAGTTAAATCAGAAAACACAAAGTAATTTGGCATTGGTGTTCATTTATTAAATGTGAATGTTGGCTTTTCTCCAGGCACCCCAATAAGGCAACATGGGACACTTCTCTCCCAGAGAAGTTTGCCTTTGAATCTAGTTCTCCCTTTCTAGACCCGCATCGACTCTGCCTGGGGAAAAGGCAGGCAATGCTTTTCTTTCTCATGACTCACGTGAGAGTCACGTTTTAAAAATCACAACACGCAAAGCGCTCAAGTTGTTCCAGCATCATCTATCAACGCGCGGGGAAACTGGCAAGATTTCGCCCTTGCTGGGACCCCAATGTTAGATTAGTTCGCTCAACATAACAACACTTGGTGGGAGGGAGGGAGTAGAAAACGGATCCTTGCACAACAAGACTTTGTGGTTGTGACTCTCGACACACGACGTCACTGAAATGTGAGGAGGGACAAGCGGGTGCCGAATCCCGGAGGGGCGCCCTGCACTCACCCCAAGCCGCCAAGCAGTCGATCTGCAGCGGCAGTTTTTCCAGGATCGTCACTGGCTCGAAGGCGTCGTGCATGACGGCGACAGGCTGGCTTCTCCTCAGAAGCGACGGGCCGTTGCCCCAGAGCTACCAAGGAGGGCCCGAGCGACGACGGTGCCAACAACCCCCAGCCACAAAAGCTGAGCCTGGGCCGCTGCAACGTTTCCGGGTTGCTCTTCACTTCCGTAGCCAGGCTCCGCCTCTGACAAGCAGAGCAGGCCGGGTTTCTTCCCCCCAGGTTGCCGGCTATCTTCGGCGAGTCCGGCCTCCGGTTGGCGGACCAAAGCCTGCCGCTCCGGTTCCAACCGCAGTGGTTACGTTAAGCATCTGCCCTTGAGTATTTTTTCAGTGGAGCCCGTCTTTGGGGGGTCAAAGCAGGCGAGGGGCTAAAGAAATCTGCAGCAAAGGGCGACTGGGAACTCCAAAGCGCGAAAGCTCCTACCGTAGGATGGATAGTGCGCTCCTTGCATGGGCTTCTTTTATTTTATTTATTTCGCCAGGCATGTATTAGATAACATATATAAGTATAAACATGATTTTGGATACATGAAATGGATGCGAATAAAAAGAAACATTAGGACAGGGACGGTAGGCACGTTGGTGCGTTTATGCACGCCCCTTACAGACCTCTTAGGAATGGGGTGAGGGAGACAATAGACAGTTTAAGGTTAAAGTTTGGGGAGGGGAGGTTGGCGAAGAAACCACAGTAGTGCATTCCAGACATTGACCACTCTGTTACTGAAGTCGTATTTTCTGCAGTCCGAGTTTGGAGCGGTTTACCTTAAGTTTGTATCTATTGCGAGCTCTGTATTGTTGTGGTTGAAGCTGAAGTAGTCACTGGCAGGTAGGACATTGTAGCAGATAAGTTTATGTACTATGCTTAGGTGGCATAGTTCTAAATTGTCTAAGCCCCAAATTTCAACTCTGATGGCATAAGGTATTCTGTTGCGAGCAGAAGAGCGGAAAATCTGAAATATCTCTGGACTCGCTCAATTGTGTTAATGTCCCATAGCAGTGTGGGTTCCAGACAGATGAGCTCAAATGTTTTGTATACTCTGGTTTCTGTTCCAAAGAAACTTTTCAACATTTAAGCCATTGCCTTTCTATCCTGCATTATTGTTTGTGTGTTTGTTGTAGATGTAGCATAGTGTCCATACAATTCATTCCTGCAACTATATTACAAGAAAAGGAATCCATTGTAACTCCTCCACAAATGTGGGTGGATCATAAAGAAATATAGTTCTCCATGCTATAATGACTTGTCTCCAGAGCCTCTGCCTTTTTTCCCCTTTTCCTGGGTATATACAGTTGCTTCATTCAGCTACAGAACGATTTGTTTCAATGCAGTAATCCTAAGTAGTTATTCAACTTCCCTCGCTAAATTCACCTGGCATAACGCTTTAATTATTTTGTTTAGCATCACTTTACTATCTCAGGGTCTAACGTGCATGCTGCAGGTATGAAACATTTTTTTAAAAAATCTTCCTTTCTTTTTTGTCTTATATTCTGCCCATCTTGCCTAATAAAACCTAGATAGCTGGCATTTTTGTTTTGAATTTAAAAAGAAAAAGTAAAAAAATAATAATGGGCTGATCTCTTAAAAAAAAAAAAGGCAGTGTTTGGATTTTCTTTAAATTTATGTAATTATAATCACAAGTTATCATGTTTTCCAGGTTAACTTCTTTTAACTTTACATCTCACACTTTGTTAAATACAATAATTTAAATTTATTATTTTATTATTTTTTGTTTTTTGTTTTTATTTCTTTTATGTTGCCATGTGTGAATAGGTGGCAATATAAATTTTCTAAATAAATAAATAAATTCTTCATGAACTTAACGTCCTTATTCTTGTATTCAGCAAACACCTTCCTAATATACATCAAAACTGAAATCGCCTAACACTTTAAAAGACATAACATAGTCCTAAGACAACAGTGCTTCTTTGGCTTTGTCATGGCATATATTTCAAACTCTAAATGGTTAATAGCGGCATTCAGGAATAACAAAGATTGTAGATTTGTAGATTTATTATAATTTATAGGCCGCCCTTTTCCCTGAGGGGACTCAGGGCGGCTTACAAAAACACGGGAAAGGGGGTATAAAGACAAAAAGCATAAGACAATACATAATATTAAAAAATAGAGCACAACATTCATTCATCATTCGGGAGGGGACGAACTAAGATTTTTATCCCCAGGCCTGACGGGATAGCCAGATCTTAAGGGCCGTGCGGAAGGCCTGGGCGGTGGTGAGGGTGCGGATCTCCACGGGGAGATTGTTCCATAGCGTCGGAGCTACAACTGAGAAGGCTCTCCTCCGCGTAGTCGCCAGTCGGCACTGACTGGCGGATGGAATTCGGAGGAGGCCTACCCTGTGCGATCTGATGGGACGCAGGGAGGTAATTGGCAGAAGGCGGTCTCTCAAATAGCCAGATCCACTACCATGGAGCGCTTTGTGAGTGGTAAGTAGGACCTTGAAGTGCACCCGGAGACCAACAGGTAGCCAGCGCAGCTCACGGAGGATCGGTGTTATGTGGGCGAACCGTGGTGCGCCCACGATCACTCGCGCGGCCGCATTCTGGACTAGCTGAAGTCGCCGGATGCTCTTCAAGGGCAGCCCCATGTAGAGCACGTTGCAGTATTCCAGCCTAGAGATCACAAGGGCTCGAGTGACTGTTGTGAGGGCCTCCCGGTTCAGGTAGGGCCCCAACTGGCGCATCAGGCGAACCTGAGCAAATGCCCCCCTGGTCACAGCTGACAAATGATGGTCGAAACTCAGCTGTGGGTCCAGGAGGACTCCCAAGTTGCGGACCCTGTCTGAGGGGTATAAATTTTGTCCCCCCAGCCTGATTGATGGAACATTAGCCAAATTATTGGGAGGAAAACACAACAGCCACTCGGTCTTTTCCGGGTTGAGCACCAGTTTGTTAGCTCTCATCCAGTCTTTGACAGCCTCAAGGCCTCGGTTCATCACTTCCACCGCTTCATTGAGTTGGCACGGGGCGGACAGATACAACTGCGTATCATCCGCATATTGGTGGTATTTTATCCCGTGCCTCCGAATGATCTCGCCCAGCGGTTTCATGTATATGTTAAATAGTAGGGGGGATAAGACCGAACCCTGCGGCACCCCACAAGTAAGGGGCCTTGGGGACGATCTCTGCCCCCCCACCAACACCGACTGCGACCTGTCCGAGAGGTAGGAGAACCACTGCAAAACAGTGCCGCCCACCCCCACCTCCCGCAGTCGTCGCAGAAGGATACCATGGTCGATGGTATCGAAAGCCGCTGAGAGGTCAAGGAGAACCAGGATGGACGCATGGCCTCCATCTCTGGCTCTCCAGAGATCATCGGTCAATGCGACCAAAGCGGTTTCTGTGCTGTAACCGGGCCTGAAGCCAGACTGGAAGGGGTCAAGATAGTTAGCTTCCTCCAAGGTACGCTGAAGCTGAAAGGCCACCACCTTCTCAACAACCTTCCCCACAAAGGGGAGGTTGGAGACTGGACGGTAGTTGTTAAGAATTGCTGGATCCAAGGACGGTTTCTTCAGGAGGGGTCTCACCACCGCCGCCTTCAGCGCAGTGGGGAGATGCCCCTCCCGAAGAGAGGTGGTAACAACCGCCTGGATCCAGCCTCGTGTCACGTCACTGCTGTTGGCAACCAGCCAGGAGGGACACGGGTCCAGAATACAGGTGGAGGCGCTCACAGCTCGCATAGCCTTGTCCACATCCCCGGATGCAACATCCTGAAACTCAACCCAGAGATGGTCTGCCAGATCATTCCCTTGTGTCTCGGCTGGATCTGCAAGAGTGGAGTCCAGGTCCGATCGAAACCGAGCAACTTTGTCCGCCAAGAACTGTACATACTCCTCAGCCTTACCCTGTAAGGGGTTCTCCGTCTCCCTCCTATTCAGGAGGGAGCGGGTTATCCTAAACAGGGCGGCTGGGCGGGACTCGGCGGACGCTACCAAGGAGGCAATGTGTGATCTTTTGGCTGTTCTTAGAGCCCGAATATACTCCTTGGTGCAAGCTGTCAACAGTGCCCGGCTCGACTCGGACCTATCAGACCTCCACAGGTGCTCTAGGCGTCTCCTCCGGCGCTTTATCTCACGGAGCTCCTCGGTGAACCAAGGAGGCCTCCGTGGGCCGCTGACCCGGAGGGGCCGTAGTGGCGCAATCCGGTTTAGAGACTCTGATGCTGCCGAGTGCCAGGCAGCAGCAAGAGTCTCCGCCGAACTGTGGGCGAGAGCATCTGGAATAACCCCAAGCTCCGTCTGGAACCTTACTGGGTCCATAAGTCGCCTGGGGCGGAACCACCTGGTCGGTTCCTCCTCCCTACGGTGGGGGTTTGGCCTCCGGAAGTCTAGCCTCAGTAGGCAGTGGTCTGACCACGACAGGGGAATGATCTCATTTCCCCTCAGACCAAGATCATAACTCCACTGCTCCGAGAGGAATACGAGGTCGAGCGTGTGACCCGCTGAGTGGGTTGGGCCTCGAATTACTTGGGTCAAGCCCATGGCTGTCATGGAAGCCATGAACTCCTGCGCTCCATCAGAGTGTTCACCGAGCGAAGGCAAATTGAAGTCCCCCAGAACCATAAGCCTAGGGAACTCAACTGCCAGCTCGGCTACTGACTCGAGGAGCGAGGGGAGGGCTGCTGCAACGCAGTTGGGAGGCAGGTACGTAAGCAGCAGACCCACTTGACCCTTGAGGTCCAGCGTCACCAGTAGGGACTCACACCCGACAAGCTCCGGAGCTAAAATTATTCAGGATGAGCAATGTGTAAGTTCTTTGGGCCTCAATCTTTTGACTCATCCAAACAATGACAGATATATTAAAATGCAGAAGCTGCCACTGTATCTGAACCGATGGTCTGTCCGACATTTTGCCATCAAAAATAAGACATTTCAAATAAAATATAGCAGAAAGATACACTTAGCTCATTTCAGGGTTTAAAGGCAAAAATAATTTTATTATACAGAACATAAATCTGCTAATTCAGACTGAATCAAATGAAAAAGTTCCTGTAAGACAGAGGACACCCTATTTACCAAACCACTTATATACATTGTAAGTACAACCAAAATACATCTGGGAAACAGAATTAAGCCAGTAGTAAATTCCATGTGAAAACCCAATTCCAGTTTTTTCCAGAAGAAATGACTACATCAAATAGATCTGTAGGACTCGTATTTTGGCACTAAACTTAGAAAAACACAATTTAAAGGTTTAAAAAAAATACCTTCTTTTGCACTTCTCTATGCAACTGGAAAGAAAGGTCCAGCACATATACTTGCATAAATTATTCCAAAAGAGTATTTGTTAACCTGAATCTGTTTCTGTTGCAAGATTTGTTTATCCACCCAATAACAGGGTCAAGTTCCTTGATAGCCTCTTAAAAAAAAAAACCTCTCAAGTATTTCAGTATCTAAATATAATTATACAAGTGTTAAAAATGTCTCTTGGTGTAGATAATAGTTGGAAGGGAGGTAGGATGTAGAACTGTGGAAAGTAATGAAGCTACTGATATTATACTGTAACAAGATTCTTCTAGCCTTTGGTTAAAGTGACTTGAGGACTGAGCTGCCACATTATAGTCTGCATTTTTATTGTGCATCACAGCCAGCTCCAGATCTGAAGAAACAGCTCAGAAAGATCTCTTCTTCTGTAAGCCTTGGCTATGGTTTTACCTAGAAGCAGTGAATGTAGCTATTTTAAATATCTCATTGGCCTCAGAAGACTGGTACTTCAGGCATGTTAAAAAGCTGGCGTATTGGAGTGGGATTTTAGCCCCCACTACACCAGCAGGAGCACTGGAAGCAATCAGGAATGTCACTTAAGGACTGCAAAACAGAATACTTCCCATTTATGACTAATTTTCACAAAGATCTCACCCAAGTAAATTTAGCATAGATTAATCAAATAAATGTAACAATTTAAAGTCAAACATAGCCCACTCACAAGTTTGCCACTCACAAGTAATTTCAAATCAAAAAGGCTTTTGACAAGTTAAAGTACCACTATTCATGGCTGATAGGTTCTGTTTGACCTTATGAATCAGTGGCTCAAATCTTTTTGGGCTCAATAAACTTAGCATAATTTTAACATGGAAATAGGGATAGTTGGTAACTGCTATGAGGTTCAATGGTGTTTTCAATTCAATTACTGTTCCAATTCAAATAGTTAACCGCTCAGACCTCATTGCCAGCAATGAGATAGCAACACACCTGGGATTAAGTAATAATTGGTTTTAAATACATTAAATTGAAAACATTTTTCTATGCTGTGGAATGAAAAAAGTGCACTTAATTTTGCTAAAAAATATTAAGCATCATAATTTCTCCCAAATACTTCTATTGGAGTTTTCCATAAGCAAAGGTTTTCCTTCAAAAACTCTCTTATTTTCCTAGCCAGACAGCAGAATCTTCAGACAATAGTTACTGCTTCTAAGAGAAAAGGCACTGATCCTGATTCACAGATTTCTCACACACGACAGAGTGTTGCATACATGTTTTTGTATGCAAAGCACATTTACAGATGGGATGATGTTTCTGTCAGCTCTGACGGTGTCAAGTCTTCCAAGAAAAGTGGATGGAGATAGGAATTGACCCTCACCCCACCCCATTTACAGTCTCAAGTAGTGGATACTGGAGTTAAGTGCAACATCTTACTGAACGTACCATGCTGGAAATTATCTACAAGCAGAGGTCACTTTTGGCTTGTTTGAAGAAACTTCTGCACATGGTTCATCCTTACTGGCTTGAAGAAACTTCTTATTTTCTCCCACCCCCTTATAGTTAAATCATGGGATTTAGATCTAGTGTTGAATTAAAAGTTGCTCTGCCAATTGTTAAATGTTTTAACTGTATTACTTTAAAAGAATTTGCTGCAATAAAAGACATTTCCATAGTTTAAATAGCACACCGGCAGCAAACAGTGCAAATGCAAATTTTTCATGACCAAAATTCCCTCCATGCTGACCTCACAAAAAAATTCCCTCTGATAATAATCAGTGGTTCCAAAGTTCATGGAACATATCAGAGAAAGCAGCACTGGAACATTGCCAAATAGACAAAGTTTCTTCCATTCTCAAACAGTAAGACAGCTTTTGCTGCAAGTTGTTTCATCTTTCATTCCATCTTGGATCTTTCAAAGTGTGTGATCATTCTTTCCTGCAAGATTTAACAAATGGAACCCAATAAATATAACAACTTACTTTGCTGAAAAAATTACATTATTGTAATTGAAGAGTGATTGTGAAAAAGCCATTATTAATCTAATTGCTGATGCTGATGATGATATCATAAGGTTGTCAAATAGCATAAATTCAATTTCAGCATAAAGTGAGCACAATACAACTTTTATCATACACAAAATATACATTTTGTTTGCATGTGCTTTTCTAGGTGCCAGCTAAGGGGTTAGCATGTTATAAACACTGACTTAAAGCTTTTAAGGCTTAGAAAACTGTTGATCTAAGCCCAGTAGGTTGTTCAAAAGAACTACCGCATGAAACAGGTAAAAGTCACCTTGACAATAAAAAGACAATCGTAATAGCTCTATATTTTAAGATCCTGGGTAATATGATTTTGGATTGTCATTCAGAATGCTTATTTCCTGTATGGTAGCCTCAGCACATTTTCCAAACAACATTCAAAAATTTCTCACATCCAATTCATATTAAAATTAGTCTTAACACTATACTGTATTCTGTATCCTCTCCATAAAATATCAGGTTTATTTAGCAAGCAAGGCTTCCCCTGTCTGCAATTCTAGGTTGGACAATTCATACTTACCATTGTAAAAGCTGGTATAAGATATTTTGAATGAAATACTGTTCTCAGCTTGATGTTTTTTGCCAAAGGCTGACATGGAGTCTTAAGATATTTTAGACTTATTCCAGTTTAGATTTAATTATCCCCCCACATACACAGACAAAATTAAGATTTGCTGTAAAAGAATAGCTAATTGGGGGGGATAAAGGGATGATTGCAGGGATGGGTTAAAGGATGCCATCCATAGGCTTTCTGCATAAGTATCTCAATGCAGATTATTATTATTTTTTAAATCAGGTATCTCTTATGAAATCTTTGACTAAAGTATTAAACAAAATTTCCTTTTGACATTTAGTAGTTCCCTGATACACAGACTGTTAATGCATTCAGTTTTTAATTGCTGGAATCATTTCTCTAATTATTAGCTCATGACTCTTCTTTCACATCACAGGACCTGAATTATTGCTTAAGGGTTAGTTACTGACCTCATCTGAATCCAGTAATGCTGGCAGAGCTCTGCAATTGAGAGGGAAAGAAAAACATAGTAAAACAAAGAGAAACTCATGATTGCTGCCGTGTGAGCATGAGGTATGCATATTCACCAAAATATGCTGGTGATTCAGAATGCAGGAAAACAAAAACCACATAATTAGACAAAACCTTGTATTTTTCTTTCATTGAATATTAAACAAAATTAGCATTTGTCCACATCGGCCATGTAAGACAAAGATTTCTATTTGTTCAGATATGGGGCTGCATTTGACTACTTGATAATAAATGGATGGAACAAAAAATAGGTAAGCCCAGAAAGATAACTGTATGTAATTTAATTAAAAATGAAATGTATTAAAATGTAATAAATATGATGGTTCTTCATGTATTTATTCACTTTCTCTTCCTTCACCAGTTTTGTAGTTTTGGGGGCTGCACCCAAAACCTTGGAGACACACATGGGGCCTTTAAACCTCAGATTGAATATTTGTTACCTCCTGGCTGAAGTAAAAAGGACTGCCCCATTTCAACCCATCTCTTTTGGTAACATCATCATAACACTAAAATGTGGGAGAGAAGAGCCCTGGTGGCACAATGGTTAGAATGCAATATTGCAGGCTAACTCTGCCCATAGCCAGGAGTTTGATCCTGACTGGCTCAAGGTTGACTCAGCCCTCCATCTCTCCGAAGTCACTAAAATAGGACCCAGATTGTTGGGGCAATATGTTGACTTGAAAATGCTTAGAGAGGGCTGTAAAGCTCTATGAAGTAGTGTATGTATAAGTGCTGCTGCTATTTAGCAGCCAACCCAATAGATATTGTCTAGTCTAACAAAGGCTATTGTGATTTCAAAAAGCTTCCCAAAGATTGTTTCATCAAGTAAAAACAAGCTTAAACAAGAACAAGGATACATTTACAATTTATATTAGAAACTGATAACTGGAACTAAAAGGTAGAATCCAGTAGTTTCACCTACTCTGGATATTGCAAGTGGCAACATCTTTATTTTCAAATTAACTATTTTATATTTTTATACATAACATATACCTGTACTATAGATACTTACACATCAGTCACAGAAGAAGGAACATTCTCTTCTACCCATTTCAAATCATCTTCTTGCTAAGTTTTTAAAAGTCAGGTGATTATTGGATTATTGTACACTTAAAATTATAGTACATTTTTGTGATGATTACATTCAATATAAAATATAAAGCAAAAAAGTATCTTCTCCATGTTTTTCCAATAAAATATCTCATTAAGTATATCTGATATTTTTTCACCTCTTTCTATCTTAGCGAGGCCCATAAACATTTTAGTACATTACTTTATATGTAACATAGGCCATCATTTAAAAAAAGATATGCTTTTTCTTTTAAAGCATGTTAAATAATGTATAGCATCCAAAGTGCTTTGACTTACCATTATTCATTAGAAAATTCCAGTTAGGTTATTCATATACATGTCCTTGCTTAATGTTCATTCATCCAGTCACCATTCAAAGTTATAACAGTACTGAACAAGAGGGACTTACAAAAGGTAAGTTCATTGTTGCAGCGTCCCCACAGTCATGTGATCAGGGTCTGGGGGTTTGGCAACCAGCTTGAAATTATGACATTGCAATGTCCCACGGCCACATGATCATCCTTTGCAATATTCACTGTTAGCTTTTCACAAGCAAAGTCAATAGGGAAGCATACAAGAGGTTGCAAATGGCAATCACCTAACTGCAGAACTGCAGGAGGCTGCAATCACACAGGATTCGTCTAACAGTAGCACCTGCAACTGCTGCCACCAGTATTAAGTTAACATGGTCACGTGATGTACTTTATGACTGTGTCCTTTAATAATAGAATTGCTGGCAACAGTTACAATTGTTAAGTAAGGACTACCTGTATAGTATCCAAAGTGCTTTAATTTATTAGTATTCATTGGGCAAATTCCATTAAATAATATGTTTAATTACTAAAATAATTAGTAATTTGGAAATTAGAGTTTATTCACATAATGGTAATTTTTTTCATCACACACACTATGCAAGAAATATATTTTGTAACAATCATAACATTTTTGCCATAAGAACCTAAAATTTGTATTTATAAAAGGCATGAGGTTAAATGCAAATTTTAAAGGGACTTTGCCTTTGCTATTGCATCTCCTTTTTTAGTATATCTTAGTTCAATCCCAATAACTGAATCATAATTGCTGCCATTTATTGGAAGTAATATTTCACTAATGAGCATTAGCACATTATTCTCATGTCTTCCATTTTTCCAGGATTAGCTAAAAAATATTAGCAAAGAACTTACTGCTTTGTTGTTTTTAGGATTTCCATTTGATTCTTGTTTTGAAGTTCTCATTTTCATGCCCTCTGTAAAAATATTGGGGCAGGAATATTATTCAAGAATGCAATACACCATTATGTCAAGTATGTAAAATATAATACATAATATTTATCAGTGTTTAATTTATTTCTCACACTCAGAAAAGGTTTAAAAATTCTACTGTTTTATGGAAAAGTGGACTGGAGTTCTGTGGAGGCAACTCCTGGAGAAAATAATACAGGAAATATTATTTGGTCCTATAGGCCTGGTTTTCATCAGTATGAAATATATCTTCAAACAGACAAAAGCAAATCTAAACAAGGCAAAAGTGGAGAGTAGCTCATTGGGGCTACTTTACGAACAGAGGTATTATGTCTGCCAAACACAGAGCAAACAGTTCTGTGTGGAGATGTGAGAAAATGTGAGAGATCTGTTTTAACCTATTCTAGTTCCATTCTATATCCAAATGCTCTCATGAAGATATGAGGCTATATTTCTTGCATACTGAACAATATGATCAACTTTTAGAAGTTTATTGTTCCCTGGTTCACATGACATGGTAAATCATAATGTGATAGATATTTTGGTCTTAATATGTGCAGATACACCCAATGCAAAGGTGGGTTGCTCCTGGTTCGGCCGAACCCGTAGTGGTGGCGACAGGAGGCTCCGCCCACCCGGCCCGTATGCTTCTGCACATGTGCAGAAGCATTGCACGTGAGCGCTAGCATTCACATGAGCACAAGCAAACCAGTAGTAAACCGGTTAGCAACCCACCACTGACCCAATGGTGTATTATGCAGTCATTAAACCAAAACTCAATATAATGTGAGAATCTAGTCTGCCTTGTATATTTCATAAATGTCTGACTCAAATGTAACTATGTTTTCAGCTGCTGCTTGAATTCCAGTGCCAATGCAAAGGTTGGAGGTACCTTCCCATGAAATAAAATTATGTCTCTTAGGAACAAAAATGCAAGAAAATTGCTTATTGTGCCTTGTGTCACAAAAGAATGCAATAATGGTATGTAATTAAAACTTAAATTGGTGTAAAAGGATACTAGTGATAATACATATAGCTACAGATACGCCCTTTCATAATAAAAGTTGCATTCATAAAACACAGATGTTTTTCTTACCAAAGCTCTCTTTCAGCATTGGCTCTTTCTGTTCATCGTCCTCATCTTCTTCAGACAATGGTGAAAAAGCAAACCTTTCAGAAAGCAAAGTAACAAATAATGGCTCCATCAGATTGATATGAAATGTTTTTTACAGTTTCTTTAAACTGGCGATATATTTAAGATGGCTTGTAGTAGCTAAAGCTGAAAGGGAAAGTACTGGACAGCAATAATAAACAAATGCCTTAGATCAGGTGTGTCAAACTTGCATCGTCATGGTGTCGTCATGTGATATATTGCGATTTCCCCACACTAAACTGGGCGTGGCCAGTGTATGACGCATCTGGCCCATGGGCCGCGAGTTTGACACTCCTGACTTAGACTGTATCTACCAATATTTGTAGTACAAAGTATATGTACTATAAAGTAAAGTATACTATAAAGCATAGTGTAAAGTATAATACCGCTGGTTGTTGGCAGATGGCCTCCAAAGAATCATGATGACAAAAAGAATCATTGAGAATAACAGCCGCCAGATGGCATCATCAACCCATAGCTCTTGCCAATCCTGTTAATTAATATAAGATAGTAAACAATAAAAAATTCCATTTTTGAAAAGAAATTCCAACATTTTCAGTGTGGCAAAATTAAAGTTAAGTTTGACTCCTAGTGATTTTATGCTCATGTCCATGTTGTTTTCTTAGCAACAATAAAGAAATATCTGCATTTGCCACTGACTTCTCCCGTGATATATTCTAACCTTCCAAGATCAGCCTATAGTCTTGATATTGTCTATCGCATCTATCCAGATGTGAGCCAGCTTAGCCTCCAAGTTAAGACAAGTTTATCAAATTCCTAGCTATCTACTTAACTAGCAAAACTGACAAAAAAGAGATAGACTCACCGACTTACAATCCATCAGTCTGAATTTCAAAGTTGTCCAGATGATAAAAACAATAGATGCTGAAAGAATTTTTA